>NC_140666.1:10002500-10637727 GCF_054131305.1 Coturnix japonica
GCATTCCCAGCCAGCAGGAACCACAGCGGGGCTTAAAGCTGCCAATGAATCCCACGCTGGGGCTTCTCAAAGCACATCTATGCCGCAGGAGAGCCAACCTAAGCCAGTCCCCCAGCAGTGCAATCACTGCAGAGCTGCACACCGTGGTCCATCTCAGCCCAACACTCCCTTCCTGCCCCCGGCTGAACAAATCCCGCTGCCAATTCCTTCCCCAAGGTGACCACCTCAGGGCTGGACTTCTGAGAGTCAAATCACACCTGGCCTGGCTTCTACTCGCTTCACTGATGTGGGGCTTAGAACAACACTGAGGATAGAAACCTCTCTTGCTAAAAATAAGCGTGCTGTGCTTCATTATGAGGTGGCATAAGACAAGGAGAGCCACAAGAGGTGCCCCATCAGCAGCTATTTCCTGCTATGAGGAAAGCTGCCCTAATGCCACGACCCTGTGCTTCTACCTGCAGAATAAAGGTGTTTTCCTCCCCTGGGGAAGTGGTTTGGAATCCAAAATGAAACGCTGTCCTGTCTCCTTGGCACGCAGTCACTTTAGGCTCTCAAGAGTTCCTCAAGCACGCATGCTTTTTCAATACAAGAACACTGCACATCAACTCCAACCTGGAGGCCAATCTCCAGGCTAATGAGCCCCCCCCACCCTTCCAATGTAGTGTTAACGTCATTAATTAAAGGCTCTCCATTCCACAAGAAGATACCCACCCCCGAGAGACGGACACTTGGAGGTTGTAGCTGGGCAGCAGGGGCTTGTCTGAGAACTCAAACATGAAATTGTCGGGATCCTGTTCCTCCTCCTCCTGGTCTGAACTCCCTGGAGGGTTGAGCAGAAGATCGCACCCAATGCAGTCTTTCCCCTCTGCAAGAAGGAAAACAGATGTTAGTGTTGCTCACACTTTCATTCCATCATCCCACAGGGGAACAGCTCTGCCCATCCAGACTGGCCACCACTACAATCCCACGTGTATATTCCCACAACATCACAATGAATTCAATTGCTCAGTCCCAACATCCTCCTGCTCTCCTGCTCCAGCCCCTCAGCTCCCAGAAACTCTGAGTGAGCACAGAGCTGCACTACACAGAGAAAACTGCCCTTGGGGAGCTTACTATACCCAGACCTTAGAGATCACACACTCATTTCTCTCGTTACCTTTTGGCCCCAAGAGATGTGAAGAACTAAGGGAAACTGTGGACAGCTTTCCTGCCTTGAAGAATAGAAATAGATGGAGCAGTGGCCTGGAGTTTCTCCTCCACCCTCAGTGACATGTTATGTTTTGTGCTTCAGCACTGATGGCAGGGGATACTTGGAAGAACTGAACCTCTGAAGGTCCCTTTAGAAGCTGGAAGGCTGCAGTAAGAGCTCACCAGAGCCTTCTCTTCTCCAAGTTGAACAACTCAATTGTTTTAACAGCCTGCCCTCATAGGAGAGCTGCCCCAGCCCTCTGATCACACAGTCCTGAAGCAGCGTCCACCAAAGCACGCGGGACAACAGGCCAGAAGGATCCACAAATGCATCATCCCAATGAAATCCCTTTTGGGAGCAGAGGGAACTCTCAGCATGTAACACTGTGGTGAGATAGCTAAGAAATGACTTCAGAGGGAAGCTGACAGGACTGAGAGAATGATGATTACACCTCACAGACACACCTCTCCCTGCTCTGCTGCTGCACATGGAATCAGTTGGCTGGACTCACCAAGCACAGAGCTGCTGTAGAAGTCCCACGCTGTTCGAGGATCCCCATCAGTGCGCCCCTGGAGATCGGACAGGTAATCTAAAGAGGAACGATTGAGAGGGTGAATGCTTATCTACTGGCCACACCACAGTCCTGGCATACATATCCATTGATCTTGAATAAGCCATGCCATCTCTGCTGCTCTTCCTCTGCTGTACTGCTAGGCATTATCGCAGAATCTGAACCACAACCCACTTGCAAGAAGGGTAACCTCACAAAGGAGAAAGCAATGTGGCCCTGGTTTGAGAACATGAAATAGAAGCTAATGGGGGAAAACCAACTGATAGGACTAGGTGGGTTGGAAAGCAAGGTTCTTAGGGTCTTCTTATGCTCAAAACTGCATCCACAACAGGTGCACATACAGGTAAGCCTGGAGGAGCAGATAAACTGGGAAACAAGACTTCAGAAATGGGAGATTTTCTGTCTTGTATCTACCTGGGAACCACCATCTCCTCTAATTGTCTTTGCCTCACTGTTATATAGAAGCCAGGACACATCTCACTTCTACTTTAACAGTACAGAAAGTGGGCACGCTTCACTCTCAGCCAGTCATCAAAAACCCTCTGACACCCAGATCTGTGGTCCTGAGCGCTGCCAGACAGGAAGGATGGAAATGCAGCCTCCCCCCAGCACCCACCACAGAGGAAGTGCTTCATCACGTCGCTGGTGGCAAGCTTCACAGCTGTCTGCCCAGAGTAAGTGGCCAGAGTGGGATCAGCACCATAGGAGAGTAGAAGCCACATGGTTTCCAGGTTGTCATTGGCTACCGCATCATGGACAGGCCTGTAAGGATAGGAGTGTTAGCAGGAAGAGACTGGAAGAGAGGGCATAGCAAAGAATCCGTTCTGGGCTGAGACAAATCTAGTGATGACCACCAGCTCTTCTCCTAAAGTACACTGTAATGGTATAATGGGATGGTAACAGCAGGGTGGCAAAGCCTTTGGCTTAAGCAAATGAGGACAAGCCCAAATGTAGCAGCCAAAGATTCAGAAATAAAGGAAAAGAGCAGCTTACCTTTGGAAGGGCTCAGATAGGCAGGGATCTCCAGCAAGAGATGCCCTCACCTCCACTGCCAACCCTTAAATGAGGGCTGGGAAGGGGTGGACCCTGGCTCCATCCCTTCTGTCACTCAGATACACTGCATGCACCTGAGCTCCCCTGGGTTGGCCCTGCCTTCCCACCAGGTGCTCCATCACTGCTCCAGGCCCTGTCTTAGCACTCCCACTACACAGGCCCTGCTCACTGCCCCATGTTCCTGACTTGCCTCGTGCCATCCTGTGCGCTGCAGTTCACGTTGGCTCCATGCTCCAGCAGGATGTGCAGGATGTCGATCCAGCCTCGCGCGCAGGCCTCGTGCAGAGCTGTGTAGCCAGCATTGTCACGATGGTTCACATCACTGCTCTTTTTCTGCAGGCAATAGAGCACCACGTCCTACAGAAACAAGAGCGTTGCAGGCTGGGTCACACACAGACCAAAGCAAGGCAGCACAGCACACAAAGAGGGCAGCAGCATCAAGGCTCACCTTATAGCCCAGGCGAGCTGCTCGCTGCAGGAGGGTCTCCCCTGCATTTTTGTTCACTATCAGCCGTCGTGCCTCAGGAGGAATGTGCTGGGCTGTAGGCAACTCAGGGGAGCTCCCTGGGCTGACACGATGGGATTTACAAGGAGTCCACGAGTCCTGGGGCTTCTTCGGAGATGGTGTTTTGGGCTGGCTCCAGCGTCCTTTCACCTGGAAACAAAAAGCAATACGACCTTGGCACACCTTGACCTGGCTCACTGACATGATGGGAATCACTCTCATTTCTCCCCACCCACGTTCCCCTCGTCGATCCAAGCCGTACCTTCCCCTCATCACAGATCCCTGCCAGGTGTTTGGTTTTACATTTGCGTTTTCCTGATGGTTTCTCCAGCTCCTCCTGGACAGGAGAGCTGTCTGAGTGCTCCAAGAAGAAGCCGTTCTGAAAGTCTGGGCGTCCTTGAGATTTCCGGGGGGATGGGGAATGCCTGCTTCTCAGCCTGAGCTCTGTGCCTTTACCCTGCGCTGACTCCTTCTGCTTTCGGTACCTAAAATCTACAGGAGAAATGGGAATGAGGAAATGCTGTAGGTACAGGGCCTTCGGCACCAGTCAAAGCAAAGCTCAGCTCTCTGATGGCCACAAACCCAGACCTCGCAGCAGAGTCACAAGCAATGAACATGCAGATTTTCTTCATCGCAGATGGACTCAGCGTGGGCACATGAAATACAACAGCATGGTTGGAAAAGACCAAGCTTACCAAGCACTGGGATTTCCACATGACTCACTAGGGTTTCTCATTAGCTCTAACAGTCAAGGAACACAACTTGCTTCCCAGTGGCCCGGTTAGTGCGTGCTGCCATACAGTGCATCCCTTCCTATCTCCTGGGCCAAGTGGGACTCATGTGGGATACCCTCTGGAAAGACACCCATGGACAGTCACTGCTCTGCTGCCTACAGAAGCAGACCCCATGTCTTCCTCTTAGCTTAAGTAGCACTTTAAATTTTCAGTTTGACGTGCAGGCAGGTGGGAAGCACCAGGATGCCCCGGGGGAAATCCAAGCTTTTCTTCCTTTCATTACACAGAACTGCAGAACCCAACATGCCATGGAAGGACACACACTGCTTCACTGAAATAGTAACACCCCGTAGCAAGGGCACTGTGGGCTGGTGAGGAGATGGCTGAAAGGAAAGCCCGGAAAAAAGATAATAGATCACAAAAGGGTGCAGCAGCTGAATGGAGGAACCTTGTTCACCCCATCCTGCCCAGCAGGGCACGGGATGAAATGACTAAGAGAGCAGTTAAAAAATACACAGAAAGAAGTGCTTTGCACAGCAAGGGGGGAAACTTCAGGGCTTTGCTGCCACCCAGAGGTGGTGGAGGCAGATGCCATCAGCGGGACCAAAAAAGGATTGAGTCAAACTCATGGCCACGAGGACCATAAGTGAACTGCAGAAGGCCTGGCTGATCTATGGAGCAGCCCAGACCGCGGACATCAAGATCACCATCCCTACTGTAGTGACAAAACCCCATCATGCTTAAGAGGGAATAAAACTGAAAGCATTGGACCCCGGCCTGATAGCAGAAATCCCTTCCCAGCCCATACCTGTCATACCTGCTTTGGATTTCCGCCTCTTGTGAGGGAAGCCCACCCGTTCTTCCTCCCTTTCGGTCAGATATTCACCAGTCTGGTATTTCCGGCTTTTCTGTCGTCTCCTTTTCTTTCTTTTGATGTGGCTGTCATCCTCCTCTTCCTCGTTGGGCTCCCACAGCTGCCTGGGTGACTCCACTCTCCAGGGCAGCTCCCGGCTCCTCCTGGCGTGACAGCTGCTCCTCTCAGACACAGACCTGTCCCTGGCCCTGTGGCTGTGATAATGTGATGCCTGGTGGGATTTCCGCAGCTTGCAATGTTTCAAGGATATCTCTTCCTCCTCTTCCTCCTCCTCTTCTTCCTCATCGTCCTCCAGCAAAGGTAAAATATCCTGCCCGGTCACGTCACACTCTCCCATCACGCCGGCCGAAGAGCCAGCAACACTTCCTGCACAAAGGTGGAAACAAGTGTCAAAAAAAGGCAAGGCCATCTACAAGAAAAACCCTGCTGGGCAGGACAAAAGACAGGCACGGATCCACACGAAGAGGGAAAGGCTCACAGTCCACCCAGTTCTCCTGGCAGGACCATCCCAGTGCTTGGCACCAACTCACCCGACTGGCTGCGCGTCCGACTGCTCAACACCACCGGGATGAAGTCCCGGAAGTTGTTCTTGGGCTTCTTCTCAAGATAACCTATGGGGAAAACCAGCCCTTGAGAAGGCACGTCACGGATCTCTGCTCACACAACAGCGCACCAACCCATCTGAGCTCTGTTAGGATCCCAATCTACAGTGGGAAGCCATCGGCTTCAGGACAACAACAGCTCAGCCCCACAGCATTAGCACGATCCAAACTGCCACAGCCAGAACCCATGAGAACACAGTGCCTTTGGCAGCAGTACCTTCCTCATGGCTGTCCCCACGGTGCTCGGGAGAAGGGAACTCTGTCTTCGCTGGCCTCCTGCGCTTACGCTTTACCCTGAGGCTGTTGTGATCATTCATTGATCCCAGGCCACTTCGGCCCTCTCTCTTGCTGAGCTCGTGCAGATTGTCGTGGTGTTTTTGCCACTGTGAATGGAGGACACAGACTGAAGATTCAGCTTCTGACTAATGATGCTGGAGGAGCAAAAGAGAAAGGACAAAAGACCACCCCCCACTCATAATGCTGGTGCCCTCCAGCATTTTTGACACTCCAGATCCGTTTTGCTCTGTTACCTACAGATCCAGACATTTTAGACATTAATCCATTGCAAGGCAATACCAAAGAGCACAAGTAGGAAGCCCCATGCACTGTTCTAGCCCAACAAGACTCCCGCCCCAGCCCCAGCCTCGCAACCATGACCCCACAGCCCCAGCTCCAGCCAACCTCACCCACCTTGCGACCGTGCACACTCTGGCTCCCTGATTTGCTCGGGGGCTCCTCACCATCCTGTGCTTTGCACTTCAGTCTCTTCTGCACCTGCCTGGCATCGCCATCGTGTTGCCGCTTGGACTTGCAGCGTGTGCCACTCTCTTGCTTGACCTGGCCTGCTGCTGTGAGCTTGGCCTCTGCCAAGGCCTGGGGAGCAGCCCCAGCCCGCAAGCAAGTCACCGAAGGCAACGACACATCACTTTCCACGCGCTCCTTCTTCACCCTGCATAGATCCACCTGATGTGTACACTGGAGGGGCTCTGCAGCTGGAGGCTGCTGGGAGCCTTCACAGCCTGGCTCCTTGTGCTGACCATCTACAGGTGCCGTGGGCACCTCCGGAACCACCCGCAGAGCCTGCTGCCCAACCACGGGCACGTCGTGTGACAGGTATGCAGCTAACACTTGGTTTTTAGGCTTTGTATCCGACTGCTTCAGGCTGCAGCTCCCCTGGGGAGCCTCAGTCTGTACCATGCCCTCCTTACTGGCGTCAGCCTCCGATTCTCCACGCTCTTGACTCTTCGGAGGGTTGTCCAGCTTCCCCTTTCCTCCTTTTGCATCCAAAGTGCTGGTTTGAGGAGACGGACCTGCATTCAAGGGGACGGCACTGTCCTGCTCCTCACTGGGTTTGGGCAGGGGCCGGCAGCCCTTGTTGCTCTTGGATGCTTCACACTCCACAGATGGGAGCCTGGGCAGCCCCTCAGGCAGGCTCTGGGCTGCTGCACTGGGCTCTGTGGGCTGCACGCTCAGGAAGGTGGGGAGCTCTCCTGTGCCAACAGGCTTACAGGAGCTGTTTGGGTTTGGGGGCAGCTGCCCCGTGGTGGAGATGCCGATCGAAAGCAGAGGGGTCTGATGATAAGGAGACCAGCCGAGAGGCAAAAGCTGAGGGTTGGAAGGTTTGCCATTCACAGGGCATCGCGGGTACACGCTCCCCTGGACAGGATTCCAGGTGGAGATGTCCTTGGACTGACACAAAGGAGCTCCCGGAGCAACTTTGCCATGAAGCAGTCTCTTGGCAGGATCCTGCTGTCTCTCTGTGCCCACCTGGTTGGCCTTCTTCCCGCAGGGAGCCCCAGCGCTTCGGGGCTCCCCCTGATCGATGATGGAAATTGGCTCCTGCTTGGGAAGGTGGTGGGGGTCCCTGCTGAAGTTCACACAGGGGTCCTTGCTGAGCAGCAGCGAGGCAGGCACGGGGTTGGCAACGCCGACGTAGGTGCCTGGAATGGTGCTGATGAGAGTGGTGTTCTTCATCCAGGAGCCCTGCTCTCTGTTCCGCAGGAACTCGGGGAAGATAACGAAGGGCGCAGTGGTGCTGAGACATGAGGTGACGCTGCTGCCGGCACTCTGGGCCGCGCGCTGGGACTTGGACAGGACCGTGGTGAGAAGTGCTTTGCCGCTGGTGTGCACAGGAGTGAGGATGGGCATTGGAGGGGTTTTGCGTTGGCTGGGTGGAGGCAGCTTCTGGCGATTGGACTTGGAGGAGAGATCGAGAGGCATCTCACTGCACTCCGGAGAGGAGACCATCTCACGCTCCAGCTGCGGAGGGGACTTCAGAGGTGAAAGCGAAGTTGCGGCCCCTGGTGCGTGCGGCTCGGGAGCTGCCGGTGCTCTGGCTTGTGTGCCAGTGCCAGAAGAGGGAGCAGCGCTTCCACACGGTGCGGCCAGCTGAGGCTGGCTGGATGAGAGGGCAGGGCCAGCTGTGGATGAGGGAGCGCCATCGGCAGCGGCCTGGGCACCGCTTCCACCTGAAGGCGAAGAGCAGCTAAGCTGGTTCACCTCCACCGACACCACTTTGGCATCTGAAGCTAAGGGTCTGGTGACAGAGAAGGTGTAGGGGTAGGAACGCAGCTCTGGGGAAGCAATAATGCCTGGCACGCAACGCTCGGGTAGGTAGGAAGGCAGGACGGGAAGGGTGAGTGTGGAGGAGACCCCCAGAGTGCTTGGAAGCGTGGCCACGGTGAGCGGCTGCCCGCAGCTGGGCGGTGGGATGTACACTAGAGACTGGCTCGGGCTCAGGACCGTCCCAGGCTGAAAGGACAGGGGCACTTTGTGTATAGCGGGGGCCTGAGATGTGGGAAAGCACACTCGACTCAAAGTAAAAGTTGCAGGGGTGGAGGCTGAGGTGCTGCAGCTGGAGGTGACCACGGATAACGTCCCTTCTGCCAGCGCTGCTGGCCCTTGTGCTCCAGAGTTTGGGGCGGTTTTCTCCTTCCCAGCAGGTTCATTCTCTGGAGCTGCAGAGCAGGTGGAAGGAACGTCAGCCTGCTTGTCGCTGGGAGGATCTGCTGGCATCCTGGCAACATCAGCGCTGCTGTTCTCCTGCTCAGCAGCTTGGGGGACTGCAGGTTCCTGCCCTCTGCCATCCCGCTGGCTTGCCAGAGGGCCCTGGACATCGTCTTTCACAGCCTTTCCCACACACTCTGGGTTTGGGTTAGGATCAGGTGGCTGCTCTCCCAGTTTGGGTCCAATCTTTTCCTCCACTTTGCCACTTGCATCCTGGGCACCGCTGCCACCACTGCTGACTGCTGTGAGCTCCACCTGCAACAAGAAGGGAGAAAGCAAACCTGAGAAGTTGTGGAAGCAGC
The DNA here is from genome assembly GCF_054131305.1 of Coturnix japonica. Taxonomy (NCBI): domain Eukaryota; kingdom Metazoa; phylum Chordata; class Aves; order Galliformes; family Phasianidae; genus Coturnix; species Coturnix japonica. Next base: position 10,011,337 of record NC_140666.1, read on the forward strand.
TCCTAGCAAAGCAGCCAGGACCTGCAGCCCTGCCTCGAGGAGGCAGAGGCCACGCAGGCAGATGCTCCTTCCAACCTGGAGAGTGGTTTGCCCCTTGTGCATATTGGTGCAGCCCTCTTGAGAGAAGGTCTGCAGGACCCACGAGGGCAGCTGCTTTTGCTTGACCTGTTCCATCAGATAAAGGCCTTCCCAGAGGACCCAGATGGGCACAAACGGAGCTCACCTTGGAAAGGCTGCTGCTGACGCAAAACTCTTGAGATCCCAAATGCTGGGAGCTGCTGGTTTTAGACTCCTCATCAGAAAGTGGGGCTCTCCTAAGGGGGGAATAAGACATAGTGTTACAAAACCCCAGGATGCTCCCCCAGCATCCTAACCTTCCCCGTCCCCACACGGGACAGCAGAATGGCTGACAAGCAGAAGCACGTTTCAGACAGCTGTGAGCTCACCGCACCTTCCACCTCCCACAACAGCAGTGGGTGCTGACTGCTGCAGGACTGTGGAGACAAGGCGCACTGCTGTCCATCACTGTCCTCCCCCTCCCAGAGGGCTCCATTCACCTGCTCCTGTCCCTTCTGTCTCCCCTTCAGTTCTACCACACACTTCCAGCACTGTCCTCCTCGGAGGACACACATCCTGTCCCGATCCTCTGCCTCCCAGCCACGTTCCTGCTGTTCCAGCACAGCAGCTGTGTCTGCGAGCTGCACAGCTACGCATCCTGCTGGCCAGAGTATGTGAACCTTTGCATGACACCTCCTGAGTGCAGAGTGTGAACTCGGGACAAGGATCCACAGAAATGGGACGCACTGAGCACACAGCTGTCCTTACAATCTGACAGAGAACCGGCAGAGCTCACATGCTCCCTATTTATGTATTTACAGCAACTTCCAGTCTTGTTCCGACCGAGCCCTGTTACAGACAAGCGCTGCTGTCGGGATCCAAGAGCTGATGACAGAATTGCAGGGGTTGGAAGGGACTTCAAGAGCCCCAGCACCGCTTCTGCTTTTGCCCTCCTCACACCACAGGCTCCCACAACAACCACACGATGGCTGCCAGCCCCAGCCCCAAGGGCCGCACATCTCAGTGCGGGCACCGGGAGAGGCTGGGGCCGCCTCACACACGGGGCCGGGCTGAAGGCCTCGCGGGTGCCCCACCCCAAAACCTCGGGAACCCGCCCGGCCTCCCCACGCGCAGCCCGAGCATTTCTGTCCCCTCGCCCTCCCCGCTCGGTCGGGCCGCAAAAGGCTCCGGAGGATCCGTTATTAATAAGGGGAGGGGGCAGACGGCGTTTCCGCAGCGCGCCGCAGCTGACAGCAGAGCAGCGCCGAGGGCCGCCCGCCGTAGGGACGGCCGGGCTACGAGCTCCGCGGGCCGAGCCAGGCCGGGGCCGGGCCCAGCGCAGCGCCGAGGCCGAGCTCCACCCCGGCGGGCGGCAGGAGCGGCGGCAGGGGGCGCCCGAGGGCAGGCGGCGAGCGGAGCCGGGCAGCGGACGGCCGCCCCGCCCGGCCCGGCCCCGGGGCTCCGCAGGCCCAGGCCTCGAGCCGGCGGGGCGGGCCGCGTCCCCGAGCCTCCCCGCGGGCCGCGCCGGGCGCCCCGCAGCACGAAGCGCCGAACGTGCCGCTGCCGCGCGGCCTCCATCCCGCGGAACGGCCGGGCCGTGCGCCCGGGGACGGATGGTCGGGTCAGGGCTGGCTCGAGAGCCCGCGGTGCTCCGGCACACGGGGCGGCCCAGCGAGCGGCACCGCGGCCGCGCTGCCCTCCCCCTGCGCAAGGCCGAGGGTTGGGACAAAGCGCTGCCGCAGCCGGGGCTGCCTGCCGCGATGCTTCGGGCTGCCGGGTGTTCGTTACGAGCAGGGGCAGCCCCGAGTGGTTTAGGAAGGCAGAGGGCAACACCATCTGCCGGCTCTTATCTGGGAGCTGCACAGCGGGGCTGAGGCACGGAGATGAGCTCTTTCTGCTTTTCTGCCTCACAAGAGAGCCTGAACTCTCCCCTATCCCGCTGCCCTGACCGCCTGCTGGAGGGTTTGCTGCCAAAAGCCTCATGCTCCGGCAGCAGGGGAGGGCACACAGTGCTGCAAGCACCCAAAACCTGCCTGGCTCCAACAAACATGCATTGCCTCGAAGCTGAAGCTGCCAACACGCTGGTTCTGAGAATGAGACCCCAGGGCGTCGGAAATAAAAGGCGATGGCAAGCCATGGGACAGGCCAGGAACCAGCCTTGATCAATTCTGCCTCCCGGCCACTAATCCTCCCTAATCTCCTATTTGGTTGGTGGCATGTCACAACTCTCCCATCTAATCGTTCGGTCTGCACTAACCCTCCCGGGTCACTGAAAGCTCTTCTTAGCAGCTTGGCTCACAGTGGGTCAAGCTCTTTTCCTTCCCTAGCACTTAATGGCACAAGTGACGATGCCAGCACTGTGTGCACGAGTCACCAAGGAAGTGCACACAGTTGGTGAGCACTCTGGAGAGCAACAGTCCTCATCCACCAGCCTGACTCCCCAGTAAAATCAGCCACGTCGGCACCATTTCCATTCCTGCAGCCTCTCTACATCCCTCAATGGCTTCCTGCCCCTCCTGGGCCCACCGAGCCTCCCACGCACCTCACCTCTCCTCGTTGAGGCCACACATGCGAATCCGCTCTGTGCTGGTCCAGTTGTGCACCCCGCTATAGAGAGGTGCCGTAGAGATCATGACAGCTGCTTGTCACCAACCCGGGACCTGCTGGGGCTCGAGGGGCCACTCCGCCTGCAAGAAAAAAAGGCATAAAACAGAGAATTGGTGACTCTTGTAGGACGCTGGCATCCCCGCTTATCCCCAGCTCCAGCACCAGGCAGAGCGAGCACGATGCCTGAGATGCTCCATGTCTGGAAGAGGGCTGCAGGGAATAAGCATTGCCTCAGGATAGGATCTGCTCATCCTCATGCTAACCAGCTCGGCTGCCAAAACCTCAGCCCACCTCAAGAGCTTCACACAAGCACTGCTGAGGCCGTGCTGCCCAGAGCTGGGGGTGCCCCATCCCCGAGGTGCCCGAGGCCATGAGTGGGTCCTGGGTTGGAAGGAGCACCCAGCCCGCGGCACAGGGCTTGGGACTGGGTGGGCATTAAGGTCCGTTCCAAACCAGCCGGTCTGTGATCCCACAATCTTCCCACACACACATCACTCCTGCAAGACCCCCCTGCTTCCCTCCCCACCCCAGAGGTCTCCAGCGCAGTGCAGCGAGCCCGGACAGAGCTGCACCCAAGCGGCCGGCTGTTAGAACGCTGACCCCTCCCCGAGGCTTCGCATTACGTTGATAAAGCAGGACGTGCCGGGCTCAGCGGGGAAAACCTCAAACGGGGAAGAAGCCGGGGGGGGGGACGCGAGAGGAGGGGGCGGAGGATCGCCAAGTGTGCCACCAACGTGTCATCGAGCGGGCGTCCCCTCGGCGCGCTGCGGAGGGGATGATGGTGTTCGGCGGTGTTACGGGTAGAAAACAGGAGGAAATCCAGAGACTTGCGAGCATCCGAGACGCACCGTCGGCGGGGTGGAGCTTTCGGGGGAGGATGTTACAGCCAATCGTGCGGCGCTGGGTGCTCGAGCATTAAGGCAGCTTTGCTGCTGGAGTCGTGTCAGGGAAAACGCGAGGAAGGAGGGAGGAGAGGATCCCCTGCGCTAACCGGAGGGCGAGGTGGAAGCGAGGAGGGAGGACGGACCGCGAAGGGCAGAGATGCTGTCCGAGAGGTTCTCGATACAAAGACATTCCGAACACACGAAGGGAAAGCTGGCAGAGGCACCGGGCGTCCTCGGTGCAGCGGTGAGAGCAGGGAGAGGCTAAAGCAGCACGTCACCGCAGCCTCCCTCCGTTGTCTTTGCCCTGACAAACTCGTGGGGACACGAGCTCTGGACGGGAGCAGAAGCAGCATTGCACGATGCTGAGATGAGCGCAGGGATGTACAGGCCGGGCTGAACGTGCCCTCTGAGCACAGCTGCTGCCAGTTATCCCCTCAAAGCCCGTGGGGAACATCCAGAAGCAGAACAGCGGGGCCATAGGAGAAACAGGGACAGGGCAGTTTGCTTGCAAAAAAAAATTACAACAAAAGAAGTGATGGACATATCCAGACATGTGAGCACAGATCTGAGCAAAGCCATGGAAACCCATGGAGGGGAACGTCCAGCCAAGGGCACACGGTGCAAGGGGAGAAGGGCTGCACGGGGGAAGGGGAGCAGGGCCGGTTCTAAGGCAGAGAGCAGGGTCATACCCAAAGAGAATGAGAGGTGGCTAGGAGCAGGAAGGGGAGGAGTCTTGCGATGCTTGGAGTGAAATGCAACATAAAGGAAATAGGGGAACAAACAATCTGTGGGGATTTCACCATCTTAGGCTAAACTGAAAGAAGGGCAGGAGGACGGTTCTGCCCCCGAGCACAGAGGTGGGACTGATGCTTTGGGAAAGATGGCAAGGGACCCACCGTGTGAGTGGGAAAGGGGCTGTGCAACATGGGACAGGAGTTCAGGGAAGAGCTGAAGCATCAAAACAAGCACAGAGCATGGTCCAGGAATAGGTCTGGTGTGGGAAAAGCAGGGACAAGGCGGCGTGGGGAGCAGGGAGGGATGGCATGTCTGGAGTAAGAGCTGGCTGATAGAGCAGGATGACCACCAGAGGAAGGGCAAGAGAACAAGCGCAGCCCCTGCTTTGTGAATTCTTGGCCTCTACCCTCTATGGACGACACGGGACATGTGCCAAAGACAGGCATTCCACAGGGAGCCAGAAGGAACAGAAGAGAAAAGAAGAAAAATCACATTTTCAACTCAAGGAAGAGGAATTCAACACGGGGAGAACCACAGACGTGATCTCCAACACAAATGGGAGCAACCGGCAAAAGAGGAGCATCCTTCAGAGCACAGAGACAAGGGAGGATGCCTGGGAAACACAATTAAGAGCAGCTGCAATGGGCAATGGGCAGAGCAGGACCAAGGACCCAAAGAGACCTCGAGTGGATTCAACGTGAGACAACCTCTCATCTGCATCGGTTCAGCTCAGAATGACTTTAAACAACTGTAATTAAACCCGCATAACACCTTGGAGAATGCAACTAGGGCGTGCTTCCACGTACCCCCACAGCAGAAGGAAATACTGAAGCCCTCCTGACCCCTCACTCCTTCCATTGGCGTGGCAGGGTGAGCCCAACCTGGAAGCACATCTGTGTTTAAAAACAGTGCTGAGGGTTTCTTGCCCTCCTGGAAGGGTTTTATCCCACAGCAGCTCCCAGATCAGGTTCACCAGGAGGGAGAGAGGGCGCAGCCTGGCACAGAATCCGTTTAATCCAGCACCTCTGCCAAGAGAAGCCTATATGAAACCACAGCCTTATTTTGATGTAGCTAAATAGGTGCCCAGCCAATTCTAATTAACTCCAAAGAAAACAAGTTTAGAATGAAATAAGACCATCAACATCCCATTCTTCTCGGAGAGAAGCTGGTTCCATGATACCAAAGCTCCTTCACATCTCCAAACAAAACATGCTCTAGAACTGCTGGTGAGAAAGGGGCTGAACGCTGCCTCCAACAGTGAGCCCTGCGAGAGATACTCAATGAAACTACCACGGATGGATTACATTCACCAAGAGCAAAGGGACTCTTTATTCCCTACGTCAAACCCCCTCACTGCCCTTCAGCTGGGCAGGACACCACCATGCAAACCAGTCTCCAAGTCAGCACAGCAGAAGATGTCTCTGCTGCAGGAGAAGCACGCTCTGCTCAAGTTAGCACTGAACTCGCTGCACCTGGCAGACCCCTTGGAGTGAGCCAAGCCACAACTCTCTCCTCTGAAATACAGCCCAGAAACAACTTCCTTGAGGTGAAGCTCTTTGGGAACAGATCCTTTCTAATAATCATCTATAGAGATATCCCCCTATAGTGCCAGGACAACTGCAGCCACAGCACAGGCCGAGCTGTGGATGGTGAATGGGCTGCTCCCAGCTTCACGCATCAGCTCCGTGCAGCTGAGCAGAGCCCCCTGTGCTGCCAGCAGCCCTTCTCCTCATCCTATGCGATCCAAACTCAAGCTGCCTGGGCCGAGGTTTCCTAATGCAGCTTTTGCCCCCCCGCGTGGCACTTCCCCCCTGGCATTAGCACAGCAGAGGTGTGTGACAGCCACAAAGCACATTCAGCACTGCTGGCTCTGAGCACTCACCTGCTGCAGTGCCCTGGGTGCACCCATGTAGGGGGGAGCGGAGTGGCTGCGTTTCCCCACTCCTCATGCCAGCCTCTTAATGCTGTGAATGCATTCAGCTTTAGGCCAGTGATAGCTTCAAACCCCCAACAAGCTCCATCCTAAAATGGCTCAGGTTTTGAGATGCTCACCTTCCCTCTCCCTATCCCTACCAATGCAGCACAGGCCACTCACCCACCCACCACCACCACCCTCCATCAGCCAGGCAGGAGCCGACGGGCACCAACACACTTCAGCAACCCCCAACCCGAGCTCTGGGCAGGGATGAGAGCTGCACAGCACCATCAAGCAAAGCCCCAGCGAGCCGCGATGCACGGCACTGACAGCAACGGGGCTGTGAATTGCAGAGAGCTCCCCCGGGTGAGCAGCAGCCCCGCAGAGCCCCGCGCTGAGCTTTGGGTTGCGGCAGTTCAAAGTTGGTGCGACGCAGACAAAGGGATGCAGCCAGATGGGGGCCGAGCACAGTGAAACGCTGCATAACTGGGACAGCAGCACGGAGGGAGGGAAGGGAAGAGGGAAAAGAGAAAAGGGAAAGAGCTTTGCCCATCTGAGCGCGCTGCACGAGTCCGGCACATCCCTCTGCAGCACGAGAGCAGGAGGACGCAGCTGCTGGTACCGGGAGCGCTGCGCGGCACGGCTGGCCAGGGGGCACTGTGGGCGGCCGGCAGGATGCACTTTGACCCTGGAAACACACCCAGGGAGACACCTTTGGAACACGATCCGGGAGAGGAGCAAAATGCTACTTTTTGCCACCCCGATGACTCTAAAACGTAAAGCAGTCCTGGATGGGGGGAACCCAGGCGGGACTCGCTGCCTGCGCTGCGCTCACCGCGAGCTGCTGCCGCCAATGAGAGCCAGAGCAGAGGGGCTGCCCCTCGGTGGGGCACGGAAGGGCCGGGAGGAAGCGATGTGCATCCACAGGGATGGCCTCACTCACTCCGGAGAGTTTGTTCACTTTGGCAATCTTCGTTGCCATTAGAAACAGGGGCGAGAAATTGTATTTGTTTTTAGCTGCGATCGTCAGGCATCCATTGGAGGTGCAGAGGTCCGGAGCCAAAGCTGCCCCCGACACCCCAGAGGGGATTCAGCCCTGAGCAGGAGCTCAGAAAAAAAACCCTTTCCAGAGGACTGCGTGCAAAAAGAATGTTAAAAGCAAAACCAATCGTGACGGTCATCTCTACGTGGGGCATCCAGGGGAAAAAAAATAGGTGAGAAAAGCAACAAATTGCAGCAGCAGCAGCGTGGCACCAGCAGCCAGCAGGGATCGGCCCCAACCCGGCTCGGTGGGCACAAAGTACTGAGTGCAGCCCCGACCCCGCCGTGTTTGGGATCCCCCCGGGGCTGCGTGGAGCCCCGGAGCGCTGCGGTGCTGAGCCAGGCTTTGCCCAACGCATTTGCTTAAGCTGCTTTAAAGACACAGCAGCACCGCGAGTAATTATAGATACTCGGCGCGATGAATTGGGAAGGAAAAGGGGGGAAAAAAATAAAAAATAAAGAGAGGAAAAAGAGAAAATCCATCCTCGGGTGGAATAAAAATAAAGTTTGCTGCACGTCGGTTCCTGCAAGACACGGCCAACAGCGAGCATCGCGCCGCACCCGCGGCAGGAGCGGGTCTTTAAAGGGACGGGGAGAGAAAACGGCACGAAGGGGGTGGGGGATATCTGCAAAGAGACGTTAACAGGCCCACGTTGTGCACGGCGCGGAGAGCGGGGAGCAGCCCGGCCCTGCAGCGCGGAGCCGCGGCCTCGGGGAGAGCCGACGCGGTGACAGCGATGCGGGACGCGGGGATGGCGGCGCTCGGGGGCCGCGCGGGGCGACGTCCCGGCCGTGTCCCCGCCGAGAACGGCGCTCGTTGGGAGCGGATGCTCGGAGGGAGCACGAACGGTGGTGCCCTTCCCCGAGGGCTGCGCTCGGGCGAGGAAGGCGGGGAGAGCCCTCCGAGCGGCGCTCGGGATGCCGGCCGCACACACGGCGCCGGAGCTCCGCGCAGCCCTCCCGGCAGGAAGCGCCGCTCCGGTCCCGCCGCCGCCGCGCACCTCGGGCACGGCCCCTCCCGCCCGGAGCCGCGGGGCCGCAGCGGGGGCAGCGCCGAGGCTCGGCCCCCACCCGCCCCACCCCGCACCGCCCCGCACCGCCCCGCTGCTGGGGGGGGGCAGGGAGGGAGGGGGGGTCCGCCCGGGCACCCCTCGGCCCAGACCCCGCCGCCGTTCAACAGTTGTTCCGCGGGGCAGCCCCGGACGTGGGGCGCTGTCCCCGGGGAGGGCCCTTCCGCCACCGAGCGGGGCCGACACCGGGACTTTCCTCCGCGGCGGGCGCGGGCCACGCCGCCAAACTCCGCGCGGAGTGGCCGCCGTCCCACCGCCACCGCACCGCACCGCACCGCGAGCGCCGCGCCCCGCCCCGCTCGGGCCCGGGACCCCCCGGCAGCGGCAGGTGCCGCCGGTGCCGGTGTCGGTGTCGGTGCCGGAGCCTCCGCGCGGGGTCGGGCAGCGGCACGCGGCGCCGTCGCGGGGCACACGGAACGGAGCGGCACCGGCACCGCCGCTGTCACCGCGCGCCGCCCCCGCCCGCCGTCCCGCAGCGGGACGCCGCCTCCCCCCCGCACCGCCCCCCCCCCCCCAGGCCGGTACCCCCCCACCCCCCCACCGTCCGCCGTCCCGGGACCGGTTTCCATGGAGACCCCCGTCCGAGGGCCGCTCGGGGCCGTCCGCTCGCCGCCGTCCGCCCGGCCCCGGCGGTGGGTGCGGAGCGACCGGGCCCGGGGTTACCCGTGAGAGCGGGGCCGGGCGTCCGGAGCGGGGCGGCGGAGCCGGAGAGACGGAGGAGGGGAAGGGGGGGGGGGGGGCGGTTGTGTGGCCGGGCGCGCACCTGTTTCCCTCGACGAGGCGGACGGCGGAGCGGGGAGCGCGGCGGGGCGAGGCGGGCCCCTGCCCGGAGCGGGCGGCGGATCGGACCGCGGCGCGGCGAGCGGCGGTTCGGCGGCGGCGGAGACACTGGCAGCGGCAGCCGGAGTGTGAGGGCGAGAGCGAGCCGCCGCCGCCGCGGGGGATGACGGGAGCCGTAGTCCGCCCGCCGCGCCCCGCCGCCCGCCGCGCCGCCCCGCGGACTGCAGCTCCCGGCGTGCCCCGCGCCCGCCCTGCCCGCGATGGGGGGGGGGCGCTGTGCGGAGCCGGCCGAGTCCGGAGAGAGGGAACGGGCGGCGGGAGGGAGCGAGCCGGGAGGAGGGGGAACGAGCACGGCACGGCACGAGGGGGGAGGAGGGAGCGGGAGGAGGGACGGAGATCGGGGGGGGCTGAGGGGGGGGGGGTCACTCCCCGGCTGGGAGGGGCCGCTCCGCACCCACGGGCGGGTGGAGGCGCGGGGGAAGCGCACGCACAGCGCGCACCGCACACCCGCACCGAGCCGGGGCACCGGTGCCCGCACCCGCAGGGGGAGGGAGCGGGGGGTGGGTGCGGGGAGGGAGGAGGAGGAGGAGGAGGAGCGGGCGGAGGCCGGGAGCTGCACAGCGGGCAGTGCTGGACGGGCACACGGCGAGCGCGGAACCCGCACCGCTCCGCTCCGCACCGCGCACCTCCGCCGCCCGCAGCCCCGCGGCGGAACGGGCGTGGAGTGTCCGAGCGGCCCCGCCCCGCCCCGCCCCGCCGGGACGACGTGGGCTCGGGCAGCGCGGCCCCGGGGCGGCGGCGGACATGGCGCTCGGGTGTCGCCCCCCGCCCCACCCGGGGTTCGCCCCGCGGAGGTCCCCGCTGTTCCCCGGCCCCGCGGCAGCGCCGTGCGGGAGAACGGCGGAAAGGACGGCGGCGGCGGGGCGGTGCGGAGCGCCTCGCGGTGTGCGAGGACCGAGAGAGGAGGAGGAGGGCGGCCGAGGCCTCGGGGCTGCGCTCTGCTGCTCGGGAGGGCACTGAGCCCGAGAAGGCCCGGAGGGAGGGAACTGCTCCCGCGGGGTGGGATGACGCGGGTTCTGCCCCGCACCGCGACACCCCGCCGCCTCCGGGCCGTGCGCGGCCCCGTGCGCTGCGGCCGAACGGAGCCGGGACTCCAGGTTGGGAGGCCGGAGCTGCCCCCGCGCTCCCGAAGCGCTGCCCTATTTGCGTGGCGGTGCCGTTAACGCCGTCGCGGTTTGCGGCTCTCCGTCCCGCAGCGCTCGGGGTGCGTGGGGCGGCCCCCAGCAGAGCTCTGCTCCCGCTGCCTGGCGCTGGAATTGGCCCACGCTTCGGTATCTCCGGGCTGGGAGAATCGACACCCGGGAGCTCGGAAAGGCGCTGCTGAAAAATTCCGCGGCTCTTCCGCATAGAAAAAAAAAAAGGGGGGGGTGGCGGGGGGGATAGAAGCTCCTTAAAAACAGACAGTGCTTAAAAATGGAGAAATCTGAGGAGTACGGAGCGACCCCCGTGGGATGAAGCGCTAAAAACTCTACGGGGCATCCTCCGTTGGGTGAAACGGGAGATCCTGACAGTTGCACGGTGCAACTCCCCCCCCCCGGCCCCGCCGTGAGCCCCGCTCCCCTCTCGCAGCCCCCTGCTGCTCTGTGCTCCTGGTGCTGTGCACGGGGTTCATCCCACCCCACGTATCCCCCACTGCCGAGCGTGGCCCGAGGTGGGGCTGCGGCTGCTGGAGCAGCGCTGGAGCTCTGTGCTCGGGGAGCCGTTGCTGCCGGGGGAGGGGTGGGGGGGTGCTGGGTTCTCTCTGGGGCTGTTCCTCCAGCTTCAAAGAGTGAGGCTGCATCCACGCCGGGCAGACGGCTCGGCTCGGTTTTATTGGCGTGCGACAGCAATAAAAGGTGTCAGCTCCCACTGCAGACCCTGCCGTGCCGTTTTCCATCCCAGCTACAACTACAGAATTATGACTTCCCTCATTGGAGCGGCTGCCACCGCCTCCTCCTCCCTGCACCCCCCACACCTTCGTGGCTCTGTGCTGGGGAGGGGGATCCCTGCTCCCAGCTGGGGGCTGTGCTGCTTTGTGCCATCCGCGAGTGCTGCGGGCAGCTCCGAGCAGGGCTCGTTCCTGCTGCGTCCTGCAGGAGGTTTCACTGCAGGAGGCCGAGCTCAAAGTCGCTGCACTGCCACCATATCCGTCACTATCCCTCGGCCTTAGAAGACGCTGCAAAGCGGTAGAGGCTTGGGATGCCCGGGACGTGCTACAGTTCTGAGTCTCTCACTGCTGCAGCCCGGCTCTCTGCCGTCTCATCCCCAGGACTGGCTTCAGGAGGCACCGAGCGCTCCTAATTGTGATCGCAGACAAAGAGAGCCGGCCTTTGAAGGCGGCACACGCGGCGTCTGGCAGCACGTGCCTGCAGATCTGCCACGCTGCCGGCAGCCCCGGGGACACGGGGAGCTGGGGGTAGGAGCGCTGCCGGTGCCCGACTGTGGGATTTGCCCCAGGATGTGAGAGCGGCTCCCAGCCCTGTGCCATGGGCAGAGGCTAACGGCACCCAGCGATGAGCTCCGTGTCGGCCACCATTCGTAGTGCCTGCAGCATGTGGCTGCACGCAGCTTTGTGTCCAGCCTTTGTCTTCAGGGGACATTCGGCCCCATGGGAGGGGGCCAGTCGTGCATTGGTGTCACACTGCCGTCCCAGGACTGTCACCTTCATCCCTGCCGGTGAGCATTTGTGGATGCAGAGCCCTGAGAGGTACAGGTGGCAGCTGGGATGCGCTTACTGGGGGGATGCAGGGGCTTTCCCCTAATTGCTCAGCTGCCCGGGGGGACACGGGGACATGGGGACACTCGAGGTGTGGGGACAGTCGTGTATCTGTCACCTCCGGGACACCCGGTGAGTGACACTATGGTGTGACCCAAGTGACCCGAGCAGCAGTGACAAGTCTGGTGGCCACCAGCCCGCATCCCACCGGCAGCTACCGAGCTCCGCGGGGAAGGACATTTCCACCCCAGGAGCCACATGGGTGGCGGCTGCCTGTCCCCAGGGGGATCGGCTCCACTGCAGGCACCAGGGTCCCGGCTCCGGCATCGCAGCGGCAATCTCTCGCGCAGGTTGTGCCGTGCTGGATACGGCATCTCCATGGAAACCCTCCCGCTCAGGCTGTGCGGGCTCGGGAGATGCCATCTCCACGGAAACGCGGGGCTGTGCAGGCCGGGATGCGCGGACGGTGCCTGGATGCTGAAGACAGGGGCTGTCCTGAGCCGTGGGGTGACGTGGGACGAGCGGTGCCACCGCTGCGGCTGAGGGAACCCGGGACGGGGATGGCATTGTGGACCCCGGCATCGGGAGGTCCGGAGGAGCTCTGCCGTGAGAAGGAGCAGTGCGGGACCCCCTGATGGCCACGGGGACCCATGGTTGATGCCGGCAGTGCCATAGCATGGGAAGCCGGGGGGCCTCCAGCGGGGGCTGAAATTTCACCCTGAGGAATAGCCCGGATGAAGTACTTTGCAGGTTATTTATAGCCTACCCTAAAAAAAAAAAAAAAAAAGAAGAAGAAAGAAAAAGAAGGAAAGAAGGAAAGAAGGAAGGAAAGAAGGAAAGAAGGAAAGAAAGAAGGAAAGAAAGAAAGAGAAAGGAAGAAAGGAAGAAAGGAAGAAAGGAAGAAAGAAAGGAAGAAAGAAAGGAAGAAAGAAAGGAAGAAAGGAAGAAAGGAAGAAAGGAAGAAAGAATGAAAGAAAGAAAGAAAGAAAGAAAGAAAGAAAGAAAGAAAGAAAGAAAGAAAGAAAGAAAGAAAGAAAGAAAGAGAGAGAGAGAGAGAGAGAAAACAACAACAACCCCCCCTTTATTTATTGACTTTAAATCTGCCTTTTCCATTCATTCCATTCTCAAGGGACACGCACAGCTCCGGCACCGGATGGCCAAACAGCCCCCCCGCATCCCTCCATGAGGTCCCCGTGGGGTCCCCCATGCCGGCGCACCGCTGCACCCTACGAGCAGAGCGCACGGCCGCACTGGGCTCAGCTCACTCCCTCCGGCCCCGCTGGCAGCTCGGCCGCCCTCACCCGGGCTCCGCGCGTTGTAAACCTGGCTTTGACGTCGCCCGGAAAGTAGGCCAGTAAGAGCAAACTGCAGCCGCTCGCAGCTCTCTCCGGGGACGGCGTGCGCGTTAGCAACGCTGCTGCTCTCCGAGGGTTCCGCGCCTGGCGGAGGACCGCGGTGCTCTCTCCTCTCTGTGCGTTTGGACTCGCCCGAGCTGCTGGGGCGGTGTGCGGGGTGGGGATGGGACGGGTGGCTGCCCGGAGGGACCCCCAGCAGCGCCCTTCCTGCGGCACGTTGCAGCTCCTTATTTCTGTATTTATTTCGAAGCGTTGTGGAACTGGAAGCCTCAACCCAAGACTTATCGGGCCATTCCTGGCAGGATTAGGCACCGGCAGCCAAAACTCAGCACTGAAGCCACCTTCAGAGTGAGGTACTGACTCGGGTGGGCACAGCCTGCTACAACCTTTAACCCTGCTGTTCTGCAGGGACCTCAGCACCTTTCAGGCTGGACGGGCTCAATCCTCTGTGGAATCAGCACCCAGGAGGCCCTAGCAGTGCCACCATCACAACAGCCTCTGCCACAGGGGAGCTGAGGTCCCACTATCTCTATGACCCCAGCAAGCCACTCCACTAGGGAGGTTGAGCTGGCTGCATAGGAGTTGCAAACACCCCAGCCCGGAACTGCCTTCTCCTGGTTTCAGGGCATTTCAAGTTTCACCAAAGCAAACAATAAATCCGCCCTGTGACGTCCCCAGGGGTTGACAGCAAAGGTCTCCAACAGCATTCTGGGCAGAAAGAAGCTGGGGTTGGACCTGGGGCCACCAGCCCTGCAAGGGGCTCCTCAGCATCGTGGTATGGAAACAATTGCCTTTTCCTTTCTTTTTTTCAGCCCCGTGCTGTGTTTCCCAACAACACAACCGTGTTCCTGTCTGCAGCCAGCATTAACTAACAGCCCCAGGGCACTGCATGGGGTCAGTGATGCCCCAACAAGGGCAGAGGCAGCATCCACTCTGTATCCCAACCTCTCTGACTCCAACATGGCCCTGAAGTGAAGTAGCCTCACATGGACAGTGAGAGTCCAGCACATCCAGGAGTAAGGGAGACCACAATTTGTGGGGTGGGCTGCCCCAGGTCCAGGGGACAAAGGACATGCCCCCACCCCACAAAGCTGTAGGGAATATATGGGGAGCAAGCCTGGCTGCAGTGCTGAGGAAGAAAGAGATGGCCCCAGTGCCAGGGATGTGGTTCCTTGGAACAGCAGCAGCTCCAGCTCCAGTCCCCTCCTTCGTATGGGACAGGGAGTGTTTCTGCAGCTGGCACAAACACAGCACACGTGGGATGAGGTAGGAGGGCTCCCAGCCTGCTCCTGTTTCATTATACTGCTGCAGCACAGTGCCCAGCCAGGCCCTGGCTCTCAGGGACAACCCTAGGTGCCCCCACCTGAGGAAAACATGCATGGCTCCAGTCAGGCTGAGCTGTAGGGAAGATGGCTGTGCTGGGGCAGAGCCCACTCCCAGCTCACGCAGGTCAGGAGCAGGACTGTACCCCACTGTTCACCTAACCATAGTGATGAGAGCAGGACAGAAGGCATGTGGAGCAGCAGCAGGGCAGGAGAAACGTTACCACGTGGAGCAGGCTGGAAGTCCGATGAAATTGTATGTGAAAAAAATGAAAGTATTAAAGACAAAAGCTAGAGGCAGATGAGATCCAGCTGAGCGCTAACAGGGCTGGGGCAGTGGTGGCTCCACCTCCATTCCACTCCCAAGCTACACCCCAGCAGCCTGACCTGCAGCAAGCTGTTCACATTACTGTGGGACACAGAGGCCTGCCCTGCGTCGGGCCCCAAGGACAGGCACGAGGGCACCAGCTGTCCTGTCCCTGGGACAGCCACACAGACTGCACACACACGGCAGCCCAGCATTTTTATTGCCAAGTTAAAAAGCCCTAAGACAGAACCAGGAGCCTCTCTGTAAGAGGGAAGCCCTGGAACATGGCCCCCACCTGCTCCCCAGTGCCACAGGGGCCAGGCCTGGCACCCACAAACTATCGTGCTCTCTTGCGGGGGTGGCGAGAGAACTGCTTGTGCTGTTCAGGTGGGGTTTCGAGTGCCAGTTTGGTTCCACTGTCAGCTGTGGTGGCCATGGAAGGGACATCCTCAGCAGAGAGAGGCTGGATGATGTGGCCTGCCCTTGTGACAACACGGGGGGTGGTGAGCTTCTGGAAGGCACGCTGTGTGTTCCACGTAGAGCCCACAGGCGTCCGGATGCATCGCTCAAATTGCTGGTGCTTCTCAAAGGGGAAAGGCAGCTCGCTGACCTGCAGGGAGACAGCAGAGAGGGTGACGCTGCCAGTGACCTGGCCCTGCACTCCGGGGCTGCTTTCATCCCATGCAGACATCGACATCCACCACACCATGACCTGCTCAGCCCCTGCCCCACGATCCCCTCCTCCCTTAAGTCTGATGTTTGGTAAGCCTCAGGACAGCTGATACAAGAGTACTCAAGGGAACAGGTCTGTAAATTCCACCTCTTTCACCGTCCCCTGAGGGCTGTCAAAACTAAATGGCTCTTTTACAAGCAGGGAAGCTTCTGCCCAAAGCTCAGGCCAGCTCCAGCACCCACCTGATGTGCTGCTGCGTGGATGTTGCGCTGCTCACTAATGATAACGTGGGGCAAATGCTGGTCCTTCCTGGGAGGTGCTGGGGCCGGCTTGATCAGAAACCTGCCAGACAGGTGAGGACATCAGATTCTGCAGCAGGGCTGAGGTATGTTGCTGCAGCCCATCCACACATACCGTTTTATTTTCTTTTTGCTGGGCTTCAGGCCGGTGCCTCCCCACTCGCCCCAGCCTGGCAGAACCAGGTTCAGTGGCTGTGGCTTCGCAGCCTGCTCTGCTTTACGTTTCTCCTGATTGAAGTCAGCGACCACATCGTCCCCAGCAAAGGCCTCCGTGATCACTCCTCGCTGGTCAAAGCCACCCTCCTGCAGAGATGGGAGTTACAGCTCTGCAGACAGCATGGCCCCAAGCCCAGGACAGCCCCACACTGCTCACCTCTTCCACGATGACTACAGGTAAGCTGGGGCACTGAGCCTCCTGGACCTTTCCAGACAGCACAGACTGCAAGTTGATCATTTTCTTCTTGGTTGCTGGTTTCTTGGCAGGCTTTGGTGCAGCTCTGCCTTTCTCCTGAGGGTGTGCTGGCTTCTCCGTGCCCACAGCCTGTGGCTTCTCCTGCTCTGCTATGAGCTCCTCGGAGGCCAAAGCTTCAATGTCTTCCATTGTCTGCACACGGTGAAGCTGCTCTGACAGCAAGGGCTCCTCCTGGGCCTGAGGAGGCACCTCAATCACTGGGCTTGCCTGCTCCTCAACACTGACCGGGTGGATGGAGCCATCCCCTGGCAGTTGTTCAGGAACTTCTGTTTCATCAGCACCTACACAAGGGAACAGTGGAGAAACATCCACCTCATGAACAGGAGAGAAAAGAGAAGGACTGTGAGTGAAAATGCAGCCCTGTATGGGAGATCACAATGTGAACCACTGATTGATCAGCTGAGGCAAGTGTGGGGTCAGCTGTGGGAGCACAGGTGAAAGTTATGTAGCTGTGCTCCCTGGAGGGGTGGAGTTCGACTCCACCTCCTCTGAGACCTCATTTAAGGGCTGACCCTCACTGAGGCAGCATCTCTTGGAGATCGCTCACCAGGGAGGATTGCCTCAGCTCTGGTGAGTTCCCTTTTCCTTATATCTTCTGTATTTCTACCATTTTGCTTGTAATTGCTATCCTTGTTAATACCAGCATAGTTACTGCCAATACAAGCCCTAATGACCCACCTTGCTCTGTGACACTGCAGACACCAGGCAGGACTGTGAGCTCCTTGCTGTGCTGTTCAGGACTCCCTGCCTGCTGCTGCCATGCTTGCCGTTTCTGCTGAAAGTCTTGTAGCAGTGCTTCCTCTTCTGACAGCTCTTCCTCCTCCTCTGACATCTCCTTGCTCTCTACAGCAACTGGCACTACAGCATCTCCAAGGTCCTCTGGCACGTCAGGCTCCTGGGCTGGGTCACTGGGCTTGCCCAGCATCCAGGGATTTGCTTTGTTTGCTCCCACAGAGACAGGAGGGACGACGGCTGTAGAAGTGAGGTCCTCCTCAGGCACATCAGCTGGCTCCTCCTCAGGCAATTCCACCCGCACCTTCTGCATCAGCTCCTTGTTCCTGGCCAGCTGCTCTTGCATGGCCTTGCGAGCCTGGCATGGGATCGAGATGTTTCCAACACAGGCCAGAAAAAACATGCCCACTTACTTGCCCCGCTCTCAGCTGTCTTCCCCTTTCCCAAGCTGCACCTCACCTCCAGGTCATACTTGGCCATAATGGCCCGCGAGCGGGCCCATTTCCCCTTGTTTTGGTGTTTGAGACTCATCCGCTCCTGAGGCAGAGGCAAAGAGAAGCATCAGAAAGAACACTCTCAGGAGTAGGGACTTCCCAAACAATGAAGGAGAAGCAAGCAAGCAGAACCTCCATCCTGAGCTGATCCAGTTCTTCTAGCTTTGCCAAGGCAGCCTCAGGGTCTGACTTCTGCAGCATCTCAAAATCCTTTAAGGCCTTGCGTCTCTTGCTTTTCTTCAGCACACGATGGTACCTGCAGCACAAGAGCAGACAGTTGAGGAGTGAGACCTGGCACAGGCACCCAGCCTCTGCTTTGGCAAGGGAGCACTGTTCTGTGCATGAAGACGCACAGCTTCCCGGCAACATTTCAACTTGACTCTCTGCTTCCCTCTACCCTTTAACCACTCTCTCTCAAGCATTGGGCCCCAGATCACCGAGCCCAGCAATTCTATAGCCTTACTTCTTGCTCTTGATCTTTTTCTCTCGACGAGCCTTGGCTTCATAGTAGGACTGCAGGACTCGAGCCTTCTGAAGCTCTGCTCGCCGCCGCTTGGCCTGCCAGCAAACACAGCGCAAGGGAAAGCATGAAGGAAGAAGCCTTCATAACCACAGTGCAGCAGAAGAAAGAAACACTCACCTCCTCCAAGCTCATTGCCTGCAGTGAGGCTTTCTCCTGTGGTGTCAGGAGCGGGTCTGTGATGGGCTGCTGTGTTTTGTGGAGCAGACCAAAGATCTCCTGCTCCAGGGGAGTTCGAGGCTGTTGGTGGGACAGAATAGGCAGTGAGACTAGACGAGACACAAATGACTGCAGGAAGAGACACCCACACACACCTTCCCATCCTTCCTGATGCCAGAGCACCCCCATAGGAGGGCACAAACAAGCCAAAGTCCCAGGCCCAACGGGGAACAAGGAGAAATCCTTGCACAGACAGAAGGGTTCTTGTTGAGCTGGGAGCTTGATAAAGACTGCCCTGACCTGGGAAAGCTCTCCAGGGATGAGTAACTCTCCTGAGAAGCAATGCAAACTTCAAGGGAACTTGTGTTCAACACTAGAAAAATAGCCAAAATTTATAGGTACACAGCCTTTTGTGAACCAAACCCTTCATCTCAAAGAGAAATGGCTGAGTGCTATGAGCAGGCACCTAGGTCAGGAGAGGGACTAGGAAACAACAGGCTTAGCTGATGTGCTGAGTGCTAAATAAAGGCAGGGGGGAAAACTGTGCCCAAGAGATGGCAATGCTGGGCATGTGGCAGCACCCACCTTCCATGCTGAAACCACTTGCTCCAGGGGGGCAACCGCCACAATCTCCTCCTTCAGAGGGAAAACCAGCTGCTTTGCTCGGCGGTTCTGCAGTACAACTGGCTGCCACTTGCCAACATCTTTAGAGCTCTTGACATAGGCAGCCTCCCTCACTACCTGCAGATGAGAGCAAGAAAGAAAAAAAAGTGAGCAGAGAAGCTGATCTGTGGAACAAGACACGTCTGACAATAAGAGAGATGCAGATAGCACAGAGGGGCTAAAAGAGCGTCCCTTAAGGCAGGGATGCCTTCACTGTGCTGTCTGCCTGCAGCCCTGCATACCCGCTCTGCTTCCTCCTTGCTGAGCGGCAGCTCCACTGCTTTCTTCTGCTTCACTCTGCTGAACTCCTTCTTCACACCACTCAGGGCAGAGCGGCCATGGATGGGCTGCAGGAGCTCGGACAGGACAAGTTTCTCCCCGGCACCTACAAGAGACCTCGTGCATCAGCACCACCACGGTGCCACCGAGTGGGGCAGCACCATGGAGAGGCACCTTCACCCCAAAGCCCACCACAGCGTATCAGTGTTCTCCCCAGCAGATGGAGAGCGTCCTCCTCCATAGGGGAAGCAGGGAGGGCCCCCACCTTTACAGCTAACGTTGAACTCGGACACCTGCGCACTGGGCTCGGAGCGCTCGGCCAGCTTCCTCCTGCCGGGACGATAAATACGACACGTTGAGTCACCGCTGGGAGCGCAGCGCCCCGCCACGTGCTGCCGCAGCAGCAGGACTCGAAGCCCCGCACTCACCGCTTCCTCCCGGTGAGGGCACTGACCGCCTCCAGGAGCTGCTGGTGCCGCCGCTCTCCATCCTCCTGCTGCTGCCGCACCAAGCACACGGTCACCGGGGCAAGGCCTGAGCGGGTGAGGCCCAGCCCCGGCCCCAGCCCCACTCGCTGCTCCCACCAGACCCCGCGGATCAGCGGAGCGCCCGATGCCGGTGAGCGCAGCCCCGCCCCTCCCCGCGGATCCCGCTCACCTCCTCCTCCTCCTCCTCCTCGCTGCCGCTCCCCGCCGCCTCGGCGCCCAGCCACTCCTCCGCCATGGCGTCGCAAAGTGCCGTAAAGCGCGCCGCTTCCGCCCCGCACGAGGATCCGCACTTCCGCCCGCTCCGTGACGTCACGGCTGCCATGGCAGCGGGCGGAGCCGCGGCCGAACGGCGGCGTTAGGCCCACGGGGCCGCGCTGCGGGTGTGGCGGGCGAACTGCTGGCGAACTGCTGGCGAACTGCTGGCGAACTGCTGGCTGCAGCGGCTCGACGTGACGCTACGAGACAGGTTCGCCCTTTCCCTTTCCGTCCCGTTCCTCTTCGTCTCCTACCCGCCCTCCGGGGTCCCCGGCATCGCCCGGCCCCGCCCCCGCCACGTGCCGAGCCCGGCCCCCAGCCCCGCCCCCCCTTGTTCGCACCGGAGCGTCGGTAACAGCCGGAGATGGACACCGCGCCTGACCAATGGGAGAGCGAGGAGAGCAGCGGGGAGGCGGGGCGCCGAGCGGCCCTGGACCAATGGCGGGCCCGGCCGCTCCCACAGCGGCGTCGCGGGGCGTGGCGGCCCCTCCCGCGGCGCTGAGCTGCCGTCGGCCCGGTCTGGGGCTGCCGGCACCGCCCGGGGTGAGCGGGGCCGCGTCCGCTCCTCCTCCTCCTCCTCTCTCTTCCCTCGTCCCTTCCGTCCCGTCCCGTTTCCCGCGGGCCGGAGTCGCGCTCGTTGTGCCCGGGGCTTTCCCCAGCACACACCCAACCGCGGGTTGCCATAGCGACACCCCTGAGAAAGGAGGGGGATGGGGGGGTGATGTTGGCGTGACGACCCCCCCCCTCCCGTGCTGAGCCGCCCTCTCCTCTCCTCTCCTCTCCTCTCCTCTCCTCTCCTCTCCTCTCCTCTCCTCTCCTCTCCTCTCCTTTCCTCTCCTCTCCTCGCAGCTCCCGACCCAGCACAGCCCGGCCCAGTCGGGCCCGACGATGCCGGGGGCGGCGGAGCGGCAGCGCCCGGCCGAGCGGCGGCCCCGTTGACGGCCCCGCCATGTCGGTGATGGTGGCGAGGAAGAAGGTGGTACGGAAATGGGAGAAGCTGCCGGGCAGGAACACCTTCTGCTGCGATGGCCGCATCATGATGGCCCGGCAGAAGGGCATCTTCTACCTGACGCTCTTCCTCATCCTTGGCACCTGTGCCCTCTTCTTCGCCTTCGAGTGAGTGCTGGGGGGGGACGAGGGGGGGAGGGAGTTGGGTGGGGACCTGCTGGCAGCATGCTGCTGTGCTGGGGGGGCCCGATGGGGCTTTGTGCCCTTCTTCCCATCACTGCGATGGGCCTGTGGCCTTGGCAAAGAGCGAGGGGATGGGGCCCGGCGAGGCATCGATGCAGTCTGACAGCAGAGGGAGAGGGGTCTGCACCCATCCCACCACCCCAGAACCACTGGCAGCATGTGGTGAGGCCCTGCAGCCCTTACGGGTGGGCTCTGCCCAACGGACGGGACCTCTCCCCTTCCCAGGGCCATCTCTTGTGGGGGCAGCCTAGCTGTGTGCTGATCCCCCCAAAAAAATAGTCCGTAGCATGTGTTTGGCTGAGTGCTGCTGTTGTGTGAGGGGGCAGGACAGCTTTTTGGCCTGATCAGGAGACGTCAGCTTCTACAACAAGAGAACTTTCCTTCCTCAGTCTCCGTCAGCGTGTTTTTGTTGGTCTCAGAGCGGTGAAGTCCTGGTGTTGTGTAACACAAAAGCTCTTTAAGGCAGCAAGGTGAATGGAGGAACCTGTTTGTTCTTCTGGTTGTCCTCCCAAATCAATAGCCCAGGTGCCAGGTTGCCCCAGCCCAGAGAAATGGCCTCAGCTTCCTCTGGCCTGACATTGCCCTCTGTGTTATGGATGTGGCCTCAGAAGGGCTTTCTGGAACCCCAAGGAGACTCTCTCATGTCCCAGCCAACGGGTAGTGCCTGCTGTCAGGCCCCAGTTTGGTACCAGATTGGCTTTTCTGCTTAGTTGCTGCATGGCTTTGCAGCGAGCATCACTGTAACAGCTGTAACACAAGCTGCTGGGCTCCTGAAATGATTCCTGACTCAGTGTCATAGGTGAACAATGACACTGCTTCCTGATGATGCCCTATCCAAAAAATGGGGCTAAGACTTCCTGCCTTGCAGGAACAATTACTAAGTGTTAATACTCCTGAAGAACTTAGTGGCAGTGGTAATTGCTCCCGCTCCCTGCGGAGCCTGTTCCTAGTCTGTGCCTCCTTCTGCTTATAAAGTAGAAGTGCCCTATGTCCATAGCCCTGCACGTGCTGGTAGTGACAGCAGTGCAGCCAGGAGCAGAACGATGTGGGGTTGTGCAGGTGAGGGAGAGGCTGGAGAAACCCAAAAGATTGATGTGGTGATCTCGAAGCACGATGCCTTAAAGCGCTCTGTTTGAGCGAGATGCTTTTGTTATGAAATTGTCGGTGGCTTTTTGTATGTGGGAGAGGACTGCAATGTTGTCTTCCAAACCAGAAACATTCCACAGTGTTTCTGTTTTGCTAACCCTGCTGCGAAGGCTGACAGTCTGGTGCTGGTGCCCTGGTTACCCTTTGTGTTGTCTGTGTGCGTTAGGGTGCTCCAGCCAGAGGGCCTTGGCTTTCATCTATCTGTTCGCTGGGTGTGTTACTCATTCCTTTCAGATTCAGATTTGGCATTTGCACAGAAATCCACCATTCCCCCCCCCCCAAGTTTGTTCTACAGTGGACCAGTTGGGGTCGGTAGGGTTCGATTGCAAAGACAAGCAGCCTGCTGGGTGGAGGAGTCCTTTCAGTCCTTGTGTGCTGACTGCAGGGTGCCTCTTTGGAGCGCTTGTTCCTTTCAGCTGAATCACTTGCGCAGTCACACCTTGGCTGAGTGAGGCTGGAGGTGCCTGCAGCCAGCCAGCACCGCAGCTCAGTGCTCACCAGCTCAGTGCTCACCGCCGTGCCGCGCTGGCTCCGATTACAAACGCCGTGGTGTGGATCTGTTGCCGACTGGCATCACACGTCACGAGATAAGCTGCTCGCAGAAGGAGTCCTCCCCAGCCACCAAATGACAGCCTTTCTGCTTTGGCTGCTGCTGGTGGCTTCCCACCCCCTCCACCCCCCGCCCAGTCTGCCGCATCTCTGCTTCAGCAGAGCCAGTGAGCGGGTGGTCCGATGTTTTTCTTCTCTTGACCTCAAAGCTGCACATAGGAATGCTGTTAGAGGGGAGAGGAGGAGGCCCAGAGGATGGAACCGGCTGCTGTACCCGGAGATTGGCTCCTCTGTCCTGATGGAGCAGAGGCACCAGGCACTAAGCCCAAGGGCAGAGCACAGCTCCTACTGCTCCCAGGCTGAGCTGGTCCCCGTGGGGTCGATCCCTGTTGTTTCACTGGGTTTGCTCTACAGCCATAATGTGTTAGATAAAATTGTGTTTAATTGGTGTTATTTGAGGCAATTATTGGGTGTGCAAGCTGCTGTGCTCGAGTGCTTGGTGCCCAGCTGTGCCCACAGGGTTGGATGCAATGGGAAGGACGGGTGAAGCCCTACTGAAACGGCTTTGGGAAGGACAGGAAGGGATAGAATGTTCCCTCTGACTGTGCAGGTTTCTCTTTGCGGTTTGCTGGTGCCCTTGCAAGGGCTGTCCTGCAGTGACAGGCACCCACTTCTCTTTTTCTTTTGTCTTCAGCTTTCCAGCACAAGCACTCACTGTTTGTAAATGTTACAGCAAGATAGTGCCCTCCATGCCAGGCTCCTGGCTGTGGGAAGGGGCTGCTGTTTGCTTTTCTGATAACCGAGCTCGTTTATCTTTATGGTTTTTTTCCTACATTCTTAGCTATGTAGAGATTAAAATGTCTTTGTTTTTTGATAAGTTGAGGAGCCAGGGCTGACCCTTCTTGTGACTTTGCCTTCTGTTTACTCTTCTTTCGTAAACCCCAGAGATTCAGGTTTTTGTGCTGTTTGGAGGTGCAGCTGAGATAGCTTTCCTCTCTGCTTTTTCCCCTCTCTTCTTGTTACGTGTTGTCCAAAGCTGCACAGGAGCCGATCGGTGCTTGTTAGTGTTGTCATGCTCTCTGTACTCTGAACCTGATGGCACGCAGGGCTCGGTTCATGCTGCTTGTAAGGACATGTGTCTGTGTGGAGCTGCCCTGTGTTTCTGCATTACCTGCCCTTTCTCTTGCACTTTGCAGGTTACTCTTCTGCTCCACCAGCATTCCCCAGGCAGACCCTGGTGCTGCCTAATTGCTGATGTGGGTTTGGGTAGATTGGGAGCACCCAGCGTGTGCTCTCAGTGTGACTCTACTCCAATATGTGGTTTTGCTGTCCCTGCTGACTGATGGGGATGGTTTCTCCCAGCAGCTCCAGCTGTGCCGCAGCATGGTGAATGACCCCCAGCCCAAAGTGCTGTGCTGCAAACACTGCTCAGGTTTTCCCCTCCCTCTAGGCTGTGCTAGATGTGCTGGCTGCAGCATGGCTTCCCAGGTAGCCTCAATGTCACCAGGATAGCAAGCCTTAAACTCGCAGCACCTCCATCTGTTGCTTCTAGCTGCTCCTCCCTCCCCTTTCTAATGGTCTCTTTGTTTCAGTCTTTCTCACCCCCCTCCCATGGCATGTTGTAATAGTGCTGTTATTGTCTGATATTAGATGACAAAATGCTCCAGAACACAGATACTGCTCTGAGAGGAGGAGCCATATCCTGACATCCCAACAGTATGTCTCTGTTGGCGCTTTGCTTTCCCAAACAAAAGATCTTTAAAATGTCTGTTACTTAGCGGTGTAAATGAATTACCAAGCTTAATCACGCTGCAAAACATGAACTGAAGAATCCCAGCACAGTGAGTACCTGGCTGCCTCCTCGTCCCTGCTGAGCCGGGACCCAGCCAGCTCTGCATGGTGCAGTTTCCCTTGCTGCAGCGGAGAGGACAGTCGTGCACTCATCTTCCATCTCCTAAAATCGCAGCCTTCTTCCCATTCCCATGCCACGTGCTGTGCTAGCAGCATGGTGCAGGCTCGGCTCTGCCTCCCCACACTGCTGCTTTCCTTGCAGAGGTGCCCAGGAGGTGGTCGGCAAGCAGCAGATCTTATCCATGCTGGTGCTTGTGCACAGGACCTCTGCTGTAAAGCTTCATTCTGTGCCTGGAGCACACCCAGCACACATCACGTGCTTGCAGGTAGTAAATCTCTGTGCTGAAGAAACTTGTGAAGGTGTCGGTGTGTGGCTGAGGCTGGGAGCTCTGGCGCTGTTTCAGCTTGGCTTAGTGCAGTTCATGAATCCTTTCTCTAAGCCCATAACGTGCTCCTGTTGTGCTATAAAAGCTGTCCTGTCAGCTGGACAAGGGTCACTCTGCAGCCCTTTGGGACAGATCGTGTGCAAGAGTGAATGTATTCCTTCCCAAAACAGGACCCAAGGTTGCTGTTTAATTGCAAGTTGACTTGCAGCTCTCTCTCTAGACTTTGTCCTTTCAAAGTTATCTCGGGCTGCATTGAGGCAGTAAGCCCAGCCCTCCCGTTGCTCGCTCTGCCTTTGCAAACTTGGAGCTCCTTACTCCAAGGGTTGTGCTGTTTTGAGTAACTGCAGAGCTGGTAGTGTCTAAAATTAACAGTGCTGGTTGAGGGGATGGGCCCTACGTGTCACTGTGGCCAAAGCGTGCTGTGGTGTGTGGTCTGGCTGTGCTTTGCTGCACACAGGGGACAGGCGCCAGAGTTGAGCAGCAGCACGTGGAAATCTGTTGAGCCTTCCTGCAGCAGAGGGTGAGTTTGCAGAATTTGTTGCTGCAAAGGGAGCAGAACTTCACCCCAACACAGCAGGCTTTGGTGAAAGAACTGAGGTTAAAATGTATATTGTATCAGCCTGTTGCCATTCTAAACCATGATTTCTGTACACACCTTCTGTGTGGCCTGTGTTGAATCACCCGTGGAGACATTTACAGGTGTCCAGAAGAATCATGAGGCATAATGAGATTATTTTCCTTTGTCCTTTTGCACTGCCTCGAACAACAGGATTATCAAGACAAATTTCTGCTTGGGCCTTTCTGTATGCGTAAAGCAAACAAACCTCAGGCCGTGTTTCCTCTCTCAGGAACACACACGGGAGAACGTTCCTACTTCATTTGGAACTTCTTTCGAGTTCCGTGCCTCAGAAAAGTCCAGGGAAGCCAGGTGTCTTGGTGCACAGGGACACTGCACTTGTACATGAATCTGTCCTGAGAAGGAAAGGTGGTGCTGGAAGCTGCCTGTATGTGGGACAGCCAGAGATTCCTATTGCTCCAGTGCATGTCAATGCCTGTGGGCTTTCAGAAAAGCCTTTGGGTGCTTCTCCTATAAGGTATACCCACTTGGCAGTGGCTACCATGGATATCCTTTAGGCAGGATCCCTCGAGCTGGCGGTTTGTTTCTGTTGTCACCCGTGACTGAGCAAAACAGGAGCTGGAAACAAAGCAAAGTGATCAAAAGTCTACTGTGTTATGCCTGGTTAAATGCATGGTGCAACTCTGGTTGTAGCTGGCTGTTAGAGCTGCCCCAGCAATGCTGCGTCTTTGGTGGTGGGATCAGAAGGAAGCTCTGAACAACTTCAGAAATGTCTGCGTTTCGATGATGTACCAGGATTTGAGGTCCTGGCCTGGACAGCTCTTACTGTGATCCAGTTCAGTGCTTCCTGTCCTCTTCTGCAGGTGTCGGTACCTGGCAGTCCAGCTCTCTCCAGCCATCCCCGTGTTTGCAGCTGTTCTCTTCCTGTTTGCCATGGCCACACTCCTGCGGACGAGCTTCAGTGATCCTGGAGTGATCCCGAGAGCCCTGCCTGATGAAGCAGCCTTCATTGAGATGGAGATTGGTGAGTGCTGGACCAGCTCAGCTGGTGATGGCTGGAAAAACTGTGATGTTTCTGGCATAGTTTAACTTCTCCGCACAGCTTTATTCCCCTTTGAGCCTCCAAAAGTCCCAGACTGGGCATCTTACAACCTGAGGGCTAATTCTGCTTGGCTGAGTCTCAGAGAGATGGTGCAATGTTCCTTTCTGGCAGCCTTTTCACACACAGTTTTCTCTGTCAGTAGCTGTGTACATAAGCTCAGTTTGCTCTTGGTAAGGAGTGCAGGAAGCTTGATGCAGGACCTGTAATTCTCCAAGTAAAAAGGAAATTTGGCAGATGAAGGTCTGCTCAGTGATTTATGTATTTTATGTTTTTTACCTTCCTCGTACACTCATGAAAGCTCTGGCGTCTCTTCTTCTGGCTCCAAGCTGGCAGGTTGGCTCTGGAGTGTATGAGCAGAGCTTTATCCACTGGCTCTAGACCCAGCAGGTTCTGAGCCAGCAGGTAGGAAAAGCAGGGAGGAGAGTTTACTGCTCTAGTCTGGTCATGTAGCAGCAGTCTGATCTCTGCTTGGTTCTCACTCTCAGAGGCCACCAATGGGACTGTGCCACAAGGTCAGCGCCCGCCCCCACGGATTAAAAACTTCCAGATCAACAACCAGATAGTGAAGCTGAAGTATTGCTACACGTGTAAGATCTTCCGTCCACCCCGTGCCTCTCACTGCAGCATCTGTGACAACTGTGTGGGTGAGTAAAAGAGGCTGTGGCTGCTCCTGCATCCGGGTGCTTGGTGAGAGCCTTTGGAAGGGAGCAGGTGAAGATCCGGATGCAGTCTCTTTCTGCGTCCTGTCTCATGCTGCACATGCTTCCAGCAGTGATGGAGGAAGACCAGCATGGTGCTGTCTGAACAGATGGGGACAGTCTGCCTCATCTTAAGCCCGAGGAGCTTGAGATTTGCTCAGAAACCTGAAGCCAGATGGTTTGTCTTTGCCAGCATCTCTTTGGCAATAACTACAAGTCTAAGTTATCTGTGTAAATACACAATCCATTTTCGAGTTTCACTGAACTGCTGGGCCGGAGGATTCCAGTGAAGAGCTGCAACTTGTGTGAAAACAACTAATTGGGTTAGGTGGGAGACTGTGCTCTTTCAACCCTTTTTTTGTCTTGTCCCTTTCCCATTGCCATAGCAGCTCCCTTAGTCTTTGTATGTGCCTTAATTAGCTCATATTCCCCTTTTGAATCCATCACCTGTTTGACATTTACACAGTCTCTTGAACCCTGTTGTAATGATTCCAGTAGGAGTGAAGCAGCATGTGGGTTAAATGAGAATTACTGAACCCCCAAACTTTCAGCCAATCTGTGTGCTGTAAAAGCTATTACACCTCAGGTCTCTGGGAGAGAAGAAGTGCATGGGGCTGAGCTCTTAAATTCTAGCTTAATGTGCAAACTGACTCAGTAGAACAGTTTCATACTCTCTTACCTGGCCTCCACTGCTCCCTCTGGAAGGGAGCATGATACAGAGCCTTGAGTTAGCAGGGAGATTGCCTTGTTAGCCCAAAGAGTCCTTGTCAACTGTGTACATTTCTGAGTTCACGGCACAGAAATAAGCACCTGGAGACAGACAGGATTGTTTTGGAGCAGCACTGATTTCCATCTTTGCTTTCACAGAGCGCTTTGACCATCACTGTCCCTGGGTGGGCAACTGCGTGGGGAAGAGGAACTACCGCTATTTCTACCTCTTCATCCTCTCGCTGTCACTCCTCACCATCTACATCTTCACCTTTGACATAGTCTACGTAGCACTGAGTGAGTCTGGCTGGGCTGGCTGAGGGTGAGGGAAGATGGTGATGTTGTGAACCCAGAATTAACAGGCTGTGAAAGGGAGCTGGACTCAGTGTGATGTCCCAGAGACCAAATGCCTCTTTCCTTATATTGCCAGAATCTCTGAAGATTGGGTTCCTGAACACATTGAAGGAAACCCCAGGGACATATCCTTCCCACAGTGCAGAGGGGTTGGCTTCTCCTAAGCTGGTGGGGGAATTGTGGGCTGCATTATGGAGGGAATGGAGCCCTGATGCCTAGGCTTTTCTAAGGAGTTTTTCAGGGCTTCCCCCCTTTCCTCCTTGATTTACAAGGTAATAAGCAAATTTAGTGGCTTTTGGGGGGGGTATGGAACAGAAAACTGCCTGAGTGAAGAAAAGAAACTGGACCAGCGCGCCTGGGTGGTGTGACTCAGCTGGGGTTTGACTCTCTGCCTGATTCCCAGTCCTTAACTGTTCTCACTGTACTGGAGGTGCTCATCTGTTTCTTTACCCTGTGGTCGGTGGTGGGGTTAACTGGGTTCCACACCTTCCTGGTGGCACTGAATCAGACAACCAATGAAGACGTAAGTAGAGTCTTTCCGTTCCCCTGAGTCACCCCATTTCTCTTTGCTTCCTCTGCATGTCAACCATTGCATCCACCTTGCTGAGCTGCCCTGCTCGTGCTACAGCCGGGAACAGGTGTGGATGGAGCATCCCTGATCTTGTGTCCTGTCTGTTGCAGATCAAGGGTTCCTGGACTGGGAAGAACCGTGTGCAGAATCCCTACAGCCATGGCAACATGGTGAAGAACTGCTGTGAGGTACTCTGTGGGCCTCTGCCCCCCAGGTACGTTACTGATGGAAAACCTTGTTGTTGTTGCTCCAGATCCTGGGACCCAGAGGAGTTCCCCTTGTTTGGGTGCAAGACCTGGCTGCCTTTCTCCCAGCACCATGTGCAGAGAGCTTCTGGAGTTCCTTTGGGCTACAGCCTGATGCTCCAAGGAGGAAGGCCTTGTGTTGCCTTCTTTGCATGTTTCCAGTGATGTGCTCCTGAACAGCGTTTTTGAGAAGCAGGGGAGGGGTGAATTCCCCCTCTCAGGGCCAGCACGTGGAGAAGAAGGAGGCTGTTTCCAGGGCACTTGTTTTGGTGAACTCCCACTCTGAACTGGGCTGCTCTCCAGTGGGCTTGATTTTCCTAGCAGAAGCATTGGCACTGTAAACTAGGATGAGGCTGTGTGTAGCCTGTTTTGGAGTCAGAGAGCCTCTTCCCTTGACTTCTGTCTTCAATCAGCAGTTTTCCTGCTAGGAAGAGAAGCTGGTGCAGGTGAGGTGCAGGTCTCTTAACAGTGTCATCCTGTTCTTGCAGCGTCTTGGACAGACGGGGCATTTTGCATCAAGAAGAGAATGCAGCTCAGGAGGAGACGTGCTCACGGGGACCCAGTGCTCAAGGGCCCACTGCTGCTCAGGGCCCTGGTGGGCAGGCAGAAGAGAGCAGCACTCAGCAGGATGGCAGCCTTCCTCACCCGAGTGCTGTGAGTGATCCCTTCTGTACAGGCTAGGCCTACTCCTGCTTGGGTTCAAGCTGCTTATTTCCGTAGCAGAAACAGTCCAGACTGCTCCTGCTGGAGCAATCCTGTGCTCCAGATCTTCATGGAGCTGATGTTCTGCCTCTGTGGTGGACCTTTGTTTCCCATTTTCCCAAGCACAGCTGAGAACTGCCTGGCGGGGCTGGAGGCAGGGGCTACAGGGCAGCGGGGGCACATCTTTGTTCACAGATACACTCTGTACAGAGGTGCCTTCATGCAAGTCACTGCTTTCTTCTCTCGACAGGTCCCTGTGCCATCCCTGAGCAACACTGAGATGCCAGAGGAGAAGCAGCTAACAAGTGGGGAGCTCCCAGCCCTACCCCAGGTTCCTGGGCAAGCAGAGCACTAGCCTCTGCTTGAAAGGGAGAACTTTCTTGTTTTGTTGAATCAAAGCTGGAAGTGATTGAGGAGAGGAGGAGATGGTCTGGATGGCAGGCAAATGATTCCTCACAGCCATTTTGCTTTAGTCATTCATCTCGATGTGCAGGCTGGTGCTGGCCTTGCATGGTGGCCAAGGATAATGAGCACCAGTGGCCCACCGTGGTCACTGAGGGGCACTCCCCACCACTGGGGCTGGTCTCCCTGCAGGCCGAGGCAGGAACTCTTGCTCTGCAGGTTGTCTTCAATGCTAAATACCAGCTTGGTGGTCTGAGCAGTCCCCATATCTTGGATGTGACATTAGGGCCGGCCTGTGCCCTGCTGCTGAGGAATCCTGATGGAAGGGGAAAGCAATTTATGGCAGTCATGTTCTCTCTCCCCTCCTCCCTCCTTCCTCTAATATGTGGCATTGTTTTATTGGTGAACATGGCAAGGGTTGTCAGGAGACATTGTGGTGCCAAAAGGGCCCAAAAAACTGGGAAGGTGTTCTGCTGACAGTGGTTTCTCAAGTCGTTTCCTTCCTGTGCTCCCTCTTCACACGACTCAGCAGGTGTGAGAGCAGTGGTGGTGTGGGTCCTCCTTGGCATCTTTCCCTGCAGCTCACGTGTACCGGTGTGGGGGGGAAGGAGTAGAGGGCAGCCTGCTTTCCTGCTGCTTGTCTTTGTGTGCACAGTGTGCCCAGCTGTCTCCCAGCCTCATGCTGGGCTGAAGGTGCTGCTGGGTGCCTGCACCCTTCCCACTGGGTTGGGTTGCACCACTCAGCCGCTGCTCCATGCAACCTCAGCCCAATTCTGTGTGGTGTTGTTGTGTCCCCCTGTCCCCCCCTCCTCCCCCCCCCCATTTCTCAGCCATGTTTGACCGGCTTTCAGAGCCTTCACCCTCCCCCTGGGCTTTGCTAGCTGTTCCTACTGCACGAGGAAGGACGAGAGGTGGTGAAGACCCTGGTACCCATTTCTCATTGCCATTCTCCCTCTCCAGGGCCCTGCAGAGGCTGGAGCTGGAGGGAAGGTGTCTGTGTCCCAGCAGCTCACCATGCCTCCCATCTGGGTGTGCTCAGTGTAGTACACTCCTCCTTCCCTGCCCTCCTGCCTCGTGCTGCTTCCAGCAGTGATGTGGGATGGAGAGGAGGGCAGCCTGGTCCCTACAGCTGTCTGGAAGGAGCTCTGGGGTCCCTCCTGGAGCGGTCCCACTGCCCTTGCACACCTCTCCTGCCCGCACCAATGCTCTACTGGCCAAATCTCAAAGTCATTGCTGGGGGAAAAAAAACAAAGTGTCTTTTTGGGGGTGTACTAATCTATTTTCTAACTCAGTGTGTCAAGTGCTGCCTGCTGGGCTGTCACGGATGCTGCCTGCACCTGTGGTTCCTGTCTGCTCTGTTCAGGTTCTTGTGAAGGAAGTGGGGGAAGGGTGAGGGTTGTTTTTTCTTCTTCTTTTTTTTTTTCTTTTCTTTTTTTTTTTTTTTTTTTTTTTTTTAAACAACAAAGGAAACTTAATTGCTTTGGAAAATGGCTGAGCTGTTGCCTCTGCCTCTGTTTGTCTGTGCTTCCCCAAGTGAGCTGCTTCCTTCCTTGTCCCCCTTTGCACCTCACGCATCCATGCAGTGCCGGAGCCAGCCCTTGTCTTACCTGTGTCCTGCTGTTCCCTGAAACATGGCCATCGCTGCAGCAGGGCTTGGTCCTGGGAAGATAAATTGCCTGCAGCCTCACTGACAGGCACTGCCTGGTCCCCATCTCTATTCCCAAGCCTTTGGGGTAGGTAGGAAGCAGGCTGAAGGCCAGAGCAGGCTTTTATTGGGATCAAGCGTAAAGGAACAATCTCAAGGCTCAGAGGTCCAACACAGTGGTCCCACAGTGTGGGAGCTGGAGGTGATTGAGTGCAGCTGTAAGGGCCTGGGCTGTCTGAATGCTGCCGTCTCCACAACCCCAGGGTTTGGTTACAGGTGATACATGCTCCTGCCCAGCTCATTGCCCCAGTGGTGCTGCAGCTCCCCTGCCCCTTCCCAGGGATGCCCAGAGCAGCTGATGCTGGGAGGGACCAACCTGTCGTGTCTGGACCTGCATGGGTTCACCTTCAGGCAGCACAGTGCTCAGCCCCCTCCCCCACATAGCCCCTCTGGAGCATAGGGGTTCTCCCCCAGGCTGCCTCCTGGTACCCTGCTGAGCTGCTCTCAGGGCTCAGCTGAACCTCCTGCACACTTTCCCCATCTGCTTTGGCTGTGGGAGGGTGGTGGCTGGGAAAAGCAAAGTCCTGCTGGTAGAGATGTTGCCTCGATGCTTCTGCTTGCTTGCAGCATTTGCTCTGCCCATGCGATCCCTGTCCTTACAGGCTCTGTGCTGCTGTTTGCTTGGCCCGGCAGATGTGAGCTCCCAGAGGAGCTCTTGAAACTGTGAATGAAACGGGACAGCCCAGCCCTGGCGAGCAGACCTGCAGCGTCCCTGGGACTCTCCCGTGGTGCCTGGAGCACCTGCAGCGTGGGATGGTGGTGTGAGGCAGCACAGAACATCCTGGAGCAGCACGCCTGGGGGACCAACCCACCTGCAGCGCAGGGTCCTGCAGTGTGGCCTCACCCCAGGGGCTCACCCACATCCCACCGAGTTCTCCCCTCTGTTCACTGCCACACCAGAGCCTGTAAAGCACGGCGGGGGCTCAGGAGGACTCTGGCAGGGACAGAGCCTGCAGCTGCCCATCAGGGCTGGGCAGCTCGGCCTCCTCACGGCTGCTGTCCAGGGTCTCGGATCCCTCGAAGCAGCCCGAGTCCCGGGGAATGTCCCCCTTGGGCTCTGAGGGTGATTGTTGCTCTGCAGTGCCGTCCCCTTCCTCTGCCTCGCTGCTTGCTGCTGGGGGACAAAACACGAGGCCATCAGTTTGCTCCCCATCTCCAAGGCTGGAGCCAGTGTGGGTCATTCCCTGCCCAGCCCTTACTGTCGTAATCCAGGAGGAGCTCAGCAGCTGTCAGCAGCTTGGCGCGGTGCTGGGGGTCTGTGATGTTCAGCTCATTGAGGTGGGTCTCCCGCAGCTCCTTGAAGTCCTCCAGGGTCTGGTAGCCATTCAGCAGCAGGGTGGAGGTGTGCTCCTGGGGTAGCAAGCAGCACCATGAAGAACCCAGCCCTGCTCCAACCCCACGCTTCCCCGCTGCCCTCAGGCACAAAGCAGAGGGACACAGAGGATGGGATAGAGTGGGAGCAGGCTTCTCCTTCCTATGATGCTCTGACCCCCATCCCATTCCTACTGCTCCCCTGGGCTACCCATGTGATCCCCTGCTGTCCCCATGGGCAAGGTGGGCTCTGCCCTTGGCCCCCCCCCAGCCCTCACCTGCAGGTTGATGCGCTCCAGCAGCTCATGGAGGGTCTTGGGCTTGAGCCGCTTGCTCTTGCCCTGGCCCCGGCTCTTGCGGGTGGGGGCTGTTTCCTCGGGGATGACATCCACGTAGATGAACTTGAAGGAGCCCACCTTGTTGTTGAGCAGCCCTGTCCAGGTGCCCACAGGCGGCTTCTCAATGATGCCGATGATGTCCCCTTTCTGATCCAAGGAATCGCAGCACCATTAGGGTCAGAAAAGCCCTCTCAGATCCCCACAGCCCACCCCACCATGCCCATCACAGCATCCCTCGGTGCTGCATCCCCATACTCTGTAACACCTTGGTGATGGTGACCCCGCCACACTTTGGGCAGCCTGATATCCAACCTCAGCCTCCCACCACCGTGCCCACCTCCCATGGGACATCCCACACAGCCCCTGGCCCTCACCCGCAGCTTCAGCGAGTCCTTGTCGTAGGGGCTGGGGGTGAAGTCGGTGTGCACACGGGCTCTGCCGCAGAAGGGCCCGGTGTAGGCAGGGCCGTTGTCCTCCAGTCGTGGGCTGTCCTGGCTGGTGGGGCCGGGGCTGAGCACCTCACTGCCTGCAAGGGGATGGGAAGGCTCAGCACCTGTGTCAGACTCAGAGCCAAGCTCAGGGCTGGGGCTGTGCTCACCACTGGACAGCTGGCGGCTGACAGATGGGCGTGCATCCTCCTCTATCTCCATGTAGGACAGCGGCATCTTCTCACAGCTCGGCTCCTCCGTGCCAGCTGAGGGCAGGGGGGATGGACACCCTTCTTCCTCCACCTCCGCCTGCTGTGTGGAGCGGGCTTGGTGCTGGGCAGCAGGGATGGCTGCCCCACAGCCCCAGGCCCTGTGCTCACCTTCCCCTCGGCCAGTGCCCGCACGGCCATGCGGCCCATCTTGCGGTTCATGGTGCGGGAGATGACAGCCCTCCACTTCTTGCTCAGCTTCATCCCACTACCACCTCCCCTTGCCGCCTCCTCGGGGCCTGCGCTGCTGGGCTCATCCTCGGGGATCTGCAGGGAGACAGAGGGGAGGGCACGGGGGGCTCCCAAGGCTCCAGACTGGGGCAGTGCCAGGCCCCTGGGTGCCCCATTGCACGTGGCACTGGGAGAAGGGCCGTGGTTGGGGACAGGCGCTCACGTTCTCCTCCAGGTTGAACTCCTTCTCACTCGTCACCGGGGAGCTGACTTTGGATTTGGCAAAGTCCTTGAAGCTGCTGGAACGCTGCAGGGAGAGCTGGGGGTGTGGGGAGGGGGTGAGGGCTCTTTGTGCTGACGGAGGAGGCTCTGTGCTCACCCCCAGCATGGCAGCACTGCTCTCAGCCATGGCCTTGCATCTTCCCCACCCCATCCTTCTTTTCTCCAGCTCCACTGGGCACCCTTTCTATTCTCTCCCTGCTCCTGCTCTTTAAGCTCTCAGGGTCTCCTCTGTATCCCTGTGTGACAGCAGCTCTCAGCACTGCAGCTGGCACCGCAGCTTCACTGCACACCCGGCCCCGCGCTGGGGAGGAGCCGGTGTTGCAACAGCCCTGGCACTGCGTTGGCAAACCGCGAGCTCGAGCGGGGGGAGGGGGAAGAGGGGGGGGCCCTGCCCTGTGCTGCACCCTCAGCAGCACTGCAGCCAGGGAGCGAGAGGGAAGTGAGAGCGGTGGGGATGCCCAGCGGGGCTCTGTGAGGCAGCCCTGCTCCGTGGGGATGCTGCACACCCATTCGCCCAGCAGCCTGGAGCTCCTCGGCGCGGTGACCCCACTCCGCTCTGTTTGGGAATACCCTGCAACGGGGACTAGCAAAGAGCAACGGCGCTGCCGCTGCAGGCCGTGCCCGCAGGCACCGTGCCGATGCAAAGCTCCGGAGGAAGCGGCGGATGCACGTGATGGAGCTGCAACCTCGCGCTGCCTCGACCGCAGACACCTTGCTGGGAGCTGCGCCTGGCGGCACCGCCAGCCCCCGGCAGGAAACGGCAGCGGCCGCCCACGCTGCAGAGAGCGATGAGGAGGGGGAGCTGCTGTCCCACGGCACGACCCCACGGGTGCCCACGGTCACCCGCGGTCACTTGGGGGTCTGAGCATCCCCAGCCCCACATCACCGCCGCACCCCGAGGATGCGGCCCTGCCGCCGCACCGCGCCGTGCGGGCACTGGATGGCGGCGGCCGCACGTTCCAGCAGCTCCCAGCCTGAGCTGTGTGCTCGTGGGGATGCGGAGTGGTTGGCGCTGCTGGCAGTGCCACCTCCGCCCCGCTCCATCCCATCATCCCGGACACACAGACCGCATCTCCCGGTGCCCCATGAGTGAAGGAGGGCCAGCCCTGGGCCAGCCCGGTGCTCACCTTCCTGTGGCCCGGCTCCTTCTCGCTGGCGTTGGAGGGCTTTCGGCGCAGCATGGTGCTGGCTGCCGGAGCACGGCGCAGCGCCTGGCGGGGCACGGACCGAAGCGTCGGCACCGCGGCTGGGAAGCGCACAGGAAACCGGCGGTCACATGAGAGCTCCGAGCAGCGCAGCTTTGGGGCGCGCAGCCTGGGCCAGGAGGAAGGAAGCCCTCCTCGAAGCGGCCGCCCTGCCCAGCGCCACGGAGCGCTGCCATTAGCGCACCCTCGCACCATTAGCGCACCCTCGCACCCATCCCCACCGCCGCTGCTGGGCTCCGCGCTGCCCCCGAGCAGAGGGCTCGGTCCCCATCGCGCCCCATGGCCACGCGCTTTGGCCACCCCCTGCACGGGGCGCAGGGTCGGGTCACGATCAGGCAGCTGCCCCGACGGGATGGGCGCAGCCGCGGCTCCCTGGTGCCCCACGCCCAGCATTGACGCCGTTTAATTGCAAAGCACAAATGTTTAAAAAAGAAAAGACACAATGAGGAAGTGAGTGGCACGGAGAAGAAACATCCCTGGCTGGTGATGGCAGCATCAGGCCTGCAGCTCAGCCAGCAGCACGGAGATGAGGGAGGTGATGGCCAGCACGCTGGCAGCGGTGGAGGCAGCGCTGCTCTGCGCGAAGGGCTCTGTGCTGCGCTGCAGCCACTGATACTCCTCCTCCAGCTGCTGCCGCTGCAGCTCCGGCCCCACACGCGCACGGATGGTCTCATAGTAGGCGTTCAGGTACTGGATCTGCAGGCAGACGGCTCCAGCTGAGTGCCCGCCCCCACCCCAGCCCCGTGCACTCACCGCAGCTCCGCCTGTCCCGTTCCCGTACGTGCTCCTGCGACAGGAGGCTGACGTCGATGAGGTTGCGGTCGTAGGGCACCAGGGACACCGCCTCGAAGGTCAGGAAGGGCTTCTCACTTGTAGGGTGCTGCCAGGAGAGAGCAGAAGGTGGGTGCAGCCCCCATGGCACTGCCAGCCCCTCGCTGTGCCCGAGCCCCCCGGCCCCATGCAGAGCCCGGGAAGGGGGACAGCGGTACCTTGGTCTGCGCCTCCACCACCAGCACGACGTCCTCAATGCGGATGCCAAACTCACCATCCCGGTAGTAGCCGGGCTCTAGGGACAACACCCAACACATCCTGAGCCCTGGCAGCACCCCCAGCTCATCCCAGCCCTGGAGAGCCCTGGGTGTTAAGCTGTGGACCTGCCCCCTTGGCACTGCCCTATGGTCATCCCCACAGCCCCAAGGCAGCAGGAGCCAGGTGGGCGCACGCACCGATGGATGTGAACATGCCTGCAGTTAATGGCACGTTGTTGGACTGGAAGCCCACGGGCCCTGTGGGGGACACAGGGAAGGATATGGCTCACAGGGACAGCATGTGTCCCACCCCCCATCCCACGCCCAGTGCTTACACTCATGCACTGAGAGGAAGTTGCCAATGCCGTGCCCGGTTCCATGTCCGTAATTGAGCCCCACTTCCCAGAGTGCCCGTCGGGCAAAGTTCTCCAGTGTTCTCCCTGGAGGAGGAGGAGGTGAAACAGGGTGGGGAGCAGCAGCGGGACCCTGCCCTGCTCCCAGCGCACTGGGCTCTGCACCCACCAGCTGTGTTAGATGGGAAGACGAGGCGAGAGAGATCAATATTGCCCATCAGCACACGGGTGTAGGCTTCCTAGGAGGGGACAGGGGCTGAGCGTGGTGGTGTGTGGGACATCCCCCCAAGCCCCATGGTTCTGGGACCACCCCACAGTGCGGTACCTTCTGCAGTGGGGTTGGTGTGCCCCAGTGCATGGTGCGTGTGATGTCCGTGGTGCCATCCCTGCAAAGGGGATGTGAAAGGGGCCCCATCACCCCACTGCACCACGGGCACAGCAGGGACAGGGAATGCTACGCACAGATACTGCCCGCCGGTGTCTGCCAGGTACATCTCATCCACTGACAGCTGCCGGCTGCTGCCGTTGGCTGGGCTGGGGAGCAAGAGGGGGGTGAGAACCCATCCAAAGTGGCCCCACACAGCACAGCTCCCACCCCATGCCCACACCTGTAGTGTGCCAGTGCTGCATTGAGCCCGCTGGCAGAGATGGACTCAAAGCTGGGCCCACGGCTGTGCTGCTGTGCCCTGGAAGGCAGCGGAAAGGAGAGGTGCCGGGGGGGGGTCCCTGCTGCCTCGTGCCAGCTGCTCCCCCCAGGCTGCACTGACCAGCGGAGGGCATCAATGCGGCGGGCACCTGAAAACTCATCCACCTTCCCCTGTGGCACCATCTTCTCCAGCCACAGCATGTATTGGATGACAGCCACTGCATCCCGGACCTGTGGGCAGCCTCGTGGTACTGGGGGGTGCCACCGTACCCCCCGAGCTGCTGGCTGAGGGGGTGGGCACAGCCTTACATGAGCTGCTCGCAGCAGCTCCTGCTCCTTGGTGTTCTTCACAGCCTTGGCGAGCATCACCGGGGAGTAGCTGTCCTCCAGCAGCTTCTCCTGCACAAGGTGACGACGGTGTGACCCAGCCATCCCATCCCTTGCTCCCAGCCCCACCCGCAGGGTTCTGTGGCAGACCTCACCTGGGGAATGATGCTGTAGAGGCCGTAGGTGGTGTATTCAGTGCCCAGCCAGATGGTGACGTTGCCCTGTGCGTAGTGACGGAGGTGGGCACTCACCTGCCCGTAGTCCAGCAGCTCCACGCACCGCTCCGGGCAGCCAGAGAGCAATGACTGCCGAGCCTCTGCTGTGAGCCGTGCTGAGTCCACGAACAGGCTGGGAAGGGGGACATGGTGATGGGGATGAAGGGGGTGAGGGTGTGGGGGGGGAACCCCTGGGTGTTACTGGGAGGGGTGAGATGTAGGACTTGGAGGAGGGATGCAATAGGGTGGGCACTGTAGGATGTGATGGGAGCACTGGGAACAGGTGGAGGGGGGTGGTCTGATGGGATAAGGGAGGAGGGTTGGGGCTCAGCCCCATGGCAGCCACTGCCCACCTGATGTTGGTGGTGGTCAGAAGAGTGTAGGAGTAGAAGACGGGGTTGTAGGGAATGTCGTCTCCGCGGAGGTTGAAGAGCCCTGCCAGGGGTCAGACAGCAGAGCTGTGCCCACCTCCACCCTGGTGCCCCTGGGGCAGCACCACAGCCCTGGTGCTCTACTCACAGGCCGTCTCCTCCAGCCCTGAGAGCAGCAGGGCTGTGGGACTCCGTGTGTGCTCCTCCATCTGCTGCTGGATCCTGGCCACCTTCTCCTGCCACCTGCTCCCTGGGGTGGGGTGGGAGGGGTTCAGCACACAGCCCTTCCCTTACTGGGTAGAGATGTGTGGGAGGTGTACCTGTGAACTCCTCTGGGAGGCTGTAGATGTGGCTGGTAGGTGGAGGGGGCCTCTGGTTGCCCCACACTTGGTCCACAAGGTTGGTCTCCATGGGCAGCAGGTTGATGTCGGAACCCTGCAGGGCCTGCTGGTAGCTGTGCCACGTGTCTGCAGGGAGAGCGGCCCACGGGGCTGCATCACCCAGCGACCACCCTATGGGGCAGCACCCCCTCGATGCCAGCCTACCCTACCGATAGAGAAGAGGAAGGGGTCCAGGCTGACGTTCCCCCCTGCAGGAACCACCTCCATGATCCACGTCCCGATGGACTCAATCCAGGCTGTGAGGCAGAGCTGTGTGTCAGGGTTCTGGCAGGGGGCAGCCCCTCACCCCCACCCCCTGCACTGACTGGTCCTCTGCAGCTCCCAGTTGCAGTCCATCTGCCTCTCTGCCTGCGTCCAGTAGCGGCTGTCGGTCCACATGGCCGCTCTGTCCTCCGTCACCACGCCGGTGCCTGGGGGGCAGCAGGTCTCAGGCATCGCCCCTCCCCTACAGTCCCACTCCCCATCAGCCCCCAGCCCCCCAGCGGTGGGCACAGAGCCCAGCAGGGATGCTCCCACCTGCAGAGCCGGTAAAGCCGGTGAGCCAGGCCAGGCGGGCATCCCTCTCAGCAATGTACTCGCTCTGTGGATGGGATGGAGAGGTGAGAGTAGGTCGGAGCCCTGGCACAACACGTGGGGATGGCAGCTCACCATGTGGGCATCCGTGGAGGGCACGATGTAGGCGTGGATGTTACGGGCACGCATGGCATCCCGCAGAGCGCTGAGCTGTGCCGAGCTGTTGGTGGCCGTGGGAGGCAGGTACTGGTGGCACAAGGGGACAGACAGGCGTGGGGCTGAGCAGGGGCCATCGAAGCACCCCTGGGGGAAGTGTGGGCTGTGTACGAGGGGCTCACCGGTGGATCCACGGAGCAGTCCCTGATGTCGGTCCTGGGGGAGACGGCGGGCTGCGAGCATCCCATGGAGCAACCTGGGGGGTTCTGAGCCTCAGCCGGAGCTCGGGCTCCCGCTCGGCCCCAGCCCGGCCCTCAGCGCTGCGTGCCCCGTACCGTGCAGCAGGAGCAGCCAGGCTGCGGTCCAGCGGGAGGGCGGCATGGCTGTGCCCGGGCTGCGGGACGCGGAGGGGACGTTTGGTGCCGCGGAGCGACGGGTCCCTCCTCCTGCGCCTTTGCCCCCTGGGTGGAGGGATGCCGAGGCCCCGGGCAGAGACCGGGGGTCGTTGTCCTCTCCACAGAGCGCTTCTGCTCTCTAGATAACCAGATAACAGCAAACAGCTCAGTCAGCACCGAGTCCAAAGATCTCCCGGAAGCAGAGGTGCGTCTGTGCCAGCTCAGCCTGGCACACAACTGCTGGCCACGTGCGAACCTGGGTGTGCTGCGCTGCCCCGCGCCCCCTCTGCCAGGGGAGAGGGGCGGCATGTAGGGGGGTCACGGCCGCATCCCGCTCAGCCGGCCCGTGCCATCGCGGAGGGAACTGACAGCGAGCAGCACGACGGGAGGGAACGGAGCTGCCGCCCTCCGGCCCCGCTACGGGGAAGGGCAGAGCTCGGCTCCCGAGGTCACATCCAGCTAAAGGACGAGTCCCGATGGGGCGCGATGTCCTCCCGCTATGGGGACATCCCTGCGGGACGGGCTCTGTGCTGCGCGGCTGCGGTGGGTGATGGGGACCTTCGGGGGGGATGCGGCTCCACCCGGGGTCGAAGAGAGGATGGAAACACAAACTGCGGCCGTCGGGTGGGTCCTGCAGGAAATAAACAACGCATCGCTTTAGGAACAGCCCACCCTGCCCACGTGCGGTCACCGTCCCGCAGTGTCAATGAGAAGCTGTCGGCCACGAGATGGCACCACGACCGCACCGTGGGGCCCGGCCGCGTCCCAGCGCTGCGCGGAGGGGAGGTGACAGCGGGACCTGAAGGCATCACCACCACCCCGCCCCTGGGAACGGCAGCGAGCCGAGAACGGGCACATTCGAGTCACTGATGCCCCCGGTCAGGCTGCTGTCACCCGGAGCCCCTCTGGTGGGTCCTTCCATGAGGAGGGGTCGTGCGGGAGCCCCAGCACAGCGCTGGGTGGGGGGACACGGTGGCCATGAAGCCTCTGCGACCGTCACAGCAACCGAAGTTTCTCAAGGATGCGCCATGCGGTTGCCACGGTGACCAGCAGGCATCGCTCCGCTTCCGCCCCGCTAATTAACGAAACGTGCTAACGATGCTGCACATCCTCCTCCTCCTCTTCCTCCAGCCATCCCCAGGGACCCGGACCCGCTCACCGGGGGCTGCTCTGAGCACAGTGGCCTCGACCGGACGAAGCCCATCCACTGTGCGTCCGGTGGGGCCCGGCCCCCCCCCCCCCACCCCCGGGAGCTTTCCTCGACGACGGGCCCAGAGGAAGGCTTGGGGGAGACATCCTCCCTTTGTGGGCTATTGTTAGCCTTCCGCCACCTGCAGGGCCGTGGGGTGACTCAGGCCGGGGTGATGCGCCCAAGCAAACAGGACGTGGGGTGGGAGGGAGGGAGGGAACCCCTGGGACCCCAGGAATGCGGAAGGCAGTGTAGGAGCATTGGGGTCCAGGGGAAATCCCCTGCAATGGGGGACTGGGGATCTGCCAGCAATGGGGAGCACTGCAAGAGGGCACGGGGCACCCAGCTGCAGCCCAAAGGGGTGGTGCACCTTCCAGCTGTGCCTGCAGCAGCTCTGGAGCTCTGTAGGGATGGGGAACTGTCGCTTTGCCTTTATCTGCCAGAAAAGTCCCACTCGTGTCCAGCTGCACATCAGTAGTCACACATCAGCAACGCTGTAGAGGTGGTTTTGGGGTGCCCTGAACAGGCATCTCACACCTCCACAGCCCTCACCTGCAAAGAGCACCTGAAGCTGGAAGGAGCCCAGGGCTCCAGCAGGGACACCCCAAGCAAGGTGCCAGGAGCACACCCTGATGTAACACAGCTCCAAGGGTGGGCACCCACTGCCCCTCTGGGTGCTGTGCCACTGCTCTGCCACACTCACAGCACAGAAACACTTCCCAGGAGCAGGGGACCCTTCTGTGCTCCTGTCTGTGCCCACTGCTGTGTCCCTGGGTCCACCCACCTCCTACCGAGCAAAACATCTCCCTCTTACCTCCAACAAAAAGCCCACACCCACCAGCCCCAAGCACTGCTCTCCAGGAGTTCTCTTTCTCCTCTACCCACCTCTGGGTTTGACCTGACACAGGTACAGCTCCTTGGCCTCACTAAAACCTCATTAGATTCACATGGGCCCACGTGAGGCCCACAGATCCCTTTGGATGGCATCCATCCCCTCCAGCTCCTCCACAGCTGCGTGATGCCTGCAGCTCTGCTGAGGGTACGCTCAGTCTCTTGTCCTTGTCACAGAGGTGTTAAATCACTCCAGTCCCACCCCAGAGACCTGAACACCACTGGTCACTGTTCCCTGCTTGGCACAGAGCTGCGGAGCTCTCTGTGGGCAACCTGAACAATTCCTTATCCTCCAAGCAGTCCAACTGCCACATCCACATCCCTGCGATGCAGTGGCAGCAGGACAGCCCCGGTGCTCTGTACACATCCAGATGCACTGCGTCAGTCCATGTCCACCAGCACCGTGAGCTCTGGGTGTGGATCAGGAGGACCGGTCCTTCCCCAGCCCGTGTGCGCTGACCCCACCACCCCTGGGCTCTTGGAGCACCTCGTACAGCGTCCAGGAGGTTCTGCTACACGAGCAGCACGCCGTGCACAGCACTGACACTGCCCGGCCTGCAGCTTCCTGGCTCTTCCTTATTCCCCTTTTCAACACTTTTCCGGACAGCGGGATCCCATCGGGTCACCGTGATTCCTCACTCAGTGCTTTGGCACCGCCACCCCCAGCTCCCCCCGGGTCCCGCTCCCGGCCACACTGATGCGGGGAGCGTGGGGGGTGGAGGGGAGGGGAGTGGGCTCGGGGATCCTAGACATCTTTTCCGACCTCAATAATTCGGAGGTCCCTCCCTTTGCTCCCCAGCTGGCTGCGGGGCTGACACTCTCCAGGACCAGCCTCGGCGCTCCCAGTGCTCACGTCCCCTCGGATGCCACCCCCTGGGCACCCCGGGGGGCTGCAGCGCGGAGGGGGCGGAGCGAGCTGCGGACCCCCCCGCCCCCCCTTCGGTGCCGGCGGCCACATGACCGGGCGGGCGCGGGGCCGGGCCGGGCTCTCACCGCCTACAAATGCGGCGATCCCGGAGCGGGGCCACCGCCTCCTGCGTGTCCGTGTC
Organism: Coturnix japonica; assembly: GCF_054131305.1. Taxonomy (NCBI): domain Eukaryota; kingdom Metazoa; phylum Chordata; class Aves; order Galliformes; family Phasianidae; genus Coturnix; species Coturnix japonica. The sequence continues at coordinate 10,054,924 of NC_140666.1, forward strand.
CCCGCGTGTCCGTGTCCCCGCGCCGGGCGGAGCATGGCGGCGCGCCGCTGGCTGCTGGCGCTGCTGCTGCTCTTCTGCCTCGCGCTGAGCGCCGCGTCCGCGGGTGAGTGAGTGAGGGGCTGAGCGCTGTGCGGGGTCGGGGAGGGCGGGGGGAGGCAGAGCCGTCGGCCCCAGGGGGAAGAGAGGACAAAGCGCTTTTCATGGTGCCAACAAACCGCAGCCTGTCCCGAGGGCAGAGAGGCCGAAGAACGGCCGGGAGCAGCCGGTGCCATCGGGTGCCGGGAGGCGGCCGTGCCATCGCTGGTGCCATCCACGTGCTGGTGGTGCTGGAGCACACACCCGAGCTGTGTGCCACGGGTGGCTCCGGGATGGGCGCGGGGGGCTGGGATCGAAGCCTGAGTCGGGGCTTTGCCGTGCCCTTTGGTGACAGCCGTGGCACCGGGCAGGTGGCCCGGCCATGTGGCTGCAGGAAGCGCTCTGCCAGTGCGTGGCTCCTGCCGGGGGTAACTGAGGAAACGGGAGATGCTGCCCAGCTCCCGGAGCATCCCCACCCCGCGTGTGGGCAGGGCACCCGCTCACGCTGTTCTGCCATCCCCCAGGGCCTCTGGGAGCGGGGCTGGATGGGATGGATCCCGAGGACGGCCTCATCCGAACGCTGGTGCGGCCACGGGGTGCGCGGCGTGGGAACGTGCGGCGGCCAGGAGGGTGGAGGAGGCTGCGCCGTCCCCGGCCACGGCTGTCCCATAAGGGCCCCATGCCCTTCTGATGGAGGTGAGTGACGTGCAGGGGACACGCGTGGCGGTGCCGGGAGCGCGCTCATCCCACCGGCCTTTGCTCTCATTGCAGGACCACCGCCAGCGCTCCAAGGATGCGTCCCCGCTGCCCGCTCTGCTCGTCCCTGAGCCCACCCCTGAGCTGGCATCACCTCCCTGCAGCTGTCCCTGGTGGCTCTGGCACCGTGTCCTCCCGGTGTGCCCGGTCCAGGGGCTCTGCATAAAGCACTTTGTCCGGCGGAGGAGCTCTCCGTGGGGTCCTGCCCCATCCCCTCCTGGAGGGGTCTATTTATTCCCATGGTGCTGACCCCGTGTGAGCTGCTCTGTGGGGTTTCCACCCCCGGGGCTCTGCAGGAGGCACTGATGTACCCCGAAAGGGCCGCAGCGGTGCCAGGCCCTTCTGGTCCCCGCGTCTGTCACGTCTGTAAAGAATTGTTCTGTGTAAATACATCTTTATTATAAAGAGCTATGATGACAATAAGTGCTTGTGGTGGTGGTGGTGTGAACTGAACGAAGGGCTGGGGGATGTTCTGCAGCCTGTGGGGCTGGGGAGGGGTGCGATGTGGCTTGAGCAGGGATGCAGCCATCCCATCATTGTCCCCGTGGTGCCGATGATGGCATCAGTGCTGTGACAGCAGCCGGGCTGGGGGATTGTGCATCTCACTAGCCAGAAGCGGTGTGTAACTCCGGGTGTGAGCACCACGATGCTGATGTTGCCGTGGTTACCAGCTACTGGATGCAGCACCCCTGTCTGGGGTTGTGCTGCTCCTGGGCACCTCTGGCTGCTGCCATCTTCCGGTGGCTGCTGGACTCCCAGCCAGCCTCAGCCGTGCACTGTGAGCTCCGGATCCCTGCGACCCCCATCTGCTGTCCCCATTCCCAGACTCTGCGCTCTTGGTGTCCTCCTGCCATCTCTATTCTTGGTGTCCCTATTCCTGGTGTCCCTGTCTCTGGTATCCACGTCCCTGGTGATCCTATTGCTGATGTCCCTGACAGCCCTGCCCTTGCTGTTTCAGTTCCCAGTGTTTCCATCGCTGTGGGTCCTGGTAGGCAAGCAGCTGCAGGCACCTCTCCCTGCTGTCCCTCCAGGCCCATGCAGGAGGGCTGCAGCTTAGGGCTCAGCAAGCAAATCTTACACTTGGATGAGGGCTGAGCTGTGCAAAGCGACGGGACCACCCTGGAATCCCCCAAGGCAGGACAGCACCATAGGGTAGCTTCGTGTGCAGCCCCTGAGCCTCCCATCTCCTGCAGGAGGGGTGCTGGGCTGCCCTGGGAGAGCTAGAGAGGCACGATGGTGGGGGTCCCGCAGGCAGCAGCGGGGGGGAGGGGGTTAACGGGGCCGCGGAGGAGCATAGAGCCTGCAGCTGCGGGGCTGTGAGCAGGGGCCCGGGGGAAGCGGGGCTGGGCCCAGCTGGCCTCCATGAGCTCATCCTCGGGGACCGGGAGGGATGCACTCCCGGCCGAGTGCCAGCGCGATCCCGACACGCCGCACGGCTGCGGAGACCCGGCTGGGTTCTTTCCCCTCCCCGGGGCTCAGAGGCTGCCGGGTACCGCAGTACAGGGTTAGGATGTGCTGCTCCCACCCAGCGGCCTCGCGGCTGCCCTGGAAGGGGGAGGCCAGGGAGGTCCCCCCGGTTGGGCCGTGGCCAGCGGTGCTGGAGGAAAAGGCTCCTGGGCCGGGAGGACGAAGGAATCTCTGGCTCTTCCTGGCCTGGCCGGCTGCCTGCAGGCAGGTGGGGGCTGCCGGGCTGCACCGCGATCCCTGCGCTGCGCGCCGTGCCAGCCGCTCACCTGCTGCAGGAGGGATGAGGGTGGGTGCAGAGCCACGGGTACCCGCGCTGCCCACACTGCGCGGACATCAGCGCTACGGGACCCGGTTGTACTCAGTCCCCAAACCCGCTGCGGGACTCGGAGCTGCCAAGGAGCTGAACGGCCTCGAGGACACGCGAGCACAGCCCTCGTTGTATCCCTGGGGAGCCACGAGGCTTTGCGCCCGCTCCGGCATTTCCGCCGGCAGTGGCAGGAATGCGGCGGCCGAAGGAACAATACCGGCACCTTGCGCAGGGCCGGGGTCAGGAGCAGCTGCCCGGGCACAGCCCTGCGCTCAAGGAGCAGGCAGGATGCAGATGGAGATGACACCGGTGGCCGTTTCCTGCGGCAGGATGCGGCCAGCTTTCTCCAGCTCTGCTCTGAGATGCTGAGCCGGGAGGGCTGGGGGGGGGGGGGTTGGTGTTGTGCTGCAGTACAAACAGAGCTGTGCCCGCTCCACAACGTGGCATCAGGGCCAGGACAGGGGGAGGTGAGGGCCAGCACAGGCAGCAGCACTCGGGGCAGCTCTGTGCCATGGGATGCTGTAGCCCCCTGTGATGTGATGGGTACAGGTCTGGTCTGAGCTCCAGCCTGGCTGAACTGCTGCTTGCACAACCGAGATTTATTTGTAACAGACAGATTTCCAATAAATTATGTAATTTAAAAATAAAAAAAACAAAAAAAAACCAAAAAACCCCCAAATGAAACAAAAACAATAATAAGAGCCTCGAGGTCCTGGACCCCGGCTGCAGGGGAACGCAGGCAGGGGGATGTGACTGGGTATGTGGGTCTCAGGCTGAGCACAGGCACCCGCAGCTCATGGTGCAGGCAGGGCTCAGTGTCTGAGCAGGGACAGGCTCCCACTTGCAGCCCCCTTTGCAGTCCCTCAGCCCCAGAGGCCCCCCAGCTCCTGTCCTGCTACACTTGAGGCCCATTCTTACTCCTCTCCCTGTCAGGACAGATAGGAAGGCACCCAACATTGAACAAACCCCCAGACCTGCTCCTCAGGAAGGGCTGGGTCCTGCTCTGTGCCATGCCCCAGGGAAACCGTGTGCAGCCCATGGTGCTGTTTGATGCAGGCTCCTCTGCTCAGCCACCAGCACCACTGGCCCAGAAGGAAGCCAGGGAACAGGGGAAGGGAGAAGGGGGTGCAGTGCTCTGGTGCCAGAAACCCAGGGGCCAGGAATGACAAAGCCTTACCCACAGACAGGGAAACAGGAAAGAGGATACTGCACTAATAGAGGGAAGGGAGGAGGCCACGTGTCCACTAACTCTCCTGGCACAGTCCTTTTGTAGCACAGTGATGGTGTGTTGGGTTACTCAGTCTGCTGCATGGCTGAGGGTGGCACACACCTTACACCTGTAACAGCACAGAGCTCTCATGTCTGGCACCATGGGGACAACGGCTCCAGCAGTCTCCAAACTTCCCTGCAACGACTTCAGGGGGTGACAAGGAGAGAGAAAGCGTGGTGCAGGGAACTGGTGACACTAAGGGATGGCTGCTGGCACCATGCTCAGCTACCAGCAGAGCCACCCAGATCCGGGGGGAGAAAGCAGGAAGCTCCTGTCATGGATGGCAGTGCAATGAGCGTGCAGGTCCTCTGCAGAGTGGGGTACAGCAGCGGGAAGGAGAGCAGAGAGCTTCCCTCGCAACTGTAAACACGGCACTTAGAGTAGCTTAGAGCCTTCTGCCCTTCAGGAGCCACCAGTGGCACGGGGCCCAGTTTGGCAAGAGGCAGGAGTCACTCCTCATCCCCAGCAAGCAAGAAACCATAGAGGAAGTTGATGGCACGCTGGCGGTCCTGCTGGGTCTGCTTGGCCATCAGATTGGGGGGAGGCCGCAGGAGGAGGCTGGTGAACAAGGTGGCTGCAGAGGCAAAGTTACAGATAAAGAATGGAGACCTGAGAGGTGCCAGGAAGGGGATACATCCCAGGGAGAAGGGGATACATCCCGACATGGCCTTACCGATCATGGTGGCACTGACGTTGTTGTCTTCAGAGTATTTGAGCAGCTCTCGGAGGAATGAAATCAGGTACCGAAACACAGTGCGGTGGCAGCGAGGCAGCTGGGAAATCACCTGCAAAGAAAACACAGATGGGTGCATTGCTCCAGCCAGGAGCCCCAACAGCTGCTTCTAGGAGCTGCTCACAGTCCTTAGAGGAAGCAGAGGAACCGTGGTGCTCTGCAGGTGCTTAAGCTCTTGGGACCAGGGGAGGTTGTTTTAATCCCTGGGGCTATTCCTCATGTGCTCAGGGTGACACCATGCACACTTGAGGTCTCTTCAGAAGCCCCCAGCTTCCCCAGGATGGCAGCAGCAGCCTTCTGGTAGATGGGCACAGCCAGAGCACCCAGCTCACTGTACTCACCATGAACTGCCCCAGAGCATACCCTCCCAAAGCTCTGTGCCAGCCCATAGGAACAGAGTGAGCCCCAGCACTGAGCCAGAGCAGCAGGGAAGGCTCCACACCTGTCGGCAGAGCCGGCTGTCGTGAGAACAGTCGAGGCACCTCTGATACAGCTCATAGCAGATCACCGGCTCTGGCAGGGCCTCCAAGAAGATGAGGAGTGCTTCAGCCACAGAGTGGTTGCTGCCCGCTGGGCGGAGGGAGTCAAGCGGTACACAGAGCAGATGGACCACCCCCCCTTTCTGCCTTGCTGTTTGCTTAGCTGCTGCACCAGAGCCCTGCCTACCTAATTGCTTCCTAACACCACAGCCCTCTCTGCTCTCCCCCAACCATGTAAAACGCTATTCCATGCACCCTGCACTGCGTTTGCCCACCCCTGAGACCCTCAGCTCCAGCAGCCCCTTCTCCAGGCCGTGCTCCCCAGAAACCAGCTGTCAGTTCCTGCTCTCAGCACAGCCTCACAGCAGCTTCCCTGCAGCTGTTAGCCAGCCCAGGCAGAGGGCACCTCTGGGGTGCAGAGAAGAGCCAGACCTCCCAGTGGGACCCTACCACAAAAGCTTTCCCAAGGGAGATTTCACAGTAGAACCGAGATCCAGAAGGCTCTCGGGAATGCCATGCGCAGCAAGGATACGGATTGTCTCAGGGATACTGGTGTCCAGGCAGTCAATGATCTGCTGCAACTCCTCTTGCATGCCTGGAGTTTGAAACAGATCCTCCTGCCAAAGACAGTGGTGTCAGCACAGGGATGAGAAAAGTCACCTTCCTCATGGAAGCTGAGGGACACAGTGATTGCAGGGTGAGAAATGGTGCCCAGGCAACGCCTCAACCAGAGGGGAAAAGCCTTATAAACACCAAACTGGAGCTGATTTGCAGGTGCCACTGATATTCTGAGTCACCAAGCTCTCAAAAGCTTCCCGCTGCAGACAGAAGCCATCTCCCTCACCTGGTGGCAAGCATGTTTGTATAGGTGGTCCACCAAGAGCCAGATCTCCTTTGGCATCTGCAGTGGCATCTCACTTGCATCCTCACTGTTCAGGAAACTGATCTGCAGCACAGACTTCTCCTGGTGGTAAAGAGCACACAAGGTTACAGGGAAACCCCAGTCCCTCTGGAAGGGTCTTGGGATAGAGAGCCTGAAGGAGGGGAGAAGCAGCACCCAGGACTCACCTGGCCCTCCAGCAGCACAGAGACATCAGGACCCTGCCCCACTCCTTCCCACCACCCCACAGAACAGCCTGCTGGCCCGCCATGAAGCGGCAGATGACAGTCCCCAAAGCCACCAGCTCTCAGAGGACAAGTCCAAGTCATCGCTCCCACCAGCATCAGAGGATCGCAGCATAACGAGTCCTGCTGGTGCATTAGCTTCCACGTTTTAGTTTAAGCCCAGCTGATCTCCGGATACACACGTCTTTACTGACTCCTGCATACTCTGATGATGACACACGACTCTCAAACAGCTTGGTTTTCTGAAGTTTGCTTCCTGATTTTCCTAAGGAGAGGTGCCTGCAGAACACAGGCTACACCAACACCATGCTCATGTTTTCCTGCTGTACTCACGCGAAGCTGCTGAGGAGCTCAACTGCTCAGAAATCTCCACACATGGATCTTTAACAACATTTTCTTGCTTCATTTTATTCTCACATTACAATTGCTCACGTTCCCATGTGCTCCCAAGAAAATACCACACACTGTTCGCCCAAAGCACAATCAGCAAAGCCACCCAGAAGAGACCAACACAAGCATCGTAGAGACACCAGCAGAGAAACACCACAAGACCAAAATAAAGCACTTCATTTTTGCTGCTAGCTTCCATGACAACTGCAATCTCTGTCCCTGTGCACACAATCACCCGCAGCCTGCATGGGCTGGGTTTGCATTCCCTGGATTCGAGCCCCAGCAACACAGGCACTGGCCATGCTTGCCACATGGCACAGCACAGGCTTGCCCTGCACACCACTCAGTTTCAGCCCGCTGGGTCATGGCTACATGCCTGCCTCACCCATCCAGGCACACACAGGGAAGCTTCAGAAGCAGTTAAGCAAGCGCATTACTCACTACTTCCTTCTAAGAGAGAAAAGACAAGAGCTGTGGACCCTCCTTGAGAGCTAAAGGCTCTTCAACCAACAAGTCCCCACTGTGGGGCATTGTAGTGCTGGGGCCGAGCAGCAGAGCAGCACTCACTCCACCAGGCTGCCCTCCCGAGCGCTGCAGAGTCCTTCCCAGCTGCTGGAGCACACGCAGGGGAGGCTTGGGCTGTCCTTGAGCATCGGCTGGGCACCGAGCGCCCTCTCCTGCTGTCTGCGAGGAACATAAGGCATCTCTGCCTTCTCTCCGCAGGAAGCAAGATGCTCTGTGAAAGGATGCTCCCAGGAGGCACCCAAATCCTCCCTTCCCTGCAGCTAGGAAGGAGTGGCAGCCCAAGCACTGCTGCTGCAGGAAGCAGAGGAACATCTGCCTCCTGCAGGAGGGCACGTCAAGATGGAAAGAGCGTAGTATTGCAGTTGATTAGTTCAGCCCTTTCCCCACATCTGGTAAGGCTGCCGTGGTGAACCCATCCTGTATGCATGGTTAGAGCTAATTCACACACGTGACAGCTCACCAGCCTTTGCTGGAGGCATTCACTACTGCTGCCTGGATCAGGAGGCGTTTTGTTTGTTTGGTTTTGCCCATAGCAAATTTGGTGAGGTTTAAGCAGCTCAGTTGGGCTGGCCCAATCTTGTCTGTGGGGTCACTTTGTGCTCCTATGTGTTCCCTTCTATTCTGGGCCCACAGTTGCGCTAAGAGGCTTTGCTGGAAAAAGCACTCCCTCTGGACCCACCTCCCCTTCCCTTTCAAGCAGAAACCCAACTCTCATTCTTTACAAACAAGTCATCAAGAAGCAGACTTCCCCAGCAATCGATTGCGTTACCTTTTCTAAGAAGCTGTCTTCTCCCTGAGAGCAGTGGGAAAGAGAGGAAAAAGTATCATTAAGAGAGAGAATGCGTTCTCACGTTAAGCAGACACGTAGTAGGCATTATGAGCACCCACCGAACGCCAGCTCCTTCACACGTTTTGCTGACACGGCCAAAGCTAAACCTACAGTAGGAGATTTGCCTGCCAGTTAGCAGAAATCCTGCTCACATGATGCACAGCTTCACCAGGATTTCTGTGAACTCCTCAAAGCAGCCCTGCAGCAGCGCTGCTCACTGCTGAGCCATGGGCAGATGAAAGATCTCAGCCAGGAAGAAGTTCCCTTTCTTGAATCTGCCCTGTCGGAAATAGATGTCCCTGTATTATTTCAGCCATCCTCTCCTGTGACCAGGCCAGAGAGAAAACATACACCAGGCTAAATCTGTACTTCTGACTGTGTGGCAGCTGTGGAGCTAGCAGGCCCCCTAAGCAGCTTTGTGTATAGTCAGGGAAACAAGCGTTTGTGCTCAAAACCCCAGGCTGCTCGTCTGTCTCAATCTAATAGCATTAGTACACTGCACTGAGGAGCATGCCAAAGCCCCTCCAGGCTGCACGTCCAATCCCTCAGCCAACGCTGAAGCAGTGTCTGCTCAACAGTGCCGTGCTGGCTGGATGCTTAAGACACTGCTTAGGGGACAGCAGGAGAGGAAGCAAGCTACATTTTGGCAGATTGACCTCTCAGGTTGCGAGCAAACAAAACATTCAGGGGCTGAGCTGGATACAAAGCTACAGCAGCCACGGTGCAGGACATGCCTGGTAGGAGCAACTCTTTTGCTCCTCTGCCACTTGTACTGTGCCTGCTTCCTTTGGAGACTTGCTGTGTTTGAACACAACTAGGACAGATCAGCCCCCTGCAGAGAGCAGCTTGCTCCAAAGATGAGATAGCACAGGATCTTCTTTCAAGGCACCAGTCACACCTGCAGTCACAGGCTGAGGACAGCACAGAGCCACACTGCACAGAAGCATGGCTAGTTTGGTAAGTGGATGAGTCATGGCAACAGCCTCACTGCCACCTCCCTGCCTGCCTGTCCTGCTCCTTACCTCTCTTCCTGGGGCATTCAGCACAATTAGCTCCATGAGACTAACATGCACCTGAAAAAGACTTTTCAAGAGGCTTCTTAAAGTCTACAGAAGGACACCAAGAAAAAAAATAAACAAACCCAGAGGAAGAGATGCTAATAGTGAAAACCCAAAAGCAGGATGCTCAAGTGGCAGCAGCTTCTCCTGAGAAAGCCAGGAGAATAATTTCTAAACACTCCCACCTTCACTTTGCTATCCTGCACCAAGCTGCCTCTCACACCTTCATTGACCTGCACTCTCCAAATCTCCCTCTGCTGAAGATAATGGTTTTGCCAGGCCAAGAAAACTGCCTGATGCGGTGAAGCCCTCATGCCATGTAGGTGCAAGATAAAGAATGTTTAATATATAAATAACACACTGCCTTCATTGCACTGTCTAAACGTTTGCTGAATACGTGTAACTGGAGCAAAACACCTCTGGGCTGTGCAGTGGTTAACACACTCACCATTCTCCCTTGTAGAAAGTGCTTGTCTTTTCCTGTCTCCAAGAATTTCTCAGCTCACAGGTAAGATCAAAGACAACAGGCCTGAAATAGCTCTAGCATGACACTAGCTTTATAATCTAAGTGACTAAACTTGGCTTTGGGCTGTGACACATTTTATTCCTTCAGTCTGCTTAACAAGTTCCAGCTGAAGTACTGCTGTCAAAGTGACCTCACTGAGTGAAGAGACTGCTGCCTTCCTGCAGATACTGGGGCAGAGTGCTTTTGTGTTTCACTCTTCTCTGATTGTTTTGCTTCCTGTACTTCTCTGTGTTTCATTGAATAACACAAGAAGGAAATCTAGAGGTAATGGGAACTGAAGAGGTGTCAAAGAACAGTTAGACAGAAGAGCAACAGTGCGTATCCAAGAGGCCAGAAGCTAAGAGGCCAGGCCTGAGTTCCTACCCATTGAGGAAGAAGTCAGCACTGAGCACTGAGGCTGAGAAGTCACCAAGACTGACAAGAAGCTCCAGACCAAGTCTGAGACATTTCTAAAAAAAAAAAAAGGGATGATTAACAGCTGAATCCTGAAAAGCATGAGGAGCTGGAGGGAGGCCTGGATTAGTTGCTTGAACTGAGGAGGCAAAAAACCTATCTTGCCACCTGGATTCTCCTTAGCCTAATCTTGTGATTAAAAAAAAACATTTCTATGTTGGGCCAGGGAGAAAAGTGGATGTTTACTAGAAAGGGAGGGAACTGGAAGAGTCAGCAAGGGTGGGGCAGCTACTAAAGGGAAGAAAAAGGAGCTTAAGCCAGCAGGAGTGGAAGCTGTCAAATCTACAGATGTGAGTAAGCAGCAGCTCACCAGACAAAGAAATGAATGGAAGGACAAGACTGTAATGTATGAGAAGAGAGGACAGCTATAAGACATCAGAGAGACTGAAAGAACTGCCCTAACTGTTCACATGAACAGAATATAAATGGCATTCCTGGCTGAACAGGAATGGATAAGTAGACTAAAGCTCAACAACTGCTAAACTGTGCTGAAGCAAGGCCAGGAAAGACCATGAGAAAAGATGAATGAAAACAGGCTGAAAACAAGTATTAATCCCCAAAAACTGGATGTAAACCCAGAAATAGCCACCAGGTACCAAAAAGGCAAAGGATGATGAGGGATGATGATGTGCACAAACATACCTCCTCGTACACATACAAGTGGTTCCAGAAGTGTGTACATTAACACTAGGGACTGGTGAAATTTAGGGAAATTAAGAGTTATCTCTGCACTGCAGAAGAGCTTGATCACAGTGGTTAGCGTGACAGGAAGTGACTAGAGAGGTTTGCAGGACTGGCCATTTGCTGAGCTGTAGCCATCAGCTTACTTAACAGCACCAAGTTCCTTTCTTCAGCCCCAGTCCTGCCTGTTCCTTTCCGTATGCAATGCAAATACCACAGCTGTCCAGAAGGAAAAGGATCCTGTAGCCCTCTCCATGCCATCTCAGAAGAGAGTATTTCAGTCATACAGCTTATAGCACATCAGTGTCACTCAGCTGAACATGCCAGCACTGACAGGCAGCAATGCATACACTGGGAGATGGGATCATTATTCTGTCTCATCACCACGTAGCATTTAAGATTCGGTAGAAGAAATCACAGATCAAGTACAGGTTACCAAAAGCCACTGGTGGTGGAAGGAAATCACAAAAAACAATCTCATGCTTGGGAAGAAGTAAAATAGCTAAGAGCCAGCACAGCTGACCCAAGCGGAAGGCATTACTCCTGCTTTTAGAAGGGAGTATGTCCTCTCCCTGCTAAGAGAACCGCAGGGTAAATAGGACATGCCCACTGACAGCAGCCTGTGCTCCAGGAATAATGCTGCTTACCAGGTCAATGAGTTTGGTGACTGGAACTTCCCGGATGGGTTGTCTCATTCGGCACAGGGCCTCCAGAGAGGTGCCAAAGCAGCTGGGCAGGTAGCTCCCACTGATGGTGAGGAAATAGTCCTTCCCTCTGTCCAAGTGAAGGACGAGAATATCCTCAATTTTATCCTCGCCTGAGTTCAGCAGGGTTACGGAGTCCTTACTGACGTACACGTCCAGGGAGATGTCCACACTCTCATCTGCAACAAGCAGCAGCTTGCATCAACAGAGACACACTCCTCACAGTGACAAAACCATACACAACAGGGAGAAGGGCCACAAAATTGAGCAGAAAGACCAAACAAGGATGATGGTGGGAAGGGTGAGACCCAGGAAAGAAGGGAAGGACTGATCAGAGATGGGATGGCAACCTGCACCAACATGCTGCACCAGCAGCAAAACTCACTTGGCTCCAGGAAACCATCACAAGGCTCAGCCCGAAGCCAGGGCTTACAGTACTGCTTGTCGCTGAGCTTTGGAATGAAGGAGAAGTGACAGGGAACCTGTCCATTGTTGGTTATCTGGAACTTCTGCTTCTGCAGCTGCCGGAACTTCACGTTCTCAAAGTGAAACTGCAAAGAGAGCAGAAAACAGATCGCATTAGTAGTGAGAGAATGCACAGACATGCCACCCAGGCCTTCATCATGGCAGCCTGCGGCCTACAAGCCTACACAATGCGGAACTTCTAAGAGAAGATCTGTCAAGAAGGCAAGGTAAGACATTCCTTCTAATCTAACTTCTGATCACAAGGTAACAGATACATTTCCTACAGTTCAGTTTGGTGAATGAAATCTAGCACTTCTGAAGCTGATGTGCTTGGGAAGTGGACGGTGATTTGGATTTCATCCTCACTTCTCTCCTGCTCAGCTCCAGCGAAGGAAGAAAGTCATTCTCCATCCTGTCCATCATGCGGACAATATCTTCAAACACCTTTCGGTATCTCTGCTCATCCACAATCTTTACCTGTGGAAAATCAGAAAATGCTCAGCTAAGCTTCTGATCAGCTTTCACAGGAACTCTTATGGGGTGTTTCTGGGCAACGGGTCATGCTACTAGGAAATTGCTGGGGGTGGTCTCCTTAGGACAGTATTAACATCTTGCTCATCATTCTCCAGTCTATACCCCAGAAAATAAGTAGAATTATTAAAGCAGCCAATAAGACTACTTTCTTCCCTATTACATAACTACAGCTGCTAAGGTAAAGGGCAGCAAACACCTGCAGCACTTTACACACCGGGGCTACACAGCACACAAAGACTACAACTGCTGTTTGCTCTGTACAGGCTGGCATGGCTGCCAGGTAGCAGCACACCTATGGAGTGGACACACTTCATTTGTTATTTTCTCTGTCCTCTTGTCACAGCGTTCACAGCTGTGCCTTGGCTACAAGGCCACCTCCTGAAGGAACACATGACAATACTGAGGTCCTGCCCTCCCACAAGAGAAAGAAGTTGTTACCCCAATGTGGAAAAGCGCGCTGACTGGCTTGTGGTCACTGGTCTTCAGGTCCATATGACTGCGATAGTGGAGCTGATTGATGTTCCCACCCCTCCAGAGGATTCGGTCACACCACGCTGGCACACGACACTTTCCACTACAAGGAAACACAGGTTAACAAAGGAATCCAACAGTTCTAATAAACATTCAAGCAGTTCCTCCACCTGGCCAGGCATCTCTCCCCGCCTCTACAACCAATGAGCACATCAGCAGTGATGGAATGAACTCCCACACTTCCCCCAGCTGGAATGTTATGGGATTTCTGCTTTCTTCCCCTTCCCTCTATGGTAGATAAAATCCCTTCCAGCATCAGGAAACTATGACCACAAACAGCACTGTTTCCACAGCCTGAGCCTACATGCAGCAGGACCGAAACTGCACTCGCTTCTTCTGCTCTGCTACCCTTCTGCACATTATAGCTTGATCCATCACCCACTACTTCCATTAGGAAAAGTCTACTCGGTTACTATTATTACGTTACAAAGTCTGAATCCTGGGTTTTCCTTCTCCAGATTAACTGCAGTACTGATTCATAAGCAGGGGCAGAGTAAAATCTGATTGCTGTATGGTTTGGAACACATTCTTTAGACTTTCTCAATTTACAGCAAGTTTCTGCAGCAGATACATAAACATTTGTGGGAAGCACAAAGCAGACAGCAACAAGGAGGAACCCCTGCTGCTATCCCAAGGTAGCCATCCCCGCGGGTGTGCAAGTCAGGGGACAGAAATGACTCACAGAGAGCATTCCTTCCTCTCCAACTCCTTTTATGCTGTTTGTCTCTGGTAGCAATAAAACCACCTCCAGTGCAGAGGCATCTGTGAGTTTAGTTTACCTTCCTTCATGTATTGGAATCACAACAACTGAGGTTTAAGGCACGTGTCTGCTCAGTGTGCACTGGATGGGTAGGGAAAGTAGGGAAGACAAAGCAGTACAAACATGCTTGTGCCCTCCAAACACCACTGAAAGGCATTTCTACCTTTAAGAAGCAGGAAAACACCTTTTGCAAGGAAATGTCAATTAGCAACAAGTTTACCTGGAGTCCCAGCGATCTGTTTTAGAGTCATATTTATATGTAGGGATGAATTTAATCTCTCCCTCGATGAAATCTGCAAATGCTTTCTTATGAATACGCTGAATATTCAGCTAGAAGCAGAAAAAGGTCATTTTTCAGAACCAAACCAAAGAACCAGATGAACAAAACCAAACCCTAATTCAAACCACCCCAAACAACCCCAGCAGAATCCGAGAACAGATCAACAGACAGAGCAACAGCAACACAGGATTTACCACAGATATCCCAGAACTGCCTCTCAGATATTACACCTTTAGCAAAGGTCAAAATTCAACACACTAGTGGGGTGTTTTCCAAACAGACTGAACACAGCCAGGAACAGTGCTGCTTGCCACACCACACAGGGAAATACTAATTGTTCCACCTGTGCTAAATGCCTGCATCAGTTTTCAGGCTTAAGCATCACCATCATTAATATTTCACTGTCAATTGTTCAGCAAAAGCATCCAGAACTGTGCTCAGATGACAACCTGGCACTGCCTCCCTTTCCTCTTTTACTCTGCTGCAAAGCTTTCTAGATTTTGTTCTCACAAAAAAACCCAAGCTGCAGTTGTTTCCAGCCTGAAGCTCTGCAGTACAGCACAACTGAGTGAGCTACAGGACAGAAACAATCAGATTTGTTGATAAATTGTGTGTCAGAGATGCCATTACATTATATTTGTTCACATTTCACAGGTAGAATCCTTCATCTCAAAGACACATCTGGTGCTGTCTTGCATTCCAGCACACAGCAAAGAAACACCAAGTTGGGGAAGACCACAGCACAGAATTTATATCAAAGTGGCTGAGCAGCCAAGTCATGGTCTCTAAATCAATACCTTTTCCAGGACACTGACTATAAGAGCTGCTGTTGCTGTTACAAATTCCTGTGTTCCAGCTTACAGCATGTCTTTACAGGAGACATCTTCCAACAAGACTCAAAAACACTTCCATAGCAATTGTCTGAGTCAAAGCTAACCCCAGCACTGTGTACAAGCTAGTTTGGTTTAAGGGGCTGATGGCACCAAGACACTCAGAGCTCTACTAGGTTCTAGCATCACTGCCTATAGACACTTATTGTAGAGAGCCTGCCAGCTCCTCCTAAGCACAGGCACAACGTGAACCAAGATGACCTCACAAGTACGGAGCAAACAAAGGTGGAGTTTACTGACCTGGTCGTACATCAGCAACTTCTGAAGCTCATTCTTACTGATAAGGCTTTTCACTTCATTGGCATCAGGGATACAAAGCCTGTAGTTCAAGTCTCCTAGCCAGATGACAACACTGAAAACAAACATGGAAAAGAAGAGCCAGGAGTCAGTATCACAAACCACCCAGGGAACAAGGGGTGGGTAGGAGAACTGGCTGCTGGTGATTAACACCAAAACACACAGAAGAAAACAGGAAACATGAAAGACTGAGTTTGATGGTAGAAATTTCTAGTGGCATCTGTCCCACCCCTCCTGTTGCTCCTTTACAGCATCTCCTTTGGAATCCCACATGAGACTGTAGACTTGGTTTAATGAGAAATACTAGAGTTTGCCTCAGGCTGAAAATAGCCTTTGAGATCATCATCAAATCTTAAATGAAGCAAAACCCACCTGTCTCACCAAGGCTTCAAAACCTCCCAAGCTACACAAAGTCCACCTGGTACTCAGACTCCTCCTGCATACAAAAGGTGACAACCACAGAACTCGCTCCTGCTTGTTAACCAGTTACACAGGCTTACATGCACATATCTACATGCTTGCAGCCCATGCCATACACCATGGTTCTACCAGTTTGTTTCCCACTGCCTTTCTTTCAGATCAGAACTTAACTCCCACAGAGCACAGACTGACTGATGCACAATTTGCAATAGCATGGCTACGCTCCCTTTAATTTTATGATCTCTAGAATGTTTCTGTCTTATCTTATCTACCGGCCCTATCTCATCAGTACCTGCTCTACTCTGCTCCCATTCGAGTTTCCAAACAATTCCACATCCTGCCAATATTCTCTCTTTAACCCATAAAGGTTTTGTTCAAGGATTAAAATCTATCCCTCCATTTAGTATCAAAGCTCTTCCTGTCTACAACTAAACCCTAACTTTTCCATTGGAGATTATCAAGGACAATCCAACACTTGCCATTTTGAATGGCTTAATTATTAACTACAAAACTATTGTTAGTTCGTAGCAGGCTTGTGAAAAGCTAATGTATATGCTTTGTTGTACTGGTGATAGGGCTTGGTTTGGATCATACAGCACCACTGTCACTCCATAACAACAAAAAAAACAAGTATTGCCTGCATGCCACTGGATTCACTTAAACTAAAACAGCAATTGTAAACACCCATTATACAGAAACAGCCTAAAAAGCACAAACTCTGCCCATCCTGCAATCCCTTTTCTTGCCATATTCATATTCTATTTACTACCACGATAAAACCCACCACGTTTTCAAGCCCCATAATACTCAGCCACTGACTCAGAAATGCTGCTTGCTTGAAACAAGAACATTATACATGAGGAGAACACCATTACAGAATGCATGAGTGACTGCAGAGAAAGGTGACCTGGCAGCTTGGCTGCAGGTGCTGTAGCGCACCAGGTGCCTTGGTATTCTTAGTTACACTGTTAAATAAGCCTAAAAACTGAGCAAAACTTCCTGCTGCAGTGATTTTGGCTTGATCTCTGTTATTGAACACCACTTCAAGCAAGGAAGACAGCAAAACTCACTCGTGTTTCATGATGTTGTGCTGAGGTAGGGTACCATCAGGGGTTACAAAGCTCATCCGGGCACAGATATCCTTATAATCCTGATTCCTCCGCTCAAAGTCCTCCACGTGAGCAGCCAAGTGGGAATTGACAATGCAGAAGGTGGTGTTGTGGAACACAAACCGCACCGCCACGCCGCCCTTGTTGCCCTGGGCAGAACAGGTGTCAGTGGTTGTTAGAAGAGAACGCACATGAGGCATCGGGGGAACACAGGGATGGCACAGCGATGAGAACAGGATCAGACTGTGCCATTTCTTGCATGGGTACACAGAAGCAATAGACTGGCCTCGGTGACTCACCATCTTTCCGATGATTCCGGTGCCCACAGACTCTGTCACGACCTCTCTGATGTTACTCAGCTGATCCTTCCTAGCAAACACGAGCAGCATCATCCCAACTAGACGGACCATTTGCACCTGCAAAAATAAAAGCAAATCTGAGTTTCCAGAAGGGCAGTGGTAACACATATCCCATCTGCCTGCTCTGCCTGACTTCTCTGTCCCTCTCAGTTCCTCATTATGTTTTGTACTCAACCCATGCTTGCAACAGAGCCCAAAGGATACTCCTGTCCTACAGTTAGCTTCTGGAAGACAATCCGTCATCTCCCAACAGCCATCAGCAGCGCTGAGCTCACCACGTTTCCCACTGTGGTGTTTCCCTACAAACACTGTTGCAGGGTAACAGAAACTTCACAAACGCACAGCAGTTTTGTCTCTAATGCAAGGAGTCTCCTTCTGGAGCCAAGAAGTTCTCAGCTGAGGGATAAGCTCACAGGAGCTAACACAGTACTGGTGTGCACTCCCAGAAGGGACTACAGGTCTGCTGATGACTCTCTGGTACATTAAGGCCAGGATACTTTGTGGCCCACAGTCTCCCTGTGCTGTCTAAATAAGCCTTGGGTCATCACCTTGAAAACCAGTGCTGAGCATGGCCTGCACACTCACCTGAGAGGCACTAAGATGTGCTGGGATTAAGCCTACATAGCGAAGGAAGAAGCTGAAACCACAGAAATAAATGGGAAGAGCCAGAGAACTCAGCACACTCTGCAGGAGTGACATTCACATGCAACCACAAAGGCTTATCTATGGTTTCAGCCATTGCTCTCTGCCTGCAGGCATATCCTCCCCCTTTTGCAAGGGTGGAAGAAGTTTGCCTAAAAGCTCATGTAACACAAAGGCAAAGGAACATCAGCCTCTTTGCAGTTCCCATTGTGATCCCTAACTCCTTCATCACGAGCTTCAGTTCAGTGAGATATTCCCTTTTCCTGCTGTCACCTGTAACCCACGGCTCTGAGCTCAACACAGAACAAGCAGCACAGGGGTGTGACAGCGAACACACGGGCCAACAAGGAAAGGGAAAGCAGCTCATGCAAAACAGTCTGAGAGATGAAATACAATGGTTTGTTTCAAAGCAATCAGAGCAAAGAGCAGGTGCCACAACTGAACCAATTCTGCCTCAAGGTAGCAGCCTCCAGAACATTTCTCCTCACAGATTATTCCATTCCTTCAGGGAGAAACTATTCATTTCATTCCCCAGCTCAAGACACACCTTGTTTCTATACAATGGTGGGAGAGTAACACAAAGAAATAACTTGAACCTGCTGCTACGGTTTTATTGAGCATACTAATTCCTTGAAATCTACCTCTTATTTTATACCTATTTTCATCCTCTATCTTTACTAATTTCTGCTTCTAAATACAGCATTCCCCTACAACAACAGGACAAGCAGACTTTCCAGATGCAGCTCAGCATATCTGGCACACAGACAGGTAGGCAAACGCCAAGCACACATCCTTCATTCCTCCAATCTGCTTTTTGGGTCAGGTGAGGAAATGGGAAACCCATTTCTACACTCTTTCCAGTAATTCCAACCCTCTGACAGCCCCCCATACCACCCAACAGAACTCACTTTCTTATACTTAGCCTGAGGGTGCAGGGACCTCTCCACAGCAGCCAGCCATTCCTGCTCCTTTGCAGAATCAAAGTAGAAAAAAGCCTCCGTGCTGAGGTCCAGCTCCTGGAATCTAAAACCAAGCCAACTTAGCAGAAGTGCAGTGTGCCACAGATCATTCTCTACAGGAAGGTCCAACGTGAAACCTTCATGAATCTCTCTTCTTGGTAGAAAAACCTCATTCTCTGTTCCTAAAGCATCAGCGCCTCTGAGACCCTACTGCAACAAATACAGGAAACTCCTCTCTGCAAGAAGCATGACTTCTGATTGAGGACAGCCAGAGAGCTCTGGGGACACCCCAAGTAAAATCTCTTTTGCTACATGACAGTAACCTCTTGTTTAACTTGACACCCTGCCTCAACCAAATGGCAGTTCTCCTTTAGAAAACTCAGCTTTGTGGAACCTCTGAGAACACAACAGAAGCTTCAGATAAACACAACACACCAGTACCAAGTAGGAAACCTGGCACTGTAAGTAAATACAAGGTAATTGCTCCTCACCCAATGCAGTAGAAGTCGGGAGGCTCTGTGTCACATACCAGCCAGGGTTCCAAGCCACTGTCTGGAGACTGACCGTTCACATTCCATGTTCCCACAAAAAATCTACAATACAAAAGCAGCTGAACTGTAAGAAAACACAATAACCAGTGCACGAGCCCAGTATTTCCAGTGTACACAAAACAGTATCCAGGCTGGGAGAACACATGAGTAATCTGTGCACAGGGTAATGCCAACTATGGGGTAACTGAAAATATTCCTAGGCTTGGCTCATCTCCAGTGACACCAAATTTGCAGAATGCTACAAAAACAAAAGACATTTCAATGGGGCCAGCGAACATCTGGCTCTGTTAAAATCGTGTTGTGTGGGATGATGCTAAGGCTGTGCAGTGAGACAGCTCCCTTTTTTCTCCTTCTGCCAACTGCTTCAGTCTTACTAGAAGGTCCCGAGATCTGACACTCACAAAGGGAATGACGCAAAAGGAGAAGCTGTATTGCAGACAATTCTTTTCAGTCTGCACAAATCCCTGTTCAGGCACCCAAGCCAAGTGGGGATAGGACTAGGGGTAATGGGATGAAAGTACAGCATAGGAAGTTCTGCACGAATGTGCAGAAGAACTTCTTTACATCGAGGGTGACGGAGCACTGGAACAGGCTGCCCAGGGAGGTGGTGGAGTCTCCTTCTCTGGAGATATTTAAGACCTGCCTGGACGCCTACCTGTGTGACATGGTGTAGGGTGCCAAAGCCTGCTTTGGCAGGGGGGTTGGACTCAATGATCTCTAGAGGTCCCTTCCAACCCCTACAATTCTGTGATTCTGTGTGATTCTGTGATTCTGTGAAGCTCGCAATGCATCTGCAGTTGTCAGATCTCAAACCCGGGCTGGATTTGAGCTCACAGAAGAGATTACAAAGTCTTGTCACCCTCTCTGCACAGTGCTGTCTAGTCACAGCTCTAACCTGAAGTTCTCAAGGTTGACGTATTCCTTCTCTCTCTTTGCAAGCACGTGTTTGATGAGGCCTTCTCTTTGTCCTGAATGGGTGTTGGGTAAAAACATTTTGCGCATGGTGTTGGTTACTTTTGGCTGGTCTCTTGATGTACCTTCTCTCTCTCGTTGAAACCTCAAAAGGAAGCAAGAGCAGAATTAAAACTGGTTCTGCTGTCGAGGAAGAGAAGGGAAAAAGGGAAGAGATTCACCATGCCACTTACTGCCTACTTGGAGGCACAGGAGGAGGTGGGGGTTCCCGGCGAGAGCCTGCTTGGTGGTTTTGCATGTTTCTTTTCTTCTCTAGGCTTAGAGCATTGAAGTCATCCTCAAACCCCAGAGCTCCTATAAAGAAAAAGCCAAGCAGGATACCATGAAAAACAATTTAATACAGCTCAGAACAGAAAAAGGAAGGAATGTAGCTCCACGGGAAGCGAAAGAACAAATGATAACAGCAATACACCAGCTCTGATAATGCAGAAAATGAGTGACAGGGTCAAGGCAAAACAGAACTTTAACACATGCAAGCCAAGGCACTGAGAGGAGACAGCACTCAAGAAGGAATGAACAGACCAGGGCAACAGAATCAGAGGACAAAGATGCTTTGTTTTGCATGGGATACAGTGAAGTAAGGAAATGGTACAGTAGGCAGAGTGCCAAATGCAGCATCAGTCACAGCACCCTGCCACCAAGGGCCCAGTCATACACACATCACAGAGTATGCAAGGGTGACAGCCACTTCAGCACTTGGAGAAGAGGCCTGCAATAGACCTGGGAGGTTCTTCTCCATCTGATGCCAGCTGGCTGAGTCCTTATGTTCAGGCAGAGAATCTTTTAACTGAGCTGGAAAGCCCTATCAGATACTGCTGGTGGCCTGAGGATTTCAGGAATACAGCGATAACTCTGCTTACCTTCCTGTATGCTCTGCACTTCCGAGAGGAACCCCAAGCAATGCTCCTCATCAGGGATTTCAAAGAGCCTCTCAGCTGTCTTGTCACCCTGTATCCGGATCTTGCAGCCTGCTTCAGGCATAAACACAAACTCACAGTCAGGTCTGCTTGACAGATGTTATGCCCTCAGAGCCAATAGAATTACTCCATATTCTCTGAGCTCTTCAATGGAAGGTAACATTCAGATACTGTTTCTGATGGCAATTTGCACCTTACCAAGTTTTGCAGCACTTCAGAGCTTATCCCACCTGCAATACCACCAGTTACGTTTTCCTGTTTTTAGGAAAACTTTTCCCCACTGCTATCTCACAAAGAAGAGCTCTAAAAGTACTAAGAAGGCACTGAAAGGGAAAGCAGAATGAGTGAGTAGAGAGAGCTGCCACATGCACACCATTAAAGGCAGATAGCAACTGGGGCTCAAGATCAGGTCAAAGAAATGGAAGGGAAATGAGAATGGTTCTAAAGCCAATTCAGGGCCTCGAGACGAGATTTAAGAAGTTAAAGTTTAACCAACTGCCAATACTTTTATTTGGGCAGTTAAGACCGTGTCGTGACAAGTGGATGCCTATAAAAGCCAGAAAAGACTTGAGGACATACAACCCCTTCCTGGTCCAAGGACACAGTGTATGGAGGCAGGTAAAAGAAGCACTCATTAGTGCCCAAAACAGGGCACAGTTTCCTGAAAGGAGCTTAACACACGTTATAAAACTTACTGTTTGTAGCTATATCAATCAGCAGAGTTTCTTCTGCCTCTGGAAGAGAAGAGGAAAAAGCACTGAGACTTCACCTTGAATACTGTGGGTAGCGCATACTCAAAAAAGCACATTGCTTGCTTCTAGCCACAGAAGTCCTAGGAAAGGAAGAAACACCTCTGCTACTAATAACAGCTACAGCAGAAAGAATGGCACATCTGGACAGCTTGGACCATCAAACTGTCACAGGGGGGACTGCTGATATTCAGAGCTCTTACAGATCTGGACAGTCATAGCACCTTTGTGAAACACCAGTCTGGCAATGAACTTGAAAGCTTCTCTTACACAGCAAAATGATGGCCAGAACTACACCGAGTTATACGGAAGGTTATAAACTAAACCAGGAGAAGATGCTGAACAAGCATTTCGCCCAGGGGCAATGTTCTTCCTAGACAACACCTTGAGTTATTTCCCACTCCACGTGCAGCTGTTTGGACCTGGCAGTTTATGGAGGTTTTGAACGAAACACCCAGGAATCATCTCCCAGCTGCTGCCAGCACAGAAAAGCATGCAGAGCCTGGCAGGCAGTGAGGTGAACACACTGCTGAGAGCTGCTGAGTTCTGTGCCACCTGAACCCATCGGGTCCTTGCAGGTGTGCTGAGACAGGGCAGCCCCGCTCAGGTGTGGAAGGCACAGGAGCCCATAAACCACAAGTTTTACTTCCAGGGGAAGCATGAAGTCTACACAGATCCTGAGGTCAAGAGAAACCACGAGATTCCGTTTTCGCCAAAGAACGGCAGTGGATTTGGCTGCCACAAAGAGCCCGCTGCGGGAGTCCGTACCTTGCACGCACTTAAAGCGGCTGTTGATGGGAATGTAATCCGGCTCTGAGTTTTCTCTCTCCTGCGAGTGGATAACTATCCTGCAGACAGAGCGAAGCCGTATAAAACACCGGACCTACCCCGTCCCCGCAAGCACACGGCTGTTAGCGCAGCTATAAAGGCTGTTAGCACACTATAAAGGCTGTCAGCACAGCTATAAAGGCTGCCGGGAGCAGCACGCCCACCGCCCGAGGGACGCCCCGTCAGCGCACCCCACAGTACAGCCACCTCAGGCCCGGCCCGGCACTACCGCACTCACCCGTAGCGGCCGCCCCGCCGGGCCAAGCTCAGCACGCACGGCTCCCTCCGCCCCGCCCGCAGCTCAGCGCCGAGCAGACCCTGCGCCGCCGCCTTGTCCCCCCGCCGGCCCTGCCCCCCGCCCGGCCGGCTCCTCCCCGTCGGCCCCGGGCGGCTCCCGGTGCGTTCGGCGAGGCCCCAGGCCGCGGCGGGCGGCTCCATGGCGGCGGCGCCTCCGTCTCCCGGCGACCCCGCACCGCCCCTCATGCGGAGAGCGGAGCTCCGAGTCACAGCGCCCCCTGGCGGCGGGAGGACCGCTCAGCGCCGATTCACAGCGCTTTCCGCCCGCGGCCCCGTCCCCCGGCGCTGATTGGCTGAGCGCGGCTGCCGTCTGCAAGGCCGCGGGACAGGGCGGGAAGGGCCGGGTTTGAAACGCAGGGCGGCAGCGGAACGGCGTCATGGCTGAGCTGAGCCCCGAGGAGCAGCGGTACCGGCGGTGAGAGGCCGGGGGGGGGCTGCGGGGGCTGCGGAACGAGGGCGGTGGGGATTGAGGGGGTTAGTGGGGCGGGGGATGAGGAACTGGAAGTTATAGCGGTGTGGGGGCCTGTGGGGCCTAAGGGCTATAGGGATCTTGGGGGCCTGC
This sequence comes from Coturnix japonica, assembly GCF_054131305.1. Lineage (NCBI taxonomy): Eukaryota > Metazoa > Chordata > Aves > Galliformes > Phasianidae > Coturnix > Coturnix japonica. Next base: position 10,078,424 of record NC_140666.1, read on the forward strand.
AGGGGTTTGTGGGAGTCGTGAGGAGGAGGAGGGTCGGGGCTGGGGGCTCGGTCCCGGTGCTAACGGAGGTCCTGCAGGCTGGTGATCGACGCCAAGGAGGCTGCAGGCAGCGGGGACCTGGAGCAGGCCCTGCGGCTGTTCCGGCAGGCAGTCGCCATCCATCCCAGTGAGAAGCTGAGGGGCCGCATTCAGCGACTGGAGGCAGCGCTGGCAGAGCTGGCGGCGGCGGAGGAGGAGGAAGGGGATGAAGGCAACTTTGTGGACGTGTGCGGCAGCGGCCTGCTGCTCTACAGGGAGATGCACGAGAAGCTCTTCCAGCACCAGCGGGAGGGAGTTGCCTTCCTGTACCGCCTGCACCAGGAGGGCCGACCTGGAGGGATCCTGGCTGATGATATGGGCCTGGGGAAGACCATCCAGATCATCGCCTTCCTCTCAGGCATGTTTGACAGCGAGCTCATCCGGCACGTCCTGCTCATCATGCCCACCACCCTGGTCAGCAGCTGGCTGGCTGAGTTTGCTCGCTGGACCCCTGGTTTGCGTGTCAAAGAGTTCCATGGCACGAGCAAGACAGAGCGCACCAGGAACCTGGAGAAGATCCAGAGGAAGAACGGCATTGTTGTCACAAGCTACCAGATGCTCATTAACAACTGGAAGCAACTTGCCAGCTGCCACGGGCAGGACTTTGTTTGGGACTACATCATCCTTGACGAAGCACACAAAATCAAGTGCCCATCCAACAAAACAACCAAGTGTGTATACGCAATTCCTGCGAAGCATCGCCTCCTCCTCACAGGCACGCCACTGCAAAACAACCTGCAGGAAATGTGGTCCTTGTTTGACTTTGCATGCCAGGGTTCTCTCTTAGGAACAGCCAGAACATTTAGAATGGAGTACGAGAATCCCATTACTAGGGCCAGGGAGAAGGATGCAACTGTAGGTGAGAAAGCACTGGGACTTAAGATATCTGAGAACCTAATGACAATTATAAAGCCATATTTCCTCAGAAGGACTAAAGGTGATATAAAAAGAAATAATGCTGAGAAATCAGACGCTCCTCTTCCTGAGGATCCACGTGAGCCTAGCGCTCCTGTCATGCCATCTCTTACTAGGAAAAATGACTTTGTTGTGTGGGTGTACTTGGCACCAGTGCAGGAAAAAATCTACAGGAACTTTCTCTGTCTAGATCATGTGAAAGAACTGCTGATGACAACCCGATCACCTCTGGCTGAGCTGACTGTCTTGAAGAAGCTGTGTGACCACCCCAGGCTTCTGACTGCAAGAGCGTGTACCCAGCTGGACTTAGATGGACAGGAGTATTTGGAGCAGGATCACGAGAGTCAAACAGCTGTACTTTCAGGTGCCAATAAAATAGACCATCTGTCTGATGAGACCCTGATCCAGGAGTCTGGGAAAATGCAGTTTCTTTTAGGACTCTTAGAGAGGCTCCGGGAAGAGGGACACCGAACACTGGTGTTCTCACAGTCAAGAAAGATGCTGGATATCATCGAGCGGGTTTTGTCTAGCAGACGATTTAAGATCATGCGTGTTGATGGAACGGTGACCCACCTCACAGAACGGGAGAAGCGCATTAATGCCTTTCAGAGTAACAAAGACTATTCTGTCTTTCTGCTAACGACACAGGTTGGTGGTGTTGGTATAACCTTAACAGCAGCCAACCGAGTGGTGATCTTTGATCCCAGTTGGAATCCAGCTACAGATGCTCAGGCTGTAGATAGAGCTTATAGGATTGGGCAGAAAGAGAATGTGGTGATTTACAGGCTGATTACCTGTGGGACAGTAGAAGAGAAAATATATAGGCGGCAAGTATTTAAGGATTCATTAATAAGACAGACTACTGGTGACAAAAAGAACCCGTTTAGGTATTTCTCCAAACAGGAACTAAGGGAGCTTTTCACATTAGAAGATACACGAACATCCACAACTCAGATCCAGCTGCAGTCTTTGCATGCCACCCAGAGACAGACTGATGTGCAGCTGGATGAGCACATTGCTTATTTGCACTCTCTGGAAATGTTTGGCATATCTGATCACGATTTAATATTTACAAGGGAAGTGACCCATGAGGAACAGGCTGAGAGTGAGGAAGCCCATCAGTACATCCAACAGAGGGTACAGAAGGCCCATGAGCTGGTTCAGTTAGAGTCTCAGCTCAGAGATGTGAGGATGGAAGGGATTCGAAATGCTGCTGAGGAGACATTGGTGAGACCAGCAGAACTGGCTTCACAGACAAAGAAGAGGTCTCCGGGGTTGAACAATATAAATAACTCTGTTTCACCACCAGCAGCTGATAAACGTGAAAATGACAAAGTTATTGATCTTACAGAGGACATGGAGGTCCAGGTTCTCGATGTCAACTCTAAGATGACAAATCTGACTATTGAGTTAGGTGAAGAGAAACTGGCACAAGAGACATCGGGTATGGATATAGAGCTGCTTACTAGTGGCAAGAAAGCGCAACAGCCCAATATACAAGATTCTGAACAAAATCTGGACTCAGACACTACACCATTATCACCTGGAATTGGTCCACTTGATAAAGAGACTCAACAGAAACAACATTCTCTTCATCATATAAATTCACATGGCTTGACTGAGGCTGGGAATGGCCTGTCTGGGCCTTCTCAGCATTCCTCTAATGAATCTGTTATGACTGATGATTCCAAAAGGTTACAAGACACAGAAATAGCAGATCAGGTACTTGATTCATTTGCTGTCTCAGAGACAGAAAAGAAAGATGTTTCTGAGCTAGCTTTGTGTGCCCTACCACCAAATTTATCAGATGTTTTACCAAAAGTCCATGCTGAGGTCCAGGAGTCTCATGTGCAAGAAATCAGCTCGGAGGATACATCTATGCCTTTTCCCCAGGATCAAATTGACTTCAATCTGGTTCTGGAAGAGTCTGAAGGTGGATTGCAGGATGCCTCAAATGGGGAAAGATCAACGGAGCACCCAGAAGATGAAGATTTCCAGCTAAAAGCAGAAAGCCTGCATAAATCATCAGCAAAAACTTGCTTAAGTGAGAAAAGTAACTCTGGGAACACATACAACACAGCTGAAGAAGATCCAAATAACTCTTTGCAAGGGAGTGAAGCATCAGGGGAAGACAGCGCTGTCCTTGTTTCAGCTAGAAAGAAGCACATGAGAAGAATTGTTTCTGACAGTGAGGATGAGGACCATTCTGTTATAAACCTGGAGGAAGAACAGTTTGATGAAAGGTCCTTTCCTCTGAACAGCCCTCAGCGTGAAGTTATAGGAGGAATTGAAACATCTACTCCTAAGAATGAAAGAAGTATAGCAAAAGCCATCTTTTCTCCCAAATTAACTAACAGCAGTAACAGGTCTACAGCTTCCAGGAGATCTCTCATCAACAAGGTGGTGGATGAGGTTGAGGAAATTAGTGAAATCATGGGAACCACAGGTGAAGAAGAAAACAGCGATGAGGAGCAAGAAGGCTTTGCAGAAGAAGAAGCAGAAGAGTGTAGTGGGGAGTCTGTCAAGCCTGAAGAAGAACCTGCTGGAGAAACACTGAATTCAACTGGAGAGTCCTTCCATATAGAGGGTCTGCAGTCTGAAGGAGATGAGACAGAGTCTTCTCAGGAGGAATCCACTGGTGATGCTGAGCTTCAGTCAGATGAACAGGTGGAGTACTGCACCCAGGAAAGCGTCTCTACTGGTCAGAGTTCCTCTCCTCGCTCAGGTACTTACAATGCTTTGGTGGACAGAGGGAAGAATCTGAAGGAAAATGGAAAACTACAAGAGGCACTGAACTGTTTCCTGCAAGCTCTTGATATAAAAAGTGGAGATCCTGAAATCATGCTTATGACCTTAAACTTGTACAGACAGATGGCTCAGAAATGAAATGTAAACCTTTGAACAGTCTAATGAAACATGCCTACCTTTGTTAAGTAGTTTAACTTTTTTCACAAAATATTTGTTTAAACTATACTGATGTTAAACTATACTGATCTTATTAAGACTGGCTGCAATATGTATTTCTTTCATGTTATGAAACTTTCAGTCATGCTTAGTGAACAAATCCAGCAACTCCTCCTGTTGTCACATTTTTTGGTGCTGGGAAAGGAATTTCACTGTGGACTCATTTCATTAAGAAGTTCACGTTCCTGTTCATGTAATTAAAATACCTATCTTTGTACTCAAACGCAACTCTGGATTTGTGTTTCTGGCCTTCAGTTTCTCATCTAGCAGGAGAGACTCTCACAAAGCTGAAGGTGTGGTTAGCTTGCTGCAGTCTAAATTCCAACTGCTGCAGTCCCTCTCCTTCTCAATGTAAATAAAGTCCATTTGCCTACCTGAACCATGCCCTGCTATTTAAGCACACCAAGTGCTTGGTACAAAGCTGAGAACAGAACTGCCCCAACCTGGATTTAAGCTGGTCTGAGAATGAACATCCTGGGGTGGAGGGAGACGGCATGCTGGCCTCCATTGCTCGGAGGATTTATAGCAGCAAACATCTGCCTGGCATCAGGACTAGTACTGAAACAGTACCACAGAAAACCTCTTTACAAGGTACAATAGGCACAATGAATCTGAATTTAAAGTCACAAGAACCTCACTCCAGCTTTCAGCAATGTCTTGTTCATCTGACTTCCCCCTCTGCCACCATGGTGAGTTAAATTTGGCCTAGGCATGAGAATTTGAGTTCTTTCTACTAGATGACATGCCAAATACAAACAGCGGTCCTGTTGGTACAGGAGATGTACCAATGTGCTTTTTCTAATAGGTGTAAAACAAAGCCCTGGTAGCCTGGAAACAAGTAGTTTATTAATAAAGCATCACTTAAATGGGTCCGCATCTGCTCATGCTGTAAAAAGGCCTGTCTGCCTTATATAACAAAATATTAACGAGCTTTGAAAATGCTGGTTGGCATGTACAAACCTTCTGTTCTCTCAACAAAATGAAACAAATGTCCCCAAAAGCAGGGTGGGAGAAAGACCTGACCTGATTTCAGCCTCACCTCTTCACTGTGTCTGATGGTGGGAAGACCTTTTGTTCTATTTGATGTTTTGCCCTCATCCCTAAGCCTGCAGACATACTGGCATGCTTACCTGCAGCAAAGACGGCACCAGTTTAAGTCATCTTTCAGCAGACAGAAGATGAATGCAGTGGGATATTTATTACTGAGATGCCAGAGGTAGGGACATACAGGGCCATCTCATTCATATCAGTCACACTGTCACTTATCCCATTTTACCAGAAGGATAAAGTGCACCTTACTAGGCTTTAGGCACATACTTCATACCTCCAAGTCTTGGTAAAGACTGCTGACTGAAAGAACATGGAGCCTGCCCAGAGCAGTGACCCTGAGCTGCAGTAGTAGCATTAGATTGGCATCTAACAATGGGAGGCTCTTCCATGTTAAGTCTGAACTCTGGAGCTGAACCTGTAGCATCTGAGCTGCCTGCATCCTTGCTGGTGAGGATAAAAGCAAATGCTCTAGGCAATCCCTTACCCTTTCCAGGTTGGCTATATTTGCAGCCTGAGTTTTCACAGCTGTACATCATCATCTCTCTAGCTGGAAAACCAAGCGGCTGGCCTACAAACTGATGCAGATTTCAACAACTACACACAACTTTTACTTTACCTTTTTCAGGGAATGCTTCACCTCTCTGTGCAGGGGGCCCTGTTCTCTGCTGGCTGTGATCTGCATGTCCTGCAGGAGCGGCTGGCTGTCTCCAAGCACCCTGTGGTTATGACCAATATGCTTCTAAGTCCACGTGCCTGGGAAACGCTCAGAATTTAAGCAGTCGTGAGTTCCACGGTCATTCATATTTTATTTTCTGCCTTCCACCATAATAATATGGTACCCAAACTTGGTTTTGACAGGGGGGTCTGTATACACCGGCTTGTCCATGCTGCTCACCGGCAGGGCAAACGCTGCTTCCTGGAATGGTCCCACCATGGAGCCTCTGGTCATCCAGCCCAAGTCTCCCTGCAGGAGGGAACCACCAAGGTTAAGCTGCAGACCTGTCATGGCCGCAGGGCAGTGCTGAGCTAGGAGCGGCCTTACCCCCTGCCTGGCCTTGTCTTCGCTGTACTGCGAGGCTACCTCGCTGAAGCGCACCCCGGCCTTCAGCTTCTCCATGGCTTCCATGGCTTTGCCGTGCTTCTCGCACAAGATGTGCCGGACCTAGGGAGGAGGGAGCCGTGGCGGGCCGCGAGGGCTGCCGGCACTGGGGGCAAGGAGGGGGAACCGGTACCCACCTTCACGGCGCTACCACCGCCCTTTGGGCCCTGGGCCTTGCCCTCGCTGCTCTCACCGCCTGCGAACAACGCCATGAAACCGGGCCAGGCCTCTGAGCGCCGATACCGGCACCAGAGCTGGTCTGCAGGCCTCCCTCCCCCGGCCCCGCTCACCTTTGCCAGCCTTGCCGCCTCCCTTCCCCTTCGGAGCCATCGCCGCAGGACCGCCGCGCTCAACGCCGACCAGCACGCCTTGCGCCACGACCCTCCCCCGGGCCTTGGGCCCGCCTCTTGCCTCCTGCCCTAGGCCTGCCCCCCAACCCCTAGGCCTGCCCCCTAGGCCTATTCCCCAACCCTTAGGCCTGCCCCCAGCCCCTAGGCCTGCCCCCCAGCCCCTAGGCCTGCCCCCCAACCCCTAGGCCTGCCCCCCAACCCCTAGGCCTGCCCCCAGCCCCTAGGCCTGCCCCCCAGCCCCTAGGCCTGCCCCCCAACCCCTAGGCCTGCCCCCAGCCCCTAGGCCTGCCCCCCAGCCCCTAGGCCTGCCCCCCAGCCCCTAGGCCTGCCCCCCAGCCCCTAGGCCTGCGCCGGGTGCTTGGGCCTGCAGGTGGTGCTCTGGTGCCTGCGGCCTTCTCGGTTCCAACTTCCCGGGTGCCGCAGGGTTGGGGTGAAGCACGGAGATATGTTAGAGTTGTTGTTTTTTACCCTCTTTTCTTTTTTTAATTCCTTCTTTTCCTGAGTTTCTCAGCCCAGACCCTAATTTATCGCTGTAATCTGCCGTCCCGTGAGAGGGAAGGGAGCAAGTGCGAGTAACAGGAGGGGTTAAAAGCAAACCACCGAGGAGAGCAGAGGCTCTCAGAGCTCAGCTCCAGCACAGGGCAGGTCCACAGAGGCGGTGCTCCCTGGGAGGGCGCTGGGTGCCCAAACCACCCCTGTCTCCCGGGGCTGTGCCCCCACTGCTGCTCAGCCCCGGCTCCATTGCTCTGCCCTGCTGCAGGGAGGCTGGGGTACATGGGAGCTTGCAGAAATGTGAGAAGAAATAAACCAGAAGCTTTCCTAACTCTGTTTCTCTGCTAGTTACTGTCTGGCCTTTTCTCACCTGGAGGAAGAGGAGAGATGGTGTTTCTGCTCAGCCCCCACCCCTCTGGCTATCCCTGCCCCACCACTCCTCACTGTGGCTTCTGCTGCAGTTCCAGCACACGGTCTGTGGGGTCCTGCTTGTGCCAGGGGGATGGTGGCAGAACCAGCAGCACAGGGACAGCAGTGGGGTGCAGCCCCGAGCATAGAAACTGGGAAAGTGCAGGAGTCCTGTGGGTGAGGGTCAGAGCACAGCCCTCCACCCCAACAGCTGGCCAGGTCTGGCCAGCAGCTGTAGGAACTCCAGCAATGGAAGCTGTAGATGTCTCCAGGAGGCACAAGACCACCCCGCTTTTGCAGGGCGCTTCAGTCCTATGGTGGAGGTGGGGAGTCTGTGTTTGCACTAAGGGCTGAAGAGCTCTCTGGAATGCAGCATTGTCAGGGGCTTTTGAGGGGCCCGAGGTCACGGCACAGGCTGCAGACAGCAGGCGCCTGCTCCCCGTGCAGCAGGGAGGATGCTTTAGAAGATGAGCAGGAATGGTCTGTGGCTCTTCCAAAGCAACCTCCAGTCCAACCGGCCCCCAGAGTAAATCTCCACGTTTCCAGCTGAACTCAAAACCTGGGACTTTTGCCTGGGAAACTGATGGCACCACATCAAATGAAAATAAAACATCGTCACCACTGTGCATTAGAAAAAGCCGTTTAAAGTACCACATGCCGAGTGACCAAACAGTTTCAAGCTAGCTTTGCTGCAGGTGCTGGAAGGTGTGTTCCCAAGCAGCAGGAGCTGGCGTCCCAGCAGCACAGGAGGTCCCAGGTCCCAGTCTCCCCACTATAGTGCCACATGTCTGCCTCTCCCCTCCTGCCAGCAGCTCACCAGGGACGTGGGAGCCTCAGGTCCCAACGCTGCTTCTCTGCTGGCAGCTCTCCCACTGGAGAGGAACCAAAGAGGTTTTGACAAGGAAGAAATGAAAGCACGAAAGAAGCCCCAGCGGGGCAGCCGGGACATTCCTTCTGTAGTGACCTGAGTGCCTAATGCTACTGCCCGCAGCACGGCTCACTGCACCAACCCGAGCCCTTTGTGGCCAGAAGGCTCTGTGCAAGGTTAGGGCTGGCTGTTTGCACCATCTAGCTCAGGGGCAAACTCCATCATGACCCTCCGAGCCAGTGGGTTTGTGGTCTTGAGCAGTTCAGCTGCAGACGGCCGGGTACCGCTGCTGGTTTTACTGCTCTTCTTCTGGAGCAGAGCCTTAAAATCTTCATTCCTGCTGGAGGACTTCCCGGTGCTCACTGTTGCTGCAGGGGACTCGCCGGTAGGTGAGCCTGATGTCTTCACAGGAGAGTGGGAATTGGGCCGGCTGCTAAAGCTGTCACTAGGCTCCTTCCGCCCCAGAACCTTCCTCTTGGACCTAAACACCAAAGAGATGTGTGGTGGGAGCAGTCCCAGGCAGGAGCCGCCACTGCTTTGGATGGGATGATTTCCTACAGTGATGGGAAAGGCAGTGCCCATGGGGTAAAGAGCAGTGCATAAGGGGGGGAGGGGCACGTCACCCACCCAGCTCTGCTGGGGCAGGATGGAGGTGCTCAAAGCCAGGCTGGACAGGGCTTGGAGCAACCTGACCCAGTGGGAGGTGTCCCTGCACATAGCAGGGTGTTGGAGTGGAGGATCTTTAAAACCCCTTCCAACCAAGCCATGCTGTGATTCTGAGTTTAGCATACGTGTGGGCCATCCACAACTCCTCTGGGCAATCTGTTCCAGTGCCTCACCACCCTCACTGTAAAAACTTAATTCCTTACACCCTCATGAGTGCATGAGACAGCAACAACCCCTCCAAGGGTGGGCTTGAGTAGCTGTGCCCACCACAGCACTCTCTCTACCTGTGAATGACGGTGAAGAGATCCTCTGTGGTGCGGGATGCCATGAAGACATCATCGTCTTCCTCAGCAATGGAGTCAGCTGTCTTGTCACTGGCGAAGCTCTTCTCCTCTGTGCCAGCCTCAGACGTGCTGCCTGCTTGTGGGGAGGAGAAGACAGCCATGAAATGCATGGGATGACGAGAGGGACCCCCCAGCCCCCTTCTCTGCATGGAACAGCAGGCACACACTCACCTTGCTCTGAGGGGGTCTCGACAGCTTGTGCTGTGCCTGGGACCTCAGTGGGCGTTGGGCCGTCAGTGTCAGGTTGGCAGCAGCTGGGCTCTGCATCCAGCGTGATGATGGGGCTGGGGGTGGGCGCTGGGTCCCCCACACCCCCCACCTGCTGCACCGGGGCTGGGGTGAGCGGCAGGTAGAGCACACTGGGCTTCTTGGGCACCGGTGGTGGCACCTTGGCCTTCCTGCGCTCTGCCTCTGGCTGCGGCTTGTCCTCCAGGCTGCCCTGTGAGAGCCGCCGGGGCTGCCCCGGGCCCCTCCACAGATCCCCTTTCCGCAGAACCAAGCTGTCCTTGATGGTGATGCTTGGTGGGGATGTGGGGGGCAGGGGACCCTCCTCCCGCACGGCTACGGGCTTGGGCAGGATGCATGGGGGCCGCTTGGCCAATGGTGGCTTCTCTGCTACCGGCGGCTTCACTTTCCTCTCTGTCCCTGGGCAGGAGACACGTGGCAGTTCCTCAGCACGCTCCGGGCCGTCAGTGTTGTCCTCTGGCTCGGAGCGGCTGATGGAGCGCAGACGGACAGAGCGCAGGTCGGACTGGGTGACCACGGGCATGATGGGCTGGATGGGACTGGTCTTCTGGACCAGCTTGGTGCCGAAGGTGGAGTCGGAGTGGTGCCGGCTGACCTTTGTCTTCCCCTTCAGGGAGATCTTCAGCCCTGAGTGGTCGAGATGGGCTGGCGGTGTGAGCGGCAGCTCGAAGGACAGCCTGGACTTGGGGCTCCGCTCCATGGGGGATGTGGGGGGCAGTGAGGATTTCCTCTCAGGAACCAGCGGCCTTACCCGCACCTGGTGTGGTGAGTGCCCGAGGATGGCTGAGGTGGGGACGGTGGGTGTGGGGGTTTCTGACTGGCTGGAATACCCACTGGATGGGGACATCAGCCCCGTGGGCCTGCCAGGAGAGGAGGTTTTGAGGTCAGCCTCTGCTGAGAGCTGGGAGGGTGTTGTGGCCCTGGAGACAGAGGGAGACATGAGGGACTCTGAGCTGCCCCGTGCCTTCACACACTCAATGGCTGTAGTCCCTGTGGCTGTGCTGGAGCCGGAGAGGGACCGGTAGGGCTCACCACTCTTCCAGTCTGCCAGGTACCACTGGTGGGGGGCAGCTGGGCTATCAGGCTCTCTGCCTTGGGGGTCTGCATGCACCACCCGGTGCCCAGCGGGCTCCAGCGGGATGCAAAGGCTCTTGGGTCTCTGATCATGAGGCAGCCCCAGGGCAGCTGGGCTGTCCTGCCCTTCCTTGATCAGTGATACACTGCGGGTGGGTGGCGAGGGCTTCTTCTTGGCCTTCTTGAGGGAGATGCTCTTGGAGCGCCGCCGCCGCTGCCCATCCGGCTCTGGCCCTAGCGAGATGTTATCAGTGCTGGTGCTGCCCTCGGAGCCGGCACTGGGGTAGCCCAGGGCACAGTTGGTGCTGCCCCGCCGGGCTTCAGCATAAGCAATGTCCACGGAGCAGAGGGACCCTGAGTCAGTGGGCACCGACAGCGAGCGCTCGCGGAAGCGGCACCCTCCCCGCTCCACCCCCAGGCGCGATGGTTCTGGTGCAGGCTCCGGCTCTTTGTTTGTGGGTGAAAAGTTCACCCTGGCTTCTTGGCCATCACATCTCCGGATGCTCCCAGAGCCAGGAGGAGATTCAGACGTTGTGGCGGAGAAGGAGCCAGGCCCAGTGCTCCCGGCGTGCTCCTCCTGGGTGATGAAGAAGGAGGCGGCCCGCTCGGTGCTGGTGGGTGAGCCCATGGCAGAGCTGCCAGGTGAGACCTCCTGGCCGGCAGCAGGGCTGGGGGTGGCGGTGTATCCGAAGGAGTTGGCACCCCACGGTGGTGGAAAAGAGGAGCCTTGCGGTCCGTTGCAGGTGCTGGGGGCAGACACGTTGTCCATGGGGGATGGTGGTGGGCAGCAGCGTGCCTGCAGCGTGCCCCCAAGGTCACTGAAGGTCTTCCTCAGTGGGGCAGAGAGCGGCTGGTGGGGGCTGGTCTGCTGGCAGGGCTTCCTTCCACCCGTGGTCTCAAAGCTGCAGGACAGGGACTCGGCGATGGGTGGGTGTGTGGTGTGCGCGGGGCCGTTGGTGCTGCCTGTGGGGACAAATGTGGGGTGAGCGTGGGCTGGCACTGCCCTGGGCATTGCAGCCACCATCCTTCCCTATTGGGTGTAGGATGGTTCCCACCCCATGGCCCAGCTCTGGGTTGCATTCCTTGCCTGCATGTGCAGCGTGCCCTAGCTGGCTGCAAGAGAAGGGCTGACCCCAGATGTTCTCCTCTACTGAGTGGGCAACACTCAGCTGGGTACAGTTCCAGCCTGGTTAGCACCCGTGCTGGGATTTGAGATGTGCTATCAAGTGTGTGGACAGTTTAACCAGGGTGGGAGTCTCCATGCAAGAGGCAGTACCCCCATAGGGACCAAAGTGCTGCCCCAGTGCTGTTCTGTGGTGGGCATCACACCCTGGGCCAGGAGGGATGAGATGGCTCGCAGCCCCTCGTCATCTCTGAGCAGCCCAGTGGGAAGGGGCCCAGGGATCCCACACACAGCCAGACAGGAACTCAGGGCTGTGACCAGCTGAACTCTGAGTAACTCCACAGGAGGAGTCTCACTTGGGGTCCTGTCCACAGTGGCTGGCCACTATCACAGGGAAAACCTTCCTCCTACCCAGTGTGAACTTCCCTTGGTGCTGTGGTTTCTCTACTTCCAGTCCCTCTACGTACTTAAGAAGAACCTTTCCTGGGGTCATCACCGAGATGCCCCAGAGCCGGAATGGATGCTGTACTGATGGGATCAAGCACTGCTTCATGGCCATGCCAGGGATGCTCTAAGCACCCTCATTACAGTGGCATGGGGTCAGCCTACTGCCTGTGAGGGAGGGCACAGGGCCAGGTTGGATTCTCAGCATCCTTCGCTCCTTTTAAGCATCTTGGACCCTGACTTGGGGTGTGGGAGTGTCCCCCAACACACGCCAGCTCCAGTGCCAGGCCAGTGTCACCAGCACACCCAGGACCCCACGAGGGCACGGGGTCTGCCTGGTGGCCTTCACATCCCCACGGCCAGGGTGTCCCAGCCCCCCGAGGTGGCTGTGCAGGTGCAAAGAGCTGCGCGGTTCTTGCTGTCACCTTGGTCTCGCACGGACATGTTAGGGAATCCAATAATGGTCCGTCTACGCCGCAGGGTGGACTTGGGGTTCATCGCGGTCTCTGTGTTAAACAGGGAGTGACGAGCACTCGCGTGCCTAGCAAAGTGCTGCCCTGTAGCCAAAACAAACACGCCGTACCGTATTGCTGCTGCCAGTAGGACATGGCCACCTGTGGCACCACGGCTGTACCCCAGCTTGTTAAAGTGAGGGTGGGTGGCAGGGGTGGAGGACGTGGTGAGCCATGTGCTGTGAGATGTAGTGGGTGGTGCTGGCTGCAGGAACACAGAGCTGCTGCGATGGAGGCGGGATGCATGGAATGATGAGAGGTGGTGGCCTTAAGCTGTGCAAGGGGAGGGTCAGGTTGGGGATTAGTACAAATTTCTCCTCTGAAAGAGTGATAATGCACTGGCACAGGATGCCCAGGGAGGTGTGTGGGGAGGTGGGGGGGTCATCGCTCTTAGAGGCATTTGAGAGCTGTGGGGATGTGGCACTGAGGGACACAGTCAGAGGCTGTATTTGTCCATGGGGGGCCTGGGAGCTGCAGCCCTGTGAGAACAGACGGATGGATGGATGGACAGACGGAGCGCGGTGTGAGCCAAGGTGACAACAGTACCGGCTGGTAGGGCAGCACGGCACAAACAAGAGACCGGCTGGTGGCGCGGATCGGACACACGGAGCTGCAGATGGCAGGAGAGATGGCAGGGAATGACGCACACGAGCATGCCGCTGCTGTCCCCTGCTGTCCCCACGTGGCCGGCGGGGACACAGGCTCTCAGCCTGCCCTCCCACCACCCAGCATCCCGATGGGAGCATCCTTTCCAGGTGCCAGCTCAGCTCTATCACCTCTCCCCCAGCCACCAAGCGTGGGTGCTGCCTTACCAGAGACATTGATGGGGACCATGTTGGTCTGCACAGAGCAGAACTGGTGCCGCTGCTTCTCCTCCACGGTGGGCAGGGGGAAGGCTCTGGGCCAGGCTGTCTGCTTGTCAGGGGTGGTGGGGAGGCTCAGGGAGGTGTCGGGCGGTCTCACACCCAGCGTGCTGGCACTGCTGCTCTCCTCCTCATCCACTCGCCGGCTTGGGGGCTGCAGGGAAAAGCATGAATAACCCCGGTGGGACAGGAAGGGCCACCCCCCATCTTGCTGTGCAATGCAGTGCCGATGTATCATCCCCAGCTGATGTCCTGCCACCCCACAGAGTGCTCAGGCACAAAGGTGCATCCCCACCGCGGCCCTGGGACTCACCATAAGCACAAACTCGAGGCGCTTGGAGGGCAGGGGCTGGGGTGACGGCTCCGTGGGGGTTCTGGGGGATGGGTGTCCGGTGGCGCGGAAGGTCTGCCCAGTCACTCTGCTCTCAGCATACTGCTCCTCATACTCCTCTGCAAGGGAAGCAGATGGTAGGACCCTGCTCCAGCCACTGATGTCTGTCCCTGGGCTGTGTCTAGCTGTCCTGCTCGAGATGCAGGAAGGGGAGTGCAGAGCCCTGCAGCAGGGCCAGGGCTGGGAACACTGCAGCTCCCAGGGGGCTGCGAGCCTGGCTGGGGATGGCCAGCGCTCCCCATCTCCCGTGTCCTGTGATTGTTGAGCTAATTAGCACTGGTCGTTACAGCCTATTGCGGAAACCAGCTCTACTTGGGCTGCCATAATGAGATTACGAGCTGGGGGAAGGCCAGGCTGCTGATCTAATCGATGCCTGTAAAGCATCTGATCTGAGGCCGCGTGACGTCGCAATGGAGAAATTGGGAGGAAACAAGATCAGCACCCACGCTGATTCCATTAGCCGGCCCCACGCTCCTCGTGGGCAGCCCCAGGCACAGCTCTGGGCCACAGTGGCTCAGTTGGGTGCGGGGATTTGGGGGCAGAGCAGAGGATGGGCTGCTGGAGGCTGGGACCTCACAGCTCTGCAAGGTGCACAGAGCAGCTCGGTGATGCCCTCAGTGCAGCAGACCCGGAGCTGTACCCAGCAATGCCCAGTACCTTGCAATATGCTCTGCAGGTTGAGCTGAGCCTCCTGATGCAGCTGCTCCATGCCGGGCGGGCGGCCGGCGGCCAGGAAGACGTTCACTGGCTGCTGCCATGATAGCTTGGTGGGGGCGGCTTTCTTGCTCTCCAAGTCCAGGTTAGAAGTGGCTGTGAGCAGGAGGGAGCAGAATAAGAGGGAAGTGAGGAACTGTGCTTCCTGCAAGTGCTGCTGAGGGTTTGGGGCTGGTGCTGAGCCAGCACAGCGCACCCATCCCATCCATCCATCCCTGCAGCAACACGGGGATGGGGATGTGGCTGTGTCATTGCAGGAGCAGAGCCCGTTGCTGCTGCAGACGCTGGACACGCTTCTGTGGGCGGCCAGAGCCAGGCAGGGAGCAGAGAGAAATTGAGGAAGGAAGAAATCAACCCACCGCCCTGGGTGATTGCACAGCTGCTGTCGGGCGCAGGAAGGGCAGTGGTGAAGCAACCTCCTTGCTGCAGGAGAGCAGAAACCACAGCCTAAAGGAAGGGTACAAGGGGACACGGTGCTGTTTGTAGCACTTCATCCACCAGCATCGCCCGAGAGTAACTCACGTTGGCAGGAAAGGGTGGGAAGGGGCTGCGGGCTGCTGGGTGGCCCCAGGGTGCAGGCAGTGCACACCCAGCCCTGCTTCCTGCGTGGCAAACGCTTCCTCTCATCCCTGCACTGAGGGTGCTGTCCCCAGCGAGAGCCTCAGCACCCTCAACCCCACCCCGGCATGCAGAGCAAGCAGCTCTGCGGCTTTGCTGAAGGATGACTGCACCACGGCAGCCCCAGTGCCCAGCACCTCCCTGCTGCATTCCCCCTTCTGCTTCGTTCCAGCCCTTTGCAGCCATTAGGGCCACCAGCATCCCAGGCTGCGTGCCCCCAGCATCACCCCAGCTTCTTCTCTACCCCCAGCCCCCTGCACGACGCCCAGCATCCGAAAGCAGCGTGCCTGCTCCCTAGCCTAGTTACTTTTATAATTTTTGTTACCATAACGACGTGCCTTAACACAAGCCTTTCTTTTTTTTTCTTTCTTTTTTTTTTTTTTTCCTTTTCTCCTTCCCTTTAAATAATTTGACTTGTTTCCATATCAACCAAGAGGTTTCGGGGTGTGCGCATGCAAATCGTGCTGAGCTTTGCCCAGCTGCAGGACCCCATCCCAGAGGGGGCACACAGGGCAGCACTGTGCCCAGAGCAGCAATTGGCCAGGGATGGCATTTCTCTGCCCCAAGTGAGCACAGCTCCCTGTTTTCCAGCAGGAACATGGTTGTTCCTCCTAGAAGATGCCCACAGACAACAAGGGTGCTGCAGAGCTGATGGCACAGGGAGCACACGCTGTGCACAGAGCAAGCTCAGGGTATCACCCCACTGGCAGACCGGACAGCACCTACACAGGGACTCGGGGACCCCCATCCAGCACAATCCTCCTCCCCACGCCCTCCTCCACCACATCCTGCCCCGAGCAGAGCACCTTACCTCCACCTTGGCCCCCTCGGCACCCCTGGGGGCCCACCGTGCCGCTGAAGCCCAGTGGGCAAACGGCAGCACTGAAACCTGGAACCACCCTTGAGCAAAGCGGAAGCACAGCTGGGCAGTGTTGGGGGGGGGGGGGGGGGGGACAGCCAACCCCGGGCTCTGACACCATGACACCCCGCCTGCACGAGGAGCACCCCTTGGGCCAGGAGTGAATGTAATGCCGTGGTGCTTTGGGTGGTGCTCCTTGGAGCGGGTGCTCAGAGTGTTGGGCATCATGCCGTGGCTCTGCTGTATGGCACAAGGAGCCAGCAGCACCATCCCTCTGGACTCCTGAGAGTGCTCAGCTCCATCATGCATCCCTGACACATGCCTCACAGCTGGGGGAAGCCAAGGGAGGGTCACCCAAGGGGGGCACGATGTCTCCCAGGGTTCTCTCACACCTGCGGACAGCTCTGCCCCACACCTCAGGGCAAGGGCAGCATCTGTGTGCATGGACGTGCAGCAGCACCACGATGTCGGGGACAGTTTGCAGAGAGCGTGAGCAAGTGTTCAGGCTCAGGATGATGTGGAGATGGAGGTGTGAGGTGTGGGGCTGTAGCCACAGGGAGTTTGCCCCCAGCTTAGGACCAGCATCGAGCATGAACTGAGCTTTGCTCTCCCCCAGCACCACACAATATGGGGCACAATGTACGCACCCACCCTCAGCATCTCCAATCCACCCCGCTCCACGCCAGCAGCCGCATTTACCTACTGCCCAGGCACCCCGAATCCACAGGGAGATGTTTGACAGAGCCATTGAGAGCCACTTCGTTTCGGGATGAAGCTACGGTGAGATGATGCCGCCAAACTTCCCCTTCTCAAGCACTCCCAAAGCAAGCAGGGAGCGCCAGCACTGCAAAGGTACCCCAGAAGTGATGGAACAGCAGCAGCAGAGGCAGCGTTAGCTGAGCGGCCATGGCAACAGGCACTGGCACAGCAGCATCCAGCCCTGGTGAACCGGGCTGCAAATCTTGAAGCTCAAAGCAATCCCAACAGTGACCCAAACTCCATCATGCTGCAGTGCCGGCAATGCTCTGTAATGCTTTGAGTGAGAGCCCCAACACGGCGCAGTGTGTGGCGCGATGACATTCCCTATGGGCTGGAGCCAGAGTGCACGCTGCTCCTCAGCGAATGGAGAGGAAGAGCAAATAGTAAGCTGTGGGAGCTGGCAGCCACCATGCAAAGTGCCTCCTGTCCCACCTCGCCCCATGCTGGACTCAGAGCTGCCTGGCCAGCAGCCCCGCAGAGACACAGCAGCACTGTGCATTGTATAGCATTCCCATAGAGCAGTGCCCCACTGAACACCCATGTGCCCCACACCAGGACAGAATGTGTGGGGTGGGGTGTGCCCAAGGGAAAGAACACCCCACAGATATTGTGCCACAGGGTGAGATCATAGGGGCTGCAGGCTGCTAGGTGGGTGCCCACACTGCAACCCCACACCTGCACCTCCTGCAGGGCTGCGATGCACAACAACAGCAGCAGCAGCCTGCTCCTGCAGATCTGGGCTTTCCTTATCCTCCCTGTTTCACACGCTGTCAGCTGATTTTGCACTGACAGCAGACAGCAGCGCTGCAGGAGCTGTTGGGGTGGGTGGGTTAGCAGCCGAGGGGGTCACCCAGCGTGCAGGGGAAGGCTGCATTGCGTGAGAGAGCACCAGCAGCAGAGCAGGAAACACCACCGTCCATCAGTAGGGTTCAGAGTGAACACTGTGCCAAAGCCCTGAGGTGCCATCAGGCGAAACAGACACAAACCCATTTCTCTAACTAGATCCCTCCTTTACCTCACACAGGGCAGGAGCAGAGGGGTCCCCAGTGGGGATGGGTGGGGGGTCCCTCCTCCCCAGCTCTGTGGGGGGGCACACAGGGGTGCCGTGCTGCTTTGGGAACAGTCACCACAGCAACCAGCTGTCACTCGTGCAGCGACAGGCAGGCGCAGGGACACGGCAAGCAGGGACATGGGGTAGAAGCCGACAGGGTCTGTCTGCATGGAGGCTGTGGCCCCGCACTGGGAGCGGACGATCGCAGGAAAGTGCCGTTTCCCCCATGCCCTGCTGCATTTGCACTCCACGGGGCCGGGACAATGCGAGGAAGTGGCTGAGAGGGGAGCGCGGCCAGGCCTCGGGACAAAGGGGCCCGAGAGCTGAAAGCAGCCACAGCGGAGCGGCTGGGAGCTCGGCACGGCTGCGGCTTCGTTGCAGTGAGGACGGCCCGGCTGGGCAGGGAACAGAAAGCGGGGCACGCACTGCAGCCACGCTGGGGAAGGGAGGATGGGACCTGCACCGACGCCGTGTCCCAGAGCTCTGTGTCCCCACGCCTGAGCTGCCACCCGATCCCTGCAGCCGTGTGCCTTACCTGCGCGCTGCCACCGTGCGAGGAGCCACTCCGCCTTGGCCATGGCTGCTCAGCAAAGCGCACGGTGAGGAGCGGGCTGCTTCCACCTGCCCCGTTCGCGGCCCGGAGCAAAAGGAAACGGCCAGGAACTGGCTGCTTGAGTCAGCTCCCGCCGCCCACTGTACGGCCCCGGCCCCTCTTCCTTCCCATAGCGCCGCTTTCGGAATGCGGTCGGTTTTTCACGCCGGGCGCTGCAGGAGTCCCCTGAGCCACGAGGGACCACTTTCCACGCACCCCGGGGATCCGTGTGCCTTAGCCAGTTGTTCCCAGGGGAGCGAGCCCCGTGGGAGCCAAGATGGGAGCAGTGATGGGAACGTAGCCCTGGAGTGCTGGGGACAGGCAGCCTTGCACCTGCCACTGCTGCAGACCCCGGAGTTGTAGACCTCAGGGACGGGACACAGCAGATGAGATCAGAGCACATTTTCCCCAGGCACTGGCAGCCCTGGCAGCATTTGCACATGGCCCTGATGGATGGGGCCAAGCAGAGCTGCTCCAGCACGCAGCCTGGGGGAGCTGGCAGCAGATTTCCCCTGGCCCTTATCTGGCATGTCAGAACACCTCCTTAGCATCCACCACTGACAGCTTTCTGAAACACAGCGACCCGAAAGCCCCCACCCCACGGGCAATAGGGCAGTGCCAACATGTTGGCCAAGTGGGAGCTCCACTATGGCTTTGTCAACCCTGCCTTCCCAGGAGGGCCCCGACGCTGCACCTCATAGCACAGCATCCTTCACCCCTCGCATCCCAGGCTCTCTTTGCCCCATTTCATTCCACTGCGACACCCGTTGCAATGGCAGCTGCAAAATGGTACAGAGACAGGCTGTACTTCCACCCCCTCTGTCCGCTCATTATTAAGCTGTGACAGTCGCTGGGGCTGTGACAATCACTCCACATTTTCATGTGGCTCCCTAGCAATAGAATGGGTTCCCCACTGCACCCTTTACTGCTCCTGAGCCTGCAGGCAATGGATCCTGCACAGCCTCGGAGCACTGCCAGCCCTCCTGCCCTGTGTTTTCAGCATTCCCAGGTGCTGGGATGAGGTACTGGGAAGGATAAGCTTCTCGGAGTCTGGAAGGGTTGTGGAACTGCCCAGGCCAGCCATGTGGGGACAGAGGGGTGACCAGGCAGGTCCTGCCTGTTAGACCCATCTATTTCAAGGGCAGCTATGCTCGGTTGCCCCCATGCTCCCCCCAGACGCCCTGTGCAGATTTGCTGGGTGTTCTGCCTGCCTTATGGTGTGAGACCCAACCAGACACCCAACACCCTCATGGGCGGTGAGAGAAGGGAGCTGTGGGTACCAGGGGCTGTGCAGGAATAGGCTCCCCACCTGGGTAGGACCCAGCTCAGGAGCCAGTGAGTGTAGGCCTCTGCCACACAGATGGCTCCTGTAATTTGGGGCTGGCTCCTTGCAACTTGGGGCTCACTCCTTGCAATGTGGGGCTCACCCCTTGCAATTCGGGGCTGGCTCCTTGCAGTTCAGGGCTGGCTCCTTGCAATTCGAGGCTCACAGCCTGCAATTTGGGGCTGACTCCACTCAATTCAGGCTTTGCCCCTTGCAACCCAGACCTTGCTCCCCGCTCCCAGGCCGCACACCGACACCTGCTCCACACCCCGCAGCTCGGTACCGGCAGACACACGGCCCCATCTCTCCCCGTCCCCTGCAGCCTCAGCTGGAGGTGACCTCACCCGCGTCCTCCAAGCGACCCACAGGGACCAGCCGCCCGCGGCACAGCACGAGCCGCCCCCTCCCCGCCTCCGTCCCACCCCGCTCCGGGGGTCATCGCTCCCGGGGACCCCGTCCCATCCCCCGATACCTGTTGCTGCGCGCATCCTGCCCCGCCGCTGGCTGCGCGGCGCCTTCCGCTGCGCGTTGCCCATCCTCCGGCGCGGCTCGGCCGGCCCCGATGCTCAGAGCCCCGCCGCCCCCGGGCCGCTCCCCGCCGGCTCCATACCTCCCCCGCCGCGCCGCGCCGCCGGGAGCGGGCAGCAGAAGGAGGAGGAGGAGGAGTCGAGCCGGGCCGAGCCGGGCCGGGCCGCACCGCACCGCGCCACGCCGAGCGCCCGCCGCATCCGCACGGCCCGCCCGCCCCCTCGGGGCCCGCCCGCCGCGGGGCTGAATGGGTGGGGGCACGGGGGGTGGGGTCACCCCGGTGGCAAGGGGTTGGGCGGGGGAAGAGCCGGGGGTCCCCCTGCACCGCAATCCGCACCACGGCGTGTAGGGTGGTCGTGGGTGGCAGCTCCCGAAGGCAGCCAGGGCACCCCAGGGTGCGGTGGGAGCTGGGAGAGTGCGGTGGGGGCTGCTCTTGGGGTGGGTAAAGCCGGTAGGAGCCATGGGGATGTGGTCTGTGGTTCGTGGGTGGTGGCGTCTGGGGGGTGCGGTGGGAGGAACGGGGAGCACTCCATGTGCCAGGCTGGGTGTCACTATCCACAACTGGGTGCTGCTGTCCCAGATGATGCAATGGGACCTGGCTGGCACGTGTCCCTTCGCACCCAGAAGACAGTGGCACCCAGAAGCACCAGGGTCACCCTGCTCCATCCCAGGCCATCCTCCATCCCAGGTCATCAGTGCTGGAGCATCCTTCACCCAGCAAAGCTCAGCATCCACGGAGCGACAGAAAGGACCAGAAAGCGACGGGAGGTTGTTATGGCAACAGCCACAAATTGGATCAGTACTCTCTGTGAGGAGCAGCAGCACGAGTGCTGCAAGGAGCAGGTGGGTGTGACAGCTGCGGCGGTGCGGGGGCACAGCTGTGCCACCCCCGGATTGGGGCAGAGAGCCCCCGCCTCGCCCAGGCAAAGCCAGGCTCTGCAATGGCTGCAGAAATGCCATCCCCGTGTGTATTTTCTCCTGCTGTGATGCGCAGCCCGGCCAGCAGAGCACTGCGATCTTGTAGCCCTCATCCCGTGCAGGGATCCCTGTGTGCTGCACCTCTGCTTCCAAAGCAGCCCCCAGCTGGAGGAGAAAGCTGCTCCTTTGAAGCGGCCATCCACACCAAGTGGCCCAGCTGATTATTTTCCGGCCAAGAAACAGCGTTAAAAAAAAATATAATAATAATGAGAGGCTGGGATGAGCTCATTGGAGAACAATGGCTCAGGGCCCGAGCCAAGGACAGGGGGAGCGGGACCTGGGCCCTGTACTGCCCCGTGCAGCCCAAAGCAGTGTGGGTGGCTGTGGGCTGCTGGGGGGGAGGGTCTGGAGCCCTGTGCCCGCGCCCCACTGCTCGCCCCACTGAAGGTGACCCCCAAGCGGCCCCTGGCACCGCTCTGCTCTCCGATCCCAAAACGCGAGCTGAGGCTGTCGTGCCACCTCGTGTCCCCTCTGGGTTCTGCATTCCTGGGATTCCTCCCGCGTAGCAGCGCCAGTTTCCTCGCTCCTCAACCCGGCTCCCCCCCGCCCTCCCCCCCGCCAAGTGCCAGGAGCGCAGGACCAGCTGTGAGCTCTCTGCTGCCCGTGCAGGAATATGCAGCCCACACGGGGACAACGGGTACCCCAGCGGCAGGCACCCCAAAAACTGCACCTACATCCTCTGCCACCAGAGCTGCTTCCAGCCTGAGAAAAGTGAGCACAACCGAATGCCACCCGGCCAGGTGCCACATGCTGCCGTGTCCTCCCCACGACACTGAGCCCATGGAGGAGGATGTGGTGGCAGTGACCCTGCTGGGCTGCAGGACATGGCACTGGCACACTGTCCTCAGTGGCACAGCACCGCTGCCTGATCCCACCCGGAGCCCCCACCCCGCAGCCAGGAATGTAGCAGCGAGGTGGGGGCATGGGGGCACCTCCCCTCCCAATGGAGTCTCCAGGCAGAGCTGCAGGCAGGAGGAGGCGGAGGAGGAAGCACCCAGCGCTGGGGACGCCCTGCGCTCCCTGTCCTCACCCTGCAGAGCTGCCGGACCCTCCCCAGAGTGGAGGATAGAACTACATACCCAGCTCGGCCTCCTCTTCCTCTCCCCACGGGGCTGGGGGCCGGGGAGGCTGAGTGCTGCCCCGTGCCCCGTGTCCTCATGGCACCGCAGCCCCCAGGGGGGTGAGCTGGCTGACGGCAGCGGGGCAAACTCGGCCGCTAACTCGCTCCAGCTTCGCCGGGAGAAAGGCTGCGTGGAAATGCTTCTCCCACCCCAGCCCAGGCCCTTCTTAAAGACGCAGCTGCACTTCCCCGCTGCAGACGCATGCCACGGCGCAGCCATGGAGACGGAGCGAGGACGGAGTGTCCCATCGGCCCCCCACGGCCCTTCATCGGGACCCCCGAGCAGGGATGTGTATGTGGGGAGAGGAGATGCCCCTGCTCACCCTGCAGCGTGCTATGGGCAGAGCCTCCCCTCCTCGTTAGTTAATAAGGATCAGGCGGCTGGCCGAAGGGCTTTCCTCCAGGCTGCAGCCCGTGGCTCCCATGGGGTCTCATGGTGACGTTCCTTGCCCTACCCTTTGTCCCCACTCTTTGGGGTTCATCTATGGGGTGATGGTGCTCTCCTCCCCAAGGAGCTGCAGCATGGATCCCTGCATGGGCAAGAGGGAATCCTGCCTCCCTGCCCTCATCTGCTGCCACTGCTTCGCCCTTTTGCAGGTGAGCAGACACCTGGAGCCACCGAGCAGCTCCCACCAGCACCAATCCTCTGTAACCTTCTGTCTGCTTCCAGCCAGGCAGACATGGGGCGCCCACACCCCACCCCAGAGCTCAGCAGAGCCATGGAAGAGGGTTTTCAAATATCCAAACACAAAGTGCAAATGCAGTTTGCAAGTTGCAAATCTGCATTAGCTTCACCTCCCTCTCACCGTTCTGCTCACTGCAGCCAGCAATCCCCATGTGCAGGTCAGGTGAGCACAGAACAACTGAGGTGCACTGCATGAGGGGATAAACCATTGGGGTGCAGGTGAACCTGGTGTGCCTCTGGTGCTGCCAAGTGCACATCCAAACCGACATGGCACAGAGCTGGTCTGTGGGATCGTATGGAGGAAACCCAGTTCCTTTGTATCACCATGAGTGCTGTCCTGCAGCCAAACCTCAGCTCCCCCCCCACCCCCAGCCCTTCCCAGCCCCTCTGTGTCCTTGCAGCCCACGCACAGCTGATGGCCAGGACCACCCAGGGCACTGCTGGCTGCCAGCACAGGGCTGAGCACTGCAGGGTGGACACCTGGATGTGCCCGGTGCCACTGGGTGCCAGGGAGCACTGGTGCTCCCTGTGGGCTGCTGTGCTTCATTGCTACAGCAATCGGCAATTACCCTGGCAGCAGCCCTGGTAAAAGGTCCCTGCAGCTGGAAAACAGTTTGCCAGAATGAGCTCTGTTTGTACATGAAAGTGAACGCATCCTTCAGACTGCTTAAGATGATGCAAACCTCTTTGGAGACCCAGCTGAAACAGAGCCATGTTCCTGTGCACCTTGGCCGCTCTCAGAGCCAGCACGGGGCTGGAGGTGCTGCGTGCCTGTACGGAGCAGCACTGTTGCAGAAATGCCGGCAGAACCTCGGGGAGAACCTTAGGGCTGGAGGAGGAGTGGGCACCGGGACGGCACCGACCCCTTGTGCCTTCTTGCCTTTAGAACGAGCAGCTCCCAGGAGAGGCGCAGCACAGCGTTCCATCCCCGCAGCTCTGTGGGCACAATGCCTTCATACCTCCCGGCGCCAGGCCCTGTTGTATTCAGCACTGAGGTTTATTTTGGGAGCAGCCGGGCCCCGAGGGGCTGAGCAGGGAGCACAGCTCATGTCCCCGCTGCCACCACCCAAGGGACACGTCCCCGCCATTGGGCAGCCGGGCTGCACATCCCTCCACTCTCACACGATGGCCAATGGATGAATAAGGGCTGAGGAATCCAGCAGCCCCCTGCTTCCAAGAGTGGAAACAGCCCCGCTGTCTCCTCAGATGAAGTGATGTGGGAACATCCAGGATGCTCCAACCAGGGAACCATCCTGGGGAAGGGTGACGCTGGCACCTGGCCCTCTTTGTCTGCCCCATGCTGGGGTGCAGGAGGGCTGCAGGAAGGCTGCCCTGGGGCACGTGGTGCTGGTTGATTCCCTGCTCCATCCCCCATGGATGAGACGTTGGGTTTGTTCCACTCTAAGAGGAGAAATGTGGATCATCTTCAAGAAATGGAAAAAGGGGGGGAAAAACCCCATCCCATCCTGACAGCTCCCCACCCAGGGACTCTGCACAAAGCAGCCCTGGGCTGTCCCTGCAGGGATGGTGCTGGCAGGGGTTGCACCCTCCGGACACGTGCACCGATCTCCCCAGGGGCAGCAGATGGTGGAGCACTTGGAAAAACAAACATCATTTGAAGCAGCACTCAGAAGTGCACTCACCCCCCTGGGCTGCAGAACGGCAGTGGTGGATGGATGGGAGCGGGCAGTGCTGCCCTATGGGGTGGTGGGAACACAATGAGCGTGAGGTCTCTGCCATCCACTGACCAGTCTCAGGGAGGAAAGGTGAGATTTGGGTCTGTGTGCACCTCCAGATAAGCTGTTGATGCTGATGCACGCCCACATGTTCACATCTCCAGTGAGATATTGGAAGGGGACTGTCCTGACCACTGCCTGTGTCCACGGTGCCAGCATCCATCACAGTGGCACAAAGCCCCTGTGGCCACAGAGTGTCCCCAACCTGCCGGCCAGGTGGGACCATCTGGTCACTATCACTGCCAGCTCCTCCTCCTGGGGACGGTGACATCGCTGGGCTCAGCCCGGGTGATCTCAGTGCCTCCTGCTCCCCATATTCCTCTCCAGCCAAGGCAGAGACCACAGGAGCCTCTTCTTCCTCTGATGGTTTCTCATCCCAGCCGTGGCTCAGCGTGCAGCCATGCCATGAAGCTCCAGCACTCATTTCCCACGGCTCCGCGCAGACGGGGCAGCACTTACAGACAACACAGATTTTACTGGGGGCCTGAGAAATGAGCTGTGCTTCTGGGGAAAACGTGCCGCAACAACATCCCCCTTCTCCCCCTCTACCCTCCTCTTCCTTTCCTCCCCCCCCCGCCCCCCCCTCCGTCCAACCCTCCCAAAGCGTTTTAAAATAAACTTTTCTAAACAAATCCAAAATGAGCTTATTTTAAGCTCCTCCGAAGCAGGCTGCCTGCTTCTGACCCGGTGATGAAACCGCTGCCAAACAGAAGGGCTTGAAAAGGGAAACGAAAGCGGTTCGGGCAAAAACAAACCCCTCTCGCTGCCAGGAGCGGGCAGCACGCTGCGGCCACGGGCTGTCACCTCGGCTGTGCCAAACACGAGTGGAAGCTGCTGTAAGGGATACAAGGATGGAGACGAGGATCTGCTCAGCCCCACGTCGCCTCTTTCCCGAGGAGGCTGCAATAGAACAGCCTCGGGAAGACGGGATGCAGCGCGAACCTCAGCTGTCAGCCTGGGAGCTGCCCGCTGCAGGGGGGAGAATCACGGCCGGGTAGAGCGCGGCGCTGCCGCTGAGCTTCCCCGACGTCACCCTGGTACAGCACTCTGTCCCCAAGCAGGTGCCGCCCCGGATGCGGAGGTGACACGGAGTCCACCCCAACGGGCACCGAAGCGCGGACAGCCCCGTCAGCTCCTTACCTGGCCGTCCTCGCAGCAGCTCCTGCAGGCGGGAGGCCCTGCGGTGCAGCCGCCCGGTGCGGCGCCCCAAAGCCTCGACGTGTCCCTCGATGTCCCCCAGCAAGGCGAGCGAATGGCCGCAGAGCTCGGCGAGCTGCCGGAGCAGGGTGAGAGCCGCCAGGCTGCAGACGTCCCGCAGCTCGGACAGCGGCACGGCGCGGCTCGGCCGGGCCACCACGGTTCGCTTGTAGAACGGCATGGCACGGCACGGCACGGCACGGCACGGCCGGCCCCGCTTCCCCAGCCCCAAGCCTGCTCGGGCTCTGGGCCGGCCGATGGGGGGAGGAGGAGGAGGAGGAGGAAGAAGAGGAGGGAGGGGCGGCCGCGCTCGGGGATGCTCGGGGAGCCCCCGGTTGTTCCCTGCAAACCTTCCCGCGGGTCCCCTCTAACCAGCACACACCAAAGCAAATATTTGTGTTGGCCCAGGAGCAGAAATTCTCCTCTTTGAAGCCGTCCCCCGCCCGCCCCGGGGTGCTGCTCTCCGAGAGCTGCGGGCTCTGTGCGTCGGGAGCCTCGGGGCTGGGACGAGCTGTGATGGAAGGGCAGAGCCCCACGGGCAGCGATGGGCACCTGGAGTGGGATTTCTTTGCAGCCCCCAAGGCTTCTGCTCCTTCACACGGCTCTCTGGACTTTAACGCTTCATTTATGGCCGTGAGGGTCCTGTGCACCTCTCCCCTACCCACACACCCCGTGTGCAACCCCAGTGACAGCCCCGATCGGGTTTCCCACAGCTTTGTTTGCCCTCCTCATGCTGGGATTTTTTTTATCTCCTCCTTCAGGAGAAAGCAAAGTGCATTGGCAGCATGTCCGTACGGCTGCGTCCTTGTGGGGTCACGGCTGTAAAGCGCAGCTCAAGGGCAGCACGGACCGGATTTCTATGCATCCCAAAAGCTGAGAAGAGCCCAGCATCATTGCTGGGGGGAGGGGACGGCTGCAGTGAGCACAAAGAGCCGCTCCCCCCACGCACTCTTGCAGCATCCAAATATTTCCAGCGCTGGGAATATCCTGGGCTGGGTGCCGCCCTGCCTGCATGCTGAGCCTCACTGTGCTGGACTCTACTTGGCCATGAACTCATCCAAACCCAGCCCCTTCCCTTTGCTCCTCACTCCCAGTTTGGTTCCCCTTCAGCTCTCCTTTAAGCTGCAGAGGGTAAATTCAGCACTGCAGTTGTGGGGTTCAACATATTTACCCCAGAACATTCGTTGTGGTGCCTCCCTTCCAGGCTCTGTATGTTGCAGATGGAGAAACTGAGGCACAGGCTCACGTCTTGCCATGAGGGTGAGGTCAGTCCCCGACCATGAATCACCTGTGGGGTGCGGAGAGCATCTGGAGCCCATCAGATCCCTCATGCAGGTGTGGCAGGGAGGAACGGGCTGTGCTGAGCTCTGGGAGCCCGCTGTGTGTTGTCACACTCCTCCAGTCCCTCTTGCCCCAGCACTGACCTCTGTGCTGCCAGAAAAGGGAGAATACACAACGACAATATGCCCATTTCTGTTTCCAGCTGAGAGCTGCTTGTTTCAAGGTATCTTTACAGAGGCTGAGCAAAGCCGTGCTCCTTGTCAGCTGCCACGAGCACCAGTGGTTCGTGCTGAGGCTGGGACTGGTGGTGGGGCTGAGCCATTGCTGGATGAGCCCTGGGGGTTCACCAGTCCACCCCACATAGGGCTGGCCAGGACAGGAGCAGCCGCAGTCATGCTCAGCAGCTGCAGGGCAAACCCCGCAAGGTTTGACCCACAAGGGCAACACAAGGCGAGGGGTGGCTCCGACCCTGGTTTGGTCCGTGCTCATCCTGTTCTCAGGAATTCGTTCCATTTCTTAAGGCTTGTGTATTGCAAACCCCGCTGCGTGCTGTGGGGCAGCGTTAGGGGTTCTATGGGGCTCAGGCAGCTCCGTACAGGACCCGATGGGGTCGCGGCTGCAGCCGGCTGCCGCGGACGTGCAGGATGCCGGCACATGGAGCGACGGGCTGGGGATCCTGTGGGAAACATCCTGCTTGGCCACTGGCTGGGCAGGAGCGTGGCCAGTTCTGCGAGTCCTGATTGCAACCAGATGCTGCTCCAGCACCGCCGCAACCCGGAGACAACCCACGCACAGACACGGTGCTGCCGGTGCTGGGGAGGCTCCAACACGGAGCGCATGGCACCAGGTGCTGGGTCATCCCACCCAACGCCCGGCCGACAAACGGGACGCGCTTCTCCTCTGGCACAGCGGCTCCCATCGGGCTCCCGGTGCCCACTGGAGGGTGCTCTCTGCCAAGCTTTGCTGTAGCTCTTCCCCTTCAGCGGGCAGAGCGGCAGGTCTGGCTCCTGCAGGGTCCGATGCCATTTCCCACCCAAACATTCTCTCCGTTGCATCACGGTGTTTGTCTGCTGAAGCGGCTCCCCAGCCTTCACCCCACTCTCTGGCTCGGTGAGGTTTCCCTGCGATGCTTACGAGTCCGTCTGGATTCAATCAGCTCCCTTCTGTGTCATCGACAAACTGGGCTCCACTTCCCGGCTCCTTCCCCTTCCAGATGGCTGCTGAAAGCATTAAGCACTGCCACGGGACAGCGGCTGCTGCCTTCATGACAAACCGAGATCCCCTCTGTCCCATCTCAGCCTTTGCTTTCCGGAACAACATTCTTCTCCCACCCCCTCGTGCTGCTCCTCACAGAGGTCTGAACGGGCCAAGCTCCATCCTCACCACAGACCTTTCAGGCAGGCTGACTGTCTTCCCTTTGCAGAGCCCATCTGCACTCCGCTCATCTATTTTTAAGCACAACTGAAAACCATTTTCCAGGAACAAACATACTGGGCTGCAACCCCTCAGACCCAAAGGGGTGTGCCGGGGCCAGGCCCTCAACCCACTGCCAAGGCTGTGTGTTCCTAAAGGCAGATGTACAGTGAAAGCTATGCTGCTGGAGTCTGCAGAGTCCCTGAGCTGCCCTGTGAGCACTTTGGGGCTGCAAGAAGGGCTGTGGCCATGCTGCTTCCTACCATGGAGGAGGTAGTTTTGCTGTCCCCAACTTCAGCATCCCAGCAATGGGGCCAACAGGAGCAGGACGGCCATGCGGCTCCAGCAGGGGCACGGCAGCTCATCCTCTCCCATCAGTGAGCAGCGTCACACCGTGTGATCCATCACTGTCACTTCCCATTAGGATAATAAACGTCTCTTGCTGCATAATCTGCTCTCTGGTCCTGCCAGCCCCGGCTGTGCTCCCTGCACGTATCAAACACACACAGAATGTTGTCATTACTGTCTGTGTCATTTGCTAAGTGGCTCCCAGCAAGTTAAGCAAACGTCAGTTAGAACTTCTCCTTATCACAACGCGCTGCTCAGAAGCTGCTTTGCTCCTTCACTGCCTGGAGCTCACAGAGAGGTGGGAACAGGGGGGGCTGAGGGGTAGATCCAACGTTCTGTTGCTAACATCAGTGCAGATAAGGCTGCTTATGGCTGCGCATGCTTTGGCTGTTTTTCTCATGAGCAGAAAACTCCGGGACCTGGGCCATGAGCTACAGCCAAGTCAATGAGAGCAGTCACTGGCTGTGTGCTTTCTGAAGTGAGATCACATGGAAAACATGGGGAGTGAAGAGCTCTCACAGCCCAGCACTCTGTGCCAGCCAAGGCTGCTGCAGGAAGGCTCCCAGCAGCCCCAGAACCCTGCAGTGGGGTGCTGGATCCATCCTGCTGGGATGCTCCTATTGGTTTTCTACTGATCGGTGTTTCAGCAGCAGCTGGGGTTCCCCAGAGAGGAGGGGAAACTGATGGAGGGACGTGTGACAGCACACAGGGCCAGAGAGCCATTCCTATATGCATAGAAACACAGAATGGGAGCACAGCCCGAGTGGGAAACCACCTCACCAGTTGGGCCCAATGCTGTGGAAAAGGATCAAAGGTGAGATGGATGGGCACCCAACCCAACTGCATCTTGAGAACCTCTCCAGTGATGGGGACTCATCACAGCCCCATGAGCCCTGTGCTGGTGAATGGTTGTCACAGAATCACAGAATGACCCAGGTTGGAAGGGACCTCAAGGATCATGTAGTTCCAACCCCCCTGCCTGGCAGGGCCACCAAACATACACCTTTACTAGATCAGGTTGCCCAGAGCCTCGTCCAACCTGGTCCTGAACACCTCCAAGGACGGGGCATCCACAACCTCCCTGGGCAGCCTGTTCCAGGGCCTAACCCCTCTCTTAGTAAAGAACTTCCCCCTTGTCCCCACTGCACTTTCTTATACCAAGACCCGAACCCTGCTGGTGCAGCTCGTACCCATTGCTCAGCCTTCTCCACATGGCCACACTCTGAGTGGTGGAACATCACAACGAGCCCCCACCAGCTCCAGGCTGAAAAGACCCAATTCCTTCACTGTCATCCAGAGCTTTACTTGTCTCTATGGTCCTCCTCTGGACCCTCTCCCCACCATCTGTGCCATTCTTTAATTGAAGGACCAAAACCAAACACAGCACTTTGGCTGTGACCCAAGAAGCACTGACAGAGATCCACAACCAGCAGGACTGGCAGCAGCACTTCAATTAACGCCCTGCTTAAGTGGGAGTTTCAGAATCAATCCATTGACTGATGTTGGTAGTTATTCCTCAGTGCTCAAAAGGAGTTTCTTTCTCGGTGCACGTCACTGTCTGGAACACCCAACCCAGTATTTCATTAATGCAGACCTTCCATGTCATCCTTTCCATCAGGATGGGCTGTTTGATCCCCAAGTGCCCAATTGTGGCCAGTTTTAAATGAGTTCACTCAAACTCTGCTTTACTCCAGAAGGATTGCAAGGCAGAGCTTGCATTGAGCACCAAGATTGCTTTGGGATACATCTCCTCTTAGTATCCCCCCCATTCCCAGAGGTGTAAGCAGTTCCTGGCTTCCCAAGCTTCCATCATGGGAGGACTTCAGTCACCACCCATAGCCCTCAATTCCAGACACCCACAGCAGCGATGCTCTCTGGACTCTTCCCATGCAGGAGAAGCACCACCAGGTGTCACTGAAGCTAAAGAGTTCTTGAGGCTGAGGACACCCCCGGCAGGGAACAGCACTCAACACCTTACCTTGGGTCAGCGTGAAGCTGTGGCTCTCCCAAACCAAGCAGGAGATATCCCCATCCCTCTTTGCCATATGCACCCCACCTGGGCTCTACCAAGATGGGAAGACATCACTCTAAAGAGCAGATGGGGGGGGGACCCTGAGCAAAGCCCCCCTGCCCAAGCTTTGCCTCACATTGAAATTCAGTGTTTTAAGTCCTCTTGTAACATAAACTTTTGATGTGTGGCTGTGACTGCAAATGGCCGAGCAGCAGCAGTGCACAGCTCGGCGACGTATTTAATTAGATACGGGCTAGTTTATATGCAACATTTATTATAAAAACGTATTAAATTACCAGCATATTTTCTGCCTGGCTTCACATAAATATTCATATGGCCCAAGGGGGGGGGGGGGGGGGGGGGAACTGCTTCTCCCAGAAATAAATAGCATTACTTTTTGGGACTGAAATACGCATTTCTGGAGCGGAAATGAATTATTTATTTACCCTTCTGCTGTAAGACGTGGGCAGCACCAGGGTGGGCTGCTTAAGGGGGGAGAGGAGGGGAAGTGTTGGTTGTGGGTCTCACTCCGTGGTGGCATTGCTGGGTGCTGACACTGAGTGCCACCCACTGTTCATCTGAAGGGCTCCAGGAGAATCCACCGGGGTTTGTGCAGAGCTATTCCTGCTGCTAAGAGCCATAGATCACAGTATCATGGAGGTTAGAAGAGCCCCTGAGACCCCTAAGTCCAGCCCCACTGCACCCCTCAGTGCCACATCCCCATAGCTCCAGAACACCTCAGGGATGGTGACCACCCCAGCTCCTTAAGCAGCCCATGTATCAGTGCTCTTAGAGATTAATTGTTGAAGTTTCATAAATAGGAGACAGGATAAAACATCACACGGTGCTCCTGAATCAGCCCCATGGCAGCAGGTGGCACCTTGGCAATATGGCTTTGGAGCATCCCCTCCCAGGGGCAGGGTTGCATGGGGGTCCCTAACAGGGGATGGGAGACCCATGGGGTGGGAAAGCTGAACCTCGTGCCTCACTGCCATGAAAACAGGGGTCACTCACTGGTGCCCTTCTCACAGCCTGGGAGCCCTGAGCCTGGCAGGGGTGGGCTTTAAAGAATCAGAGCTGGAAGCAGCGTGGGGAGAGGAGCTGCAGGGCAGGGGCAGCTATTTCTGAAGCCTTTCATTTCTGTTCTGACGCACTCAGCTGCTTCTGAGGCTCCCATGCGTTCAAAAGGATCTTGCTCCAGTTTCTCTTCGGATACAACTTCACTTTTGACTTTCAAAGCTCCTGCTTTTTGAAGAGCTCACATGAAAAGCATCCAGACAAAGCCACCTTCAGCCCCTCACCACTGCAGACACAAAAGCCCTGACCCCACCAGCCACACACTGCACAACATCTCAGCTCCTTCTCACTCCACTCCTGCCTACCTGAAAACAACAGCTCCTTGGGCAACAAGTTCTTTTGGGCCACGCAGACTGAGAATGCCTACACGAGTGGGCCCAACATTGATGGGAGTGGGTGCAATACCCTCCCATGAGGTCAGGTATGCGGATGAGGCTGGAGCAGCTGGGGGCTGAAGACCCCATACCTGAAGCACATTGTAGCCCAGCATCTTTTGGTCCCTTCAAACTGAGTGTTCCCATTAAAAACAACTGGATAGAGTGCATGTGGTGCCTGAACTCTTGGCAGCTTGATGCTTGGTCCCCAGTTAGCTTTAGCTGGTTTCGCTTTTAACATTAGTGATTGTAATTGATACCTGAACACGGGATAACTGCTCCTGGATTGAGCTGCTGTCAGCCTTCATGACACTTCATTCCATCACGGACTGATTTATGGGAGCTCAGGGCCTCACAGGTACGGTTTTCTGTTTTCCTGCCCAAGAGCTGCTTTTATTTTATCCTCATCACCTTTTCTTATAGCTAACAAACCAGCGCTCACTGTCTGCCATTTATTTGTGTTAGAACTGGACTGACTGAGCACAGCAGGAGGAAGGTGTGCACATTCAGCTGGAGCTGCAGCAATAGACAGAGCCACACACGAGTGGGCTTGTGGTCCTTTGGTTGATGCTCCTTTCCACCTACCTGGTCATGGAGGAGCCCTGGTGGGAGCACTGTGCACAGAGGCACTGTGTTGGCTCTCCGTCAAGCTGTCCCCACGCAAGGTCAGTCACCTCAAGTCACCTCTCAGCAGCACTTTCATACCCAGCACCGACATGTGATGCAGAGGGCATGGGATGAGGCAGGAGATGCCATCGTGCCCACTCACTGCTGAGCACTGGGCTGGCATTACCCAGCAGATGGAGACACATGGAGAAAGCCCTTCCCACCCTTCACACAAAGCCAAGAAGCAAAGAAAAGGCCCTTTGCCCTCCTCCTCTTTAGCACTGCTTCTCCCCAGTGCAGGAGAAGTAATTACCCATCTCTCCATGCCTGATGTGGAGAGGCTGCTTTTCCATCCCATGCATGCCCCAGCACCTTGCTGAAGTTAAGTGATGAACACCATGGATTTCCCCTTGTTCCCCTTATTCTCTAATGGGGATCTGATGGCTTTTTCTTCTGTTTTTCACCTAGTGCCCACTCAATTAACAAAGCTGGGCCTGCTTTGCCTTTGGGAGGGGTCTAATCCTCAGGAGGAGGGCAGAGGGGCACAGACCCCAACAGTCCCTGGGTGTAACACAGCTGAAAGCACAGCAACATCAGCAGAGCAGCAAGGCCCCAGGCTATAGAAAGTGAGGATGTGCTCAAACACAACAGCCACAGAAATAAAGGAAAAGAAAATACTTACCTCCAAAAGGCCTGAGGCACACAGGGATCTTCAACAAGACACCCTCACCTCCACTGCCAGCCCTTAAGCTAGGCCTGGGAAGGGCTGGATCCTTCATTGCATACAACTGAGCTCCCCTGGGTTGGCTCTGCATCCCCACCAGCTGCCCCATCACTGCTTCAAGCCATGAATTAGCATTTCTGCTACATTGGGTTTAGCCCTGAGCCCTCGACAAGCACCTTCTGCCTCTGGCTGTAACTGACCTGAATGATGTTATTGAATTAATACTATTGATGTCCCCTCCTGAAGGTCGGCTTGATAATAAAGTCACACGATGGTATTTATGCTAATATGAACATTAATGACCTGCCATCTTTATGTGTATTAATGGTTTGCTTGTGATGCTCTTTATAGCTGTAATGGAAGGCTGGTGACTGATATACCTCTGCGCTTTATGGAGGTAATTAAGAAAAGAGCACTTTCAGGCATTTATTCACAAACACCCACCAGGATATGGAGATTCCAACACAGAATGGCTCTGCTCTAAGGGATAAGGAGCTCAGCCCCATCTACTGCGGTGCTGGATGCAATGAGCTTTAAGAGTCCCTTCCAACTCAAACAATTCTATTTCCCAAGCACATGGAGTTTCCTATTCTTCCCAGTGGCCACATGAGAAGAGCTCAGTGCTCGCCCTGCTGGGGCTGGCTTTCCCATTCTTCTCTGTGCAGTGGGGTCACGACTCACTCCTGTCCTCTTAGGATGTCCATGGGGAGGGTGAGCAATGCTCTGGAATGCATTCCCCACAAGCAGCGCTCTCACACGCCCCACAAGGCAGCAAATCTGTGGGGTCACACGCCCTCCACCTTCACCTCATGCCTTGCTTTGCTCACATCAGCTCACCTGGGGCTGTCAGTGAGCCAGCAGGTGCTGCATGCACAGACATCCCATGCACGGAGCACCCTGTGCCATCCGAGCAGATGGGCAGAGGATTGAAAACCACGGTCATGGCCCTCTGTTTTGAGGCAATGGAGCGCACAGTGCGGAAGCAGAGGGGGAAAGATATTCTCTCTGACTGCTCAGTATTGAATATTTCACAGCTCGCGGAGCCCCGGCAGCACATTAGCATATGGCAGAGTTGCCTCATTTTTGGCTACTGTGAGAGAATGATTAATTAGTCAGACATTTTTCTGTCGGAAAGGGAAAACATTGCGATGGTTGCGGTTGGCAGCGTGCTGATGTTTGGTGTTCCTGTAAGGAAGAGGAGGATACGCTCGCTGGCACATTGCCCTGAAATGTTTACCAGCAAATGTGCCTCCTTGTTGGCTTAAATGAGAAGATGACACTCTGTGTGTTGGAGGAGTGATGCGTTGGGCATTGGCTCTTTGGAAGGGGAAATCCAACGTAGCCATTTCCCACTGTGGCAATGCACCTCTCCATCTCCACGCTGAGCCTGGAGGAAAACAAAGCCTGGAAGGGGAAAATAAGGGCTGAAGAGGTTTGTAACAGAACATCTTGGAATGCAAATGGAAGTGCAGGTGTCCAAAAGCCCCTCTAGAAAGGGGATGGGAGGAGCGAGGTGTAATGACAGCTGAGGACAGGATGGAGCTGAGCCAAAGTGCTGCAGTGTGAACCAGGGCCAGGGCATGGGGGGTTAGGGGCAGGCAGGTGGCACCAGGATGGTGTGTCATACGTATCTCCTCCCGTGGTCTGGGCAAGAGGACAGATGGTGTGTGCCAGGACGGCCAAGCGCAGCAGGCAGCAGTATTACCTGAGCACTGAAGCTCAGTGGGTCCTGAAGCAGAAGGTCATCGCCTGCAGTAAGTGCTGGGCTCCTCAGAGGTGTAAAAATCTGTCAGTCTGGGGAGCGCGTGTAAAGGGGAGTGGGAGCAGACAGCAAGCGTGGCTACATCATTGCACAGAAATATTGCATTTAAAGGTTTGGGGGTAGAAAAGAGCGGTGATGCACTGGCACAGGCTGCCCAGGGAACAAGGGGATCACCTGGAGGTGCCCCAGAATTGGGGGGATGTGGCACCGGGGGGTGTGGGGATGGGGATGGTGGGGATCTGACAGGTCATTTCCAGCCTCAGTGGTGCTGTGGTTCTTTAAAAGATGCTGCTCTCCATCAGTTGAGGTCAGCAGGGATGAGCAGGGATGCAACAGGTAGCTCTGCAAGATGCCCATGGAAAGCAATCCCAGGGGTTGGCTCTAGGGAGGATACATGATACCACAGTCCTGACAAAGCACCTGAGCCCTGGAGTCACAGGATCATGAATCCTAGAACACCCCAAGCTGCTGGCTTTCCCCTTGCTGGATAAGTGGTAGCAAATTAGGTCGTGTGGAACTAAATGGAGCATTAACAGTTCTTCCTTCAGAGCTCCTGCTGCAGCCTCTTTGGGGAAATAAAGGCTCTTCCAAAACAGGGCTGGGGTTGGACTCTGTGCACCTCTGGGCTTTGCAGAGCTGTGGGGCTGGGGGAAAATGCCGGCAGAGGGCAGGGCATGGGGAACTGTGAGGATGGGCAGAGGGGGCAGTCCCCCCCTTGTCTCCACTGGTGCCCCATCACCAGGTCCTAAATTACAGATTGCTATTTCTCCTACTCCCTTTAAGCCATGAAATTCAGGTGGAGGAAGCAACGCTGCACCATAAAGCAAGGGCCAGCCTCAGGGGTGGCAGAGAATAAGCTGCCCTCGGAGCAGATCTCCTCCCAGACCAAGACTCTGTCTATTGGTAGGAGGGAGAAACAACATCTGCTACATCAGACCCCTGTAAAGCACCCCTGCAGCCCAAGGTGGGGTGTGGGGCTCCCCAGGCAGTGGGAAACTGCATGATGGGATGGAGTGGGATGGAGAGGTCCTGGGGGCAGCTGGGCTGAGGAAAGCTACTGGAGAGACCCAGCCCAAGCATTGGGGTAAGCAGTTCCCACACACAGCTCAGCATGGAGCTCCTGGTGCTGCAGGAAACCTTCCCAGTGGGAACAAGACTCAGAGCCAGGGAATGGCTCCAGGGAGTGAGGTCAGAGGGTGGGACGCAGCTTTTGGGCGCACGTGCCAACCCCTGAGCTCTTCCCACTCTTTTCCCATGCTGCCCTCCCCATGGACCTGCTGGCACACGCAGCCAGTGAGTTCACCCCAGCTCACTGCTGCAGCCCTGTGTGCTGTGCCATTGATGGGGTAGAGCATCCCGCTGGCACAGAACATTAGTGAGATGAAATTTACTGCCTTGGTGCTTATTGCCAGGGGGAGTTAACAAGGTTAATCACAAAGCCCTGAGTCATAAAAACAAACCTATATGAAATAAAAGACCATCAGGTGATTCATTGATGGAAATGCCTCCCCTGTTCCCAATGAAAGCGCTCACAGCCATCTCCATGGCATTGTTCCTTCCAGCTCTCTGGCTTTAGCTCACAAACCACCATCAGAGCCCCAGGACACGCTGCAGATGGGGGTGCAGCTGCAGGGACTGCTCATCTCAGGTCAGAGACAAAGCCTCAGTGCCCACCTGCAATGAGGTCACAGCAAGGCATTGCTTTCCCCCCCCACAAACACCCTGCCCCCCCCCCCCCGGTCCTCTCCACTCCCTTCTGTCCCATGTAAAGGTGGACATTCTGCATCCAAATACATTTATGTTGCTTGACTCCCCAGGAGCTCTGCCTGCATTTACAGTAGTAAACCCCTCTGGCAAACAAAACCTGGCTGGAAGGAGCTTAGGCTGGTGACTGGCCTTTGGGAAGGTGGCTCACAGGTGAGCATAGAGATCCCTAGTCCTTATGCAGGATATGGGCAGCCATGGGTACCCTCCATGCTCCCTACAGCTCCATCTCCTTGGACGAGCCCTTGGTTTGGATGGAGCTGTTTCAGACAGCTCCTCGCTTTCACTTCGTTATGCAGCGTGAAGAGGGAACGGCTTCCAAGCTTCTGCCAGAACCAAATGTATGTTTGCACAGATTGGAGAGGTTACCTGGTTTCGCTCCATCTGAGATGGGTTATTTACTATAAATATGTTTGCTCTGGAGTCGTGAAAACGAAGGCATGTTGATTGAAAACCTTACAGCAGATGTTGGAGCGTCCCCCAGGAAACTGTCAGAGGCGTCTTTTGGTAGTGTGGAAGTGACACTTGCTGCAGAAACAGTCTGGGAAAGGAGCATTGTGTTTGGGGGGGGGGTTGTGCTGCTGGCAGGATATCGGGTCCCCGTTTGATGCATTAGGCAATGTGTTAAATTTTAATCAAAAGCACATTTATTATACATGCTAGGCAAAAAAAGGAAAGAAAACAAAAACAGCAACCAGCCAGGGCTGCTGCTGCTCATCAGCTTCCTTAGAAATGTCTGGAGAGAATGGAGTGTGAGCGTGGCCAGCAGAAGGGCTCTGAATGGTGCCGCTATTAGCACTGCTGACTTGAAAAAGGAATGGGCTTTCTTCTCCAAGAGAGCAGTGATGCACAGCACAGCTGCACAGGGGGTCACCGTCCCTGGAGTTGCCCCAGAACTGTGGGGATGTGGCACTGAGGGATGTGGGGATGGCACGGTGGGGTGGGCTGGGGTCACACTGGTGGAAGAAGGAGCGGGGTGTCCCATGGCTCTTGGGGGGGCTTAGGGGAGCAGGGGCTGTGGGCTTGCTGCTGGGAGTCTCATTCTTTGTGTGGTGCGGGGCCATGAGGGTTGATGGGGGCTGGAAATAAAGCAGGCGGTGATTTATGGAGAGGGGGAGGGCTGCTCGTAAATCAGGTAATGTTTGGGAGGAGGTGAGGTGGTTATACTGAGATTTCTGTTTTCTGATGCAAAGCCAGGAAAGGAAAATAAAGAAGAAAGAAATGAAAGGGGAAGAGCTGGGGGAGGAGAGCAGGCCTGGGATCGGGTATCTCGCTGTCAGTGGGAATGGTTTTCAGCGAGAAAATGATTGCAAACTGCTGCATGAGTGGGATTTCACCCTGTCAGATGGAAAATAAAGCTGTGGGAAGGGCTGGGCGGGCTGCAGCCATCATTGGGCAGACGCTGTGCACAGCAGCACGCTGTTTTTTGCATCCCCTGCATGGATGCTGTTAAAGATAAACCAAGTACTTAGCCTGCATCACGGTGGAGCTGGAGAACGTGTGAGTCTTCATGGAGAAGCTGTTTTTCTACATACATGCCTTCCCCTTGCAGAACTACCCAGGAATGGGTATCTCAGAGGGTGCTCAGGGCTGCAGGAACCAGAGCTCTGCTGGGGTGACCACAACCCATGTAGAACCAGAGGGAATTTCTTCTGCTCATGGCTTTGATGATGGGCTCCTTTAAACTGCACAGCCCCAAAGCACACAGCACGCTGCGCCCAGCTATTCCCTAGGTCTGACCCAGACCTAGAAGACAAGCACTGTGTAGAAGGAAGCAGCCACTTGAGTTCTGCTGGGGACCAGCAGAAGTTGCAGGTTGGGTTATAAACACATATAAATATAATAAGAATATAAGCATAGCATGTTTATATTGCAGACTGATGCAATATAAACATGCTGTGGTTTGTGGCCTGCCAGCATCTGTCAAGCCCCCATACAATATTTTCCTTCCTCATGCACCTCTTCTTCTCCCTGGACCACAGGGAGGTGCCCACATCAGCCTCTTGGAGTCCTTCATGGTTAAATTTAATGTCAGCTCTGTTGTTTCCCCTCTCCCAGGACTGAACTGAGGTGAACTTGAATATCCCAGATAGCCTGGCTCCCTGCAAACTTTCTTTCTCCAAAGCACTCCTGTACACCACATTACTGAAAGCATTTCCTCTGTCCCCATGCCAAGCATGCTGTGGCTTTCTCTAGCATTAATGAGCCTAGGTCAGAGCTAGCTAATAGAGGTCTTGAAATGCAGCCTTCCAAATTGGCTCTGCTCTGTGCCCATGCAAAGGCAAAAGGGTGAAGGGAGGCTGTGAGAGCTGTGATGAATGGGGGGATTGTGCCCAGCTCCTAACCCCGCATGGCCCCAATGCACCCTGCTCAATGCTCAGCCCTGCCCTGTCCCTGGGGACGTGCTGGATTCTGGGTATCTTTGAGCCCAATGATCCCCTTCAGGCTGCACCTTTGGAACTCTGTGTTAATGAGCTGTAAGGGACAGACGAGCTGCCCTGGCTGGGATGCTCTGGGCTGAGCTGTCTGCAGCCAGCGTTGCATAACGTGGGTATTTTTAGCATTGCTGTGCTCGTCCCCACCGGATGCAGCAAAGAGAATCAACTGTGCTGAGTGACAAACAATGCCCAGACCTCATGGGAGGAGGGATGGAAGAGCAGGAGGAGCCTGAACTGGGCTCTCCAGTGTCTGCTTCTCTGCTGCAAGGGCAGCATGCTGCCAATGGCACCAGCTCTATGGCTTCCCACGCCACATTTCTGCTTGGCCATCCCAACACAAACACTGGCTCAGTGATGCCATTTGTTAAGACTCTGCCGTTGACCTTAGTGCTGGTGGCCCTGCGTTACCCTGATGGTAATACAGAGTACACAGCACATTCTGAAACAACATCTCAGACTGGATATTAGGACAAACCTCTCAAAGAGCTGTGATGCACAGCACAGCTGCCCAAGGGGTGGTGGGTTCACCCTCCCCAGAGGGGTTCCAGAGCCGTGGGGGTGTGGAACTGAGCGATATAGTGATGGGCACAGTGGGGTGGGCTGGGGTTGGGTCTGGGGGTTGGATTTGGGACCCTTGGAGGTTTTTTCCAGTCTTAGATTGCAGCACCTGCATCTTTGCAAGGATGTGCACATGGCCCTCATTGCATCAAAAAGCTGAGATGATGAGCTGTAAGAAGTTACCCCCCTCCAAACTGAAATTAGGGTAATTCTGACTTGTGGAAGGGCATAACCTGTGTGAGTGTGTCAGGAAAACATTCCCAGCAATGTGAGTTTTCAGGGAAATGAGGCTTTCCCAGTTGGCAATCACAGCGTCGCTCGTGCCTGACAAACTGGCAACGTGTGAGTAATTATCTAATTAACCTCCAGTCAGCAGAGGCAGAAGTGACACATCCCTTCAGCTTTACTAAAACTGCCCATTTCCCGGTGGATTTTGGTAAGTTAAGAGAGGGAAGAAAAACAAAGAGGAGGAACAACCTCCCATGCAGGGAAGCAGACACTGAGACTGCAGTGATGTACCCTGATCATATAGAAAGGGGCTGAAGCAAAGAGTAAGGAGACTTTATGACCTGAGGGGACACTGATGGCCACATCAAGGTGGTAGCAACGTGTCAGTGGAAGAGAAGAGACTGCCAGGCCCCGGCCATGCAAGCAGGTTTGATGGAGAAGATGATGGATGTGAACTGGAGAGCAATGCTGAGGAAAGTGAGCAACCAGCCTTGGGCTGGCCAAAGCCACTGTAAGCAGGGAAGTGTCAGCCCTACGGAGGACCAGGACAGCCCACATCTCAGGCACATTAGAGGAAGAAGATCCATTGGAATTGGAGAGATGCTGGGTGCGAGGACTGTGGGTTGTCAAAGGAGGAGATGGCATTTCCGTGTGAGATGGGTGATGGAGGACATTTGAGGGCTGAAAGGGACCATGGGCAGAGGGAGATGTGTTCAGAGGCTTAGGGAAATTTTGGTAGCTTCTTTCCTCCTCTTTCTCTCCCCTATAGAAAAATGTTAAATGCAGAAAGCAGAAGGAATAAAAGATCCAGGAGGTTCTCAGGCATTAAGATGAAACCACAGCGTTGCGTCAGTGGAATCACAGAACAAATCAGGTTGGAGCAGACTGTGTTTGGTCTAACGTGATGAGTAGGAAGCTCTGGGTGGGTGGAAGAGGTCTCTGGAGGTCTCTGGTCCCATTCCTTGCTCAGAGCGAGGCTATCTGCTGTGCAGGGGACACGTGAGTGTGCAGTGAAAGACCTTAATGAGATTGCAAACAGCAGCACTTTCCAGCTCCGGTGATGCTCATTATCTCTCAGTGCAGTGCCTAGCTATAATTAAAGTGTGCCTTCCATGTTGTGATTAATTTCTTTTCTAATTAAGTGAGCTACGTGGTTACAGCTTGTTATTTGTGGGTAATTAGCAACTTTTCCTTCCTTTGTCTATTTAATATGTCGTATTTATGTTTGCGCCGTGTTCCAATGGCCCCACAAGCACTCTTAAACCACATGAAGGATCCTGGTAGGTCCCGATCCAAAGAAGAGCTCCTGAAGGTTGGAACCAGATCTTTGAGGTCCCTTCCAACCCAACCTATTCTATGGTCTGTGATCTGTGGAGGCAGGGGGTTCTAATTCTGGGTTTCTCCTGAACCACCACTGCTTTTAGAGCAAAACAAAGGCGGCCCCACAAAGCCCTCAGCTCTGAGGCCATATCATTCTGAGATATGGCCTTCCAGCCCTGCTCTCTCTACTATATGATCCATGAGCTCACACCAGCCCATTAACACAAGGCTTCCTTTCATTCCCTCCTCACAGCAATGTGTCTGGGCATTTATCTGCATCACTGCTTTGCCCCCCAGGGCCACCCACACCACATAGTTTTCCATGGCTGATGCTCAGCACAGAGAACAGCTTTTGCTTCCTGCAGGGTTCTGCTATGAAACACCTCCCATAGGCTCTCCCTGCACATTCAGACTTCACCTGTTGGGGCTTCTGAAGTATTTATACCAGATAATTTCAAGTCACTTTGCACCCTTCTGTGCCGTGGTGCCGCTTTTTCCTACAGTATATTATTATTCCATCACTTTCAATAATAGATCGGTAACAGA
Organism: Coturnix japonica; assembly: GCF_054131305.1. Taxonomy (NCBI): domain Eukaryota; kingdom Metazoa; phylum Chordata; class Aves; order Galliformes; family Phasianidae; genus Coturnix; species Coturnix japonica. Next base: position 10,120,922 of record NC_140666.1, read on the forward strand.
GCCCATTACTCAGCACAGCTGCCAACTAATTGCTATGCCACCAGGCTGGGTGCTCTCTGCAGGGCCTCTCAATGCTCCTCTGCTATTCAGCAGCACTCACTGTGCTGGAGGCACCTTCCCAGCCCCAGAGCATCCCACAGCCATCCAACCAGCACCCAGCAGTCAGCAACGGCCTGTAGCTCATCAGACATGCTCACATGGAAAAAATGTCTCCTATTTATCCCTGAGAAGAGACAGTGCTTCCTTAGCTGTGCTTTTCTGCCTTAACTACAGTGCCCCAGTGCAATGACATCAGAAGAAGCCGGAGCAGTTTCCAATCCATCCAGGCCATGCTTGCCAGTGCAATGAAATCACCCAGCAATCATACTCTGATTTGCTCTCTGTGCCATTGCTGTTCATTGCATCCATGGGCAGAGCACAGCAGGGAGAGCACCAAGCTGGATAGACAGCCCTGGTTACTGCAGATGGGAGATGCAGTCTCAGAGGAGGATGAGCCTTTCCCTTTCCTTTAATTTAGAATTACAGGTGCTCAGAGATGAGCGCACAGTTCCAGGGAGTTCTCCATCCAAAAAGCTGCTGAGTGGATAAGCGGTTTGAAATGGCTGATAGGAAAACTGGGGCCCAGCGCTCCGAGGAGGAGGAGGAGGAGCTGTGATGCTTTTCCATTTGAAGAAGTGCTCAGCAGTGAGTGAGGAGATCAGTGGAAACAGCAGCAAAATTGTTTGAAGTCCTCTAAGTACATACATATATATATATATATATGCATATGGCTGTATGGAGAGGAAGAAAAAAAAGGGAGAAAATGAGAAAGCTGGTTTGATTTTTTCTTTCCTCTTTTTGCGGTGCGTAAATGAGCTTTGTCTGAACTTCTCATTAGGTTCTGTGAGGAGGTTTCACCCCCTTTTCTTTGGAGGTGCCTATGGGATGAGGGTACGGCTTCCTCCACTTTGCAGTAGCACAGGGAGCACAGAAGGAGCAGCAATGCAGTGGTTTGTATCCATTCAAAGCCCATTTCCTCCCAAGCAGCCAGCATGGTATGCTGCTTAAACCTCACATAGGGCTCTTAAATGGGAAGGAGATAATACCACAGTATGGAACCTCCCACAGCTGCTCCGTTTGCACAGCCCTGCTCTATTTACCATCCCGATGCTGTCCTGAAGCATTTCACCATCAGCTGCTTCTTTCTGCATACCTCCATCTACATTCCCAGCCATTGGCTGCTGTGTGTGCCTTACACACTCCCTGAGCTCTGTGCCTTACAGAACACTTTTCCCACCTCCTCCTGCTGTCCCTGCTCCAGCAGAAACAAGCCGTGGGGACCAGCTGTGGGACTCTGGTTCCTCTGCCAAGCAAATGTGGCTGTGGGCAGACCCTGGGGCCAAATCCCGCTCAGGTTCCTCTGCTGCCCAACTAAAGAGGGATGCTCCCATCAGCTGGTCCAGGATGCCCACACGTGCTTGTTCTTGTCTGGAAAGGACCTGGTTGATCATCCCCCATTGGATAGCAAGGCAGCAGCTGGTGGAGCTGGCACTGAGCAGCGCTGGGTTCATCCAGGGACACAGCAGAGGCATTGCTCCTTCCCATGCAATAGCAACAATGTTTATTCCACATGCCTCAGTCCATTTCAGCATTCATTTTCCTGCACAGGAGAGCCCTGTGCCCATGCTGCATACCAACATGCTGCTTCCCACTCCATGCATTCAGCTCAAGGCCTCCTCTCTAATAGCCCTGGTTTTACCTGTTCAAAGCAAAGAGACCTGGCTGATGGCTCGGGAGATGCAAGGGATGCAGCATGGCATTGTCATCATACTAATGGCAACCTGCAGATGGAACTGAGAGCAGAGGAGGTAATGGTGTCCCAGGACACACCCCTCCATGTTACGTTCCTGTGTACCATTAAGCCCTGTGCATACTCCAAGATTAAAGAGAGCAGTCTAATTAAAGCCAATGTAAATTTGGATCTCCTAAAATATGACTGATTAATAATGCATCATATTCCAGCAACAAAGAGCTGTAAGTCCCCCATGTAATGGCACAGCCCCGTGCTGCACGCCATGCCAGGAGCTGCCAGCAACTCCAGGCTCCTAAATCACATCTGCTTGGGTTCATCTCCAATAAACCAGAAAGCCTTAATTCTCTGAGTTCAGTAAATAACACGTCTGTCTTGAACACAGCAAGTAATTCATTTCCTCCCATGTAACTAGTGGCTCAAAGAGCTTCATTTAGAGCTATTTACAGGGGATGACTCTGCCATGCGCTATGGCTGATGGTGGAGTCTCTCATCTGTGAATTGCTGGGTAGATCTGAAAATCTGACCATTAATTAGAGGAAATAATCACCACTTCACATCTCTGCAGTCGTTCTAACGTGGAAGAAAACAGTCATTTTGGTTGGGTTGCAGGTAGATGTCGGGCTCTAATTGGGTCCCAGACACAGAGGAAAACAGTTGCAGGTTTCTGAGGCTGCTTTGCACATTGGCCCCATTGTGAAGAGGATGTTGTCTGGCTCTGGTGATCCTCATCAGGAGCTGGGTGGTGAAAGCTATGATCACAGAAGCTGAGAACTTGTTGATTTGTGCCCCCAAGGAGCCAGCAATAGGGATCCATTCCCCAGCCATGGTATGTGCTGCTGGTGCTTTGCAGAAGGAAGATGGATGCTCCAGCTGCAGGCTAACAGCTCTTGGCTGGGCAATATCCAGAGACAGAGTATTATAAATAACAGGAGATGAGCAGCACTGCTAGTGCTTCAGAGTCCTCTGATGTGTTTGTTAATGCCTGCAAATGAGCCGCGCTCGAGTGTTTAGCAACATCAAGTCGCAAATGTCGCCAACAGAGAAATCTAAATCTTTAACTGATTTTAAAAGGCTTTAAAATTGCAGGGCTCCCATTCACACACAATCCAGAGGAGCGTAAATAACACACAACTTATTTTTGTGCTTCGCCCTTCATTCGGAAGCATGACAAAGCTCTGCACTGCTCAGTGCAGAAGCTGCAGGGAGGAGGAGAACTGGAAGGGAGACTCAGTGGAAGGAGGCACAGGCAGAATAGAGTGGTTTCATGGCAAGGGAACTCCAAAGAGGTGTTGGAGAAGAGGTGATTCCTTAGAGGCACAAGGAGGGTTTGAGCACCTCAAGAGCCACTTGCCTTTCATTGCCCTGCATTCTCAATGCGATTTGACAGGTTTAGGGCTGCTCTCTGTCAGGCTTGGTAACAAGAGCATGCAAGACATCAAAGATATTCCCATCTTGCTTCACAGCTGGGTGGCTGCCCCAGAGTTGCATCTCCATGGAGATGTCTTCACTGAGCAGTCAGGCTCTGGAGAGGGCAAGGAAAGTAAAGCCTGGATGTGGAAGAAGGAAGATTATCTGGAAGGAAAAACCTGTGAGTGCAACAAGGAGGAGAGCAGGGTCTCTCTTCTCTGGCCTAGTGCCTTCATTCTTCTATGTTCAGATCATAGAATCTGAGAATGATTACAATTGGAAAAGAGCTCTAAGATCAAGTCCAGCCATCAACCCATCCCCAGTAATCATGCCCATATATAGAGACTGGGGGACAGGAATTCCTTGAAAATGCCGGTATGAAATGGGGAAATAAACACAACTCTCTGCTTATTCTAGGCTGCAGTGTGGCCAGCTGCTGTCCTCACCCATGTATGTGCCCATGAAGCAATGCCGGGTGGTTCATCTCTCCGAGCAAGGACATGAAAGCCAATGGTGATACACATCCACCAGGTACAGGTCTGTATGCACAGTGACATTTTCTCGAGTGGAAATGGAAGAGAGGCTAAGATGACACCTCCTGAAACTTTCCCTGATGTGCTCAAGGCCCTCACAGCAGCACTGCTAAGCATGGAGGTGCCAAGGGAGCAAGCATCCAAAAGCAGGAGGTAAATTGGATGGATGATACCCTGTTCCTTATTAACGTCTGTTCATTTCTGACCCGTAACGCAGCCTTCTGATTCTCTGGGGCACATCTGCACAGCAGCAGCTCTGTTGGTGTAAGAAGACCTGCCACACCAGCTCTTTTTGGTGCAAGGTTCCTCTGCTCCTCACCCAGCTCCCAGGTTGTCCACCTCCAGCTTTCATCCAACGTGCTATTCAATTAATTAAATATTCTCTCCTGCAGATTGCCGGCTGAGGGTGACACACGTTTAATGAACAGCTGCAGGTCCCTAATCACACTGGCAATTAGGAATGTAATTAGAGCACTTGCAAATGGTTTTCATGCTGATAAAACATGACAGGATAGAGCGCTTTCACTCACTGTCAGCTGTCAGACAATCTGTTATCCATCTAATGGCAATTTAATTACAAATCCCTTCATCACCTTTGTTTCCGGTTGCTCTGGTCTGTAGTTTGGCATCTCTTGGGTCAAACACAGCGTGACCCAAGAAGTGGGATTTCAGGATGACCAACAAGTTGTTCCCTCCACTTGCACTGGGATGGAGGCTGTTTGCATTGGTCAAGAACCCATCCAAAGGGGCACAGTGCAATCACAACAATATTTCTTGGAACGGTGACATCTGGCTCTCTTTCCTGTCTTGGTAAAGGCTCCTTTCATCTCACCTTTGTTTCTAAGCTGAAGAAGCACTGGGAATCACTGCATGCATAGGAGGATCTGCTTACCTTGCCCTCACTGCTTGCAGACCAGAAGGGTTCCACCTCACTGGGGAGCCCTAGGACAGTCATGGCCCTGTCATGGCCCCAAGGCTTCTGGAGTTCAAGGCACTAGGTATGAATTTTGGGTGGTCCTGTGTGGAGCCAGGAGTTGGACTAAACGGTCCTTGTGCATCTCTTCCAATTCAGGTTGTTATATGATTCTAGGATACAGCTATTCCCCATAATGATCTAAGAGACATCTGATGTACCCCAACCAGCAGGAGAAGTTATTTGTCTCGAAGTCACATATGGAAAGAGCAAGGAACAGAACAAAGGACTTCTAGTGACTACTGAAGGGCAAAGATCCAACAAGTGACTGCCACATAACAGGTACTTAAAGACATTATGGAAAGGCAGTGGCAAACAGCCAGTTCTACATTACCCGAAAAGGGGTGATGGCCACAATGCAGTTAAAGAAAGATTAGCTTACCTGCCCCAAGGACCATGGCTCATTAAACACTTCATAAGGAGGGATCACCTTGTAGAGAGCCTTCCCCTGTGACAGCCAGCCCTTTAATGAGGCTCAGGGAGGGGTGGAAACTGGTTCACAAAGGTGAATTGCTTCCACCTGTGCTCCTAGGGCTGGCTGTGTCCCTTCCCCAGGTGTTCAGTCATTGGTTCAGGCTCTGCCTTAGCCATTCCCATACACACTAGAACCCAACTGTCCCCTGAAACACAGGACCCACCAAAAAGTGGTGGTGCCTACACATAATGCTGGTGAATTCACAGTGGGTCCTGCAGGTAATTTTTGCTTTGCTCTCAAACTATACAGCTGGTGCTTAATTCACCTGCTAAAGCTGCATCGATGCTGCAGAGCAAAGAGTACAGTCTCCAGGCTGCACATGGATGGCCATGGGCCATGTCTCTGCTCCCATCCCCATCCCCATCCCTGGGCTGTGACTTTCTGGCTGCTTCTAAAGCTCCAGGGAGCGCTTGCCTCCTCCCAGCCTTCATCTGACCCAGTTCTTCCTTGTTGCCATGGAGAACTGGGCTTGCTTGTGGTTTCCCAGCCTTGTTGCGTGCCCAGGAGACTGGCACTGGTGGCACTGGTTGGGATTGGAAGTGTCTCTGCATGTCCTGCACTGCTGGTGGATTTTGGGGTGCATTCAGCATGTTATTGGAGCTGCCCTGAGGACACAAGAGGAACATGGACATCTGTGTAGGGCTATCCATCGTGATATTGCACAGCAATCCTGTTGGTTGGGATTGTCCCCAGCAGAGGACACAGGTTCTGTGTGCCCCACGATTTCCCTGCACTCACTTCCCAGGCACCACAGGCTCCAGGTGGTGACCTTTGTCAGCCCCATTACAGCCCTCTGTCACCCTGAAATGCCTCTATGAGGGGCTGCCTGCTCTCACACCTTCACTCTGCTCAGTCCATCGTTGCATGGCCAGGCCAAGGGATGATTCCTGTGCCATGCAAGAAAGTGGCGCTTTCACATGGCTCATGGGTCAAGAGATGACTATTTTAGGGCTGCTACTTCAAATGAGCATTTAAAACCCCAATTACAGTTTGAGTAAAGAGGACTAATTTGGGGCCGGTTCAGATCCCACCAATCATTAACCCCCTGCAGTCAATCAGCTGCTCCAAGGCGTAATTTTCCATTCCAACCCCTTGCAAAACCACGTTTCTCAGTGAACTATTTCCTTCCCCCCAACCAGGAGTTAATTCATCGGCTAAAGGAATTTCATTCGTGCTTTGAAGGACTGCAGCTTTATATTCCCAAGCAGGATTATCCCATCCCCGTGCAATGGCTGTCATTAGCGAACCTCCGCAGATGAGGCAGCCTTTTGATGTCACATACCATATAGAAATCATAATTTGTGCTGTCTCTGTGCTTTGCAGCTTCCCTGTGGGGGGATGCTGCCGATGAAGCTTTTTTGCATCTCCTATTTCACGAACTCCTGGCCAGCTGAGGAAGCAATTTCCAGCTCGATTTGTTGTGCTTGTGACATGGAAGCCTTGTGTGCTTCAAAGCAGGTTCCTGGAAAGCAGCGGCGAAGCCGATTTCATCTGCTCAGCAAAATCTTTTTCTTTCTATGAAGCAACCTGCCACGTCAGTAATGGTTTTAAATTGACTTTCGCAGGTGCCCATCCACAAGAGATATTGTTTCCTAGAAACCAGAGGTTAATAGAGAAAGGCTTCAAAGAGAGCAAGGAGGGAGAAAAATCTCTTTCCTGCCCTATGTAGCAGCAGCTGCAGGGTGGGAATAAAGGCAGCAATTACAACTGCTTGGTGGGCAGAGCATCCTCTGCCCTGATGGAGATGAGGAGGGGAGCACAGAGCCATGCCCTGCTCATTGCTGGGGATGGCCTCACCAGCAGGATCTGCTCCCTATGGTGATGGGGCAGCGTGTCTTGGCCATCCTATGCCACGCTTCTATTATTAACGCAGGGAGGAATCACCACTGCTAAAGGGAACAGCTTTACTCCTGGGGAAGAGATGCCCTCTGTGGGTATGGGACCATGGAGCCATGCCGTGATGGCAATGGTGAATGCAGCATTACCTGCAGTGGGACTGGGATTTACCTTAGGTGTTATTGCACCCACGTGAAGATTTGTCTTAGAAACAAGCAAAAAAATAATGGAGAAAGAGAGAAAAAGAGAGAAAAAGAGAAAACCCACATTATATCCGACTGGGTACAGTCTGGAGGGAAATTTGGGAAGTGTGGGGGTAAATGGAAAACCCCCTTGTGTTCCTTATTCATGTGTTGTCTTTGCCATTAGAAAACGCCTTTCTTTCTATGGAGATCGCTGGAAGCATTTGATGGTTGCAGCACATATCCCATCCTTGGTGTGTAACTGTGGGCTCTGAACCCAGCGTTTCAGTGGGATCAATCTTCCAGCTGGGGTATTGCCAAGCTGCAGTGGCCCATATTCAGTTTTCCTCCTCCTCCTCCTCTTGCTTCAGGTGCCCCATGGAAGTCCCCTGGTCACCCGAAGGCTGAGCTGTGTCCCCAGACCCACAGCACCCCAACTCCCAGCACAGCATCGCCCTTCCTTTAGAATTACCCATCCAGAAGGAGGACTGAAGATGCACTGAAGATTTCACCCGCTGGAACCTCCCAGATGGCTGCAAAGCACTCGCTTGAACTTGAAAGTCTGAGGAGCCATTAAAAATGAAGGAAGGGTTATATTTTTTCAAGGGCTAAGGCTTCTCTCCAGCCCTGCTGATGTGAGGAGCACCGCTCCAGGGGATGCTCAGGAAAGAAGCATTAGGTTCATTTCCTATGGAGGCTGTTTGGAAACCCCACCAGCAGCACTGTAAAGGCACAGCTTTATCATTATTGAAGCCCCACAGTGCTGTACATTCTGCCCAGTTAAACCTACCCCTTCATGGTCACTCCTGTATTTAAACTGGTCTGAGGTGCTGCACACACTGCAAATTGGCCCCACAATGAAAGCAGCTCCTCAATCTTGAGGTCAGTTTCCATGTGCCAGCACTGAATGTTTAATGTGAAAAAGCCTGGAGCAAAGGAATAAAGTAAGAAATATTTAATTTTACAGCGTTGGTTTGCACCATATGTTTTCCCCTTCATGAATATTTTAGGCACTTCTGCTCCACAAAGGCTTTCTCTGTCGGCTGTCAGCTCGAGTGCCTTCACATCCCCTGGGCTGGGACCAGTGGGAAATGTCACTGCACCATTCCCCAGCTTCAAAATATCCCTATGGACAGTCTTTTGGGGATGGGGCTCCAGCATCCCACACATCCTGCCGCCCCCGGGAGCTCTCAAACCTGGGCAGCACTCCAGGATGAGAAATGTGGTCTGTGGGATGCATGGGACACGTGGCATTGTCCCCAGGGAGAACAGACACCCCCAGCATCCCCAGCTGAGCAGCCCCATGGAGCGTGTGATGCTCATGGGGCTGTGCCAAGCTCCTTGTTCCCATCCTGGGTCATAATGCTCATAACACAGACAGGCTGATGGTTGAACTAGATGATCTTAGAGGTCTTTTCCAACCTCAATGATTCTATAAGCAAAGCCCCTTCTGGTTTTGGGCCTGGTTCCTTGCTGTGCCCGTGGCCCAGGAACCCCCAGGTCTGCAGACTGTGTTGTCAGAGGGTTGGGGATGGCCAAGAGGAGCACTTACTGGAACAGAGATGCCACACGCTGCACAATCTCTGCCACACAGACACATTCAGTAACGTATATATATTATATTTATATATATATATACACATTAACAAAGAAGTTGCCCTCCCCCCCCGCCCGAAAGAAAAAAAGGAAGAAAACATAAAAAGGAAAAGCAACCCTCCCCCAAACCAGAACTGAAACAAGTATGTTACATGTGGAAGAGAACATGGCAGCCAGGGTTTTCCCACGTCCCCAGTCTGTACAGTGGGGTCGCTGGGAGGAACAGGGCTGGCAGCACCCTCAGTCCCATGGGACCCCAACCCCGCTACCCGTGGGAAACGTGCTCATTCATAACTGTGGGTGCAGAGCCCAGATAGGCTACAACTGCCCATGTGCCATCACACACCAGTCGGGTTTTGTCAGTGGGACATGGGCTGGGGGCACAGGCTGCAGCGGGGTGAGGAGCAGGAAGGGGCTACAGCTCCCATTCCCTGGCAAGTGCTGGGTTTTGCTTTTCCTCAATCAGGAGAAGACAACGTGGTTGACCCAGACGCCACGGGAAGGAGACGCGCGGGGATCCCGCAGCGATTAGTGCAATTTCATCAGGTGCAAATGTCACGGTAATGGCTCGTGTGCTTTACTGGATGCGCTGAGTCCTCTGGCAATAAGCGGTGCCAGTGCCAGCAGAAAGCTTGGCACCGGATTGCAGAAGCTGAAATCCATCTCCAGTGCTTGGCTATTTGCTGGAGGTTGGTGCAGCGCGAGCAGCACACAGGGAAAAGACCCACAGGGCTTTGGGAACAAAACATCCAACAAAAAATGGCAGCTCCGCCTTGCAAAGTGAATTGTGGCTTGTGTGCTTAGCTGTGGGGCTGGCAGGCGTGACCCTGCTGCTTCCCCACCCCGTGCTCTCAAATGTGTCCATCCAGTCCCTGCATCCTTTAATGACAAGTGTTCCCCAGGGTGGCTCACTGGTGGGGACCCCTTGCTCAGCCCCTGTGCCCCCACCCTGCTGTGGGATGAGCCCCCAGGGGCTGTCGTGCTGTCTGAGCCAGCCACCCACCCCTCTGGGGCTGGGCTTTGAGGTAGTTTCCTATCAGCAATGTCCAAGGGTCTCTCTCCATCACAACAACAAAAAAAGGCAAGGAAAGGATGGGCAGAGCTGGGCGGTCTCAGCTTTGGTCAATATGTGATACTACCAAGGTAAGACCAGAGGGAAAAAAGGAATTTTCAACACCGTGGACCAAAGTTTGTGCATCAGCACATCCCATGCTGCCACACTGGCCCATGGCCTTGCTGGTTCCAGCTTGGTGCTTGGGGTGCTGGGAGCAGCTCACTGGGGCACCAGGGCTCCTTTGCCATGGGGCAAACAGGATAGCTTCAACGTGGCTGGGAACAAAGTGAGCACCCAAGATTCTGGGTGCTGAATTGAGCTTTAGGGGTCTGAATTGAGCTTTAGGGTCAGAAAGCACAGAGATGGCCTTTGAGCACCTCTGCTCAGCACAGGAGCTGCCTTCCATCTGCAGGGACAGTGGGCAGAGGAACACCTATGCCAGGGGCACGAAGCACCTCACCCAGCTCCTAGGAAACACTCATTTTAGGGTCTCCCTGGTGAAATGGGGCCACCCATAAGACAAACAGTGGGCCAGAGGGATGGGGACCACAGACCCAGGCAAGCTGCCAAATGTTGGCCAAAGAGTTTTATGGCTCTACCCATAAAACAATGCCCAGATCCCACCTGCCTCTCACAATCTCCAGGAAGCCAATCCCTGCAGCCCCAATCCACAGGGATGCATCAGACATCCCCCCTGACCACCGCAGCACCTGAGAACATCACCCAAAAGCCCATCCTGGACACAGGGAAACAAAACCATCCACGTGATGATCTGCCCAGGGAGAGCCACGAAGATGCTGCAGGAGCCTGGTGAGCGCACATGGAGCTGGCCAACAGGAGTTTATTTTCAGAGGTTCTTTCGTTTTCCCCTTAAAAATAAAACGAGCTGCAGGTGGGTGCCCTCCTGTTGGAGTGTTGTGGCTGCTCTGTGGCTTGGAGGGCTCCTGATGCCCACCACCAGCCCCAGCCCACATCACTGGTACCACTGTGGTGCAGGGTCGCTCCTAGTGACAGGCTTTCATCCCTGATACGTACGGGGACTCCTGGGGCCTGCAGTTACACTCCTGCTGCTCTGGGTAATCTATGAAGTCTGGGGCAGGCAGACCCGAGAGGATCATCAAGGATTTGTTCCAGATAGTGAATGTGGGGCACACTGGGAGGATGAAGGAGACCTCGAAGGTGTGAAGGTGCAGGGAGTTGGCCGGGTCGTAGAAGGAGAGCGCGTTGTTGTCGTAATCCAGGAGGACGCCGAGGCGCTTCATCTGCGGGTGAACCTCCACCAGCATCTCCTTGTTGTTGTGCCTCACCACGAAGTTGTTGTTGCAGCGGGAAAAGACCCAAGATGAGGAGTTCTTCCCGATCCACTCGTTCTTGGGAGCCGACTTGTAAGCCACACCGATGGCATACCTGGGAGAGAGGGGAAGCTTTGCTCAGAGACCTCACTGTGGGATTAACCCTAAACCTGATGAGTGCTGGGTTGTGTTTCACCAGCCTGTGCAGGCTGGATGCATCTCTGTCTGCTTGCACTGGAATACATTCCAAGAGCCTGAACCCAAAGATGGTGCCATCAAGGCAAGAGCTGAGCCTGGTGGGAATTGGTGAGGTCAGCAGGGGAGAGAAATAGGGATATAATGCTTCACCTTGCAGTCTGGTTGGAGCCATCTCTCAGCCTTCTTTCAGAGAGGAGACACTCAAAGAGTTCTACACCACAGCCAGCCCAATGTCAAATCTCAGCCATGACAACAGCATCCACCTTCCCAACCCCGAGTAACCCTGGACCTAAACCAGCCCATGAAAACTCAGGGGATACTGAGGGCTGCCAGGAGATGCAGGGAAGGTCAGGGGGTGCCTACCAAGTGGAGGAGCCCACCACCACCTCCCAGTAGTGGCAGCCGCTGTCGATGAAGACGTTTCCTGCCGCACCGTAGCACCCGGTGCCGCTGAACCTCTCAGGTGTGTGGCTCTTCTTCAGGGAGCTCTCGTCCTTCTCCATCTGCAGCCCATCGTTGGAGATCTTCAACTTCTTGTGGGCCATCTTGGGGTCCAGCTTAAAAGGCTGACCTGTTAGAAGAGGACATGTAGGTTAACATTTGCGGGTGTTGCCATTACTGTGCAGGCAGAATGTGGCAGCAAACATCTGCCCCATGAACCAAAGGTGCTCCTGGAATAGGAACAGCATCCCCAGCATGTATGATCCTGGTGCTGGGGAACACTGGAAGCCTTGTTATTGCACATTGCCCCGTTCATATGCCTCATTCCCTTGTCAGAAATGCTCCCTTTTGCTCGCTGTTAATGTTGTAAAATGCTGTGGCGGAGAGAGGGGATGTTTCCAGCTAATGGAAAAGGCACTGACGACACCATTAAGGACCGCGCAGCACTCTGGGCAAGGCATGCAGCCTGCCTGAATCCCTTAACGGATCCATACTCTATTAGCAGTAATGAGAGTTATACAAGCAGAGAGAAGGGAGAACAGACCCTTAAGTGCTGCCATAACAATATTGAATCACAGAAGAAGTGCAGCATCGAGCATGTCCCCAAGTCCCCATCAACAGCCGACACAGCTCGCTCCCTGCAGCGTAGGCTGCTATTACACTTTACAGGAAACATGCCTGAGGTTTTCCAGTGTTTCTCTGCTGCCAAACAAGGGCTGGGACGCCTGGAGAAGACAGCTTGGGCTTGGAAGCAAACCAAAGGCACTGAGTCCAGCCTGTGTTTGGCTGAGGCTGGAAGTGAGCATGGAGCCAGCTGGGAGCACACAGCCTTCCTTCTCCAACACAGACAAGTGTGATGGATTCTGCAGATCTTTCAGGCTGAAAAACACAGCTGCAATTCTCGTGTCAGGTTAGCAGCCCTCTGACAGCCAAACCAACATGGCTGTGTGACGTTCATTTGCACAGGTGACGTGACTCTTTTGGTGCTTTTCAGATCCCATCCTCTCGGCTTTTCAGATGCAATTCATGGCAGTGGGGACCTGATCCTGTCACATCGGTGTACAAACATCCTACAGAGCCTGGCTATGATTTTGAGAGGGGTTGATCTAGTGTAGCACAGAGCAAAGCAAATGGGGCAGCTGCTGTAGGACACCTTAATAGCTGAAACCCACTGCTGAAGACACTGCTGGCAGCTCCCACAGCACAACATCCAGCCACCCCTCCTGCTTTTTCAGCTGTGCAAACTGAGGCCTGGAGAGGCACAGCACCTGGCCAACGCTTCCAGCAGGGCTGTTGGAAAACCACGTCTTAGGGAGCACTGCAAACACAGCCAAGGCACTGTGCAGAGCTTTCCAGTGCAGCCCTGTAACTGAGCTCAGCCACATAATTCCCTTCTTGCTCCGGCAGCTCACGTTTATTTTCCTTGAGAAAATTCATTTATTCTGTGAAAAATGAGTGGGGAGGGCTGAAAGTAAAGCTGCAGACTGAGAGTGATCCTCTCCTCCGGCTTCTGCAATATTTTGAGATCTGCCTTTTCCCAGCAGTAACACAAAGAGGGATAAAAATACCCGGCTCCATCAGGACAGAGGCACACATGTCCTCTGGCCAGAGCTGACCCCTGTCTGAGGTCAAGCAGCAAAGAGGAAATCCTGGCTTTGGGCTTGTGGGACCAAAGAGAGGAGGGAGGTGGTGCCACTAGGACATGTTAAGGGTTAATGAAGCCTCAATGCTGGGGCAGGCAGAGCCCCCTGCCCAGCATGGACACTGCCCATCCCCATCCTGGGTGAACTGCTCAGTTCTCTGTTCACCTAACCAGCATGGTGCAAGGAAGGGACCAGCAGCATCACCAACTTTCCTTTCTTTTGCCAAAGCTTCATGGAAGGAACAAAGGCTGATGAGACTCAGAAGCCCCTGCTGACTGCCCTGAGCTCACCTGGGTTAGGTGAGCTCCAGCCGGGCAAATGCTGCAGCTGATGATATTAGCAAGCTGAACACTTGCTAATAATTAAGACCTACCCAAGAACAACCTCAGCAAAAGGTTTCTTCCTGTCACCAGACCAAAGCTCTTTCCCTCAGCTCTTCTGCTTGGGCAGCTTGAAAACACAGATTTAGTGGCAGCGCTGATGCTGCAGAAATCAATGTGCCCTGACACTGACCTTCTGTGGCAAAGCCATCTCTCCAAACATCGCTCTGGGAGCTGAGAGAGGGCTGTGAAACATGCTAATTGGCCCTGCCCGTCAAACTGCTGACACCTCTGTGGAGCTTATGGAAGCTGGAGAGTGCATGCTGTCTTCTAATTGTCCACTGGGAAAGGAGAGAAGCACGCAGCTCCGTGATGACAAGGGCAGCATCCCACACCAGCCTGTTCATGGCTGTCTGTTGGAAACTCTGGGCTATGGACCATTCTTCATCCCTAGATGGGGCTTTCTCCAGCACCCACTGCTGCAGGGCACAATCATCTACAGTTCACAGGGATTACAGCATCCCACTGTTTTCACACACAGAAATCCCAGAGCTTGATTGGTGCTGGATGCTCAACACCATGCAGCATCCTATGACCTAAGGTTTAGCAGGCAGGAAGAGAACACCCTTCCTCAGTGCCCCCTGCCCAAGGACATCAGGCAGGAGTGTGGCTTAGTGGCAACCCATGGTGGCAATGGGTTGGTTGCTCTTGGTGATCTTAGAGGTTTGCCCCTCTCCATCCAGCTGCAGGGAGAGGTGGGACAGGCTGCAAGGCACCCAAATAACACTGAAGTCAAGCTTCCACCATCACCCAGAAATCTGGCCTAGGATGATCAGTGAGCCCTCTTCATGCACACAGCCCATGAAGAATGACAGCTCTCTGCTCCAGAAACCCAAAAGCTTTACAGCACATAAAAGCAGGCAGCAACAGGGGAAGTCAGAAGACAAGCAGCAGGACTGGCCATCAGCCACCGGCCATTGGTAGCCTGAAGAGCAGCAGAGCTGCAGGCACTGGGACTGCTGCCCAAGGAAGGAGCTCCTCAAAGCCACAGAAACACAGAATAATTTGTGTAGTGCTTCAGGCAATGCCCGCTCCGGATTTTAACAAGTGCAGCAAGTTGCTGCAGACACATCTGAGCAACAAGGGGACTTCAAAGGCCGACTGGGCACTGATTTATTCTCCTAAATGGAGTTCAGCTGGCAAGCAGAGCCCTCAACACTGTGCCTCTATCTCTAGCGAATGACACTTGGCTAAAAAAACCCCAGAGCGAGCTCTGTCCCCGGGGAGCTGTTGAAGCAAGAGCCTTTGCTCCCCTCCGTGCTGCTGTGTCACACCACCGCTTGTCAAGTCCCCAATTCCTTATTTCCACAGCAAGCATCTTTCAAGGCACTGAGAAAGCTCTTAAAAACAGCAGCCGTGGGAGGGATGCATTGTTAATAAACAGCACAGAGCGGGATTGGAGCCTGCATCTCAGCAGCTCCCCCCATCCCCATCAGTGCCCTGACTCCACTTCAGCTCATTTTGTTTAAGGTTGCACTGGTTTCGCAAAGAAAATGAGGAGGTGGAGGCAATAAATCATTTCAAAAGCCTACTCAGAGCTTTCAAAGCCTTGAGTGATTGCAGCGTCACGGAGAGAAGCCTGAAGGAGAGCTGCACTTGCTGGGCTGGAGGGAATGGCTTTAAGCTAAAAGAGGGGAGATTTAGGTTGGATGGGAGGCAGAAATTCTTTGCTGAGATGGTGGTGAGGCTGCGCACTGCTGCCCAGAGATGGGGCTGCCCCATACTCAGAGTTGCCCCAGGCTGTGGGTGAGCTGTGAGCTGGTGGGATACCCAGCTCACGGTACAGGAGTGGGACTGAGTGGGCACTAAGATCCCTTCCAACCCAACTGTTTTGTGATCCTATGAAAGCTGCACCCTATGAGCCCCTAAACCCCAGCAGAGCTGACTAGCACACATTGGGTGACAGCAGACCACAACCCACAGCACTGAGATGAGTCCCACGGGGGCAGGGAGGTGATGCTGGGGACCACTGCTCCATTCCCTCCCATACATACTGTTGGTTTTGAGCCGGGCAGGCTCACTGTTCCGGCTGCCAGCCTGGTTGATGGCCTTGACCAGGAAGATGTAGCGGGTGCCGCTCTGCAGCCCGTGCACGGTGTAGTGGTTCTGCTTGATGTTGGGGACGATCATCCAGCTGTCCATGGAGTTGTAGAGACCTGCCATATAGGAGAAGGGGATTATTCCTGGGTAAGGGAAAGGGCTCTTTCTGGGAATAGAAATGAATTAGGAGATTGCGGAGGCCCCAAGCCCTAATGCTGCAGGGGCTTGTTTGGCAGATATACTGAAAACACTTGAAATAGTGCTGTATTAATAATGGAGTGCCACCTTGCAACCCACAGCAGATGTTTAAGGTCCCTTCCAACCTCAGCCATTCTGCGATTCCATGACACGGTGCTACAGGAAAGGAGAAAAGCAGTGTAGTGTGCAGCAGGTCCCAGGGCGAGAATGACCTTCTGAAGGCAAAGGGAGCTGCGAGTTCTGGGGGCAACAGCTGAGCTAGCACCAAGGGGCTGTGGGTGTCAATGCCCCATGGAATCCACTGCAGCCACAGATGATCCAGGCTATCAGCAGCTCTGGGGCTGATACTGCAACACGGGAGTGCTGCCTTCAGCATAAGGAGGATCAGTGATGCTCAACAGTAGGAGCTGGGGATGCTCCCTGCATCCAGCAGGTCTGGGGGCGAGGCGTGAGACGGCGCGTGAGGAGTGGGCTGGGAAGGCGTGCTGCTGGAGGAGGGATTCCAGCAACCTGTCATCCATGTGTGTGCGCACAGCAGTGCGTCGGGAGCCGGGAAAACACTCCACACCTCCTCCTCCAAGGCTCACGTGGGGACAGCACTGGGATTATTCCTCCCCCGTGGCTCGCTCAGCCAGAGCTTGCAGTCATTGTCAGCAAGGATTTGGTCTGAAGTACACATGGAAGCTGCCGAGGGGAGCAGAGCAACGTTATCTGAAGTAGAAAATCCAACAGCAATGATAGCGACGGTATCCCGCGGGCAGAGCTGCCGTGGCTGTTATCTCCCTGCAGCCAAGAGCCACCTTGGGATCCGGCCCCGCAAAGGGCAGAGCAGCTGAGAGATGGCAATCATGGAGCAATTCAGCCTCCAAAGCGGGTGTCCTTTTCAAAGCCACCAAGAAAGGCTTGGCCTTGAGGGCTGAGGGCTCCTCTCCTTGCCAAAGCTGGAACACATCCTTTTTATCTCAGCGTTTGTCATCTATACAAAACACTTGCGTCCTGCCAAGCACTCAGATGTAAAGGCAGCGGGCAGGGGAAGCTGTGCACGAGCAGCTGTGTGCCATGAGCAGGTACGTGCCTTGCTGGGAGCACACTGGTGCTCTGCTTGGTGAGCCCTGTGTGCTATTTTCATCACCTCTTCACGCATGGGTTCCTGCAGAACTCAGACTTTTCCGTCTCCCGGTCCTGAACATGTTATTGCAAGTGACAATATATTATTCATTTTCTGCTCCGAGGTGTTAACTGATGTTTTCTTTCCTCCTTCTTCGTAGAGCGAGTAAAGGAGGCCAAGGAAGCTACTGCAGACACCTGCCCCTTTGGGCTTTCCTTGCCACAGCGTGTCATTCCCACCTCTTCCAAAGCCCATCCCACCCTCAGGAACTGAGCACAGGGCTCGGGGCTCACACTGTCCATCCCAAGGGGTTGATCCCTTAGTGGGCTCTGATCCAGCCCTGCTCCATGCCAAGAGTGGGGCAAAGTGCTTCTCAGCCCCTTAATGGCTCAAAACAGTCCATGGTCCTTCCTCAGCTGGGGTGGGGATGGAGGCTGGGGATGCCTATAATCCTCACCAAGCTCTGAGAGAAGAGCAAAACATTGGAGAAAAGGTGTTTGTAGGAGCACAGGGCAGCAGGGTGGGGACATCTGGATGCTGTAGGACTGGGTAACCCCCGGCCAAGAGGAAATCAATCAGCATTTTCCACTCCTGGCTGTGGGGATACACATTTATCAGCTCTGGGAGCAGCCAGCAGGACCTGGCTGCAGCAGCTTCCTGCATGCAGCACGGGGCACTTCACAGCCTTCCCCAGCCTTCGTCTCCCTGTGGGGTTAGATAAGCTAATGGAAGCCCAAAAAGTCCATGCAAAGCATCTGGGGAACACATCCTCCAGCCCTGAGAGTCCCAAGGTACAACCAGGAGCAGAACAGCAGTGCATGGCCATCCTGCTCTCCTGAAGGCACCGCTCCAAGATGGACAGACTGAAAGATGTACTTTTGTGCTCCCATTAACACATCCATGCAAACCCCCTCATATCTCAGGAATAAGGTTGCATAACATGAAATCATGCCAAACAGTCCTTGGCTTTCTGACCGAGCCACTCTTCTACCCCACATATGTCCCTTTCCTCCAAGTGCAACCAAACCAGCTCCTGTGTTTGGCTTTTAAATAACATTTTCTGACAGTGAGTGATGAGGAAGACTCGATGGAGAGTGCAGATGTGCCATTCCCATCCTTGGGGGCTGCTGGGCCATCACAGCTCTAAGCCCTGCCCTTTCCACCACCTCCCTCTGCCATGGCAATCACCTGGTGCTAAAGAGCTGAGAGTCCATTCTGATCACTGTAGGAAGGGAGGAAATTAAACCACAAAGCCCAGCCCCCAGGCATCTCCTGCTGCTCCCCATCTGAGCCCCCAGCTGATGCACCAGGCCCTGCCCTCCCATAGAACATGAGATCTGCATCCCCACTTCTGCAGTGTCTACTTTTGGGTTGGGGGCTGCTCAATAAGCAGTGACTTACTGATGAAGTTGGCTTGCCCGGTGAAGATGGTGTACTGGAGCTCATAGGAGCTGACACTGAACTCATCCTCTGAGATCCAGTGGACTGTGATGGTGTCATGGGAGGCGGTGCAGAGCTCCTCACGCACAGACGGAGGGTTCGGTGCTGCAGGGAATGAATTCAACAAACTGATGTTTCCTCATTGTTGGGCTTTATTTGCTCTTTATGGGGCTCACGCAGGGAGCAGAGCCTCATTTACAAGTCACTGAGTAACAACATCCTCACTTCTCCACAGCCCCCAGTCCTCCCCCTGGCTCTCCAGCCCCAGCATGGCACAGTAAGCAGTTTATTCCCATGTCTCCTTGGCTGTCCCCCTGCCCACCCCGAGGTCATCACCTCCTCCCTCACTGGTGGAGAGCAACATTTTTTCCCCACTTTCTGAACTCCTGAGGTGCCAACAGGATGATGGGAACACATCACTGCCTTGGGGACAACCCGGTGGCCTCTGTCCTACTATGGCCCACTATTGACCTGGTTTAATATCCCCCCCATCAGCGCTCAGTGGGGAGAAGGAGGCAGTGCTGGGGGGCAGAGCAGGGGTTATGTGCCTGTGTGCTCACCAGTGAGATAATCCAAACCCTCCAGCAGTTTCTTCTCTCTGGAAAAATCCAAGGCGAAGTTTTCAAAGGCGTCATTAAAATTGATATCTGGTATCAGAACTTGAGAGGATGCAGTTGCCATGGCGACCCTGAAAGGAGAGAAGAGCCCATCAATCCGCATCGGGGTGCACTCTGCTCCCGACTCCTGGCTGATGGGAAGGGGGTGAGCAGCCCCACGGTGACAGCAGGGGACAGCAGGTGATGCAGCACAACACCCAGTGGAGTGGCAGGGATGGGGCATAGAGCTGGGGGTCCATTGCTGGGGGTCTCATCCCTATGCCCCATCTTGGCTCTCCCCACATGGCTGCTCCCACTGCTGTTGCTCCACTGGGGAGTCAGGCTGCATCCCTCAGCATCCTTCAGAGGTGCCACACAGCTCCTGCCCTGCCACCACCAGCAGTGCTATCCGAGGGCAGCACTTGGGGGACATAATGGGATCACTGCAGGATACCTCACAGCGGTTGGGCAACCAAGCTGCCACCCACCTCTCCGCCACATTCCGGGCTGTCTGCAGGAAGCGCGCGTGGTCATTCTCCTTCAGGATGTGCTCTGCCTGATTGATGAGGACTGTGGAGCGCTCCAGGCACTGCCGGCAGTTGGCGACCTGCTGGGCCAGCTTCCTCAGCTTCATCACCTGTGGGGTGAGCACAGTAAGGTGGTGGAGCTCAGCAGGATGGCCATGGGAGCTGGGAAAGCAGCACCAGAGTGCACCCCAACACAGGGCACAGCAGCCTCTGCTCCACACCCACCTGCAGCCCAATCATTCCTGCACAGTGCTGACCCACTCCAGGACCCTCTGACCCCTTCCTGTGGGGCTCCCTGGGGGATATTTACTGATAGCATCAAGCAAGCCACAAAGGAAGAAGCAAAAACAACAGGATTGGTGACAGGACTCGTGGGAGTGCCACCAGTGCTCAAGGGAGCAGAGAAACCCAACCAAATGTCACTTCTACAGGGGAAAAGATTGGTGAAAACCCCTTCAAAACTCCCACCACACAGCAAGAGCCGAGCTGAAGGAGCAATGTTCATCCCCAGCACTGCTCATGGGTTGCAGCTGTCATGTTTCTGCAGGGTGTACTGAATTAGAGCAGGCAATGAAACAGCCACAAGACTGGAGGTCCATCCCCACCCCCTGTGCTCCACGTGCCCACCCACAGCCATCCCACCCCACATCCCAGGGGCACAGCTGGTGCCCTGCACTGCTCACCTGCACACAGCTCATCCTCATATCAATCCCTCCTCCTGTTTTTCATCTCTTTAATGATAACCCCCCCACGCTGCTGCATCACCCCGTGCCCCCCCAGCACGCTGTCAGTCCATGCCCACAGTGCCTGGAACTCATCAATCAGCTGAGCTGGAATGCTGGGAGCTGACAGCACCTGCTGGAGCTGCTCTCCCAGGTGTCAGCGTTGTCAATCCCTCCTCAGCCAGCAAATCCCACTGATTCCATGCTGATACCCAGGCCCCTTGCAGGGCAGTGGGTTCCCAGCTCCAGAACCACTGTGTGAACTGCAGACAAACAGCAGAGGGGTGGGAAGCCAGCAGATGGGCTTAAACTGCTCCAGCTGAGGAAAGGAAGGGCAGGGGGCTCGCCTCAGCTAGCAGCAGGCAGGCATGGCTCTGAAGGTGGTGTGCCCAGGCACCAGCTCCTTCTGACCACCTCCCAGCACACACAGCAGAGCCTGCAAGTGCTCATCTCTGGGGATTCTCAAGCTCCACAAGCCTTGGGCTGCAGCTGTGGTCTGTGATGTTTGAAGGCAGAGGAGCTCCGGTGCATGGGGATGTGTCCCCACATGGCATCACCGCCTGCACTGCAGCCCCAGGAGCTCACAGCCTCCCCAGGGACACCAGGATCCACAGGTCTGTAAGTCCCCAATGGCAAAAGGTGCAGGGGGAGAACTGGGGCTGGTGTTTGGTGACCATCGCTTCGTGCTGCCTCCCTGCACAGCTGATGCTTTTTCCACTGTAAAAGAGAGGGGTTTGTCTGCAGAGCGAGCAGCCACCCGTGCTCTGTGCTGGGCTTCTCATTGGGAAGAGCAGCCCAGAAGTGGAGAACCCAAAGGTAATTCAACACGCTTCTTGTTGCGCAGTCTGAGCTCTCCCCAGGCAGCCACCAACCCCAGCTCTCTCCTTTCTGCTTTCTTTTTCTGTGCTTGTTAAATTCTCCACTGTTTGCAGCTCAGGCTCTGCTTAGAAACCACTGCATATCTCACACCTCCCATCCCGAGCAGCTCAGAGCAGAGATGCTGGGAGCCCTGGGGATACGCAAGGAGAACCACAGAGGGGTTCCCAGGGGCTGTGCTGTGCTCCCAGCTCACCAGCTGCTTATCATCCTCTCACAGTGCCCCACTGCCTCCAGCCCCACATCACACTTGGGCAGCTGGAATTGCAGCTGCTCAGGCACCAGCTTAGAGCTCACTAACAGCTGAGCTTCTGCTGCCGGTGTGGGGCACACGTGGGAGCCTCTCTGCTCTCCCCAGAAACCAACCTGGTGGAAAACCCATCTCTGTGTGCCAGCGCTCTGCCAAGCCTGCCTGTAACTGGACAACGTAGTCAAAAAGCTTTCGGGGGAGAGGGTGGGAAGTGAGAGGCAGACAGACAGATGGACCAGCAGAAGGCACCGTTACATAAAATATGTTTCCTGAAGCGGCTGGGATAAAAGCACACGTTTCCAAGCTTCCACTCCTGCAGAAGAGGATCCACACTGCCCGAAGGCAGCACTGGCTCTTACACAGGTGCACACGGGGTGAGCTGATCCCAAGTCCTTGAGTGTGGACACCCCAGTGCTGGGGTGGTGATACTCCTGGCAGGACGAGCAGCACAGCTCAGCTCTGGGTGCTGCAATGGGTGCACAGAGTGGGAGCCCAAAGAGCACCCAGGCTCAGTAAGGCAGGAAAGCTTGCCTAGGGCTACAATGCAGCACAGGGCTTGGATGGCCCTTAAATATTAATTCTACGTTATTATGTCAGCACTGCAGTGATAGAAAAGCCCTGAGGAAGCTGTCTGGGCTGATGCAAGCAACTGCAAGCCTGGTCCTTGCAGCAGGAGCCCTGGGAACCCACTTGGCACTTACCTTCGTCTCCTTGATCTTGACAGCAATGACCTGCTTACGCTGGCGGATGATCTCCATCAGCTCGTCGCACTCCTCCATCAGCTTGGCCTCGTGCATGGCTGTGTTCACCTGGGCAGGGAAAGCAAAGACATGCATGGTTGGAGCTGCTGGGGATGCCACCACGGGGCACTGCACTCTGAAAAAGACTGGGGACTACAGGTGGCCACGCTCCATCAGCTGGGATAGGAAGTGGGATGTGAACCCCTCTGGGAGCTCCTACTTCCATTGCACTAAAAGGGGGAATGGAGTGAGCACCCAGAACAGCGTCCTGCACTATGACACCTCCCTTGGCTGCTGGTACTTCTCCCTCCCTGACCCAAGTACTGATGGTTTGGTGGTGAAGGAATACAACCCGCTGCAGGGATCTCCCAGAGCTTAGAGCCTGCAGCTGTAGAACTGCCCTGGCCATGTCCATACCCAGCAAGGAGCTCCAGGAAGGGTCCTCTGCCCCTTGGCTTTCCTTCCCCTCCTGTAGTAATACTGCTCTGGCCTTCATTCCGAGCAAAGCAGCAAGGAAATGGAACAAAGCCATGAGCTTCCCCCAGTGTCCATGTTCCCTTCTGGAAGCTCAGCAGTGCTGGGTGCATAAGTCTTATCGGGAGCTGAGACAGGGACCCGAGCCCTGCTGCTGAAATCAAGCAGCCAACTGCAGGACAGAAATAGGATTTGTTCACGTTGTGCTCTCGGAGTGATCTCCAACAGCAGAGAACTGCGAAGCCAACCCTGAGCAAAACACATTTGCTACAAGATCTTTTTTAAAGCTGGCCAGCAGGTTATGCAATGGCAAAGTGGGAGACGGCTGACGGTCTGCGAGGATAACTCAGCTGAGAAAAACAGGATAATCTTCAAAATCTGCTGCGAGGAAGTTGGGGGCTGGGGGGTGGGAATAAGACCTATTCAGAGCAGCAGGAAGGCAGCGGTACAATCAGAGCTCTACATCCCCAGGAGCACAATACAGATCCCACCCCCACGCAGACCCTTCCTGCTCCCTCCAGAGTGTCTTCCCTGTGCCTCGGCTGCACCCCTCCATGGTGAGAGGTCCTGAGCACGGCAGGCACTTGTAGAGCAACGTGCTGATGGAGGAGAGGCAGAGCCCCATCTCTCAGATGCAGATGGTGAGGAGCAAAATGAAGCTCCACAGACAAACATTTCTTCCATCCCCCAGATCCCCCCTCCATGTGCAACACCGTGGGGAAATGACTCCAGATGGTGCACACAGCATCCCTGCACCCTTGTATGTGCACATCCCCATATCCTGCAGCCCTGAGTCTCTGCTTCCCTGCATACTCTTATCCCTGCAGCCCCATGTTTCTGTAGCCTCGCATCCCTGCATTGTTCCCATATCCCTACATCTCCAAATCCCCATTTCCTATATCCCCACACCCCTGCATCCCCACTTCCTACATCCCTGCATCCCCCATCGTTGCATCCCCCTGTGCCTTCCTGCACACCCACACCTCCACCTGCCTGGATGGTGATGCAGGCAGCTCTGAGAATGCACATGGGAAACCCCAGGGCTGCACTCTCCCAGCCAGGTCCCACTGCAGTGACTGAGAGTCAAACAAATCCCCCTCGTGTTCCCTCAAGCACTGGCAAAGCCCTTGGCCCCACAGCAGCAATCCCTGCAGCAGATCGGTGCCTTCGCTCCTTGGGAAGGCTCTGGTTCAAGGAACCCGCTGCTCAACTCAGCAACTGCAAAATCAATGGCCCATTAAGAAGTAATTAATTGCAACAGCCCCTTTCTTGTATCACTTCAGCAAACAAAGCTGCAAATGAATTTGCTATTAATTGATGTATGTACTTGGAGACAACAGTGAGGTATTAGCTCTTTTCTTCCTGCTGAAGGTTTCACAGGAGCTCACTGCCCAGCAGCTGCAGCCAAGGAGCATGACTGGCACAGAGCTCCCCTGCAAAAGCAAACAAGGGATGCACATCCAGACACGAGGGGCTTTGCAGATCTAGTGGTCAAAGCAGCAAGGTCAGCCGAGCCCCTTTCTTTGGTGGGATTAAAGGTGGTTTCTCTCCCTCCAGCGCTCTCCTGTAATCCCTGCACAAAGCCCTTCCATGTGCTGCTGCCATCAGCCCCACCTCTGCTCTTTGGCCCCAGCAAGCAAGGGAGATCACAATCACTGTCCTGACAGCAGGAAGGATGCAGGGAGGCACAGTGCCTCTGTTTGGGAGCAGGAAGGAAAGCAAGGCCACAACAGAGATGAGAGGACAGGCTGTCTGCAGGAGGGTGAGAGGTTCAGAGGATGAGAGACTCAAAAGAGCCATGACTGCAGCACCTCCTCCCATCCAATTGGGCTGAAAGCTCTTCCTTCTTCCACAGGGTACACCATCCCTGTGCCACAGGTGAGAGCTGCACTGCACTCCCAGTGCAGAAGATCACCACTGTGTGCTCAGATGCTCCCAGCACCGCTGCCCTTGTCCCCTTCCAAGCTGCAGCTGCCTGGCTTTGCTCCTGTGGAGGTGGGCTGCAAAAGCCAACAACATCCCCCAGGAAAAGGCACACCCCTGAGCCCCCAGATCCCTGCCAGCAGCTGTAGGCTTCACAACGCATCCTCGCCTGCACCTGCAGCAACATTGGTTCCAGGATCATGACTGCATTTGGCCAGCTGGGGGGATGGACAAATGGCCAGATTCTGCACTTTGAGATGCTGCAGACAATATTTTTTCAGCACTTCAGCCCCCATCAGCTTCCCCATCAGATTCCAACTGAGCTCCAGATGAAACAGGAACACATCTGACCCCAGGAGGACACTACAGGCTACAGGAACACATAGAAATATAAGGCAACAGAGCCTACAGATCTCCTCCCAGCAGCTCACAGTCACACCAACACCTTCTTCCCCTTCCCACGCTACAGATCTGTCATGGTTTAATAATGTTGTAATTTTGCTATCAGTATTCCACATCATAACATCATATAAAACATGAATAATTTTACTGAATGTGCAACTTACAGAAGAAGACTACATCTCCCAGAGAGCAACACGATGGGTCACGGGACCTGGACTCTATATTAACTCAGTCGCAGGCTAGACTGATGTTCTTTCGAGTTCTGGCGTTCAGGGCAGTGTGTGGGAGCCTTCAGCCGTTCGCCTAGATTCACAGTAGGCCTCTCGGTTACGGGACTCATTCTCTCTCCTATTTTGCTTGATTCGTTAGCTCAATTTTCAATTTTCAATTATATTGTATTATATTGTGTTATCCTGTATTTCGATATAGTATTTAGTAAATAAGTGTGCCTCCTTAGATCGTTGCCGCTGTTTTCTTTTCCTAATTCACTTTTTCCTTTCGGCCTAGGGCCCCTGTGGGGCCCACGGCCCCTGTCACGGACGCAGGTGGATTTTTTTCATTCAAACCATGACAAGATCCATGGGGAATCCTCCATCACTTGAGACCAACCTCTCCAAAGTGGTTCAGTGCAGGCAATGCCTCCCATGCACCCTTGTAGCCCATCCCATCCCCTGCACAGTCCCACTGTGGGAGGGAGGTGAGAGCAATGCTGTGCACCCCCCTGGCCTCAGCTGAGAGCTCCCCAGTGCCACGCGCTGTGCTCACTGACCTCCACTTGCTGGCAGATCTGTATCAGCTTGGCCATCTGGTTCTCCAGTTCGCTGTTGCGTTTAACCAGGTTGGTGAGGTTCGTCTCCAGGGTTTGCTGTGGGTCCAGAAAAGCAGGAGAGAAGAGAGAAAAAAAGACAAAGCAATGTAAGAAAAATGAGAGGACTGCATCCAGCAAACCAGGCGGTGCATCACCCAATGCATTGCCACAGGGAACAAAGTGCTGGCTAACTTTGTGCATGGGCTGCCCAAACCCAACAGAGTTTGGACAGCCCTTGCTAGCAAGCTTTGCCTTTTCAGAAGGGTACAAGGAGGTTTTCCACCTCGATTTCCAGCGGGGAAGTCTGCCTGTTGGGATTGCACGGCTGCATTTCTCCACCCCTCCTCATCTTTAGTTGGCCATGGGGGTGAAAGGCCGGGAGGAGGCTGAGGATGCCCAAAGTGCGCTTTGCTCTGTGCTCATTGGGCCTTGCAGCCATTCAGCGATGACAGAGGATGAAGAGCCTGCTTGCAAAGACGCCTCTATCCATGGACACGCAGTGGACCAGCACTTTGGGCTATCCATAATTCAAGCAACACTGCACTGCCATTAAAATCCATGGTCTCGCTAAGAGGAAACGCTTCCCAGCAAAGCGCTCTCAACCTGTTGCACTGCTTGTCGTGAAAGCGATAGCCTATTAATATTTGAAACTCCAGGGCTGAGAGAGGATCCCTGCAGTGTTTTATTCATAGCCAGCAAGAAAGTGCAGCCCCAGGCTTCCACCACGGCTCCAGCAGACCCGTAAACATCTGCACGCACGGGTAATTTGGGGGCGAGGTAGCCAAGACAGCTTGAATCATAGTCATAAAGCACAGGCAAAGCACTCATTCCTGAAAACCACCAGCTCCTAAAATACTCCCAGCTCACTCACAGCCCTGCAAATTGCTAGCCAGTAGCTGGTAAAGCACAGCGCCGAAACAGGCTGAAAAAGGCAGCAGTGCAGCTCACGGTGCCTTCATTGAGCTGAAAGCGCTCTGCACAGCAGCACCATGGTGATAATGCAAGAGCCAGCTTCTAGCAGCTCCACCACCACCTCTCTTCACAGCTCTGCACCATCAAACATCACCTCACCGAGCATCCCGCTTGCTAATTATCCCCCTCATCACTGATGAGGCTGCACTGATGTTTCAGCTTTGAAACTGCAGCCCGATTTCATGCTGGTGGAGGGGGGCACTGGGGAGGGGGGAGCAGCCCAGCAGCACGTCCCTCCGTTGGCACACCTGACTGAGTGTGGAGGTGCAACCTTCTCCTTCTGTTCCCTGCGCTGAAAAGAAGTAATATGTGCTAGGAGCTCCGTCTGCACCAGCTGGCTGTTTTGTAGGTATTACAAAAATTACAGCAATTACAGGGGGTTTGTTTAATTGGATCATAGCATGCTCACCATTTCCCCAAACATCCACCTTCTGGCTTGAAAGGCAGAAGATTTGGTTTCCCTACAACCTGGAGAAGTGAGAAAAAGAGAGAGAAAGGGGAACACCACCAAATGGATCCTTGAGCCAATGCCACTGCACGAGGGGAGAAAGTGGGCTGCAAGCACAGCAAGGAGCAAGGACCCTGCAGGGAGCAAACCCATCCTGCAGTGGGGATGCCCAATTGCAGCCAGCCCAGTGGGATGTGCAGGGAGCTCAGCAATCACATGGACCTGCCTTGCATCAGAGCTGGGTTTCCACATTCATCTTCATGAAGAGGCAGCCAAAAGCAGAGAACGTTTGCTCGGTGATTTATTTCGGGTTTTTTGTTGTTGCTCTTGATCATTTATAACTGTTTGCAATGGGACACGCGGCCCTGCCCCCTCCCACCAAACACAAACCATGTGCGTGCACCCAGGCACAGATGGGAAATGCTTCCCCCATGAGCCAGCATAGTGCAGAACACAGGGACTGCTCAGTGCACGCTCTGCTCCCATCTCTGCTCCCCACATGAGCACTGGGTGCAGTGTTTGCACTGAAATGTTGGTAGCAGCCCATCTCCCCAGTGTGACGCTTGCAAGCAACTCCCAACCCCCAGCAAAAAGTGAAATAAAACCAGGGGGAAAACACAATCAGCAAGCTGACTGCCTCTCTGCTATGGGAATTTCAGCAGGCAAAAGGACAAGTGACAGAGAGATGCCGTCAAGCCGCTCTGTGCAGCTCCTGCATGTGACACTAATGCATTTTAAGTTGCTTTGCAGCAACATGGAGCTGGTAAAAGCTGAAAAGAAGTGCCAGCTTTCCATGCCTGCCATCGGCCCAACCCGTAGGGCTGACCTAGAAAATGAAGCCATTTGTTCTGCTGAAAGTCTTGTCACTATCTCTGATGGTTCCCACCCAGTGAAGACACCACCCCAAGGCGGGCATCCCCAGCCTGTCTGCACAGCTGGGATTGGGGATGCTTGGTGCTTTCAGCCTGTGCTCACCACCATTACTTTGGCTCAGCTTATGATCACACTGCAACACTCTCCTTCCCAATCAGCCCTGCTGCAGCCTTACAGAACCCACAGGTGCCACAGGGATGCTCCAGCCCCATCCCCAGCCCTCAGAGCCCTAACAGCACTGCCCAGCCCTCTTCTTCATGAGAAACCCATTAACAACCCAACTTCCCCAAGGCCATCACATAAGGAGACAGTAGGGTGAGTTTTTGCCTTCCCACTGCCCAGCACTCCAAAGGGGCTCTCTGATAACAGCAGAGCTTGTTCACCCTGCTCAGGAAATTCCTCTCCTCCTTCATGGAAGATTTGCATTTTGGCAGGTCAGAAGGGGAGTGCTTGTCAAGGAGGATTGCAGTTGGGGCTGGAGGCAGCTTGAAAACCCTGCAGCTGGCTTGGAGAGACATAAGGACACAGCATAGGGCTGCCAGCACTGCTCCAGTGGCTTCATTTGCACTTCTGAAGCCTTCCCATGGCTCAGCACACTCAGAGCCCGGCAATGCCGCTGGGAACATCCAAGAGTTCCAAGAACACCCAGTATCCCAATCCTTTTTTTTTCCATCACGCTTTCTGCAAATGCAACGTGCCCCTGCAAGCAAAGCGCTGCTCATGAACAGCAGTCACAGCTTTGCTGGGCCCCAAAGGAATGGGGCATGGACTTATTGCCACCAGGTCCGACCCCACTCGTCAGCAGCACCCCATCCCTACAGACAACAGCAAGATTTCAACCTCTACCAACACACCCATATGCACACAGAGCTTTTGTCTTCCTTTGCACTCCTTACTTAACCAACAAGATATAAAAATGGCCACGGACAAAATTCACTTCTTGGCAAGTGGGGCTTTATCGCAAAGTCTCACTCTTTGACCCCATAACCCCAAGAACACCATGAAGAGGTTCTGCTCATTTAACCCCACAACCTGCAAGACGGTGTGGGGAGAACTGGCTGTTCTGGTAAATCAAAGCTATGTGCACAGTTCTGAGGGGAAGAACAAAAATCACATGAAATAGCTGAATGTTGTCATTTCTCTGACACAGCTGATTACTTGCAGACTCGGTTTGAAGCATCTTTTTGGCAAGGGCTGCTGTCTGGCTGCTTAGTGTGCATCCCCAGGCCGTGCATTTCCCCTCTTTGCTCTTATTCTCCCCGTGGTGCTTAAGAAAAACAAGGACTTTGCTTCCGAAAACATTCCTCCAGGCAATGATCCCATAAGAGTCCCCACACCTGCAGTCCTTGGCACGAGCTATCCTCTTACCGCAGGGACATGAGGAATTAGTGCAGTGTGATGGATGACCTCTGGCTGCTGGGAGATGCTTTTCAAGGAGCCATGCAGACCTGCTCTCTTGGGTTAAAGGAGAAGAAGGCCTCTGCTATAGGGTGACAGCTTGGTGAGATGCTGCCATGGTGGAGGGCAAGCCAAATGGGGCATGTTTGTGGCCACTGAAGCATGGTGACGTGACAAATACGGATGAATGGAGAAATGGGAAGAACAAGAACCAGCAGAGACCCCAACAAGTCAGGATTTCTTGGGGGACCATCCTGGCACAAAGCCTGGGACAGCACTGGGGCACCCACAGCAGGCATCCCACAGCCTCCCATTGCACGGGCTGCCCCAAGGTGAACCCATCGCCTACCTCAGCCTCTTGGAGCCTCCTCAAGGATCCCCCAACCCAGAGAGAAAAAAGAGCCCACAGAGATGATCCTGAGGGCTTCATCCCCATCCTCAACCAGGCCCTCAGCATGGATGGCTGCAAGTTGGACCACATCCCTCACCCTAACACCGTTGCCTTCCTCCCCTCCCAGCCTAAAACCATGCTAACAAGGGAGTTAATGAGGCCCTACGATGCTCCCCTGACAAACACTTACCCAACAGCACTGAAGCACATAAGGTTTATTTAGGTCCTTCTATGTTTACACTCTTTAATCTTTTCAAAGCGATTCTTCTACTACTGGATATTATGAGGATAGGTTTTTTTTTCCCTTGTATCACCGCAGCACTGTTGAAAATTGTTTAAATATTTTATTAAATTCATTTTGACTGTGACAAGCCGGCTTTTATTCCCGAAGCCATGTTGCTACGATCGGGTTGTTTAAGCTGTCCTACTTAAATACACGCAGAAAGACTTCGCTCCGCGGTTCAGCCCGTGAGCTTTTCAACCTAAAAGGATGCGTTTTTCAGACATCTTATTAAATTTGCTACATTTGATGTAAAAATTCCCAAGCCACGGTGAGTCCTGAGCTTATTTGTTTACTTTCTGCTGCTTTTATTTGTTCCTATAAAAATACAGAGAGGAAAGGAAAAGGTTTCCGTCGCTCCAAGTGATGCCTTTTGCCAGATATTCACTTCTAAGGAATGATTTCTCTTTGCTTTCTTCAAACCCTGCACCAGGAGCAAGGGGTGACGCTGGGAGCCCCCTCTGCAAGGACAGCACGCTTCACAGGATACAAGAAGGTTTTGCCAAACTGTCTGTTTTTGCTGCTTGAAATGAGTGTTTTCTTTCACTTCCGACCCGTTCTAATATGGTGAAGGGTGGGAATGGCCTGACCTGACCTGACCTGCTCAGGGAGTGGTGGGGTCACCATCCCCAGGGGTGTTCCAGAACTGAGGGGATGTGGCACATATGGGGATGGGCACGGTGGGGTGGGCTGGGGATCCGAGAGGTCACAAAGCAGTGAAACAAACTGTGCTTCCAAAGTACATCCCTCCATTGGATGAGGAAGGGTTGGCTTGGATGCAGGCACCTCCAGCAAAGGACTCCAGGCTGGAAAGACTGAACCCACTCTGATCAATTCAAAACTAGGAAAATTTGAGGCAATTTGTACATGCTTAGAATTGTTCCATAGAGCTCCTCCTCCTTAAGAGGCCGCAATCAGGAATAAGCCCCTACAAAACAAGCAAAAAGATAGGGGCCTTCCAACCAAGCAATGTACTGCATGCCCTCTCCAGGGCAAGACTTGCAATGGAACAAGAATTTCAGCTATTGGAGTTGTCGCTGCTGGAAAACGCACTGAAGAAATAGTGTTTGTTTCCTTGGGTACTTCCAGGACACCTGAGGTGGCCAAGGACTCGGTGCACTGTGTCCTAATAGAGCACTGTGACAGCTCAGCGTACCTGGATGGATGCTCTCCACTGGACCAAGCCGTGCTGGTTGAGCCCCAGCCAACACCTGGCCATGCAGCAGCCCTGGCAGCCTGTCCTTGGAAAGGCAGAAACATGGAGGGACAGCAAATCACAGCCATAATATGGATTAACGACCTCAGACATGGGAAAGGGATTAGAGGCCCGCATGCACCGAGCCTTTGGAGGCCCTCTGCTGAATGCAAAGGAACAGCCAGAGGACAAAGCTGAGCAATAGATCAGACCCTGAGAAAGCAGCGCTGCTTTACAGCCGAGGAAGGACTGTCAGCCATGAAATAGGAGTGGGGCTTTGCTAGCAGCACCATGCTGCCGCTGGCTTTGAAGCCAAACGTCAACAAAGCTCCTTTCAAAGCATAGGAGGAAGACAACACAGCTTCATCCCCATAAATATGTATAACCTCGTGGAATAAACGACTGGTGGGATGGGAGATGCGCTCTTTGAAGGATGGGTATGAATACATGGTAGGCAGAGACAAAGCACGACTTAGAAGTTGCCCTGCTTTAAAAGTAAGGGCAGGTGGGTGGAAACCAGCTCCAGAGAATGCCAAGTCCTGGTGGGTTCACTAATGACAGTGCAATTACGTTAATGACGCTCGCTGCAGATAATGGCATGGCTATGGAGAGCCCTTAAGAATATTGCTAAGGGTGTGTGAGGGTCTTATGCATTGATGGGGTTTCCAGGGAAAAAAAGCTTGACAAATAGTGACGTGAGGCACACAGGGAACAGTGAGAATAACAGACCAACTAGGAGAAAACCCAAGGAGGAACTGTGTCTACAGAGAGACAAATGGAATAGCACAATGGGATCTTGATGGCTTCAGCGGTGGGGGATGTGGGCAGGGCTGGTCCTATAGAGTTCAAACTTGGAGCAGAGAAAAGGGAAAATATAACTGGGATGGAAGATGCAACCATGGTGGAAGGCAGAACCATGATGGAGAGCATGGGAATGTTAAAAGAGGAGCAAGGAACTCATGGCATTAATTAGGAGCAACAGAAAAGAAACCCTGACCTTGGGAAAAGAGAAGAAAAATGAAAGGGGAAGGGAGAGAGGAAAAAAGAGAGGTGAGAGGAAAGAGAGGAGAGGAAAAAAGGGGAGGGGAGGGCAAGGGAGAGCAGGGGAGGGCAGGGCAGGGCAGGGAAGGGAAGGGAAGGGAAGGGAAGGGAAGGGAAGGGAAGGGAAGGGAAGGGAAGGGAAGGGAAGGGAAGGGAAGGGAAGGGAAGGGAAGGGAAGGGAAGGGAAGGGAAGGGAAGGGAAGGGAAGGGAAGGGAAGGGAAGGGAAGGGAGAGGGGAAAAAGGAATGAGGAAAGGGAAAAGGAAAAGGAAGTGGGGTGGGTTGTTAGAGCAGGCACTGGTCTGTAAGGCTGTGATGAATTAAACCACTTGGAGAGCTGAAGAGATCTGACCAAAGGAGGTCACTGGATTCCACCAGCAGTTTTGGGGTTTCCATCAACCCTTTGGGCTCTTCCCAGTGCCTTGCTGGTGGATTCCAGAGCTGCTCCTCCCTTCACCCTCCACCTCCTGAAGATCTCAGCGTGATTCACAGCCACAAAAGCTTCATTAGGCAGAAGCACGCTTGCATTTACCCTCTTGAAATTGGAGAATGTAGTTGTACAGGAATATATTAGCATACCTATTTCGTTTTCACGACTGAATGATTAATAACAGCGCCTGTGATTCCTTCCTCAGCAGAAGTCGTAATAGGGAAGCATATAAAATCATAGCAGCCTCTTGCCTGAGTCTCAAAGGTCTGCAGCACCCAAAGATGGCACAAAATCACCCAGTGATCATTTTGCAAGGCGCAGTGCACGGCTTGAATCTTGAAATCACACAAAACCTTTCAACTTTCCCAACCAATGGCAGCACTTAAAGGGCTGAAGCACCAAATCTGAACGTGCAACAAGGCAATCCGTAACGCCAAATGCTGAGGGTGGCACCTGTGGCACACACTGCCTGATCCGCAGAGAGGCATTTAAATGCAGCTTTTCAGAAATGGAATATGAAACGCATGAAACGAATTAGGAGTAGAATTTGCACCTAACCAAAGGGGTGACACGCTTTGAATTACAAGTACAAAATTAGCTTCAAAGCAAAGCTAAAGCTCCAGCATTTCAAATCATTGCAGAAAAGGGATTGAATTCTGCACAGATCAGAAAGGTGCAGCATCAGAGGTCGATGGCAAATGATGGTGAGGAAATGAATTTGAGGGGAGGCTTGACTTGTGCTATGACCACGTTGTGTCTTTTAGCGATAGCAAGCCAAAAGAGTGCAGAAAGCATTCTTAATCTGAAATATGAATCAGCAATAAATGCATACATTGCATCTCCAGATGGTTTGTTCTCCAGACTGTGTGTTCTGTGAGGCTGGGACACGACTGCAGGCAGCAGGGCTGTGCAGCCAGGTCAGCAACACCCCGAATGCCTGGGAGCAAATGAGGACGGTGTGTGGAGGGGGGAGAGATTTTGAAGGGCAGCACTGAGGAGGGACAACAGCCCTCATTCCCCAACGATGGAGAGAAAGGCAGCTTTACACCGAGGGGCTCAATGAGAAACCCCAAAGGAAGCTCCAGCCCATGGGCTGGGTGCCCTCCACCCACTCATGGACCACTCATGGCCTCAGGCATCTCCAGGGATGAGGTATCCCCAGCTCTGTGCAGCAGTGCAGGGCCTCACTGCCTCCTGAACAAAGAATTTCCTCCTTACCTCCAGCCTAAACCTCCCTTCTTTTAGTTTAAAGCCATTCCCCCCTGTCCTAGAATCATAGAATCCCCAAGGTAGGAAATGACCTCCAAGATCATCCATCCACCTGCCACCAGTATTTCCCCATTAACTCACATCCCTCAGTACAACACCTAAACATTTCTTCAACACCTCCAGTGTTGGTCACCACTGCCTCCCTGGGCAGCCTGTTCCATCACCATAACACGCTTACAGAGAAGGAATTCTTCCAAATACCCAACCAGTCCTATCACGTACAAAATCACTCGCCATTCTGTCTATAAGCTCCCTTTATATACTCAAACACATGACTGAAGACATTTAAATCTCAGCCCCGAGTTACTCCTGACCCCTTTCCACCCCGTTTTCTGACACCCCCCCCACCCTCCTGCAGCACCTTGTGCTGTGCAGGGACATTGAGCTGCCTGCAGATGAATAACACAACAGAGCTGCTCCTCAGGGCCTTCCTACTCAGCATGCCCTGAAACAGCTCGGCTCCCAGCCCGCAGGATCAAACGAGACAATCAAGCACTGCAGCAGCTGGCTTTCAATCCCCCATTGCTCCAACTCCTGCACACATTCCCGAACTGTTTCCTCTGCCTCACAACGCAATGGGAGAGCAGGCTGAGGGGGAGGAATGCAGACAACGCACACCTCAATTCCTACCCTGATATGGAAGGGTTTATCCCTTGGTTGCAGCCTCCTCGGGCAGCAGGAGGGTGCCAGAGTGCTGCAGCCTGGCTGCAGGAAGGGGAAAGAATAATAGAGCCATTAAGGTTGGAAAAGACCAACAGATGCTTGTGGGATGCACGTGGCCAGGTGCAGTTTCCAAAGGGAACAACCAATGTCTGAGGACTGTCTCCACCTTGGCCATAAAATGACACTGTCATGTCCCACACCAGCTTGGCTGGGATAGGAGGAGAAGCCCTGCATGGGGAAAAAGGGAAGGGAAAGCTTTCTTTAAGCCAGGCTCCTTGCATGTATTTCTTCTCAAATATTACATATTGAAGCTCTTGATGGGGCAAAAACCCACAGAAACTCCTACAGAGCCCAAGGGAAAACCCTACCTCCATTATTCACACAAGCAGGATTTCCCTTTCCTTCCAAAGCAGCCTCTGACGGGCAGGGGACCCCAAAGATGGAGAGCACAGTGTCCCCAGGACAGCAGCATCGCTCAGTGGCATCATTCTCCAATGCTCTGGCACGTGGGGACAGCTTGTGGGATCAGCATTGCCATGATCAGAGGCACTGCATTATCTTCCACAGCACACAACAAATAACGCTAATGGAAGGGATAATGTCAAGCAGAATTACACTGGATTTTAAACAGCACTGATAGCACATGTTAAGCAGACATATAATTAGCACTGTGGTGCCTTGATAATATTAATAACAGAGCTAATTATAGTGATATAAATAGCCTGATTGTCACAAAACATCAGGATCACTCTTGGAAAGGCATCCCCAAACCTTGTCACTGTTTGTCAGTGGGCACAGAGGCCAACACAAGGAGCAGCAGAATGGCCCTGAGAGATTTGTTCACCCCTCGGTGAGGCTCACTTCTTCCTGGGACAGACACAGCTGCCCCCTGACACCCTGCCAGCCACACACTGCATGTCTCCTCTGTGCACCACCCTTTCCATGCACCACCCTCTCCATGCACCATCCTTTCGGTGCACCATCCCTTCCATGCGCTGCCCTTTCCATGCACCATCTTCCCCTGGCACTGAACAGGACTCCCCTTGCAACACCTTCTCCATGCACCATCCTCCCTTTGCCTTGTCCTCCCCATGGCCTGCCCTCTCCTTGCACCATTCTCCCTACATCCCCGTGCACTGCAGAGGGTTCCCGGCATGGTTTTCTCCGTGCACCATCTTCCCCATACACCATCCTCCCCTTGCACCCCAGTGCCTGCTGCATTGGAGCCTCGCTCTCTCTGGCAACACTGCAGCCAGAGCCAGAGTCCAGGGCAGAAAGGCAGCACTGCAAACCCAGTGCTGAGCAGTGCAGCCCCCAATCATAGCG
This sequence comes from Coturnix japonica, assembly GCF_054131305.1. Taxonomy (NCBI): domain Eukaryota; kingdom Metazoa; phylum Chordata; class Aves; order Galliformes; family Phasianidae; genus Coturnix; species Coturnix japonica. The sequence goes on from NC_140666.1 coordinate 10,157,113, forward strand.
TGCTCCAACACCCCGAGGGCGGCCGGGATGTTCTCAGAGCCTCTGTCACCGCTCAGCCCTCGCAGTGGTGTTTGCTTTAGACTTAAATGGCCCTATTGAACAGCTCGTTGGAAGGAAACAGAGCCAACTGCCTTCTCTTTTAATAACCTGAAGACAAACAGTGAGACGTGCTGCAAGTGCTTACAGGGAAGCGTTTTCACTTCTCTGCTTCACTGCTCAGCCCTGACATCAGGCATTCACCAAGGAAGGAGCAACGCAGCCCAAGCTCCTACTTGTGAGCTGCACAGGGGAACTTTTCCACCTCTCCAGCACGTGAAAGCCACAGTTGGGATTCTTGGGGGCTTCACCTTGCACTCTATCCCTCTCCAGCAGGAATGCTCCAGCTGCACTGGCTCGGGATGCTCCAGCAGCGTGCACATGGGGATGCTCCAACCCCCACCCAGCACCTGGCTGCTGGGGCCACAGCCATGGGAAAGCCGGCGGCAGCTCCTGTCCTGCTGCTTGCAAAGGAGGAGAAGAACCCTGGGGTTTCTCTTGGAAGCAGACATAGCGCCAAGCGGCTGCTCGGGATGGGCTGATTTTGGCTGATCTGTTGCTTATGCTCCGCCGCAGCGAGACTGTTAAACCGGTGAGGGAGATGTTGAGATAGACTTGCAGCACAAACTCAGCCTCGGGGCAAACTGACTTCTTTAACTCCTTGTGCAGAGAGAGCAGCAGAGAGATGTGTTTTTTTGCACGCCTTTCCCCTCTGCTCCTTTTCATTTGTTTGTTTGTTTTGCTGCTGCAAAAGCCAACAAAACTCCAAACCCAACAAAAAGGAACCACAAACACCCACACAACGTTTGGGATGTGAGGGTGGGCATCACCAGGAATGCACAGGGCTGGTGCTCAGGCTGCTGACCCCACACCAGCCCTACGCACTGTCCAGAGAACCTTGGTTATTTCCTTTGGAAACCCAACTTCTGTCTCCCTCTCTTTGCAAAGCAATCACTTCTGCCTCCCTGCAGCTCATCCCATGCTGGGATGGCACGGTGGGGTTAGCGCAGCCCCGAGCTGCAGCTGCTGAGCGTGCTGCAATGCTCTGCTACAGGCAGCACGGCACGGAGCACGCCCTGCTTGTTCTGCAGGACACACAAGCTCAAAAACAGACTTTTCTTTTATTACTTGGCAAGTCGGCAGCTTCAAGAGCGATGTTTTTCCAGTGCTGCCTGGCTCCTATCGTTTCAATGAAAACCAGGTCTGGGTGGAAATGAATAGAAAGCAAATGACAGCACCTCCCTTTGTTTTTCCTGAGCTGACACGTAGCTGAGCTGGGCAGAATTCAAATCACAGCGCTGCACTCCTGCTGCATCCCACAGCATCACCCCCTGCAAACTTAGCTGCTCCTAGAGTTGATCTCCAGCAAACTGCAGATCACTGCAATCCACAGAATGCTTCCCTTGCAAAACCAGAGCAGGGCAGATTGGGGAACAGCACCACAGCCCCTTGCTCATGCTTTGCTTGCAGTGGACGGATGGGCAGACAGTGTGCGGATGCAGAGGGTGCCAAGCTGTGAGTCAGCCCGGGCTGGTCACGAGGCTGGCTGCAAAACACCGAGTGCTTCGGAAAGCAAACAAAGGCTCCATGCTGCTCCCTGCTTACTGCTGGTTGCTTGCAGCACAGAGCCCAGTCCCAAGTCCTGCACAAAGCAGCCCCATTACGTTCCATCTACATCACTGCTCATCCATGGGCTGTGCTTCCCGGAGCTGTCTGTGCTTGCACCAGCCCCTTGCTGTCCCCACGAGCCCCTCAAACCACAGAGAGCCAGGGTGCCCAGAGCAGGAGGGGGCACAGGGCCACCCACAGCCTTCCTGTATGGAGATGGAGCCAGAACACTGTGGTTACTGGAATTCCATCACTGGCTGTTTCCAGTCCCTAAACCTGCAAAACCCCAAAGTGTCAAGGCTTTATTTTCCTTTAAAATCCTTTTGAAAGATGGGGCACTTTCCAATCAAACAGCACGGGCAGAAAGCACACTAGAAGCTGTGCTCTCATGTGGGGTGGGAGTGCAGGAGCTCTGCCTGGCTCTGGCACAAGGCAGATTCAAACCAGAGGGATGGCTGCAGTGGGACATCGGTAGGGATCGGGGCTGGGGGCAAAGGGGGACCCTAAGCTACATCCCACCCTAAGCCACGTATTAGTGCATTATGTTAAGGCGATGTTGGCACAGCCTGCACACTCCCTGCCCCCTCCCAGCTCCCTTCCTGCACATTCCCAAGCGGCTCCAAAGGCTCCTTTCAAAATGCAGCGGTGCTGTGGCACAATAACAAAACCACCACACTGATCTTCCTGGCAGAGGCCTCCACAAAGAGAAAACCTTTCTCTGGTTTCCTTTTCTCTCCTCCGTTTCTCCCCCCCTACCCCCCCCAGTCCCCTCATCTTGCTTGACCAAGCTCATCTTTGCTAAGGGGAACTTTTTTGTTCCCTCTGACGCCTCTAATATATGTGTTGGCAAGGATGTCTGCAAACATACATCTTCCATGAGAGGCCTTGTCACAGGCTTTGAAACTGCAGCAATTAGCATTTGATTTGGATTCTTCACTGGAGAATGTTGTACAGCGGCCACTGAGCACTAAATCCTCACTGATGGATGCTGGAGGTGTGACACAGCCCTCAGCTGGCCCAGGAAGGATTACCCAGGGTTAAACAGTGATAACTTACAAGAGAAACTCAAAAACTCATTTTGCCCTTTTTTCATTGCAACTGGCACTTTGCCTTTCCAAGGCAAGAGGCTCCTTTAGGAGTAAATAAGCAGATAAAGCACGAGAATACAGGATGCAAAGAGGGAGTGGAGGGGATGACAGGTTGGTAGGAGTGAGGATAATGATTGCAATCCCACCCATTGAGGAATGCCTTCTGCTGGAAGATGCAGCACTTCAGCTGTGAGCGCTGAGCTCTGAAGCTCAAGCAAAGCCCAGAGGGAGAGCCTGCACCCAAAACAGCCCCTGGAAAGGCACAGGTACATCATAGCTTTCAGCTCCGCAGCTCTCCAGGCTAAGAAACACATTCAGAACCACTCCAGAGCAATTGTGCTTGTGCAGCAACAAAGGGGAGCAAAACCTAGAGTTGCAAACCCCTCTTGGATGGTGCCAGCAGCTGTTGGGACAGCGAGGGCCTCACTCCGTGTCTGCTTTGCATCACCATCAGCACATCCTGCAGCACCAGCCACCGTGTGCCACGTGGGCACAACAACAGCACGTTGGGTTTGGGTGTGTGGGATGGCACAGGCAGCAGCTTCAGGACAAACCATCCCAAGCCACAGAGCAAAGGGAGAGACCGGGAGCAGCCACCTCCACACAGCAAGCTTCCCATTAAGACAAACAGTGAGATGCTGGGGCACCTCTGCAGAAGCACAGCGATTTACTGTCCCATAGGCTGCTGTGTGGTACCAACACACGTGTGTGGGGCACTAATTAAGCCTGACTGGAACACCTCAACATCTGCCTAGATGCTCAGCCCCAAAGCACAGCTGTTGCCATCCTCTGCAGCCCAGAGCGCAGCAAGCACATTGCAGCAGAGCACTCCACTCTCTGTGCTTCTATGAGGATAAAAAACAAGAAGAAATAGATCAAAGAAGCAAAAAACCTTCTGGTACTTTCTTTTTTATCCCCCCCCTTCTGCTTCCCAACTGGTCCCAAACATGTTTCCTGCTGGGGCTGACATGGAACGCTATCAAATGACAAAATGAAAACAAAAATGGCAGCTTTCAGAAGGGAGCACTGTTAGGTGGAAGGGAGTGTGGGCACAGAGCCCTCCTGGCATGGCTCAGCTGCCCCATGGGGCCATGCCACCCCAAGCACTAGAGGTGAGGGCATATCAGCTGGCTCTGCTTTAGCATCTCCCTCTGCTATGGAGAAATGAGCCCATGAGCATCAGTTGTTCCTCTGTTGGGGAGGGATGTGCTGTGACACAGCCAGGGGAGCACCAAAACCCCACGAGGAACAGAAAGGCTCTGAGACTGTGCGCTAAGAGAACACAGGGTTCAATGCTGCCTGGAGACACCTGGATGGAGAGCACCCCAAACATCACCCATGCATCCCCTCTGTGCTGTTTCTTGCTGTTTTCTGGAGCTGGCAAGTGACCCAAAGCTGCAGACAGCATCCTGCCCCCCAGGGCCTGCCCAGTGCCCTCCCAGTGCTGCGGCCTATGTGTCTCACCTCCAGAAAGGTGAGTGGGCTGCTGCTGAGATAAAGAGTTAAGACAGCAAATCATTAACAGCACATCATGTTTGGCCCCAGTGCTGACAGCTCCATCTGAAAGGCAGGTCAAGGGAATCAATAGCCGTTCCCCAAGCAGCTGAGAGCTCAGGAGACCCCACTGCCCTACAGATGGAGCAGTGAGTGAGTACCTCCCCAATGCAAAATTCTCCCAATGGCAACAGAGGCTTTGGGGAGGGCAGATCTCCCAGAGCCCAGCCCTGTCCTGGTATCTTTGCTCAGCAGATGACCCAAATCCCAGAGCTACACGTACCCTGACAGCATCCCCTGATCCCCAGCTCATGTTCTGAGGAGGTGAAGACTTTACAGCCCCTCTGCTTGTCGGATCAAAGCGCTGCATGGGGAAACAGCTGAGCCAGCACTGCTCTCTGGGAACCCATTTCAGTTGCATGAACAGCTCCTGCACAGCTGCTTCCCAGGTCAGCTGCAGGGAACCAGCACAGAAACCAGCCCTGTGTTGGAGGCTCACCACTGCTTCTGCCAGCTGGCTTGTGCTCTATGCTCAGCCAGCTGGCAGGGGGCTTTTGAGGTTTTATTTCCATGAGAGAACTTCACCCAAGCCTTGTGGGCATCAGATGCAAAGGGATGGACGATGCTGCACCTCTGCATCCCATAGGCACAGAAATCCTCAGCTGTCCTCACCTCACAGCTGTCAGTGGTTCATGCTGCAGGCACAACCCTAGACAGGCACCTTCCATCCTGGCTATCTCTATTCCCCCCCAGTGTTATCTTTAAGCCCTATTTTCAAGCTCGCTTGGCTTCCCATGGAGGAACCAAGTGTGAGAAGCTAAGTGTGGCTGGATAGAAATGGGGACCTGCAGAGCACCCTGATGGATTCGCTGAGTTTTGGGCCCCATAGAGCATCTCCAGACCCCACTGCAGAACTCCAGCTTCCCCCAGCACCGCCCAGAGTGCTGCCTGCAGCTGCTGCCCGAGGAGGTCCAGCTCTCCTCTTTCGCACCCAATAAACCCAGCAGCCTCCACCCACTGCTAATCCCAACCCTGCTCTCCCAGCTCTGCAGCAGTATGGAAGTACTCAGGGTCAGTTATTTTAAGACGAGCTTTTACCAACACACATCGCAAGGAGCTTTCCATCTTGTTAACGCTGCCTGCAGACACCCTTTGCCCTGCTACCCTGCAGCTCATTAAAACATCCCCTTCATCAGCGCACGGACGGGACAGAATTCATTCCCTGTAGGCCAATGAGGGTCATTTCTTGAGGCTTATTACATCAGACTTTGGATCTCCTCAGGTCTCTCCACCACAAACCCCAGGATGCAGAGCTGCAGCGCAGCGCTCTCTTTTACCCCGACCTTTATTTCCAAACCATCCCCATTCAACAGCACACACGGCAGGACATCCCATGCACGTTTGCTCTTGGACCCCTCCGGATGCCAGATGTTTGGTTCCCAAAAGCCCCTTCCATCCGAGCAGCACGGAAAAAATTAGGATTTATTGCTTTGGCACGCTGTGCAGGACACACGCCTTCCTGCACACGGCCCATGGGTGCACCCCATAAATCAGCAACGCCCATATAAACATGAGGGGCTCCCCACAGCTTTCCCAGGGGGAAAAGCCATATATTGCTAAGAGCATTTAATGCTCCAGCTCACCCCTTGCTGCTGTGATACCCCGAGTGCACCCACAGGACATGGTGAGGGAAACCCTGCTCACCCCAGGCTGATGGGACAGCTATGATGGAATCACATATCCCATCCCAGGATCACTGTGCAGGCAGGACCACATCTCATATTAAAGGAATGCAACTGGCAGGAGCTGAAGGCACCACCAGTGGGTAGAGATAGAGCTGATCAGAAACATCTCTGCTCTCCACATCTGGTGACCATTTTGCTCCATGCTGCAGAACAGCACGGTGCCAGCCCAGCACTGTCACCCCACACAGCCAGGACATCCCACAAGGACAGGGCTCTCCCACCGCAGCCACCCATGAACCAGGAGCTCTGCAAAGCAACGGGGTGCATGATTCTGTAGGCCTGGTAGCCAGCCCAAGAGGCTCTGCTTCCCCATCTCCACAGAACGAGCTAAACAAGGTGTGTGCAGAAGGGCAAAGCTGGAAGTGCTGCCCTGTAGGGAAGAACAGGGTGGGAGCTCTGCCGATCTCCAACCTCATGGTCCCAAGGTTCTTTTCCAGCCCCAGCACAGAGGGATTTTGATGAGCACGCACCCTGCTACGATCCATCCATTTCTATACAAGGCCCATTACTCTGACAGGATACTGAAATCAGTTTTTTTCCTCTGAACAAACAAAAGCAAAAAGCAGCACGCCAGCCGCCATAGTAAAAATCACCTAATAACGCCTGCACGCCTATTTAAGGGCTTAATGTGATAACAACAGCAACATGCGGCATCTCAGATTGTGACTTCAAGCCTGCTCAGAAATCCCTACGCCATCTATGCACATCACCCAGCTTCTGGATTACTGAAAGAGCCTGGAACTCCCAGGACACGTCCTCTGAGCGAGCGGATGCGCAGGGAATAGCTGAACACAGCCAACAGGAGCAGTGCCTTCCCAGCCTAACGAAGCAAGCCGTGCTAATATAATGCTCTGCATATTCATGAGGGCCCAGAATGAAACACATCCTGAATAATAAGCAGCATCCACGCGGGGCAGGAATGGCAGGAACCATAAGCATAACCAGGAATGGAGAGCTGGGGGTGATGCTGTGGGGTCGGTGCTTCATTTGGAAGGTGGGACCCAGTCTCGTTTTCCCAAGCCAACCTATTCATGCAGAACCAAAGCAGCGGAAGCTCAGCCCCACACCCCCGCAGCCACCGTCAGACAGAAGCCCCAAAATGATAACAGCTTGCAGTTGTTACAGGAAACAGACGTGCTGTGCCGGGGAGGAAAACGCCCGCTTTGAGTTTGCCCAGCAAGAGTTTGGACTGCAGAGCAGCAGCAGGAGAGGAAAAGCAGCGCTAAGTGGGAACTGAAGAACGGCAATGGGGAACTCCAAGTCGAAGCCTCCAGAGAGATGTTAGAAAGAAAACTGTGGCATGAAAGCGGCTGAACTGCTAATAAATCTGTTGACAAGAGGAAAATAAAAAGCAGTTCCATCCCATGACAAGGGCTGGATGCAACGAAGATTAGGGTTGATGGGAACCAAAACTGGCTTGAAAAACTGCAGGGCTGCAGCTCGAGGACTGGCACAGACTTGTTCCAGCAAGGAAGAAGTATTATGTATTAGAGATTATTCCCCTTGTCCAGAAATAGAAAATTGAACTGCTCAACTCGTCATCTCCCACGTAAGCCTGTTTGACAGACACCGTGCCCCCACCCAGAACAGAAGGCAGCCAAAGCCACTGCTGGACTTTGCAAGCACTTAAATCCCTTTCTTCATTATTATTGCTTGCGTTATTCTTGCAGTGCTTGATCATCATTCCAGGTGCCGAGCAGCTTAGTGGAGCTGTGCAGAACACCAGGAGGACTGAGACCCAAAGGGGTCCATCCCATGGGGTGGGCACCCCAAGCTGTTGCTTGACCTGGGGGCCATGGCTGCCATCCACTCCATTACTCCCAAGCAGGATGTGTGCTTTCCATGGCTCTCCTCCTCTAAGCCCATTGGCACACATCAAACATCTCATGTTGGGGGGTTTGAGCAATAAAGCATTCCCCAAAGGCCATAAACCCAAGGTTCTGCCAAGGGAAAGGTGGAGATGCAACGTGCTTCCTGCTCTGCTGCACAAATCTTTACTTGGCAAAGCCCCTTTGAGCAGGAAATTCTGCACGTTCCATACCCCCCAGCTAGTACATGGGGCTTGAGAGGGGCTTCCCCACTAATTATTAATCATAGAATCATTAAGGCTGGAAAAGCCCTTCCAGATTCCCAACTTACCCCACCATGCCCATCACCACCACCCTCAGTGCCACATCCCCACTGCTCTGGAGCACCTCCAGGTGACCCCACTGCTCCCTGTGTGCAGTCTGTGCTGCCGCATCAATGCTATTTTGGAGAAGAAACGTTTCCCAATATCCAACCCAACCCTCCCACGCTGCAACTCACGGCCATCACTTCTCATCCTGCTCCCACTCAGCTAGTTGCCATTGCTCACAGCCCCATGCATCCAGCCTGGCCTTCAGTGCTTCCAGTGCAGGGGCATCATTCACAATCATTCACTAAAAAAATCCAACCCCTTGCTCATAAATGAGATCTCTTGGAGGGAAATCATGGCACGCAGCACTCAGTGCAGATTCCTGGTCATTCCACAGAGAAAGTGCGACCAATGCTGCAGAGGGGGAGCTACACCAGATACAAAGGCATGCACTGGTCCCTTTTCCCACTGCAGGGCAAAGAAGCCAGGAAAGCTTTGCATTTTCATGCAGCCCATAATCCATGGGTAAGCAGGTGCCTGCAGCACACCTCACACTTGGATTTGTTTGTGGCAAATCTAAGCAACACCACACAGGCATGGATGCAGGCGTCCTAAATGGATGCAATGGGAGATGACCATTTGCTCAAGAGAGACCCAAAACCTGCACCTCCATCACACCAAAAAACCACTCTGACATCTCCCATGCCCAAAACAGCCAACCACAAGGCTTTGCATCTCCATCTCCAGTCTGGACCCAAGAGAAGCAGCCCAAGCAGAGCTCTGTGGGAGCAGCCCAGTGCTGCACACAATGCACCAGCGGTTGTGCATCTGTGCCAGCACTGACCCTGCTGCTCTCAGCTCCTGTATGCAGGTGGGAAAAGGAAAATTAAAAAACAACCCCCCTCCCCACACACACATACATACAAAATGCAGTTCAGCCCCTTGGCAGTACAGTAAATCATAATGAAGCTGCAATCTCAGTGACTCACACCATGCAAGTAAGAACACGTCCCTCAGTCCCCAGGCGCAGAAGCCCCACGCTCAGCACCAAGGAGGGGCTCCTTGCCCTCATTCTTCCCAACCCACTGCCCTCTGAAGAGCCCTGCGGTGCCCATCGCTGCCCTGCACACCAGCTGTGTAGCACAGGGACTTATTCAATACATTTCTCCAGCTTCAGTCACGCTCATGATAAGGCAGTGGAGGCACAAAGCATGGTGGGAGACGGCTTAGTGCTCCTCTTGGAGCAAAAAGCAGCAATGAAAGCGCTACTCCATTTGAATTTTTTTTGGCTATTTCCAGCACGTCGATCGATAGAAATCTCAGCAGCAGCAGAGAGCTGCCCCCGACCCAGCTCCTGAAAAAGGACTGGTGCAGGAGGAGAAGCAAAGCAGCGCATTACTGATGGCACAAAACACCTTTTCCCTGCAAACTCCTGTTGCGGAGCCTCCAGAGCTCACACAGCAAACCCCGCGTGCTGTCACCTCCCCAACCCTGCTTTTAATTCTGTTTTTAGAGCTGATTTTTACAACCATTGAAGAGAGCAGGTAGGCTGCTCCCACCCCTAACGCCGTGGGGAAAGTCAGCAGTGAGCCTGCTTGGGTTTGGGCCACTCACAGCACCCCATGTTCGCAATGCTGCCCATGTGCTGGGAGCAGAGCTGTGCAGGGAGGGCTGCAGGAGGAGGCAGGGCAGAGAGATGCCATCCACAAACTGGTGGAGCAAGAACAGCACCCGAAGGCAACACGCCTCGGGCAAGCAGTGTGGTGTAAACATGCAGAATTGGAGATGCATGGAATAACAGAAACAGAACACACCTCCAAGGGAGCAGAGGTGGGTCCTAAAGCACCTTGCAATGGCACGTGGGCATTTTGGAGATGCCCAGGTCCGGGTTCCAGCGTGCAGAACTGCAGTGCTTTGGGATCCAACAAGGAGCCCCCACCAAGGAGGTCTGCAGAATGCACAGCACTTTGGACAAATTAAAGGCACTTGTTCCAAGTTTCCATCGCACACATGCAATAATAATAGTAATAAATCTGAAAGGCGTTGCTAGCTGGAGCAGCAGGATCAAAGCTGTGGGCAGCCAGGCTGCAGGGCAGCTCCCATAGGGCTGCAGAGCATCAAGTGGGCAGAGGACCCCAAGCATTTCCATAAAGAGCAATGGGCCCAACCACGGTCAGGGCTACAGGCTGAGGCTGAGAGCAGATGAGGACTAAAGGCAGCTGCAAATATTGACTCTGGTGTCAAAGCTTGGCTCAGGATCGATCCCATGTTGTCGGACAAGGCACTCAAAGAAGAGCACAAGAAAAGCACAGCTGCTGCCCAGCCAAGGGCACTGCAGCCATGCCACGTCAGCCAGAGCCCTGCAGCAACTACAGAGCAAAGAGCAACAGAAGGAAGAAGTTTCCACCACGCACGGTTTAGTTTCGAAACCAACCATTGAGTGCCAGTGTGTTTAAAGCCACGCAGAAGCACTGGCCGGCGCAGTTTGATTTTCCATGCTTTGCAGTCTATTACACTCTGAGATTCACCTGAGGCCCCAACTCGGATGAGGCATTTCTGCCTGCGTGGATGGAGCTTGCACTGCAGTTCATTTGGCATTCACACAGGCAGCAAAACCTTCATCCCTCTTAGCTCGGCTGAGCAGGCAGAGATGTAGCTTTGCATTTCAAAATGCACTTCTTCCATTCCCTCCTTGCATGGCAAGGGGTAAAGCAGCAATTCACCAGCCTGCCTTAGGGAAGGAAACTTTCCTCTGGAGGAGGGTTACCCTGCAGTCATCCTGCAGCCCTGGCCAGATGCTCATATATTATGTCCATCCCCAAATACTCCTTACCTTGGCAATTCCCACCTGCAAGAGGGAAAGGGGGAACAGGAGGCTGCTGGAGCACTGTGCCTGCAAAGCTCTGCCAGAGAGCAAGGAATCCGCCCGTGCTGGATGAGCAGCACAGGGGAATGTTTATAGCAGAAGAGAGCTTCCCTCCTCATCCAAAATCACTTAGGACTGTTATTTAAACATGGGGAGGGGGGAGTTGTTCTGGCAGCACACACAGATTTGGTTGGAGCGGCAGCTTAGTTTGTCAGGGCTTTTGCCTTCACATGAGCCTGCTTGGCTCCCCGACACGATGGGGAAATATGAAAAGGGCTTTAAGTCCTGTCCCAGGGTCCTATTGCACGCAAACAGTCACGGACCTTCCTTTCTAAGGTTTCCAATTTGCTAATTGAGACATTTCCTCATGGAAAAAGAATGTTCTGAAGGGAAGAACACTGCGCTGGCGCAGAGAGGGGGACACGGAGGTGAGGCACACCGCGGGGCTGTGTCACCAGCACAGGACTGGGAGGATCTGGGAAGGGCAGGTGGGAAACCTGCCCGGGAAGCAGCTCGTGGGAAACTCTCCATCTAGGAAGACAGATGCCTGGAGAGAAAGCTTTGTTCTTCCCTTTTCTAATCAACCCGGAGCGCAAGGAAGAAATCATCTCCATTTTTGCAAGTGATGGAAGTATTTCTTTTGCCCTCAGGAAACACGAGAGCAGAAAAATCGATGTTGTCTGAGGGATTAAAGAGGGAATGAGACAAGAAAAGCACTTGTGGGGCTGCACAAGCCCAGAACATCATGGGAGAAGGGACTGAGGAAGAAGTGCTGGAGAAAGGCTGCAACTGGAACACAACCGCAGGCACAGCCCCATTGCTGTGACCCCGGATGGGACCAGCTCTGTTGGTTTTTATATAAAGAAGAAAAGACAGAGAGAATTTACAGCATTTTGTAGACTCACAGCGGATGTGTGGGGGACAGAGAGGGATTTCTAACTTTATATAGGTCAAACATCATCCACACGGGTTCACATGGTATTCAGCCCCGGCACAGGCGCTGCATAGAAATGAAGCTTGGAGCACCCCAGAGGGCTGCCTGAAGTTTGCTCTCTGTGAGCACGGAGCAGGGATTCACTCTGGATCAATAGGAGGCACAGGGTGGAGTGAAGGGGGCTGGAAAACTACCGCTCCTTTCTGCAGCTTGTGGGTATGAGGATGGGGAATGCAGCATAGTGACACTGCTGGGACGGCACTGTGCTGGGGGTGGCACGCCCATTGCCAGGTGTCCCACTCCCTCAGCTCATCCCCATAGGGCTGGTGCTCCAGACCATTGCCTTTCTCTGGGCACACTCCAATGCCTCAGTATCTTTCTCGCAATGAGGATCCTCTGAGCTCCATCTCACCTCTCACCTAAGCATAAAGTTTGGCCGTGGGGAACCTACTGCTAAGCCAAATCCTTTTTCAGGCCAGTGACTCTAACAGAGCACTCCTATTTCCAAGCCATTTGCTGAGCATGGGTGCACTCCCCAATCTCTCCATCCACATCCAAGGAAGCTGATGAGCAGCAGAGCTTCTCACCAGCAAAGCAGCCCTGGAAACACATAACCTGGAGGAGCCCACGAGCTCCATCCCCCACCTCAGAGACACCACGCTGGTCCCCGCAGCACACCCCAGCCACCACAACCCCTTACCTTGAGCTTCTCAAAGCGATCGCTGAGCGATGCCACTTGATGATCCCGGTGCCTCCCCACCAGTTTACATAAGGCACAGATGAGCTGGTCGTCAGCCACGCAGTACATGTTCACCTTCTCATTCTCATGCTCCAGGCAGGTCAGACCACGGAAGTGTGCGTCGGGCACGGGTTCCACCAAGCGGTGGCTGGTGAAGGGCTTCTTGTTGGGGTGCGTGGCCCGCAGGCAGCGGTCGCAATAGGACACCTCGCAGGTGATGCACGTCTTGACAGCATCCCGCGGAGGGTCCTGCTCACAGAACTGGCAGGCAATCCTCTCGCCTCCCACCGACATGGTGGGGTTGGGGCGGTAGGGCCGATCGCGGCGGCTCTCGTTGGGGGAGTTGGGGCCGCTGAGTGACGCCTTCTGGAAGCGGTCGATGATGTTCTGCAGGGTCACATTCCTCTTGAGGCCCTCCAGGCCGCGGTGGTTGAGGGAGATGACATAGCGGCACGTGGGGCACTGGAAGGCGCTGAGGGGCTCGATGCTCTCACCGGAAGAGCAGCTGGACAGCAGGATGCGGTGGGCGCAGCTGAAGCACAGGCTGTGGGCGCAGGGTAGAAGCAGAGGGTCTTCGAATAACTCCAGGCAGATTGGGCAGGTCAATTCGGACTCCAGTGTTTCCATCTTTAGTTAAAACGATCCCAATCCAGTGTCAAAACCCCGGAAAGCTGGTCTGTGACCTGCCAGGGGGAGAGCAGAGTTGAAGGGTGAGAAACAAAGCTAGGCAGCTCCTTCCCAGCGAGAGGTCACCAACACCTGCTGGTGATGGAGGGAACCTGCACAGCTTTGTGGCTCCAAAAGAGCAGCGATGCACAGCACAGCTGCCTAGGGAGCATTGGGGTTACGCAGAGGTGTCAGTCTCATAGTTGTTCCTAGATAGCTGTGAAAGGATAAGACGTGATGGCATTAAGTTACAACAGGAGATGGTCAGGTTGGGTGTTAGGTAAGACTCCAAAGGGCAGTGATGCACAGCACGGCTGCCCAGTGATTGGTGGGGTCCCCATGAGGTGTCCCAGAGCTGTGGGGACGTGGCACTGAGGGACATGGGGATGGGCACAGTGGGGTGGGCTGGGGATCTGAAAAGGCTCTTCCAACCTGAATGATTCTGGGCACCCCAATGCTCCCCAGTTTGGCCCCCAGCTGGTACCAGTGTGAGGGAATTCTGTAGGATGGGAGATGCACTGGGAGCACAAGGAGGGGCCTCTCCAGCCAGGAAGGACGACTCGAACAGTGCAGCCAAGAACAAAAATGGGAGAAACCACATGATTCCATGCTGCTAAAAGCAAGCAACCAGGGGCCGTGCTGCTTTCCCATGCCTGCGAGGGCAAAGCCAGGCTATGAACACCTTCCCCGGTGGCTGCACATCCCCTCCTCATCCTGGTGAAGGACAAGAGGCAAATTGCAACCCAGGAACAGAGCAAAGTGGTTCCCGAAGTCTAACACTCCCAGCTGCCCACTTCTAGGAGCAGGGAAGGAAGAACAGCCAAATGACAGGCTGCACACTCCTGGCTCTCAGCTGTCCTCGAGCCAAAGATGCCCTAATCAGTTCCAGCTGGGGGAAAAGCAGCTCCAGGCTTGCACTGAGCTCCTTTCAAGCCACTGCCTGAGCGTCCCCAAAATGCAAGCTTGCACGTGGAAGAGAATAACAGCCCGCCGGGTGCTAACAAGAGAAACCGCATGCTTTCTTCCAGCTTCAGCACGGCTGTGTGCGGTAGCAAGGACTAATTAATGAGGAGGGGCACGGTGGTGGGCTTCCTCCGGGTCTGCTCTGTATTAGAGGCGAGCAGCCCGTGCCGCTGGTGAAACTGCAATCAATTAGCCAGCCCCGCTGCTTCCCTGCGGTGCAGGAACACGCAGGAGGAGCCTGCTCAGAATTAGCATGTGAGTGCACAGGCTCGGCACCAGCCCGGAAACATCTCCTGCAAATGAGAGGCAGCGTTTAATTAGGTGGGAAGAGGCTGGGGGAGCCCCGCACTGCGGCTGCTGGGGATGATCCACGGTGGAAAACGCAAACTGCGGCCAAGGATGCATAGAAAGGGAAGGATGGGGGTGGGGGGGGTCACTGAAATTTGTGGTACAGGGGACACCTGTGAGGTAATCTGCCCATGGGATGTCAGTGCTGGTACCCAAAGGGTGGGAGGTGTGTATGGAGTCCCAGAGCCACCCCTCCGGGAGCCCTCAATGGCTTCCAGCTTTTGCTTTCCAATTCAGTCCACAAGTTCAGGAAGAAAAATCCCGGAAGAAGCTGCATGTTGTGTCCCCTCTGCACCCATTGCTTGCCTTGTCTTTGCTCACCTCTACCCCAAGAAAGAAGGCAGACATCACCCAGGAGCTCACAGATCCCAGATGCAAACTGCAGAGGGCGCGCAGCATCTCTCACCTCTCTGCACCCCCTCCTGTTAACTCAGCTCTGCCTGCTCCCCAGCAGTAAACACCAATAGCACTCTGCCTGCCCTCCTTACCCCACACAGCTCGAGCTTCTCCTGCTCAGGGGGCTCATGACATTAAGTAATGGGACCTTCGTGTATCATAAATGCTGCAGCAATCTTATTGCAGGCTCCATAGTGCCACAAACCGCCCAGCAGACAGAGTTCACCCCGCTGCTTTGCTGCGATGCTCAGGGCAGAGCACAGCATCCTCTCCTCTGAGCTCCCTCCTTTGCTTTGGCCCTGTCGGCCATACACACGTTAACCTTTGTTTTCCTCCAGGACTGCATCTTTTAGCCAGCAAGGAGCCCTGCAGACCGTGCTGCCATGCAGAGTGGGTGCTGCACCTGCATGCATCAGGCGCTCCAGAGCCTTTCATGCCGCACGCTTTGATGTTCTCTTTGATGTCCTGGACGAGGAAGAAACCGATCAGATTAAAATCTGCTTTGTTGATAGTCATTAACTCCCTACAAATAAAAACAACTTGAGGAGGGAACGGGGCTTTACAAACAGCACCTCATTGTGCCCAAAGGTCAGCCAGGCCATAGGGGAGCGCCGGGCAGCTGGGCTGGGATGTAACTGCCTGCAAACAGCCCTGAAATGAAGCTGGAGAGAAAAGCAAATGGGCAGCATCTTCCCCATGCATGTTGGATGCTCAGCACTCTGTCACATAACCCCACGTGCTGCTCGGTGCATCCTCCCCTCTGCTTCCAAGCAGTCAGTCAGGGAAAGCATCAGCTCAGGGACAGGTGAAGTACAGCAGACCCCCACCTGCCCCATGTCTGCACTCTGCCTGTGCATCCCCAGCCTGCAGTCCAGCCCAGAGCATCACCAGCCCCATGGGATGCAGCAGGGAATCACATCGAGGATCACTAAGGCACCCCATCACCTCTGCCAGGTCCCCCCATTCACCCCACCATGGAGCTCTGCACACCCCTGGTGTTCCACACTGCAAAACCACTCTACTCCTCTCCAGGGCAGTTCTCCAGTGCTCACAGGTGGGGAGTGCAGCCCCTCCAGGCCCATCAACCACGACTTTCCCTTTTAATCCCTCCCTGCCTTACCCCCCCCTTTCCTTCTCTTCCTTCTTTTCTCCCCCCAAGGAAATAACTGCAGCCAGAAGGGCTGCGCCGCTTCCAAGAACGAGCCTTACAAAATACACTGCGTTGTTCCACCCTTATGACTAAAAAGAAAGAAAAAAAAAAATAAAAAGAATAAGTTATAAAAATATGGCAACCCTTTCCTTAATTGGCTCCATGACAGCAGCGTAGGGAAGGCAGGCAGCCACCGTCTTTGCGCTTTTCGTTGTCCTTGGGAAAAGGAGCTGGGAAGCAAACATAAGGAAAAGCAACACCCCCACCTGGCCCCATGGCCGCCCTCAGCCCCACATTCACTCCCAGCCCCACTCATCTACACTCTGGTGGCGCATCCCCCTCCTCCCAAATGCTGCTCCCAGCAATGCCAGGCCCTGCACCATCACCGCTGCTGGGGGTGCTGTGCTTCATTCCTCTGTCCCAGCAAAGGGAGTTTCCCAATTCACCAAGCCCACACAACACCTGGTGGCCAACATGATGGTGTTGGGGGGCTCATGGCCCCACTGCGTGTGACTTCCATTCTTTCCAGCCCCATAACAAATCTCTATTCATCAAGCAGCTCCATGAGTCAGCACCAGGTGCCAGCCCCATAGCGTGTGCTATTTGGGATCTGCGCAGAACCAACACCAGGTGCAGGCCCCATAGTGTGCTACTTGGGATCAGCACAGGCCCAGCCCCAGGTGCCAGCCTCATCATGCATTATTAGGGGTCTGTGCAGACCCAGCACCAGGTGCCAGCCCCATAGTGTGCTATTTGGGATCCACGCAGATCCTGCAAGCACCCAGGCCCAGTAGCCACAACAGATGGCCCACAGTCCCACCACCTTTCCCAAACCACTGCCCATCCTGGAGCCTTTTGCTCTCTTCCCCACCCCCACCCCATTCCCCTTCACAGCCCAGCACACCCAGCCACTCCGGGAGCCAAATCCCTCTGGCTCCCTCAGCACTTTAAAGATCAGCCTGGTGGAAACACCGTACCCCACCAGCAAGAAATCCACCCGCCCAGACCCCAGCACACAGAGCTGGTACAGAGGCATGGCACACAGCCCCGGGTGAGCAGTAACGTAGCTGTAGCTGTGCTGCAGCCTTGCAAGCAGCCAGAGAGCTCCAGCTCTGCAAGGACAAGGGGAGGGCACGGCTGCAAGCTCCCATCCCAGGGATGGATGCTGCATGGAGATGTGTGGGGTGCAGAGACACACAGCTGTGCAGCCGCCCCATGGAAGCTCAGCTCCCTTACTGAACTGGATGCAAAGCTCGGGGGTCCTGTGTGTCTCCCAGTACAGATGCTGTTTGCATCCAGCTGCTCCAAGCCAACACAGCACAGAGCCAGCCATGCTCCATAGGACCCTCAGACCCTGCACGCACTGAAGGAGCCTTCATTGTGGGACATCCTTAAGACAGAGTGCTCTTAAAGAGCATTAGCCACTGCCCTCGTGCCCTGCTAATTGGTGGCCACGTAACTCAGCCCCAAAACCACAACATCAGGACACGACAGATGCCACAGAGTCGGGAAGTCCAAAGGCCATTGTCCAGCTCTGTCTAAGTTTAGATATATCCGTGCTGCCTGCGTGGGGCTGCATTCCTGGCCAGGCGGGTAAGATAAACAGGGCTTCCTGCAGGAACTGAGGACAATGGGGAGCAATCAGCAGTAATCCCCCACAGGAGAACAATGCAGGTAGGAGATATTTTGGTCTCAGCTCAGGAAGAGGCACCCAGGGCCGGTGGAACAGAGCAGGGCTCAGCTCACAGCCCCATATGGGGGCAGCCCCACTGTGGGTTCAGGGGCTGCCATGAGGAGGACATTACTCAGCCACTGCCCATCCTTTGGGGGCTTGGTGGTATATCCAGGACAAAAGGGCAAACAAGTCACAGAGCAGGACAGCTCTTACCCTCATTGCATCTGGCAAGCAGTAATCCCACCCGCTCATCCCTGGGCTGCCAGGGGCCGCAGCATCCTCTACATCTGGTACCCCCCGTGAGAACACTCAGGGACTCGCTGCCTCCATGCAGCCTCTCAGGGAGGTTTTCTCCAGGAGAAATGAGGAAGGATGGAACAAGAGCACAAACAAGCCCTTCCTTATCAAGGAAACAAATTTCCCAGAGGCTCCAGGGCTATTAGTGACCCCAGGGGCATCAGCACGGAGGAAAAGAGGATGGCAGCCGCCAGGGCTGCTTGGCATACAGACCTTTCCTTGCTCCCCCCCATCCCTTCCCTGCAGCCAGGGAAAAGCTCCAAGCACAAAACAGAGCGGGTTCCTGGGAGGGGGAATGCAAACCAGGCAAGCAGGCACCCAGAGCCATGGCCAGGTCCCAGCATGCCTCAGCTGTACTGTGATGCAACGCGCAGCTGGGAGCCATCAGGGGAATGTACTGAGCAGAGGTAAAGGCCTGGGTCTGTGCATCCACCCTAAAAACACACAGCACCCATTGCTTGCTTTGCCATAGCTCTGTGATTTCAGGAGTCTGGGTATTTCCCTGAGGAGGGACACCATCACCACGAGCTCTCCCACCCCTAAACTCCATCAGATGGCAGCACCCAGGCATCAGCTCCAATGGGTCCCCACCCAGGGTAACCCACAGCAGTGCCTGACCCACCTCCAAGCTCTCTGCACCGTGGGATGCTGAGCTCCTGCCGTGCACACACAGATGTACATGTGCATGTTCCCTCTGCTCCCACGCAGACCCTGGGCCAGCTGATGCTTGTGACGTTCCAGCTCAGCTCCAGGAAGAGCTCAGCCTGAAGTTCATTTTTTCCCCCCACTTTGGTCAACCAAACTCAGAACTGAGTTTGTATATTCAAACGCCATTTAATTTCTAGGCCGTTCCCCCCAGCGCGTGGCTGGCGAAACAAGACCCAAACGACCAGAGCCAGCAATTAATTCCCCTGTGAGACAGAAATTCCAGCAATAAATAATGGTAATGGTATTCCGCAGAGGCACAGAGCCCCTTTCATTTCCCAACCCTGAGCCACGTCATGGGAAGCCGGCGAGTCGGGCTGCTCCTGGCAGACACCCCACGATGTGCTGCGCCGTGGGGCCTGCAGGAAGCATCTCCTGCACTGCTGTAATGCACCAGGCTCAGCCCCATTTGGTGCAGCCCCAGCTGTGCACCGGGCGATGCAGTGATGCTGGGGCATGGCTGGGGACAAGAGCTCTGAACGTACACGAGCATCGCAGGGAAAGGGATGTGGGCACAAGGAGGGGGCAGGAATGGGGCATCCCAGATGCTGGGTTTGCCTGATTGGGGAGGAACCCACAGATGGATGGACGGAGCCTCCAGGCTGCACAATGGGCCATTTCCTAAGAAAGGGCAGCGTGTCCAGCGGCACAAAGGGCACTTATTCTGCCAGCCAGCAGTGTGGGAGGAGAGCTGTCACAGCCCATTGGGGCCACCAGAAACCCCTCTTAAGCCCCAAACCCCACCACCCCACACTGCAGCCCTGTCCCAGCACATCCCAGAGTTGCCACGAGGACTGTGAGTGGGGGGGATGGAGGGCCCCCCCTCCGGGGCACAAAGCCATCACATTGCTGGAGGTGACAGCCAAGGGAGGCTCTCGCTGGCCTCCATGCAGTGCCCTCTACTTGGGAAAAGGCAAGCTGGGGGCAGGCCGTAGCCTGCATTATTTGGAGGGAGGAGAAATTTGGCAAGAGCTGGGCACGGAGTGCAGCACAGCGTTGGTTTGGGGGTTGTGGCATCTCCGGTGAGGCGGCACAGCTGTCACCCTGAGGTGTGACACGGCTCCGGGGTCAGGAGCTGACCCGAGAGGCTCAAAAAGAGAAACCCCCAACCCCTAAAACCCCACATTCCAACCACCCTCTGCCGTGCAGAAACCCACAGCGTGCTGGAGAACGCGCCCCCCGCCGCCCCCCACCACCAAAAGGAGAGATGACCCCGATACAAACCAACGCAAAGTCACCGACCCATCTCACGCGCTCCGGGGCCGATCCCATGCCGCCTGCCGGCACACGGACAGCAGCACACGGATCCGGAGCCGTACGCTCGGAGCTCCGGAACCACACCAGCACCTGCCCAAGCCAAGGCAGCTTCCTTCAGCCTTCCTCCTCATCGCTGCGTACTTCCCATGGGCGGCCTCGAGGAGCCCAAATCCCTTCGTGTCGGCCGAACCTCCCCCACCCCGAGCGTTCTGCGGCCGAGCGAGGAGCGCTCTTTAGAACGGAGGGGGGAAAACCCGAACCCGGAACGCAGCAAGGAGCACCTGCAGCCGCCCGGCAGCGCCTCCCGCATCTCACGCCCCGCACAAACCCCGCAGCGCTGCGGGACCCTCCGGGACGGGGGGTTGGGAGAGGGAAGAGGGCAGCGGGTTCGGGCACCGTACGGTGTTGGGGAGCGTCTTATAGAACTCGGCGCTGCCCTTCGGGACCGGCAGCACCGCACGGAGCTCAGCGCAGCGCCCGCGATGCCCGGTGCGCATTTCTCCGCGCTCCGCCGCGTTTTTGGGAGCCGGGAGAAGAGCTCCTTTCACCGTCCGCTTCCATTTCAACTTCAGCGGGTTGGGGGGCAGCGGATCTCACGGCCGAACCCCGCCGACCGGCTGCGGCAAAAACCGGCACCCCCCCACCCCAAAACATTACATTACATTAAAAAGGCAGCGGGACGGTTCCGGGGGAAAAGGGCCGGCACGGAAGCACGGAGCCGCCCGCCCTATAACCGGATGGCGGAGCCCCATAAATCCTACAGGAACCCCTAAAAAAAGCCCAGGGCGGGGCTGCAGCCCCCCCTAACCTCCTCTTTATTTCCCTGCGGTGCCCCCACGCGATCTCGGTGCCCCCCTTCCCCTTACCAGCGGGCTGCGGCAGCCTCCCCGCCGCTGCCCGGGCATCTTGGAGGCGGCGGCGGTGCGGGGGAGACGGCGGCGGCGCGGGCGGGCGGCGGCGGAGCTGCGGGGCGGGGGGGGAGGGAGAGGCGGGACCGAACTGCTGCCCGCCCCGCCGCCCCCCACCGCCCCGCCCGCTCCAGGTGAGGCCGAGCCGGGCCGGGCCCGACCGCCCCCGTAGGGCTGGGAAACGAAGGGGAGATCGCAGCAGCGGAGCCACCGCGCGCCCCATCCTCACCTTAAATCCCTCTCCAGCACCGCTCAGCGAGGACGGTTTTCCTGATTGCAGCCGAGCCACATCAGCCCTTATTGCATATATCCATGCAGAAAACAAGTGGCCCCGTCGCAGCCCTCCGCTCGCCCCCCAGACCATTTCCCTATGGGAGTGCTGCCTGGGCCCCGCGCTGAGCTGCCGGTGGCAGAGGTGACCCTGGGCCAGCAGGCACCGAGTGGCGCTGCGTGGAGCCGGCAGGGCAGCTCCGTGTCAACACAGCGACCGCTGCGGGGTGAGTCACATTCCGTAGGGATGAGGAGATCACCCCCGGCTGCCCCACGTCTGGATGTTTTGGAGTCACCCTTCCCATGTCGGTGCATTTGGGTCAGGAGGTTCCTTGCTTTTCACACCCAGCGTGTTGCTGGGAGCGGGGGGGTCCCGGTGTGCGTTAACATCCACATCCCACCAATGGGAAATGAAGGTGCTTCAGTCACACCGCGGGCCTGGGGAGCTCTGTGAGTAACTAACAGCTCTAAAGCACGACTCGCCCTCTGACATCTATTCTTATGGTGGAAAAAATATATATACATATAAAATCCTTTTAACATCTGAATCCCTCTTCCAGAGCAGCTCTAGTGATGAGCAGGGCCAGATGAATTCCCCTGATATCATCACCTTTTCTTCTTGTGTTTCGGTGGCTTCGTGCTTTCCACGTCTCCCCAGCACCTCCCTCACCTGCTGCCTGTCGCTCTCTCCTCCTTTGCCGCTGCTCGGGGACGGGCAGTGGATGCTTTGCACCACCTCATGTTGAGCTCTGGAATTTCACAGCCCGCTCCCAATTTCCTATGCTGAGCAAACCGTGGAACAGCCGGAACAGGCTGTGCTGGCTCAGCACCCATTGCCCAACACCTCTCTGGGGATCGGTGGTTTAGCCATGCGCTTCCATTTCACCATCAGCATCTGAAGCAGGTGTACATCCCTGTGCACAGCTCTTGCAGGAGTGGCAATGGGCTGCGTTGGCAGCACTGTGCCTGTGTGTAACCCCATCCTGCTGTCTTCCACAGGAGGGAAATGCTCGCCTCTGCTGGGAGCTGGCATGGGATGTGGCTTTCAGAGAGCCTGCAGCCCCCTGAGGGAGCAGCATGCAGTGCTATGTCTGATGGAGGGCTGTAATGCCCTCAAGACCCCTCCCAGCGTACCCACACTCCCCAGCCCTGCGCTCCTGCAGGATGCTGCAGGGCAATCTCTGTGCCTTGCCAAAGAGAAACTGGCTTGCAGCAGCCACAACAGCCCCACGAGACCTACCCTGACCTTACAGAAACATTCCCACCCTTCCCAGCTCACTCAGAACAGCCCTTTTGCATTTACTCACATCTCCCACTGGTTTCAACCTCAGGTACCAGCAGGTAAAGCACACCCAGCTGTTAATAATGGAACAAATCACACATGTATTCAGTAAGACCTGAGTCTGACTTAGAATGAAATCAGTAACATTGCTCCCAGAGTGCTGAAGACCTGCACTTTTCTCCCATCACCTACAGACCTCAAAATACTTAAACCCTTCTTTCCTTCCCTGCCCTCCTCTCTTCCTTCCTTCTTTCATCTCTCCCTAACACAGAGCACGTGCTGCTCATTACAAGAGCAATTAACTCTTCCATCCAAGGGATGCTGTGGGTCTCCACACCACCATCCTTCAGCATCCCAGCACTGGGCAGAGGGCAGTGGAAGGGCTGCAGTGGGCATCTGAGTTGCTCTGAGCTGCTGGGAAGAAACCGCCCCACATTCCCCACACTACAGGCTGTGCTGCAGCCCTGCCCCACTGCAGCCCTGCCCCACTGCTGGGGTCTGGCCCCATCGCTCCTCCTGAGTCACAGCGATGAGACCCATGGAGTTCCTGTGGGTTTGGGGTGTCTCTTTCTTTCTTTCTTCCTTTTTTCTTAATTAAAATAAAATAATAATTGTCAAATAACTTCTGTGGATAATTACGGGCTTCTTGCTCACTTATTGGAGCCGGGCTGTAATTATCTGTGATGCAGGTGATTTGCAGCATGGATCATGTGGTGCTGAGTGGGTCAGAGGAGCACAGGGATACCGAGATCACAATTAGGATTTTAAAGCATGTTTTCCAGGGCTGCCCTGAACTCAACACAAGGGTTTGCTCCATGTTCTGCAAGAGCACAGTGCAGTGCAGGGATGCTGATGGCAAAAGGAACAGCCCTCTCTGCAGCTCCACTGTGACCCCGGGATGCCCAAGTGCCACCGACCGCATAGCAGAGCTGCAGTTCTCCAGCAAACATGGGGAAACTGAGTCCTGATGGGGTGCCAAAGTGCTCCCCACTCCCTACCCAGGAGTCTGGTGGCATTTGTGTCCCCATACAGCCACCCGCTGGTGGCATTGCTGCTGGCACTGGTGGAGACAGAGCTCAGCCCGCATGAGATGATGCATACAGGGGTATTTTGGGTCCCCCCTCATGTTGGGGTGGGCAATGCTGTCTCCATGGCTGCCCATCAGCATGGTAGTGTGCTTGCAGGACTTTCTCACACCCTCAATCTGCAGCATCAAAGCTGGTTTGAAGCCTTATCTTCTTTCCCTGCACCCCGTGGGCGAGGCAGGCATCCCATGAACCCCAACCAAAGTGCTTTGGGGGAACTGCAATGGGGCTGGACAGTATGGTCTGGGGTGAGCTTTGTGCTGCTCCAACCCATTCCCAAGCCCAGAAACCGACCTCACCCCATAGCCCACGGGAGTTTCACTGCCTGGAAACTGTCTGTGGGACCACATCAGTCTGCTTCTTCTGGCTCCCATCAGTGCCCAACAAGGAGCTTTAACATCCTGAGGCACCAAAATCCTCAGCATCCCAGAGTGCCCTGAGGAGCCCAATGCCTGCAGGAAGACGGATCACTGCTGCAAGAGGAAGGATCCTCCCTTTATGGGAAACACAATGAGGAAGAAGCGATGCTAGGAGCTCGTTGTAATTCCCTTTGCATAGCAATATCTGGAGTTGGGGCGTCTTTCCCTACAGTGCTGCTTCTGGCTGTATGCTGCTGGGAGACAGAAGGATGCTGGCAGCACGGCCAGCTCCTCCTGCATCCCAAAAGGAACCCGAGTCCCAAACACCTCCATGCACCCAGAGCAGCTCAGCCGTCCAGCTCCATCCCATTGCTGTCTGTGGGAACTTCATTCCCAACCTAAAAGAGAGCCAAACGAGGCCAACACCAACAGCACTCCAACACCCCACCCAGAAAAGTCTTTGGGCTCCTCCAGGGTGAAATCTGAGCTGGAGCCATTAGCAATCAGCAGCACTTTCCATGCCAATTAGTGCAGCCTGTGGGTGCTGCGGCAGGGCTGGCACCCGGCACACAGACGCCTGCTGGAGCACTCCCTGCAAACTCCGTTTCCAATGGGTGCCATGTTGGAGCAGGGAAGTGCTCTTCTACTCACGTTTTGCAGTGCTGGAGCATCTTGCTTTCTGCTTTAGGCTTCATTCAAACGCATCTCACCCCTGTGCACCATGGATGTGCACCATGGCTGTGCACACTGTGTGCCTGCAGCTGCCAGCACCTGCTTGGCACTGCCCCCAGTTAGCAACCACATGGTTGTGCTTCATACTTGCAGCTCTCAAACATTCTGCCCAGTGCCCAGCATCAACCTCAAGCTGGTCAGCCAGAGGGCAACGTGTGTGCTGGTTATTAGTGACTGCCTGTGAGTGCTAATTGATTCACCTGGCAAATTGCAGGTTAGAAAAAGAAGATCCTTTCCAACTCTAATAAGAATCACAGAATCACAGAATCACAGAATTGTAGGGGTTGGAAGGGACCTCTAGAGATCATCGAGTCCAACCCCCCTGCCAAAGCAGGCTCCCTACACCATGTCACACAGGTCGGCGTCCAGTCGGGTCTTGAATATCTCCAGAGAAGGAGACTCCACCACCTCCCTGGGCAGCCTGTTCCAGTGCTCCGTCACCCTCACTGTAAAGAAGTTCTTGTGCACATTCGTGCGGAACTTCCTATGCTGTACTTTCATCCCATTACCCCCAGTCTTGTCCCCGCGCACTACTGAAAAGAGACCAGCCTCACCACTATGGCCCCCACACCTCAGGTACTTATAAACCTGGATCAAGTCCCCTCTCAGCCTTCTTTTCTCAAGGCTAAACAGACCCAGTTCCCTAAGTCTCTCCTCATAGGGGAGATGCTCCAGGCCCTTCACCATCTTAGTGGCCCTCCGCTGGACTCTTTCCAAGAGATCCCTGTCTTTTTTGTACTGGGGAGCCCAGAACTGGACACAATATTCCAGATGAGGCCTCACCAGGGCAGAGTAGAGGGGGAGGATCACCTCCTTCGACCTGCTGGACACGCTCTTTTTAATACACCCCAGTATGCCATTGGCTTTTTTGGCTACAAGGGCACACTGCTGGCTCATGGTCAATCTGTCGTCCACCAGGACGCCCAGGTCCCTCTCAGCAGAGCTCCTCTCCAGCAGGTCTTCCCCCAGCCTGTACTGGTGCATGCAATTATTTCTACCCAGGTGCAAGACTCTACACTTGCTTTTGTTAAACCTCATCCGGTTTCTTACTGCCCAGCTCTCCAGCCTGTCCAGGTCTCGCTGAATGGCAGCACAGCCTTCAGGCGTGTCAGCCAATCCTCCCAACTTCGTGTCATCAGCAAACTTGCTGAGGGTGGTCACTATCCCCTCATCAAGGTCGTTGATGAAGATGTTGAACAAGACCAGACCCAGCACAGACCCCTGGGGGATGCCGCTAGTTACAGGCCTCCAGCCAGACACCGCACTGCCAACGACAACCCTCTGCACTCTGCCAGTCAGCCAATTCTCGACCCACTTCACCGTCCACTCATCTATCCCATACTTCCTCAGCTTTGTTATAAGGATGTCATGGGGGACAGTATCAAAAGCCTTACTGAAATCAAGGTAGACTACATCTACTGCCCTCCCCCTGTCCACCCAGCTAGTGACATCTTCATAAAAGGCCACCAGGTTGGTCGAGCACAACCTCCCCTTGGTGAACCCATGCTGGGTACTCCTGATAACCTCCTTATCACCCAGCTGTCTGGAGATGGCATCCAGCACAAGCTGTTCCATCACCTTCCCTGGGACAGAGGTGAGGCTGACTGGCCTATAGTTACCCGGGTCTTCCTTCTTGCCCTTTTTGAAGACTGGAGTGACATTGGCCGTCCTCCAGTCTTCAGGCACCTCCCCAGTTCTCCAAGACCTCTGAAAGATTACAGAGAGCAGCTCAGCAACGACCTCCGCCAGCTCTCTCAGCACCCGCGGATGCACCCCATCAGGTCCCATGGATTTATGGACCTTAATGTTTCCTAGGCACTCACGGACCACCTCTTCCCTGACTAAAGGGAAATCTCCCATTCCCCGGACTCTCTCATCAACCTCCAGGGTCCGGGATTCCTGAGGGAGAGCCCTTGCACTAAAAACAGAAGCAAAGAAGGCATTCAGTATTTCCGCCTTCTCAGCATCCCCTGTTACCAGAGCGCCCCCCTCACTTAGTATGGGGCCCACATTCTCCCTAGCCTTCCTTTTGCTGTTAACGTATTTAAAAAAGCTTTTTTAATTATCCTTTATCTCCTTAGCTAGATTCAACTCCAGGTGGGCTTTGGCCTTCCTGATCGCATCTCTACAGTCCCTGACTACATTCTTGTATTGTTCCCAAGTGGTCAGACCCTTTTTCCACATATCATGTACTTTCTTCTTCCTGCGGAGCTTGCACATGAGCTCCTTACTCATCCACGCAGATCTCCTTGCACCTTTTCCCGATTTCTTAGTCACAGGGACGCACCGATCCTGAGCTTGGAAGAAGAGCCGTTTAAACGCTAACCAGCTCTCACAGGCAATAAGGATTCTACAGTTGTTTTCTATGGTCCTGTGAAAAGTCCAAACCTGCCTGCAGGGAAAGGTTGACATCAACTCGTTGAGGAGGGGAAAAATGATGAAAAGTTTTAAAAGGCAAAGTGGAATTATTTGGACAGGCAGACGTGGGTGGCTCAGGCTGAGCTCTACGGGGCAACTGGGGATGGGGAGCTCCTGGGGCTTCTTGCTCTGCAAAAGGTTTTCCTCTCCCCAAGCGGGGCTGGAGCCCTGCAGAGCACTGCTGTGGGTTGGGAGAGGACAGGGTGAAAAATGGAACCCAGCAAGTCTCGACCTTTTCACTCCAGATTAAGGCAGCATCGCCCTCAGGGAGCTCAGCCCCACTCAGCCCTGCGTGGGCAGCTGTGCACTCAGCAAGCCCTCAGCTGCACTTTGTATGGCTTCACCAAAGCAGTGCCCCCCTAGAAGTCCCCATGTTAACCATCCCAATGGTTTCCAGCTGTCACAGCTCTGAGGGACGCAGGACCCCCACAGAAGGCTCCTTCCTGAGCCCTGATCCTGAGTAGGATCAAGGATAGCCCCGCATCTTCACGCTGAGCTGAGGAACACCTTGGGGGCAGCTGGGTGATGATCCCTAGGGTACACAAGCTTTGAGGCTGCTCATTTCCTCCACGTCCTGCCCTGCTATGGTTGCATGAACCCTTCTGCGTGCCCCACCTCTCAAGTATGTCCCCATTGGACTGGTGGCCACCCAGTTTGCTGCTGGAGATGCTGATGACCATGGGCATGGTGGGGCAGGTTGGTGGTCGGACTAGATTAACTTCATACTCTTTCCAACCTTAATGATTCTGTGATGTTATGATTCTATAGGAGCATTCCCCCTGTTTCCAGGCAAGGTGCTGTCACCTCCTTGTGATGGTCTTCCAGGAGGACACCAGGCAGACCTCTGCCCCCTGGATAGGCCACAGAGATCCCTGCAGCCCCAATGCCCTGGGATCAGCTGTGGAAAGAAAGCCAGGACATCCCTGCTGCAGCAGGCTGTGGGCTGGAGGTGGGAACACAAATTCCTCTCACACCCCACACTGCTTTTGGCCTGGCTTCCCTGATATTCCCTGTCTCATGTTTCACCCCCTGTGATCTTACTGTTGGCTGCCCACGTTTCCCACTGTAGGGTGGGGACATGAGGCTGTGCCCAGGAACCTGGAGCCCCACAGCTGCCAGACAGGCTCTGTCTCAGCATGTCCTACACATGGCACGAGGATCAGAGACCTTCCTGCTGCCAGGGCCATGCTAGCAGCCCTGGGGCACAGGGCAAGCACCCAGCAGACTTGTCTAGGCTTCAGCTAATGCAGAGCACTGGAGGAGAAACCCACAACATGCCATGATGCCATTGCTCCCAATGGCAGTGGGACACAGCACAGCCTTGGCAGTGTGGTGTGGCACAAGCCTATGGCAGTGGGGAGAAGAGGCATCCAACTGGGACCATCAGGACTTGGATGGAGGTGGCTGCTGGTGGAACAGGGGAGGTGGCTTCGGAACTTGGATTTGGTTGTGCTGAAGCTGTTGTGTCCTTGTGCATCTGTCTGTGACTTGGGTTTGTGATGAATGTAAACCACCCCTGCTGCGTTGCTTTGCCAAGGACCATATTATTTCATGTATCTGGGTCAGTCTCATTCCTCCTCTTGTAGCACATCACAAAGAACTCTGCCCTTCCCTTGTGTCCAGGCCTCATCATCCCCCTCCAGGACAATTGCCAGCACTATGGCATGGAGCTCTTCCTTCCCAGCCCAAGGCTTCTCTTCATTCTCCTATTAGGAATTTCATACGTGGGCTCAACCCTCCAAGTCAAAGCAGCAGCATATCGTGGCACTGAGGGACGTGGTCAATGGGAACCATGGGGATAGGTTGGGGTTGGACGTGGTGATCTGAGAGGTCTTCTCCAACCTTAACAACACTATGATTCTAAAGCCAAAGAGAAACCAAATGTACCCACCAACATCCCACTATGGTGAGGTCTTTTGGGGCAGAAAGAACCCACTGCTGGGAACCGACAGATCTCAGTGCTTCCCCAGCCCCTTTGGCAGCCCTGAGCTGGCAGGGTGGTGCTGAGATGGAGAGCAGCAGCTCTCAGCCCTGCAGCCCCCCAAGCACAGAGATGCTGGAAGTGCCATGCAATAACCCTCTTCATCAACATGCTGCTCCTCTCGCCGCTCGTTACAGGGAGGCTAAAAATAGAGCGGTGAGCCAGCATTCCTTCTGCACAGAGATGAGAAGAAAACTTTGGGTTTTGCTTGCATGGAGGAGCGAGCCCAAATGTTCTCATGTCTGTGATAAAGCCATAAATAGCAGTCGGCCTCCAGAAGGGACCATGGGGGAATGTATGGGGCAGGTGGTGCGGGTGGCTCGTGTTGTCCACGTGGCAATGAAATCCCATGAGCTGCAGCTGCTGTTGGGAACGCTGCTGATGCCCTTTGGCTGCAGCATCTTGGGGCTGAGATGTCTGCAGAGCAAAAAGGGAAGAGATGGTGGGAGCTCACATGCTGCCCCTGAGCATCCCTGAAAGGGGGGATGCAAAGGTTCTTCATACAAACAGAAGCCGTGCTACCAACGTGGCTTTGGGGATGGGTGTGCACATTGCACGTTGCTTTCTATTTTCTTTTCAGTGCTACCTCTATAGCTAACAGATTTCTGGGGCTGATCTGTGGAGCTGGGCTTACAACCAACAGCTCCCAGGTGGACGTGTCCTGCTCTCCTATCCCTCCCGCTGGTTTCCTTCACGAGGTGTGAAAGTACTTGCAAAAGCAAAAGCATTTGTTTTCCCACTTCAGGAAGCCATGACAGCTTGTGACCCGGGGCTCCCACCATCTGCCACACGCATTGCCCACTTGGTGACACCTTCATGCGTTCGGCAGCTTCGAGACAACCCTGATGGGAAGCTCTGCAGCCAGCAGGATATGCTGCTGATCAATCCTTTCTCCTTCCACAAATGGATATGATGGTGCCATGGCTGCTTCCTGCTCCATAGGCCAATTTCCTATGGTACCTTCTTAGGCATGGCTCCATGCTCTGTCTCCATGGGGAGCAATGGGCAGAATAAATGGCAACAAGTCCCTTCCAAGAGCCTTCAGTGAGTGATGTGGGTAGTGTTGGGTTGCTCTCATTGCTAGCCAGCCCCCAGCACTGGACCCTGTGCACTTTAATGAGGAGAACTCGCTAAAGTATGAGTGGGTTTGGCATTTAATTGCTGGGGAGAGCACAGGGAGTGAGGCTCTTTCATCCTTGGACAGAGGAGAAGTGCTTTGAAACCTCTTCTGTTTGATGAAGGGTGCCCACAGAAAGGCTCTGCTCAAGGCACGGGGCTGCTGGGGCATACAGGAACGGCCCCATATAGTGGCACAGTGGGGCACAGGGGCTGGAAAGCTGCACAGTATCAGTGTGGGGAGACCTGAGAGCTCCAGGTGGGGAGAAAGGCAGAGTGTCAGCAGAGCTGTGCTCCCTGCTGTTCCTTCTGCTTAACGCATCCCGTGCTCCTCACTGAGCTTTGTCAAAGCATTTCACTCCACCGCACTGCGCCTAGCCCAGACCTGAGGACAAACCCCGTCTGCTCCCAGCAGTGCTCGATGTTCCCATCCGGCACACTCAACTGCTGTGCAGGAGATGTCCCCAAAGTAGGCTGGAACGGGACAGCTGCTGTCAGCAGACCGCGGTGCGATGCGCAGCATCGATGTGACAGCGTCGGTCAGCGCAGCTGCCAGCAGAGCACACAGATTTGTGAGCTGAGAAGCCTCGGGGAGGCTGAAAACAAAAAAAAAGAAAGCAAAGAGCTCGCGTAGGAAATCATCCTTCAACTTCTGCATCTTCTCCCTCCAGCCTCGATTGTTCCCCTGCAGCTCTGCTCTGTGCTTTGAACGTCTTGCGTGACATCGCTCGGCCTGGAGATGGAGCAGCATGGACTCAAAGCATCACCCAGAAACAACAAAGAATGCAAAAAAAAAAAAAAGAGAAAAGCCTGAAATGCCGATGTTGGGCGATGAGGACGCCGGTGTCTTCAGTCTCCGCGAGCAAAGCGTTGCGCTTAGGAGGAGCAGCATGACCCTGAAGCTTTCCGCTCCGCGCACCCGGAGCCGCGTTCCTCCGCGCAGAGAACTGGGAGACTTCTCCGAGGTCCTGCGCACCTCTCGGCCTCCTCTAGGGTTTGTCCTTCTCCGCATCCCCTGCCATGTTTCCTGCCTGCCTCCAGCCCCATGGAAGGGCTGCTAAATAACAGATAGGACACGCGGCACCACCGCCTTCGGGGGGGACCGATGGCGCTGTCCCATAGGGCCTCCCCAGCAGCTCACCCCCGTCTGCTTTGCTGGTGGCACTTCATTCATTTTCCGCACCGTCCCTTTGTGGCAAAGGGGAGAAGAACAGAAAGAGGAATTTCTGTCTTTTCATTCTCCCCCCCTCTCCAAATTGTAACCAATTCTGGGCAGGTGGCCAAAAGGTAATAAGAATCCGCTCTGTTTGGAAACAGCTGAGAAATGCATAAATGACAGCAGCTCGGTGCTGCAGGAGCTGCACATCAAGCAGGCTGTGCATCCCAGGGTCTGTTAACATCTGATGGGGATAATGGGAGGTTTAGAGCATCTCATTGAATTAAACACTTATACCCCGATTTGGGGCTCTAAAGCTTGCAGTCACAGGGTGCAGTGAAACACCTTCCTGGCGCTGCCAGTGCATTTTGCTCTGCAAAATAAAGCATGAAAGGAAAGGTTGCTCTGTGTCACGCTGCATCAATCCCTGAAATGAATCCCCACGGTGCTCTGGGATAAGGGCTCTGCACTGCACTGCTTTCGTGGGGTGCAGAGTGAGGTCTGAGCTCAGGGAACATCTCAGGCAGCCCATGGCTGTGATGCTTCTCTGCTGCTGCTTGCAAAAGGATGGGGTTTTTAATTGCAGCAGGGGAAAAAGTCCTCGTTAGCAGGTTGGAAATGCATTGAGCCCTCCTGAGAGCTCAGCAAGTTGTGCCTGCAAGGAGCAGAAGGGGGAAGTAGTATCAACCTCAGCCATGTGTGCCCAGAAATCTCCCATCACCATGTATACACGTGGCACATCAGCACCCATGGGAGAGCTGGGCTACATGCCCTTGCTTAGCTTTGCAAAACCCCATGGGCAAAAGGAGCACAGGGATGGAGTGGGGGACTCTTTCTGCCCGCTTTGCAATGGGGAGCACCCAGCTGGCTCACAGCTACAC
Organism: Coturnix japonica; assembly: GCF_054131305.1. NCBI lineage: Eukaryota > Metazoa > Chordata > Aves > Galliformes > Phasianidae > Coturnix > Coturnix japonica. The sequence goes on from NC_140666.1 coordinate 10,189,384, forward strand.
AGACCCATAGCTGTGCACAGCACGCGATGGCTATGAGCATTTCAGGTGCTGTCCCCTCTCCTCTGCATGAAAACATGACCATCCCATAACAATGCCATGGCAATCCCAGCTACTGAGACCCACTATAAGGAAGCAGAGGGGGTGCTGCAGGGTGTGCCTGCTGAAATCTATCCCTGGGACGCTTCCACCCCCTGCTGCTCAGCAAACAGTTTGTCATCTGTCTGCACACTGCCCACCTTGCCCTGCTGCAACACTCAACTCTGCTCCAAACAAAAGGTCCAGAAGATCTTTGCAGGATGGCACGGTGCTGCTGGGGGCCAGGGGTGCCCTTTTCAGTTCCCATCCATACTGCAGACGTACTGGGGCTGCAGACAGTGCGTTTGTGTGGTGCTGGGTGGAGGAGGGAGACCTGCAACTTCACCGTGCTGTGCCCCACAGCACCCAGAACAAGTTCCATCAGCCATATAATTACCCCAGCTGGAAAAGCCCTCTAAGGTCCCCAACCCATCACACCCCACCATGCCCATCACCACATCCCTCACTGCCACATCCTTATGGTTCTAAACACCCTCAGGTGACCCCACCACTGCTGGAGACAAGGTGACCTCTTCAAGTGCCATCCTACCTGCTGAGCTGTGGCCTCAGAACCGATGCATCTGCTCCCAGGGGTGGACAGCACTAACTCCCATCTCACACTGCTCACTTGTGCTCTGTATCGGGCTGCCCTGGTTACCCACCGGGCAGGTGTTGTTGATCAAAGTCACCTCTCAGACGTCAGCTGTAGCAGCTAACTGGGAGCACAGGGGCTCCAGGTGTGCTTTGCCTTGGTGATTGGGCCGTCCTCATGCCCCATACGTGGTTCCAGGATGGAACCCATGTGCCAGCAAGCCCTGCTCACTCTGGTCTTGCAGGAGGGCTATGCTCCAGGAGGTGCAAGAACAGCATTTCACAGCTCCTCTCTGCTTCAAGCTGCAATGGGATTTGGAGCTGTGCTGTGCACCAAGGCACCAAATAACACCTTCTGTCCATAGAACACATAAGCAGGGCAAAGCAAGGCAGGTCTGCCTGCCTACAGGGGCCCCCAGCCACCGTGATGGTGGGGAGTAGTTAGCTGGGATGAGAGGAGCAGCAAATGACAGGTGGGAAATGACAGCAGCAGGCTGCAGCTCCCGCTCCCGGATCTGAGGGTGCCCTGTCAGCACCGACAGGTGGAGGGAGATGCAGAGATAACGTCCTCAGACACAAATGATGATGCCTGGAGAAACTTGTCCAAAACCCCCAGGGAAAGCTGTCGCTCTGGGCTTGTTTGGAGGTCCTTCAATAGGGGCTGCAGTGCAATTACTGCTCGCACAGCAGAGCGCAAAGCAAAGGAACCCGGTGTGCAGACATTCGGCGCTGGGAAACTGCGTACAAATGAGATGGACTGTCAAAAATAATGAGAGGAGTGGCATCCGAGAGAGCCAGGCCATCCAACCTGAGCAGTGCCGGGATCGGTGGGACGAGCTGAGGCTCATTGCCTCCTTCAGCCTCGCTCCCATAGGTCCCCCATACAGGGACTGCCGGCTCCAGCTCTGCCTTCACACCCCCGCTCCACTCCCGGCTTCTTCCCTCTGCCATTTGCATACCGTGCATATTCATGAGGGACGTGACTAATTAAAGATTCATGCACGCAGCCCTCGCACTTGCAATTAATCGGAACGCTGCAGTATTCCTCACTTCCCCCCCCCCTTCCAGCAAAGCCAGCAGAGCTTGCTGTGGGATGCAGAGGGTGTGGGTGCCCCTGTGGGTACTGAGCATCCAGGGAGGGCTGATCCTATAACAGCTATGGGGTGCAAGCCGAAGCGAGCTGGGTTACAGCATGATAGCACTGCTCTTGGGGGCGTTTGGGCACTTCCAGCCTTTCTGCAGCTTGTAAATACGTATTAATTCTTAATTTTATTCCATCCCTGGTGCCAGGGTGCACAGGATTAATCACCGCCGCTCCACGATAAAGGGTCTGGGAGCCAATCTTCAGCTCTGCCCGAGATTTATTCCCCTTTGAAAACAAATATCCTGACAGGGAGAGATTTCCTGGCACAGAGCAGCTCTGTTTAATTAGAGGGGTGATTCATGTTTTCAATCAGGGTTTAATACCGAGCCCTTTACGGGCAGCAGCGCAGCAGGAGCCTGTAGGTCTGCTGGGCAATGAGGAGGGAACCTGGGGCTGCTCTAACCAAAGCAGTGCCCCCCATTGGGATCCTATCCCACCAAGAGCAGCCATGGGGTGGCTCCATCCCTGTGCATGTCTGCGTCCCTTCAGGGAGCAACACCATCAGGGTTCCAAAGGAACAGCCGAGCTGCCCCAGCTCCAAATGCTATGACTGAAAGGCAAAGATGTGGCCACCATTCTGCTCCAGAATGAGCTAACAAGGTCCGTGTGGGGGCAAACACCTGAGGAGTAGGGACATGAGTGTGGAATGGACCCAGTGCTTCTGCATGGGTGCAACCGGTGTGAGATCCCAGCCTTACAATGAAACTATCTGACCCCAAACTGAGCATCTCAAGGTGGGGAGCAATGCTGGGGAGGTCCAGGGGAGTCCCACACACTGACCTGCAGCATCCCCAGACACAGGCATCCAGCAGCTCCTGAGTGTCAGCACCACGCTCTGACAGCCCCATCCTGGGCACCAGTTTAGAAACAAGGCAGACGCAGCCAAGGCCCATAAAATTAATTAGTTCTCACTTGAAATTAAGCATCTCAAATGGGTGTTTCATGGAGATTTAATTAAAAGCTGTGCTGGAACCAAGCTGGAGGGCTTGGGAAGCAGGGAGCCGTCCCCACGTCCCCATGTGGCACCAGCTCTGCAGCCGGGCGCTGAGACCCAAAGGGCATCATTCCATCTGCACGACACAGCAGCGAGTCCATCGTCATCACATCAGACCTACAACCAACCCCGACTTCTGTCTCATCCTTTTGTGACGCCTTCCCTTCTTCCACCCCATCCCAGCGTTGTGCCCAGCAGCTCCGCGTGCCCCGCTGCTCCCTGCGTTCCTGGGGGGCGTTTTGGTGCCACGCACGACCCCTGCGCGCACCAACCCTCTGCTCGTAGCGCGGTGCCAGCAGTGCCAGCGCCGGGGCCTTGCTGCCACCCAGCGGCTGCTGCGGGCACGGGTGTGGGAGCGCGTGTGCGTAGGGGGCTGTGAGCGTGCGTGGGGCCGCGTCCGTGTGTGTGCGCACACGCGCTGGGCGCGCATCGGAACGTGCACGGAGCACAGGAGCGGGTGCTGCGGGTGGGTGTGCAAGTGGTGCACGTGGCTGTGCACGCGTGCACGTGGCAGCGCCGTGCAGGGTGCACGTGCTCACGGCTGTCCCGGTGCCGCCCACAGCGGCCGGAGCGAATCTCAGCAAGAGCGACGCGCTGCCCGTTGGTTTTGGCACCGACCCGAAGAGCGTTCAGCCCAATTAAACGAGTTTCCTCACTCAATTGAGCGTAATGCGGCTTCATACGTCTTAATAAAGCCCTAATCTCTGCGGTCAGTGCTGCGGGGGGGCGGTGAGAGCAGCACGCAGCCGGGCAGCGCAGCGCCGGTGCCGATCAGAGCCGGAATTAGGAGCCACCAGCACGGCGGGGCCTTTTCGATATATCCAACTTCCTACGGCTTAGCGAGGATGGGGAAGGAGCCGCCCCCACCGCGGGGGCTTTGCGGGGATGGAGCTGAGCCCGCAGATCCCGGGGGGTGGGCACGCATCTCCTGCTGGCTGTGTGGGTGCTCTCCCAGATGCCACCACAGTAATGCTCCGGGTACCAGCGCTGTGTGCGGCACAGAGGAGCCCCACGGAGCGGAGAGGATGAGGACGGGAGGTGCCACTGTGTGTCCCCAGCACCTGCTGTGCTGTGCTGGGGGTGTGGGAGGTGCAGCCCCACCGTGTCCCTGCACCATGCCCACCGCATCCGCATCCCCATCACATCCCCTGCATCACCCCATCCCTGCTATGTCTCCACCACGTCCCCTCCTGCAGCCCCACCACATCCTCTCCATCATCCCATCCCCACCATAGAATCATAAAATCATAGAATGGCTTGGGTTCAAAGGGACCCTAAGGATTATCAAGTTCCAACCCTCCATGCCACAGACAGGGCCATCAACCTCCACCAACCATCATGTCCCCTGCACCATGCCTTCTGCGTCCCTTCCATCATCCCCAGCACATCGCCTCCATCCTCTCCATCCCCACTGTCTCCACCATGTCCCCTCCTGCACCACCCCCACCTCCCTCCCCTCCACCACCCCACCAACATTATGTCTACACCACATCCCATCCTGCATCCCCACCATGCCCCTCCATCACCCCATCCCCCCCACATCCCCATGTGTGTACCACACCATATCCCACATCCCGCCCCAATGATACCCCACACCATCCCTCCTCCAGCACATCCCACACACCCTGTTGGGTTCCAGCAACCCCAAGGGGGAGGATGTGCTGACTTTCCTAAAGCAGGCAGGAGGGCGGCATTGTGTTCCCATCACAGGCTGGGAACGAAGGCCAGAATGGCAAACCAGAAGGCAGATCATTTTGAGCACGGGAAGAGGAGCAACCCCTGCAGGGCGACTCACCACCTCCACTCCATCTCAGAGGGAAGCAATTAGCACGACAGCACAATGAGTCTAATTGCAACCACAGATTTGATGAGCAGCCCATGGCACAGCCCAAGGAGTCCATCACCCGTCCTGCACCAGGGCCCCGCCGGGCACTCGGAGGGATCTGTTTGCTGCAGCGTTGCACAGCGTGGAAGGCACGCTCAGCATGCAGCGTGACTCACCGTTATGCAAGTGGCAGCTGTGGGGCTGGCAGTGAGCAGCCATCCCCAGAGCCGCCCGCTGTGGGGCAGCCATGGGGGAAACACAGCTTGGGGGTCAGCGCTCTGCAATGGGGGGAGCAAAGAGGGGAGCTGGGGGGCTGTGCAATAGGCTGAGTGCTGGCATCGCTGCCCCACATGCTGCCCCACACTGAGTGGCTCTGGGAAGCCCCAGCCCCGTGTACGGCCTGTGTCCCTTGGCCTGTGGCTCTGGCTCTTGGGGACACTGGGGTCAGCGCTGTGCTACTGATGTCCTGCAGGAGCCACAACATGGGGCACACCGGTCACACGGAGGACACAGCGAGAGGGACGGCCACCCCTGCATCCCACTGCACCACACACGTCCTCACAGCCCACCGTGCCCTGTCCCTGCAGTGACATCAGGCAGCAGATGCACCGTGCCCAGAGGGCTGGCGAGGGGGTGGCACAGGGAAATGTCACAGCTGTGACAGCACCGGGTATTCTTAGCCCCACACCTCAGCCCTGACATGGGGACAGCAGCTGGCACCCTTGGGGACAGGTGGCACATGGTGTCTGGCGGGTGCTGTGCCCTACCCCGCTGTGCCCACGGGATGGCAGCAGCCTCCCTTACCCCCTCCCCAACTCGCCCCCGGGCAACCACAGCCACGCGTGGGGCAGCACGAGGCCCCAGAGCGGAGCTGTGTGACGGGTGCCCATGGCAGCCTGGTGCCACAAGGCCCTCGTGGGGTGGAGAGTGTTTCATCCTCACGTGAAACCTCTTCCTCCTCTCCAAAAAGGGAACCAGGAGAGCTGATGGACTGCTTCTGCCTTCTCCCAGCAGCACCCATGCTGTACCGTCCTGCTCTGGGTGTCAGCTGCTGGGTGCTGGGTGCCAGCTGGGTTTTGACCCGCGTTATCTGCCCTTATCTCTGTCCACTGCCCCCTGCATGCAGAGCTACCTCTCGTTGCCTCCCCCGTCCTGCCCACTCCCCTTTCCCTCTCCCAGCATTGAGCATCCCATCCCACGCTAACCCTGTCCCATTTCCCACCACAACCATGACCACGACATTTCCCAGTGGTTCCTTGCACCTCTCAACTCGCTGCCCTGGGAGATGCTCCCACCATGCTCCAAAATCCCCTTTCTTCCCCCTACCTAGATGTCTGTTTCCTCTTGCCCACCCCGTCAGCTCCACATACTGAGGGTGCTCTGCCCTCCTGGGGGCTCCTCTTTCCCAAAACTCATTGGGGCTTTGCCCTGAACTTCAGAGGGTCGATGTCACGGCCACCTTTTGGGTGTGTGTGATTTTAGGTCCCAGCCTTGGGTGCCTATGTGGTAACAGGTGCTCAGTGGGGCACCAATGGGACACCCAGTGGGGTTGATGTCACGGCCATCCCAGGAAACACAGAGTGGGACCTTGGTGCCAATGGGGCAGCGGGTTCCCATGGAGCATTGGGTTCCAATGGGGCAGGGGGTGCCAGTAGGTGCTCAGTGGGGCGGTGGTTGCCAATGGAGCATTTGGTGCCCGTGGGGCAGTGGGTGCCCATGTGTTATTGGGCGCCAATGAGCGCAGTGGGTGCAGCGGGGCAGCGCGCCATACAGGGCGGTGGGCGGCCATAGCGGGATGGTGGGGGGCTGCTGATACCCCCGGTGCTGACCCAGCGGCCGGAGCCGTGGGGACGGCGGGCGCGGTGCCAGCGGTCTGCTCGCAGGGAGCCCCGCAGCTCCGGGCGCTGCCATGGGGCGGTGCCGGGCTGCCCGCAGCGGGTGCCGGCGGGGCGGGCTCCCCGGGGTGGGGCGGCGGTGCGGGGCGGGGAGCGGGGCCGGGCGCTCGGGGCCGCCGTTCGCCGGAGCGGGAGCGGAACCGGAGCGGAGCCGGGAGGAGCGGGGGCCGGGCGGCTGCGCGCGGCGCTCGGCCCCGGGATGTCCTCGTCGCCCGGCGAGCAGTGCCGCTCGCCAGTGGGGCTGGATTGCTGCAGCTGCTGCCTGGACCTGGTGGGGGCCGACGGGGGAGAGAACAACAACCCGGGCAGCCCCACCGCCAGCGGCTTCCGGCAGCTGCGGGAGCAGCTGGAGGGCGAGAACCTGAACGCCGCCAAGCTGAGCTCCATCATGCGCCAGGACTCGCTGGAGCCCGTCGTGCGGGACCCCTGCTACCTCCTCAACCAGGGCATCTGCAACAGGAACATCGACCAGACGCTGCTCTCCATCCTGCTGCTCTTCCACAGGTGGGTGCCCGTCGCCGTGGGGCCGCGCTCCGTTGCCGGCTGCGTGCCGCGCTCCACGGACCCCGGGCTGATCCCCGCCGTGCCCGGAGCGATGGGGACGCAGACAGCTGTCGCTCGGGGTGGTGCCACCTGCGGCCCGCTACGGGTCGGTGGGACGTGGGGGAGCCGCTCCCTGGAGCCGTTCCCCATCCCCCGCACGGTCCCCATCGGCCGATCCCGTCGGCATCTCCAAAATAGCGCTGCGTGGGGGCACATGGCTCCGCACGTGGCACCTGCGTGACCTCTCCCCACGGCTCCCGCAGCCCTTGCATAACGCGGGGCCGACGCTCAGGTGGGAGAGGAGGAGCCGGGCTGAGCACCCCCTGCACGGCCCACGGGGGGAAATGGGGGAGAGACGCCGAGAGTTCCCCGCGTGCGTGGTGTGATGTGGGCAGGGAGGGAGGGAGGGGACACGGGGGAGGGAGGTGACGGTGTCCCCCCCCCCCCCCCATGCAAGCTGGAGACCGGAGCTGTGCACCCGTGGAAGCGATGCCTGTGCTTATCCAACCTGCTCTCCTCCACCCTCCTGTGTCCCTCCCCACAATGCCCACACCTGCACCCACTGTTGTTTTGCTCCAACCTGAACTTTCTCCTCCTGGGGGAGGCGCCAGGTGAGGCGGGAGGCGATAGTGGATGGGGTGAGGGCTGCGGTGCTGGGGAACACCCCGATAACGCAGCCCATGGGGGGATGGCACTGCTGGCACCGCGCTCGGCGGCCACGGTGGCCCATGGACACCTGCAGGAGGAGGCACTGTGGATGGTGGGTCAGTGTGCAGTGGGGGCAGACCCACGTTGGGGGTTCACAAAGTCCACCCTCAGCACCTCCAGCCTGGTTTGGGGGGTTTCCCCTGGCTGCGTGCTCTCTGCAGGCATACAGGAGGGATGCTCAATGCTCTTGCCCATAGGAGAACCTAAGGCTAAATCCCAATCCCAGCTCCTAACCCTAAACCCAATCTTCAAACTGATCACTAACAATGCTAACCCCTCACCTTAGCACCAAACCCCACCCTGAGACCAACTCCAGCCCTAACCCCAACCCTAAGACCAACCCCCAAACTAATCCTAACCTTCCCCCCAACCCTAACCTTGAGCCCAATGCTAATCCTAGCCCTGCTCAGGAGACAGGAGGCCCCAGGGTGGCATCTATGGCATGGCACCACTGATCCCGGTCCCTGCCATGCAGAACCCCAAGAGGTGGCCCTGCAGAACTTGTTCCTGCAGCGCGTGGGCTGCAGTGACAAGAGAGCTTTGAGCAGGGGACAGCGGGTGGGCGTGAGGCTGAGAGCCAGGGCTGAGCTGCGTGGGAGCCCCCCAGGAAAGGGATCAACAGGCTCTGAATGTCACAGCCCCACTGGTTGTGGGGCAGGGGGGCAGGAGGTCTGTGCTTGCCCCATGGCCATGCCCCGCCGATGAGCAGCAAGCTATATTTATCTGTGTTGCTGGCATGGGGACAGTAGTTTGTCACCCTCCGTCTGGGGTTGTATTTAGACCTGTGTGGGGGGAGCCAGGGCCCCCCCAGCACCGAGTTTGGGGTGTGATGCAGAATCCTGAAAGAGGTCCCATGGAATCGTGGAGGCATTTGGGGTGGAGGAGACCCCAGAGGTCATCAGCTCTCAGTATCAATCAGGCAGCTCCTGTGGGGCTGGCAGCCCAACCTCAGTCCTGTGGGGCAGCAGCAATATGGTCCAGGGCAGGGGGTAGGGTGAGGGAAAAGGAGAGGGAAAAGGAGTAGTGTTGAGTTTAGGGTTAGGAACGGGTGTAAGGGTTCAGGTTGGGGTTGGGATTAAGGTTAGGTTTGTGGTGAGGGTTGGAGTTAGGTGTACAGTTATGGTTGAGATTGGGATGAGGGTTGGCTGAGGTTAGGGCTGGGGTTAGGATGAGGGCTGGGCTTAAGGTTAGGTCTAGGGCTGGGCTTAGGGTTAGTTTGGGGATTGGTCTTAGTGTTGGAGTTAGGGCTGGTTTAGGGCTAAGGCTAGGAGTTGGCATTAGGGTTGGGGTTAGTTTGGGGGTTGGCTTTAGGGTTGGGATTGGGCTGAGGATTAGGACTCAGATGGAGGTACAGCACAGCCTTTCAGGCATACTGTGAAGCCATCCCCAGGCGGTGGCACAGCAGTGCCCAGACACATGGGGCACAGCAGCAAGGTGACAGCTGCACGCCCTGCACGGTGCCCTCAGTGTTGTTATTGTTCTGAAATGTCAGCAGGGGGAGGGGAGGGGAGGGGGGGGCTGCAGTGCTGCGTCCCATTCCAAATGCCCAGCGTGCTTCCCAAAGGCCAGGCAGGGTATTAATAACCAGCCCCAAATCTCCCGTCCCAGCCTGACCCCAGGGCTCAGCCTCTGACCTCAGTGCTGTGCTGTCCGTGCTTCTTCCATCTGCCAGCCTGCTTTCAGGTCCTGTTAGGGATGCCAAGCCCGGATTGGGAAAGATGCTGTGTTTCCTGGGTTGTGTGGCATTGCTACATAGGGTGCCCGCGTGCTGCTTCCCAACCCATATCCTCTCCTTCTCCTAATGAGCTGCTCTCCAATTAGCGAGCCGGCCACTCCCGCACGCCTCCCATCCACGTGCTCTCCATCCCCACATCCCCAAACATAGAGGGATGCTAGCAGGGCGCAGTGGGGCGGGGTGTGGGATGGGGTCCTGGTGACAAAGTTGGAGAGAAAAGGCAAATCGCGGCTGTCAGCGGGGCTGTGCGCTCACACGCCAGCGAGCAGGGAACTGGGAGTACGGCCAAGGCCCTTTATCAGAGGAAGCAGGCCGCCCTACAGCTGGAGCAGGGAGCCTGCCAGCCCCCCCTGCACCCAGCACGGCCTCCCCAGGGCGGGGGGGTTACCCCTGGGTGTGGCACCGGGGTGTTGGGGTTCCCCCCTGTGCCCCATTGCTGTGGGGTGCCCGTGTTTGGGGTTTGTGGGGCCACCAGCAGAGTGTGCACGCCCATGGGGGTTGTGCTGTGTGCCACGTGATGGCAGAGGGGTGTGTGAGCCCCCCAGTCCTGAGGACAGGGATATAGTATAGGGCTGGGGGCTTGGGGCTGGGGGTTCCTCTTTGCGTGCGTGCAAGCTTTGCTGTGCGCCTGGAGCTGGAGGTCTGTTTGGCACAGCTCCTGCAGCAGCCTCCCCAAGGCCGGCAGCCAGCATTTCCCACGGCTCCGACCTTCTGCAGGGCCTTCCTCCCATTGAGCTGAGGCCTTGGGAGAGAGCAGAAGGGCCAGAGGGGGCACGGAGCAATCGAGGGGCTCCGGGGTTTCTGCAAGTGGAGCTCACCATGCACCATGTTTGCAAGATGCATCTGTGGGCACACGTGTGCTTGCAGGGCGTGCACACACAAGCGTGTGCGTGCAGGTGTGTGCATGCAAAGTGCCAAGGTGTGTGGGAATGCACACGTGTGCATGCCATGAGGGTGTGTGCAGGGTGTGCATGGGTTGCAAGCTGCACACAAGTGTGTGTGTGTGTGTGTGTGTGCACCCCGCAACACCATGAGCGGGTGCAGGGCTTTGCATGGAGCTGCCCTGAGATTCCCCATGTACTGCAGCCTGGCAGGCACAAAGCTGTGTGTGCACACAGCCCTTGGTGCTCCGGCACCAGGTGCCACAGGTCCACTGGGCTGGGTGGGCTCCTGCTGCATGGGGACCCCAGCACGGTGCCGCTGAGCGTGTCCTGCCCGCCTGGTGGCATCCTGGGGCTGTCACCCTGCACACACAGAGCGCCTTTCACCCGCCCGCTGCCCCGGGTGACACTCCAGGCTCTGAAAGGGACAATTGAGCGTGGCTGAGGTCACCCCCCGGTGTCCCTACCCCGTGCCCATGTCCCCTCCCTGCAGCCCCGGGATGTGGCCAGTGCCCTGGCTGTGCCCTTGGAGAGCTGCAGGGTGCAGAGGGGACACAGAGGGGACACAGAGGGGCATGGCTGTGCCCCCGCCGTACTCTCCGAGCCTCTTCAGGAGAAGGGACTGGTGAGTGGGGCTCTGGGGGGACCGGGGGCTCTGCGGGGGTCAGGATGGTGCTGGCACAGGGCAATGTGCCACCTCTTCACGTGGACAAAGGGATCCCCATCTGTGCCCCTCCATGGGTAGGTGGGCAATCTGCTCACACATCCCACCCGCAGAAGACCCAGGAGGAGTTCAGGCCCCGCTCAGGGGGCACGGCCATGGCACCAACCCCAAATATCAGTAGGATTTTTTTTGGAGGGGTATTCCACAGAACACTCAGCAACGGGGCAAAGTCCCACTGGGTCCAGAGGGCAGCAATAAGCTCCAGGTGGGGATAGGGAGCGAGGCAGAGGGGCAATGCCAGCACAACCTGGGGTTGGCAAGGGGGGATCATTGCCACCCCACAGCTTTAGGATGGCAACATTCCCTTCCTCACCCCCACATCCCGGTTTTAGGGTGCCCTACATGCATCACGCACACGGTGCTGCTCAACGCTTGCACCCTCCTTCCCCCCAGGACCCCATGCAGAGCCGGAGGGGCGTCCCGCAGCCCTGCAGCCCCGAGCCCGGCCTCGGGAGGGGGCTGCGCTTCCAACCCCCCCCAAACCCCAGCAGCAGCGCGGGGTTACGCAAGGGCGGAGGGGGAGGGGGGAGGCGGGGCGGCCGGTTGTTTTGCGCCCGGGGGTTGTTTTGCTCTCGGGGTTGTTGTTCGCTCCCGTTTCTGTTGTGCTGTTTTTTTCCCCTCTCGTTGTTTTGTTCCGAGCTGATCTCGGTATCTCGGTTCGCCGCCCGAGGACGCGTTGTTTTGCGCTCCGGGTTTCGTTTCGCTCTCCGTTTCGCTTTGCTCCCCGCTTTTCACTTTGCGCACCTTTTGTTTCTTTCGTTCCGTTTGCCCTTTGCACACCCCACCTTATTTTCTACATCTCTTTTTGCACACTCTTCCAATCGGTGTCCATTCCTGTCCGCACTCCCTTTGGGTTTGCACTTCCCTTTCCCTCTCTACACGTTTCCCACACCCCCCACTGTTCGCACGCCCCCTCTCCTTGCCCCACACTGCGCCCACAGCCACCCCAAACTCGGGGCTCACCCCCGTCTCCCCACCCTAAACCCCACGGCACCCCACGTTCGGGGCGCAGCACGGAGAAAGGAAGGAGCGCTGGGCGCACGGAGGACCCCGCGCAATTAGCGGGCAATTAGCGGGCAGCGCTCAGCATTACCGAGAGCGGCGCTGCGGCGCTGGGGGCGGCCCCCCCGTGTCCCCGCCCGCCGCCCATATAAGCCAGGGCGGTGAGCCGGGCCCCGCAGTGCGGTCCGGAGCTTCAGCTATCCGTCTGAACTCTCGCAGCCATGAGCACCGGCGTGTACCACTCCCCCATGGAGGTGGCTGTCTATCAGCTGCACAACTTCTCCATCTCCTTCTTCTCCTCCTTGCTCGGGGGGGACGTGGTCTCCGTGAAGCTGGACAACAGGTAGGGGCAGCCCCTGAGCCCCCCTCCCGGTTTTCATTGACCGTCTGAAATGGGGCAGCCTGGAGCATTGACCCCGTGAATTGGGGAGTGCAGTGCGTTGGCCCCCGTGGGAATGGCACTATGTTCCATCCCATTAGGAGATGAGCTCCCTGCATGGGGGGCTCTCTGCTTGCTGCCTCATTGACGGGGGGGGGATAGGGGGACACGCCCCACTGCACAGATCTCAGGGGCTTGTTGCTAACGTGCACCTTCTCTGCTTTATTCCAGTGCCTCTGGAGCCAGCGTGGTGGCCATTGACAACAAGATCGAGCAGGCAATGGTGAGCTGCAGCCTTCTGTCATCTTTAGGGGTGTGTGTGTGGGGGGGTCCCTGCTCCCAGGAGGTGCCTGCCCAGCATAGGGGTCCCCCTGCTCCCCAGCCTGTTGCCGAGCAGAGCGGCTCCTTTGTCTGCCTGCAGCTGGCAGTGCTCATTGGCTCTGTCTGCGCCGCAGTGCGCAGAGAAACAGGGGGGGATGAAGGGGGAAGGGGGGGGGGGGAGAGGACCCTTCAAGGGTCTTGGGCATTGAATGGAGCCCTGTGGGTGATAGGGAATTGCAGGCTGCCTCTGCACCCCGAGGAAGGTGATGGATCAGTAGTGGTGATGGATGGAGGTGGAGGGCAGCAGGGTGCAGGGAGGGATGGGGCAGCTCCCCTGAGCATCCCACCAACGGTCCCCATCCTTCCCCTGCCTGCAGGACCTGGTGAAGAACCACCTGATGTACGCGGTGAGGGAGGAGGTGGAGGTGCTGAAGGAGCAGATTAAGGAACTGCTGGAGAAGAACTCGCAGCTGGAACGTGAGAACAGCCTCCTGAAGACCCTGGCCAGCCCCGAGCAGCTGGAGAAGTTCCAGTCACGGCTCCCATCCGAGGTGCTGCACCCCCAGGAGCAGAGCCCAGGGGCAGCTCCCCAAGCCCAGCACTCGGGGGGCTCTGCGGTGTAAAGTGGCTCTGTCCTTGGGGTGGGCAGAGCCACGGAACTCTTTCTACTTCATCTCCTGCAACGATACCAAAATACGCCAAGTTTTTCTGCCTTGGCTCAGAGGACTGCTGGAGCCCGGTGCTGGGATGCTCGTCCCTCCGGGAGATGCCGGCGGCTGACCTCCACCTGTCTGCCCTCCCCGCAATGTGTGGGGCAGGGCTCGCCGAGACCCCACAGCGCTGTCCATGGGGATGCGGCTGGAAGGAGAGCACCGAGCCCCAGTGTTTTAGGTTGGGGGGGCAACCCGAACCTGGACTTGAGCAGCTGTCGTGGTTGCACGCACGTCAGCGTGGGGATTACAAGGAAAGAAAGAGAGAACAACCAAAAACCAGCCAACCAAACCTTGTTTGACTATAGTTGAGGTGTTTGTGTAGCTGTGTCTATGCGGTGCCTGGGATGCTGCAGGCCGGCTGCGCCCTTCTGGGCAGGATTTGAGAGGAGACTGGAATGGCACTGGGGTGGAACTGGGGGAACTGGGTGGCCAGAGGGCCAAAACGGCCCTGAAATGGGGGAAGACACCCCCCCCCCCCCACCTCCTGAGCGACGGGACGTCCCTGCAGACGTCTGACGGTTGGAGCAGTGATGTGGTTGTGTACATTTTTAGGTAGAAATGGCAATAAAGTCTACTTTTTTATAGAAGCAGCTGCCCCCGTGCTGTGTGTCTGGGGATGGGGAGGGGGCCGCTGAGGGGATGGGGTCATATGGGTTGAGATTGGAAGTGGGATGGGACTGCTGTTCCCCAGGTGCTGCCAAGCCTTTGGGTTTCATGATGCTGCTCCTTATTGAGCCCTGCTCCTTGTGTTTGGGTCAGACCCCTGGATGGGCTCATTTGGAGATGAGAGCAGCACCCTGCATCCTATGGGGGGCGAGGGGGGGGGGGAAGGTGAGCGGATCCTGCAGGTCTCAGTGCCCCTGTGTGTGCAGGGATGTGCTGGGGGTCACGCAGGGGGGGCTGCACTGTTCCTCCACTATCAATGCTCTGGCATCTTGCAGCCCTGAGGGCAGGATTGGAGCATCCTTAAATACAACATGTGAGAGGTAGAGCTGTGATGGATGTGAACATCCCCGGGGCTGGCAGGGATGGGGATTGAGGTGTGTGCAGCACGGTGGGATGGGTGCGGCCCCCTCCTCTGGGGGCGTGCCGTGGGGTTTGAGCCGCGCTGACCACATCCTGCTCCTCTCACCGTGGCTTCAGGCCTCAGTGCGGTGAGGGCGGTGCAAAGCCGATCCGACATGAGTCACAGCGGGGCTGGGGACGGTTGGTGCCAAGGAAACGCTGGTAAACACCAAAACAGACCCGCGGTGCACGGAACGCTGATGAGGCGGCCGTCCTCTCCCTGCTCCCCACCCCATCCCAGGGCTGGGACCCCACTGCGGGCGGTGCCGCAGCCCTGCAGGTGCACACGCGTGTGCAAGCTTTCCCCCTGCTGTGTGCGTATCCAGGCGGGGCAGCCCCTGTATACAGAAGTGAATCTGGGATGTGTGGATGGGACGCAGGGATAGGGCACGGTGCTCGGTGTCAGCACAGCCCACCCTCTGTGCACCACCCTTCTGCAGGGGGTGGGAGTGCAGTGGCTGACCCCCCCCCCCATCCCGCTCAGCCCACGCACCCCAAAACCACTTTCCCAGTTACACCTCCCTTCCCCCCTCCCCCCTCCATGGGCAGAGCGCTGGCAGCGTGGTGTGACACAGGGACAGCCAATGGCACGGGCAGAGCAGCCACAAACCCCTCCCTGTGGCTGGCAGGGTCCCCCCACCGTGCTGCCCGCTGCTCCGAGACTGATGTCCCCTCGCCTTGCAGCGTGGGGTGTGACAAGGGACTCTCCCTTCCTATGGGTAGTCACACGTCACCCCCCCTCCCCATGGTGGGGATCTATGGGATCGCTGCAGCCTGGGCAGGGAAGGGTTAAGGTGTTGCGTCAGGCAGTCTCTAAGAAACGGGTGATTTGTTGAAGATGTAAAAATAAGAGAAGTGGCTGCTGGGCTGAGTGGGGCTTTCCCAGCATGGGGGGACGATGGCACAGCCCGTGGCAAACTGTGCCCCAACCACAAAGCATGGCACAGGCAGCCCCACATCTGGGGTGTGGGGTGGGGAAAGGGATGGGATGGGATGGGATGGGATAGGATGGGATGGAAGGGGTTGGAGAGGAAATGAGGACAGGGAGGGGATGTGGATGGGGATTGGGATTGGGGTGGGGATGGAGAAGGTGGTGGGATGGAGATGGAATGGAATTGGGTGGGATGAGGATGGGGAAGGTGATGAATAAGGGGTATGGCTGGGAATGGGATGGAGATGGGGATGGTGGGTGTGGCAGATGGGATGTAACAGGGATGAGAAAGGGGATAGGATGGGATGGGATGGGATGGGATGGGACAGGTTGGGGTGGGACAGGATAGTGATGGGAATTGGATGAAGAGGGGATGGGCTAGAATGGGGGATGGGATAGAGATGGGGATGAAATGAGGATGGGGATGCGATAGAGGAGGGATGGTGTTGGGATGGGAAGCAGCAGGGATGGGGTTGGGACCAGGATAGGATGAATGGGAATGGGATAGGAATGAAGATGAGGATGGGGCTGGCAACAGGGAAGGGTCCCTCTCCTCCCACCCTGCCTTATCAGTGCCAGGAGCCTGACTCAACATGGGGACATGTGGGGGCCCTGATGGAGAAAAAGGGCTCTGCAAGCCAGGAACCCACCCACAGCCAAAGCTGAGACTGATGCAAGCCCCAAGTGCTCACAGTGAACCTCTGTGGTCCCAGGGACTTCTGGGGGGCTACAAGCCACCCCAATGGCTGTGCCATGCAAAATCCTCTCCCCTGGTTTAAACCAACAGATGCAAAGAGAGGGAGATTTGGGGCTGGCATTACAGACAAGTAGGGAAGGATGCTGAGCAAGGACACAGCTTACAGCAGAAGGAGGAGAAAAGTGAAGGGAGACGTGACTGTCCAAACGGTGCCTGAGTTAATGGGCTCTATTTGGGGAGATAAGGAGCCGTGAGCTGTAAACCTGCCCAGGAAAGCCGACTTCCTCATTCCTGAGTAGAAAGGGAGATGCACAGAGAGGCAAATAGCACCGGAGCAAATTGCTCGATGACAGACCGGGACCTGAGGGCCAGACGGTGCCCCAGGGGACACACAGGGCTCCGGTGTGGGCTCAGCTCTGTGCAGACGCTTCCACCCCGGGGACCGTGGCGTAATGAATGAGGGATGCAAGTGCCAGGGATTAGCCCGGATTTAGGGGCCTGTGGGACCCGGCCAATTTGGTTTAATTGATCATTAGAAGCAGCGTTAATCCCTGAGAAAATCAGTGTGGGAAAGGCAGGCGCCTGGGAGGACTTGGCTGAGGTGTGCAGGAGTGCAGGATGCAGCTCCTCTTCTTTGCCACGTTCTAGCCAGAGCTGCCCCAAATGCACCCGACTCCCAAACCCCACTGCAGTGCTGTGCACACTGCAGGGCTGGGTTACTCATTCTCCAGGAGGAGACCTTTGGACCGCACAAAGTGTGCAGAGAACCAGGGCTGGCATCGTGCCCTCCAGCACTGCTTGTTTTGCAGCAGTGCATTGGTGGGGTGCAAGCAGGGGGTTCCATCCTGGGAAGGTCCCATCATTAGGAGACATCTTCCTAACATCTTCCCAGCAGCACAGGTACCACTTCGGAGTGCTTCTCGTGAGCATCCCCAGAGCATCTCGGAGTGCCCCCACAGCACCTCCATCCCCATGCTGACCTCACACCAGCACACAAAACCCATCGGCGCGCCGGCTGCCGGCTTCCTCCCAATTAACCCAATTAATCTCCAGCCATGCAGCAGCTCTGCAGCTGCCACCGCCTGGCTCTCCCTGCCCTCCCACCCACCTGTGTTGTGTAACATGGGGATGAGAACAAGGCAGAGCCGTGCTGTGCCTGTGAAGCAGCCGCCCGGTGCCGTCCTGCTGTGCCCAGCAGCTGTGGCTGCTGGTGGAGTGGCACATCAAAGCCCTCCCTGCTCAGCTACCCCGGCCAGCAGCAGGGATTTGGCTGGCAGACCTGCAGGGAGGTGGCTCAGCATCCTCTTGCTCTGAGCATCCCTGCTGTGGGCTGGCCATGTGGCGTGGGCAGGTGACAGAGCGTGGCATGATGTGGGGACACGAGGGATGCAGGGTCTGCGCTCCAATGCATGAAGGATGGATGCAGAGCACATATCTCTGCTGACGGGATGATGCTTTGAGCTCCCCATGCATTGAGAGCCAGTGAGCCCCAGCTCAGCATCCCTGTGCCAAAGGGTCAGAGATGCTGAGGGCCGGTGTGGGGAGCAGAGAGGGCAGAGCTTTGGGGAAGTCCCTACTCTGACAGTTGTCCCTACACTGATTACCACAGGACAGAAACTAGGATGCACAAAGAGCCTGAGTGACAAAACATGAAGCCCCCAGCACCTCCCCAGCACCCCCTGCATGCTGTGTCACCGCCCTGCATGGCGGCTTCCCACCACAACCCACTCCAAAGGGCACTCCAAGACCAGAACACTTTCTTTCTTCCCATTTGCACTTATTATTTCCTTGCTGATGATGATTTTTAACCCAAGCCAACAAACTGGCAAACCCAAACCCTGCTCCTCCAGCTCAGGATGCCCCATAGCCCCCAGCAAGCTCAGAAGAAGCCTTGCCATCAAAGCAGAAGAACAGTTGTTTATTCCCCTAACACAGCTCTGTGCCTCTCCAGGTGTTTGCTGTGGAGATGACGTTTGCCACATGCAATGCGCCGAGTCCTGTAGGGGAAATGTCGGAGTCTGCAGCTCTCCATGCCCTGCCAGGAAGGGCTGCGGATGCTCCAGGCTGTGCTGCTTGCCCCGCTACCATGTTTGGGTGTTTTTGTGGCCAGCTGCTGACTCAGAGCTGTTCGCGGGCGGTGTTTACACGGCCGTGACGGAGGCAGTGCTGTGGCTGTGCCCATCCTGGCTGCAGGGCTCGTGCCACTGACATTGAGGGACGGCAGCGTGCAGCTCCAAAGTGGGTCATCCGGGGGCTGCCTGTGGGCAGGATCTGCCTGACAACCTATTTTTCCCATACCCAGACCCAATGGCACGCAGTGCTCGTGCCCGTGGCCATGTTCCCGTCACGCTGCAGGCATCCCATGTGCCTCCACAAGCTCGTGCCATCGGGGCTTCTTGAAAGCTTCTCAACAAGCACAGTCAGCAGGAAAAGCATCTCAAGCCTGCAGGGAGCCCAGGGCAGTGGGACCCACCTGGGCCCTGTGCATGGCATGTGTTGGGTGAGAAGACCCCCAAAGTGGGCAGCTCATCACTCCCAACCTGAGCAATGGGAAGCAACTCGCCCTCCATCCTGCCCACAGCCGGTGTTCCCCATCCCACACCCATATGCCTCATAGCCGCTGCCCAAAATAGATAGAAAAGGCCCAAAATAACCCATTCCCTGCCCTGGGGAAGGCGGAGGAGCACGCGTAAGCACAGGGAAGGACTGTCCCCACCACACATCCCTCAAACCCATTGCCTGTGGGTGCAGTCAGAGCAGGGCTGCCTCTTCCTGCTGACACAGCCCCACGCATTCTACCCGCAATGTTTGAAGCTGTTTGCTGCCCGCTGCCCGGCTACCAGCCAATGAGTCACCACGCATCCTCCCCACAAGCAGGAAACCCGCTGTCAGCTCTGCCATGGGCACCCCAGAACTCATGGATCTTATAGGGACTGGGGAGATGGTGACGTTTCAGCCTCCCCAGTCCCAATACTGAGTCCACCAACACCAGCCCTCCTTCCCTAGGGGGAAGGAGCCATGCTGCGCTCCCCCCATTGCCTCTATGGGGCAGCCCCACAGCCCTGCTCTGTCCCCCAGCCTGCAGCATCTGGAAGGGATCAGCGTTGTGGATGAGGGGAGGACTATAAATAGCAGCTGGTTCCCAAATCTCAGATTAAAAACAACAACAACAAATCAAGAGCAGAGCACAAAGTGCTGGCTCGTCTGCCCACCGTATTTACGTACTTAGAGTCTTTTTATTTCCCCCCATTCCTCACTTGTTTTCAACCTCTCCTCCACACTGTGATGATCCAGAGCTGTCTTTTTGCCCACTGGGCAGGATCCCAGGGATGCATTTCTTGGAAGGCTGCAGCTCCATTGGTTTGTCTGAAAATGAGCAGCAGCAAAACCCCAGGACCCTTTTTTCTGAGCCCATAGAGGAGCTCATCTCACAGCTGTGGGGCTGGAGGAGACCCCATCTCCCACCAAAGCACCAAAACAAAGGGGAGAGGTTTAGGGTCAGGGTCAAGGTTAGGGGTTGGTGTGGATGTGTTGATCCCCACAGGGGCTGTTTTGGTGGAAGGGCTGAGGTTTGGCAGCACAGCCTTTGTTTGGGAAATAACCTCATAAATCTGCTTAACGCGGGCACTGAATCATTCCTGCTCCTCTGCCTTGGAGCTCAGCCCTCCCTGCCCTGAGAAGGAGCTAAAAAACAACGAGCAGCGTCCCTTGAGCAACCTAACAAGGTGACATGTAGGGCAGCTTTGCCAGGGGGTGCAGGAACAAAGGATGGTGCTAACAAAGCCAGAGGATGCCATGAGGCTGAGGGATGGGGAGAGGGCAGATTTAGGTTAAATACAGGGAGAAAATGACCATGGTGAGGTTGGGGATGCTCCCTCAGTGACACTGTGGTGACCCTCACTGCCCTTCTGGAAGGGCTGGTCACAGCTCCGTGGTTGCAGCCCTTGGTCCCCCCCAGCACAGGGCTCAGGTCTTCCTTGAAGGCTTTGGCTGCATGGTGACCACTCAGCAATCTCAGTTTTCCTTTTAGAGACAACACAGAAACTGCGATTTCCTGCATTCCCAAACCGGGGGTGGGAGGGGGGAAAACTTGGAAACTTTTCTAAATATAAGCTCAGAGCATCCGCAAAGGAGACGTCACTGGAAAACACTTGGCTTCAATGAACCAAAAGCAAAATCCCATGGTGACCTATGGGGTTGCACTCTGGGGACCATGAGTGGTGCCCTCATGGCACGTCCCAACCCCATCATCCCAAGGAGAAGCTGGAAGAGCTGTGGTGCTGCTGGCACAGCACAGAGTGGGGCTGGGCTGAGCTCAAGGTCGAGGACTGTAAATTCCTGGTTATTTTTAGCTGTGGGCGAGCAGCTGGCGGAAAACAAGAGGAAGAACAGCTGGGATGCAGAGAGGGAGCAGGGCTGCATCCCAGTGATAGGCTGAATAAATAAGGGTGCAACCTGCAGGGATGGGTGCTGGGGGCAGAGGAGTGGTCCTGTGTGCCATAAAGCTGCAGGAGGATGCAGCCCTGTGAGGATGTTGCAGTGGGGTGGGAGCACCCTCGGTCAGCATCCCGTAGGAATGGTGTCTATCCCCTCGCTCCCAGAGCATCCCTGCTGCAGCTGGATGTGCCCCTGAACACCATGGCCCCATCGCTGGATGAGGACGGTGGTGTTTGTTCTCTGGTGCTAAAAGTGGGATAAGGACAAGCAGAACATGAGCGCCTCCAGAACAGAGGGGTCTTTGTGAAGCAGCCACTGTCGTGCAGCATCACCACGTCCCAGCTGTGGGCACAGCACCCCAACCCTCCAGCTCAGGTTTGTGTGCAGACCCCAGTGCTGTATGTAGCCCTGGGGCTGGGGAGGTGGCATGGGGATCCTCCAATGGTGCCACCCGGCAGATGTCATTGCTGTGCCCTTTGCCATCGTCCCATCAGCAAGCAGGTCCATCACCAACATGGGACCTTCCCTGCAGAAGACTGAAAGTGGCATCGTCAGCTGCTAGGCCTGCATTAGTGAGTCACTCCTATGGGATCTCTGAACCCAACATCAGCCCCATGCAGCCCCATGGCGGGGGGGGGGGGGCAGATCTCCCCTGAGACCAAACTCACAGCCCATGGGCCAAGGCAAGGTGCTGGTGGAGGTCGGTGTACAAGGCACCTCCAGCCCCACACCAGAGCTGCTGGACACTCAGTCCCATTCTCAGTGAGTCACCAGCACACAGATGCTGCCCTGCTCTTTCCCAACCGGGTGCAATGGGAGGAAGCAACATGTCAGCAAGGCTGCTGTTTGCAAACAACACAGCGTGTGCCCAGGGCTGTGCACGACAACACAGCTATACTTAGCTGTCTGTGTGCCCTGCACGGCCCCATCCCTCTGGGCAGGCTGATGTGCAAAGCCTGGTGCACGACTTGCTGCTACCCAAGGGAAAAGTGCATGGAGGGATGGGGCTGCCAGGCCCCCAAAATTGCACTGGCTGCATCCAGAGGCAGCAGAGCATCTTTGGCACTGCACAGCTTGCTCCCAGGCACAGTGTACAAGCTGTGCTGGCCGGCCAGCAGCCAGCATTGGTGTTGGAAACCTCTTGTTTTCAATCTTGTGTGAGGAGGGAACCCAGCCCTGCTCCAGGACATGGTAAAATTACAGCCATACGGAAACAATTAGCAAGGGGGGGATAAGGAAAAACTCTGCTTGACTGGCACATAGAAGAAAACAGAGCCCACGAGGCAGCCCGGATACCTCTGTGCTGGGAGAAAATAACCCTTGTGTGCAAGAAGAGCACAGAGTTGGGGTCACACCAGGAGGGCTGAGGTTGTGGGGTTTGATGGACACTGCAGTGGGAGATCTTTGCCATCTGCTCATTCCTACAGAAGAGAATCCTTGGTGAGCAGTGCCCCTGAGCTCCCTTCTCTTTGGGGCAGGAGCACCCAGGACTGGGGCTTTGTAATGCGGGCTGTGCCTCTCTCATGGGGAAAGTCTGATGCAATTGGCTCTGCTGGCAACTTGCACTTGGTCTTTCATCAGCAGCCCTACGGGGGGGGGGGGTTGTCCTATGGAGCAAATACCTGGGATGTGCTGGGGAACAGCTAATCCGGGTTTGCCCTGCCCGGCAGCGGAGGAGGAGCAGGGCAGGTGAGACGAGGCTCAGGGTGCTGACACCCCCAGCAGGTACAAAGCCAGCTTCAAAGCCCAAGAAACTTCAGCACAGGGCAGAAAACCCAACTCTGGGGAGCACAAACAGCTCAGGGTATGACACAAAACCTCATGTCCCACCTGTGGTTCACTCATGCCTGAGCCAGGTGCCATCCCCATGGCCAAAATGACTGGACCAACCTCCCACCCCAATCAGGACCATTCTGTGACCCATTCAGCTCACTCAGGTGTCTGCTTCCATTCCCTGTCCCCTCCCTTGCCTAAGTGCAGATGTTTTTGGGTAGGAAATGTTGGACTCCTTCCTTAGTTCCAAGTCTGAACGTTGTTTTCTTTGCGTGTCTTCTGCTTTTGTTTCTCTTCTTGTGGAAAATTCCCAGCACTCGCCTGTCCTGGAAGCCCAGCAGGGAAGTGAAAGCAAACACTGTTATTGGATGGGGCTGGAGGAGCTGGGAACACAGCTGACCCCGAGCACATGCCATGTCCCACCGCCAGCCCTTGGCCGAGCCTTTTGCAACAACTGGGCGTCTGCATGCCACCTCTCAGCTTTCCCTTCCCAGCTCACTGTTGTTTTAATTAGCTGCAGAAATCCCAACCCAAACTGTGGTTACCTCAGCCTGACCCAGCACAAGTGTTCAATGAAACTCCCAGCATCCAGGACCCCCTGTCCTATGTGGATCCTTACCCTGCATGGATCCCCCACCCCGCACAGATACCCCATCCTGCATGGATGCCCCATTCTACATGGATCCCAATGGATCTACATGGATCACCCTTCACATATCTCCATCCTACATGGATCCCAATCCTGCATGAATCCCCTGTCCTTCATGGACCCCCTTCCTTCATGCATCCCTATAGATCCATGGGTTGACAGTCAGACTAGATGACCTTAGAGGTCTTTTCCACCCTTAATGATTCTATCCTACACGTATCTCCTATCCTACAAGAAAGTCTTGCAGGAGCTGGGATAGGCACAACCAGCATCTTGTGCGGGAGGAGCATTGGGGTGAAGATCTCTGCACATCCCTCACCTCCTTGTGTCCCTGCTGGGCTCCCCATGGCCCCAGTGCTGCAGCTGCAGCATTGTTGTGCCCAGGAGCTCCGGCCGGCTCCCATCCGATAATTATAGCTCAGCTGTTTATATACCCATTGCGCTGGCGCAGGAAGGAAGACGGCGGGGCCACGTAACCCTGCTCCCCACCCCTTCCCCACTTCCCCCTCCCACCTGTGCCCCTGCGTGTGAATTCAGCCCTTGTGATGCTGCGGCACAGCCGGGGGTTTCAGGGCCTGGTTTCTCCTTTCCTGTAAGGGACAACTGTGAGATGTCCAGGATGTCCCCATGCTGAACCTTTTTGCAGAGGGACACGGGCAGACATGGCGCCTTCTGAGTGCTTGGCTTATTTAGGGGTACAGAGGAGCATTCCATCCCCATGGAATGCTCAGCCACATGCTGCACATCCCACAAGGAGGCAAAAGCAAAGGCCACATCGCAGTGCTATTGAAACACCCAGGATTGGTCCCTGTTTCCACCCCATTCCCTCCAGTCTCCCTTGGCAACCCCAGCTCATGTGCTGGGGGTCCAACAGAGCACAGCGATCCCACATGGCACGCTTGGCTATAGGAATGAGAATGGGAGCAGGAAACAGGGATGGGGACAGAGATGGGATGGGTTGTGCCTCTCCCTCGCTGCAGGCCAGCTGCAGCCCAGCCAGAGCCTTCTGGTTTTGTTTGTGCTGTTAGATAACTTCGAAAGCAGAAGCTGGAAGGGCTGGCGGCTGAACAGTTTGTTCTTTCTGGTTTGTGCGCGCCGCTGCCTGCAAACCGCAATGCCTGAGCGCCGCGATGCTGCAACCACGGCCCTGTGGTGTGAGCCAGTGCACAGACCATGCCCCACACTGCTCCCTACCCCTACCCCGCTGGTGAGGGATCCTGTAGGATCACCAGCATGCAGGAACAGGATGCTGGGACCCCTCTCCCAGAGGATGAGATCTGACCATGGATGGAATAACCCCATGCTGGGCCATGTTTGCAAGGGGGATGCTGGGAGATGAAGGGCAGGGGTTCACTGTTACCCATCACGGGGTGTCCTGGGAGCTGCAGGAGGCAGAGACGGGGGAAAAGCTGCATGCTCTGTGCTTTCACTCTGCCCAGTAGGAAGGCATGCTCAGGCTCCAGCTCTGCTCGTGCATCTTCCCACCCAGCAGTGCCCTCCATCCCTTCTGCTCCAGCTGCTAACAGCAGCGCCTTGGGACACCTATACAGGGAGAACATAGGAACTGCGGAAAAAGAAACAACACCCAAACAAACAGCCCATAGGATTTCAAAGCAGGGAGGTGTCATTAGAAAAGTTTCCCAACCTCAAATGCCCTTTGGCTCCAAGCTGTGGGGCCGCAAGGACATGGCTGCCCTTGCACAGGAATAAGGAGCACAGCCCAAGGCATTGATTGTGCATGGCTGTGCTCGCAGGGAGGAGCGAGGCAGTGGCATGCAGGGCGAGATAAGGCAGGGTGCTGCAGCAGGGCGCACTGCAAACCCTGTCCTCTGCTCCAGGCCTGAGGGTGCATTTAAGGTCAGGCAGAGAAGAGGCTGCATGGATGTGCTGCTCCCAGACACCTCCCGCACAGCAGGACGGAGGGCTCGGGTACCCTGCGGGACTGCAGTTCTCACAGGCACACTGTGAGCAATGGCTGGGAACAGGGGGATGGCTCTTTGTGAGTAATGTTATTTTTAACTCCCAGTTCCTCTCTCGGTTTTGCTGTTTGCCAAACCCATTGGTTTTTCGTCCCTGTCGTTCTGAGGCTGCACGGGGCCTTTCCCCCATGGCTCAAAGGGATGCAGTGCATGAGGCCAAGGGAAGAAGAGGTCTGCACGGGACAGGTGGTGCTGGGAAGGCTCCCCAAAGCAAACAGAGAGAGGCACATGCCCTACAGCATCAGCTGCATGCCCACATCACCCTGAGCACACGGGCAACACGAGATCCCACACACAGTGTGACAGCACGTCCTGCACCCCTTGCCATGAGGAAGTGCTCTGCAGGGGAAGGGAACGCCCTGAGACTGGGGTCCTGCAGCCCCAAAATGTCCAGGCTGTGCTCTGCAGAGACGCACGCAGCCCTGGGACGCGCCTCTCTGTGCAGATCCCAAAGCTCTGAAAGATCCAGAAGCTGCTGCGGGACGGACGCCCAGCGGGACCTTGGCCAGTTCGAACCTTCCAGACTGTCACGCCGAGCCCTGTCCCACAGCTCTGCAAGGACTTGGCTTGCACAAACACCAACCTTTCCCCCTCCAGGGTCACGAGACACAAACAGCCCCGACTGGAAGCTGTTTTTTCCTCTTTTTTTTTCTTTGCTCTATCAGGATCTTGCTGAGATAGGCGGTGTTCTCAGTGAGTGGGTCATGTTTGCACAGCGGTTTGTAAATGCAATTCCTTATGTAAGAGCACAGGGTTGCTCCAGGGGCTTGCCTGGGCGGCACGCATGTGCATTACCATCTGCAGTATGAGCGCCGTGTGCATCCAGACAGCATCAGCTCCCATCTCTCAAGGTGCACTTGAGTGAGCGTGAGGATTCACAGCCTCTGCTCAGGGTGTGAAGGGCTGCACGCTCACCATCCCTGCTGCCAAGAGCCTGGGCTTGCTCCAGTAACCCAGCTCCTGAAGGTCGCTGGCTCAAGGCTGGGCTTGCGTCCCAGCTGCCTGTTTTTATTATTGACTGTCCTTATCATCGTGTGGTGAGAACACCCCGTCCCGAGCATGCCTGCTGTCTCTTCCGCTGCCTTTTGCCCAAGCTCTGCTTCTCCCCAGCACCCTGCCTTGTGCCAGTGACCAGCCTGGCGTCATTGAGTGTCACTGTGCTGTCACCTGTGCTGGAGCCCTGGGGGAAACCTGTGCGTTAGGAATTGCTGATTTGGCTTTGGGGGATTGACAGGGGACGGGCAGAGGGACTGCAGGGTGGCAAAGTTTTCTCTGCAAGGAAGGGGCAAGGCCAGGAAGGAGTAGAAGGGAGGAAGAAAAGGGAGTAAGAGAGAGAGAAACAGGTGGAGAAGAGAAAGAGAAACAGAAAGAATAACTGAAAGAGATGGAGAGAGTGAAAGCAAGAGGGAAAGTGGGAAAGTGGGAAAGTGGGAAAGTGGGAAAGTGGGAAAGTGGGAAAGTGGGAAAGTGGGAAGGAAGGAAGGAAGGAAGGAAGGAAGGAAGGAAGGAAGGAAGGAAGGAAGGAAGGAAGGAAGGAAGGAAGGAAGGAAGGAAGGAAGGAAGGAAGGAAGGAAGGAAGGAAGGAAGGAAGGAAGGAAGGAAGGAAGGAAGGAAGGAAGGAAGGAAGGAAGGAAGGAAGGAAGGAAGGAAGGAAGGAAGGAAGGAAGGAAGGAAGGAAGGAAGGAAGGAAGGAAGGAAGGAAGGAAGGAAGGAAGGAAGGAAGGAAGGAAGGAAGGAAGGAAGGAAGGAAGGAAGGAAGGAAGGAAGGAAGGAAGGAAGGAAGGAAGGAAGGAAGGAAGGAAGGAAGGAAGGAAGGAAGGAAGGGAGGAAGGAAGGAAGGGAGGAAGGGAGGGAGGGAGGGAGGGAGGGAGGGAGGGAGGGAGGGAGGGAGGGAGGGAGGGAGGGAGGGAGGGAGGCTTCTTTAACTCCCTGCCCAACTTCTGCAACAAAACAAGTGCTGATGGAGTCCCTCAGCAAACCTGAGAGCTGGAAATCAGGGTCTGAAAGAATTCCCCAAAAGAATGGCTGGGATCTCTGCACCTCAGGCCCCTTTAAACCAAGCAGCAATGTCCCAAACTGGGGGGCCCTGTGCTACTCCAAGGTTTGGGAGCACAGGGCAGCACCTACATGTGCATCCCCATGCCAGTGGCTTTCCCCATGCAGCCCTGAGGTGGAAGGCTCTCAGAAGGGGCCACCACAGCACCATGTGGGGTAAATGCAAAGAGAAATATCAAAGAGATCTCTGTCCCAAGGGCAAAGCGAGTCCTGGGGACATGGACTACACCCTCAGGGCAAGGTCCTTATTCTTGGAAAGCAATTACATCCTTGGAAAGGGAAGCTAAGGACACAATGTCTCCATGGGGATGGTTGGATTGCCTTGGGCTTAGTGACACCCCATCCCAGCCCTATTGCTGTGCCATCCCCCGCCTTGACTAGTTCCCAGGACAAGGCTGCACAGCAGGGCTGATAGGGTCAGACAGAGGCAGCTGGGACACCAGCAGACAAGTCTTCACCTCCCTGGGTCAATACCCGGCCGGGCAAGACGTACTCTGCCGAGAGTGGAAAATTCCTGTTGCCTTGCTGGGCACTCCCTGCAGCCCCAGCACACAGCTGCGTCCCACAGGACTTGGCATGCCCCGCAGTGTTTATCAACACCATTGCGCAAGGGCCGTGGCACGCAGCTTGGCAGGGGCATGGGGCTGCTTGGGCAACCAGCTCTGCCAAAAGCCAACACTCTTGGGAAAGAATCCCAGCCCATGCAGGCAGCCTGGCACACCTGGGTGTCCAATGGGACGATGTCACCAACACGATGGCCACTGGCACCTGGTGGCCACCAGTTTTTTGGCATCCCAGATTGAAGGTGGTGAGCCCTGAGGTTTGCTGCAGATCCCTTCTTCTCCCTAGCAAACACGTTGGGCTGGTCTCTCTTACAAGGCACCCACTGCACCACCCAAAAGAACACTGGTTCATCACTGGTCCCACTGGTTTGTTCCAGCTTAACTGTGCTATTGGGATGCTCCATCTCATGTGACCCTCCAAAACATGAAATAGAACCATTCATTGAGGCACTTTTCAACTGTGGGATCCACAGCACAGATCCCAGCTCATGTGCCCATGGATGAGCCCATCTGAGACCTATCCTCAACCCACATTGGTGTCCTCAGATCCCCACCAGCCTCTCAACACTTTTCCATGGCTTTGGATTCATCTGCAGAGATACATAAGACCTCAGAGTGCTGGTGCCCTTTGCTCAAGGCGTGCAGCTCCCTTTTCAGAGGGAAAACCCCTTGGAAGGGTTGGGGGCCTCAGCAGGAGCATGGACATGATGGCAGCACATTGGGCTGATGTGCCAGGAGGCTGCTGAGGAGGAACAATGCCAGTAATGCTGTTCTGCGCTGCCAAAGATGTGCTGAGGCCCAGGTACCAGCTGTTTTTGGAACCCCCAGCTGCACCCCAAAGCCCTGCTGGAGTGGGAAGGGCTGGCAGGTTTGTGGGGCGGGTGCCAAAAGGTAATCCCCCCCCATAGCCCATCAGAGGGGCCAGCAGCAACCCCGGGGCTTCAAGGTATTGCAGCAGGGCTGAGGGCATAGAGACCAAGTGAGGGGCTGCCCACCATGGGGACACATCCAGCAGAAAGATCCTAAGTTTAGGGTCCCCCTGATCCTGCCCCAGGCCCTCCAGCAGCTGGAGGCGCAGTTCAGAGCAGGCTTTGCGTGAGCCGGCCAAGATGTTCATCGGAGCAGAGGCATGCATAAACATTTTGCTTAATAAAGGACTCCGGGCGAACACAGTGTACTCTGGCTCCGTGCAGTGGGAAACAGCTGTGGCCCTGCGGGGCCGGCGCAGGGATGTCGAGGAGCGGTGGCAGAGCGACCTCGTATGGCAACAGCACAGTCAGCGGGTACCCCAACCAAGGGACAGCCCAAAGCATCCCAACCCTGCTCCCATCCGGCACCTCAGACCGAGGTGTCCCAGGTGCTGAGTTTCAGTCCGTTCTCTCGTCCCCCACCCCTGCATCGCTCTATATAAAGTTTTTCTCCTCCGTTTTACGGACGAATATTCACAACTGGCAAACAGCACGGTGCCATCCACACACCTCCTTGCTTCCCACCATCCGCCCCCAAAGCTCCTTGGCCAATCGGTGTTACCACACCGTGCACACAACGGGCAGAACCGCTCCACCTTTCCACACATTGCTGCTAATCCCTCGTGTTGATTTAAGCCGTTGCTAATAACAAAAACGTCTGGGAATAACGCCAGGGAGACGGACCAGGGAGCTGAGAACCTGATTCATGCGCTTCTTCCACCTTGCTGGGCAATAGAGCTGTCTGAGCTCCGTTGTACGCTTCCAAGCTCTTTGCTGCTTGATTTTGAAGCAGGTTGCAATTAAGCAGCTTCTCGTTGTTGTGTGTGGGGCATCACTTCCCTGTTGGGTTGCTTTTAGTCATTGAAATACAGTTTTCATCCCAGGCTGCCTGCCTTGCCCAGCTCTGGGGAGCTCTCCCCACTGCTATCTCCTGCTGTGGCAACATGAAGGTGATTGCACAGCCCAAGTTTTAACACGCCCCGTCTCACTGCTCCTTCTGAGCAGGTAACTCCGGTGCTGCACATGATGCAGGCAGGCAGAACACCTTCCTAACCTTGTCCTGTTGTAATCTGAGGGTGTGTGGGTGCTTCGATACTGCAGGGGAAAGTGCAAAGGCCACCTGAGGACTGAGATAAGGCACCTACACAGCGATACCAGCCACAGCACTCACACCAGCAAGGGACAGGTACAGCCCTGCTATGGGAGGGGCTCCTTAGCTGCAAAGAGCAGGAAATCAAACTCTTTGATAACAGCTGGTCTAAAAATACCTCTGTGTTATCATTATGGCTCATTATCAGCTCGGGCTCTGATGGGACAGAGGTCACCCAGCATCCATAACAGAGTGCATGCTGTGTGTTGGTGCTGTGCATGCTGTATGTTGGTGCTGTGCATGCTGTGTTGGTGCTGTGCATGCTGTATGTTGGTGCTGTGCATGCTGTGTGTTGGTGCTGTGCATGCTGTGTGTTAGTGCTGTGCATGCTGTGTGTTGGTGCTGTGCATGCTGTGTGTTGGTGCTGTGCATGCTGTGTGTTGGTGCTGTGCATGCTGTGTGTTAGTGCTGTGCATGCTGTGTGTTAGTGCTGTGCATGCTGTGTGTTGGTGCTGTGCATGCTGTGTGTTGGTGCTGTGCATGCTGTGTTGGTGCTGTGCATGCTGTGTGTTGGTGCTGTGCATGCTGTGTGTTGGTGCTGTAAGTGCTGTGTGTTAGTGCTGTAAGTGCTGTGTGTTGGTGCTGTGCATGCTGTGTGTTAGTGCTGTGCATGCTGTGTTGGTGCTGTGCATGCTGTGTTGGTGCTGTGCATGCTGTGTGTTGGTGCTGTGCATGCTGTGTGTTGGTGCTGTGCATGCTGTGTGTTGGTGCTGTGCATGCTGTGTGTTGGTGCTGTAAGTGCTGTGTGTTGGTGCTGTGCATGCTGTGTGTTGGTGCTGTAAGTGCTGTGTGTTGGTGCTGTAAGTGCTGTGTGTTGGTGCTGTGCATGCTGTGTGTTGGTGCTGTGCATGCTGTGTGTTGGTGCTGTGCATGCTGTGTGTTGGTGCTGTAAGTGCTGTGTGTTGGTGCTGTAAGTGCTGACACGCCGACTTCACAGCCATAAAAGATTCTCCTCTGAAGGGTTCATCACCAAGGCTGGGAGGGAAGGAGCTGCAATGAGGCCCAGCGGGTGCTGCTTGAGCAGTGTGCTTTATCCACCATGGCCTTGTTGTTCTCCAGGAGCTGAGAAACCCTGCTTTGCTCAGGGGGCGGTGAGGCCTTGCCCTGCACCCAGCTGTGGGTGCACACTCAGACTCATTCAATCACCCCAACCACACCGCCGCCATGTTAACACCACCAGTTACCTTGGCAACACCCCCCACCCCCAAACATGGCGCCGACGCTCCCTCCCCCGCTGTCGTCACACCGCCGTCCCGTAGCCCCGCCCCGCAGTGCCGGTGCTCGGTGCCATGGCGCTGTCGCGGTGGGAGCGTTTCGCGGTGCTGTTGCTGCGCCTGCTTTCCCGCGCCTGCCGGGCCGTGCTGGGGCTGCTTCCCGCGCCCGCGCCGCCGCGCGCCGCCAGCCCCGCCACAGCACGTGCCGTCCCGCCACCGCGCAGCGAGCTGCTCCTGCTGCCCGCGCGGGAACTGGCGCGGCGCCTCAGGACCCGGCAGGTGAGTGTGTGCGTTATGTGCAGTGCTGGGGTCGTGCCCGCGCTCCCATCCCCGCACGCCGCCCCCACTGACCTCCTGGCACCGTGTGTGTGCTCGCAGGTGAAGTGCATCGAGGTGGTGGAGGCGTACATCGAGAGGATCCGGGAGGTGAACCCGCTCATCAATGCCGTCGTCAAGGACAGGTAGGACAGGTAGGGTGGGGAGGGCTCTGCGTGCACCGTGCTGGGTTGTGCGTGCAGACAGCCCCGGGAAGCTGTGGGGAAGCTTGTCCCTGTGCAGCTGTCGCTGGTTGCTCACAGGTTTGAGGAGGCCCTGCAGGAAGCACGTCAGGTGGATCAGCTCCTGGCAGAGGGCCGTGCTGATGACAGCCTGGACAAGTACCCGTTCCTCGGGGTTCCCTTCACTGTTAAGGAGGCCTTTTCCTTGCACGGTGGGCTTGATTCTGCTCCTTTTGCTAAAAACTTCTTGCTGTTTTTTGGCACCAAGCAGAGCACTGACCCCATCCCCTTTACAGGGATGCCCAACACATCCGGGCTGGTGAAGCGCTGCTGTGTCATCTCTTCCACGGATGCCATCGTGGTGGGGCGGTTGAAGCAGGCAGGTGCCATCCCTCTGGGGGTGACCAACTGCAGCGAGCTGTGCATGTGGTTTGAATCCAGCAACAGGGTGTATGGGCGCACCAGCAACCCCTACAACCTGCAGCACATCGCGGGAGGCAGCTCAGGTGCGAGCAAAATCTCTCTGCTCTGTTTATCAGCTATCACAGACATCTGGGTGCAAAGGGAATAGCTACTGCGGGGTGCTGTGCACTGTGAGTCACTGTCATTGCTCTGTTTTCTGCCCTACAGGTGGGGAGGGCAGCATTCTTGCAGCTGCCTGCTCCGTGATAGGAGTGGGCTCCGATATCGGCGGCAGCATCCGGATGCCGGCGTTCTTCAATGGTGTCTTTGGCCACAAACCTTCCACAGGTGACACATGGAGGAGGAGAGCTGGGAGAGAACAAGCAGCTTCTTGCACGGGGCAGACTTGCTGCGTGAGCACAGTAATGGGAAACCGCCCGATGGCACAGCTTCAAGTGCAGGGGAGGTGGGAGGTGCTGCAGCCTCGGCGTGGGATGTGTTCCCAGGGCAGGGCTGTTCCTGGCAGCAGGGATGCAATGCACATGCAGCTGGAGTTAGGGGTGCTTGGCTCTGCCAGCCAGCTGCTGCCCTCCTTGTGCGTATTGGTGTGGGTTGCAAACACCCTGTGGAGCAGCGCTGCAAGCAGGTGGAGTGGCACTACGAAACCCAGGGTACCATTGTTGTCCTGAGGGCACCATTAAAAAGCACTGCAGCATCATTGCAAAAGGCTGGAGGAGTCATTGCAGACACCTTGGGGAGCACCACTGCAAACACTTGGAGTGCCATTGCAAACCCCAGAGCGCCACTGCAAACCCAGGGGCACTGTTTAAATCCCCAAAGTGGCATTGCAAACCCTGGGGCATCACCATAAACAATTGGAGCAGCATTGCAAATCCCAGAGCACCTTTACAGGACCCCAGGCCAGCTCTTTAGTCCTATTGCTTGCAACCCCTGAGCTGCAGCAGGGCAGCAGGAGACCACAGTCCTGCACTGCTCACCCCATCATGTAGCTGTAGCACTGTGTTGTGGCATACAGTGACTGCTCTCTCTCCCCCTGCCTGCAGGAGTGGTCCCCAATGATGGGCAGTTCCCCATGGCGTATGGGGTGCGGAGAAGCTTCCTGTGCACAGGGCCCATGTGCCGCTATGCTGGGGACCTGGAGCCGATGCTGCGGGTCATGGCTGGCCCTGAGGTGCACAAGTAGGTTGCTGGCAGTGCTTCCAGCTGCACTTCCCATTCGGAGCTGGCCGTCCCTTTGTTTTATGCTTGTTTTTTTTCCTGTTGTTGCATAATGTTTTTCCATTCCAACATCCGTTTGGTCACCATGCAGCCAAGCAATGCTTGATGAGCATGCATGCACCAGCAAAGTGCAGGCAGGGCAGGTCCTGCTGCTTGCTGCAGCGCTGCTGCCTCAGCGTTTCATTTCTCCTGTTGCAATACAGAGCTGCAGTGCTAACCTTAGACGTGGTGCCCCTGCAGGGTGCATTGCAAAGGATGAGGCATTGCAGCAGGGCTGCATTTGCAGAGCTATGGTGGGAGTGGTGGAGTGAGTGGGTGGATGGGGAATGGGCAGCACCGCAGTGTCCACAGGGCATTTCCATGCCCGTGAGCAGCTCTAGAGCACAGACTTGCAGTGTTCCCCGTTCCCTTTGCAGGCTGAAGCTGGATGAAGATGTGTCACTGAAGAAAATCAAGTTCTTCTGCATGGACCACGATGGTGGCTCCATGTTTGTGTACCCTGTGGAAAAAGAGATCCTGCAAGCCCAAAAGAAGGTAGGAAGGAAAATGTGCAAGGACAACTTTCTGCATTGCAGCAGGACAGCACCTTGCAAGCTGCACTTGTAACTGTGTCCAAAGCATTGGTGCAATTTCTATTGCAACAGAGAGGAGCTGCAGGGTGCTCTCTGGCACATTGACACCCCCCTTTCCCCCTCAGTCCACATTGTTTTCAGCTCTGTGTTGTGTCCTGATAGATGCAGACCCCTCCCTCTGTCCCCACCAGGTGGTGGAGCACCTCGAGAGGGATCTGGGGGTGCAGGTGCAGCGGGTATCCATCCACAAGATGAAGTACTCCTTCCAGATCTGGTCAGCCATGATGTCCTCGCAGGACAGCGACGGGACGGTGGGTGACACGTGGGGGCACAGGGGGACATTGCAGTGTTTCTACATCCTTGCAAAGCTACATGGGTGTCAACTCCCTGCTGGGCATGCTGCAAAGTTGGATCTGTGTGCAATAGCATTCCAGCACTGCTGGCTTAGCAGCATCGCATCACTTCCCCGAGCATCACCTGCTGCTTTGCAGCTGGAAGAAGTCACAGTGCCTGCAAAAGGCTGCTGCTGCAGGTGTGCATGTGGTTGCAGGAGGCACAGTGCTTCACGGAGCTGCTGGGGGACCATGGGAAGCCAGTGTGGCCGCTGTGGGAGCTGCTGAAGTGGCTGGTGGGGATGTCCTCGCACACGCTGCCGGCCATTGGTAAGCATGGGGAGCCCTGCAATGAACGGGGAGCGCTCATTAGTGGTGCTGTGCTGCTGGTTAATGAGTTCTGAGAGTGCTCTGCTCCATCAGGCTGTGGGTGGGGAGAGAGCTCATATACATGGTGTAGGGCACTGTGCAGCATGCCTCGCACCTGGTGTAACCCACAGCCCTCTTCTGCCCACACCCTGCAGCCCTGGGGCTGACGGAGAAGGTGATGAAACTCAGCCCTAGTACCAACGCCAAGCTGGTGAGCATGGGGAAGAGCCTGCAGGCCGAGATGGAGACGCTGCTGGGGCCCGACGGTGTGCTGCTCTACCCACCCCACCCCACTGTGGCCCCTCGGCACAATTACCCCATCTGCATGCCCTTCAACTTTGCCTACACAGGTAAGCAGCTCTGCA
Organism: Coturnix japonica; assembly: GCF_054131305.1. NCBI lineage: Eukaryota > Metazoa > Chordata > Aves > Galliformes > Phasianidae > Coturnix > Coturnix japonica. The sequence continues at coordinate 10,224,171 of NC_140666.1, forward strand.
TGGGGGTCTCTGATAAAAGCATGTGGAGGTGGGCATTTATTTCTATGCAGCCTTATCTAGAGGGATGCAGTGTGCTCTGGCAGCTGCTCCATGCCTTGGGGTGCAAGCTCAGAGCTCCCCGTTTGTTTCTGCTGCATCTGGAGCTCCTCTCTATCAGCACTGTGCTATAATGCTGTCTGGCTTTGGGGCGATGTGGGGATGGCACCTACAGTTGGGTTTCCCCATCCATGGAGGTGCTCAGTGCCAGCTGGGCTGGAGCCTGAGCTGCTGGCTGGGCTTTAAAACTCCCTTCCAACCTTCAAACCCAAGGTTGGAAGCCAGCAGCGCGGCTCAGTTTGGGATCTCTGATGCCATCTCCTTTCTTCCAGCCATCTTCAACGTCCTGGGGCTGCCCGTCACGCAGTGCCCGCTGGGGCTGAGCAGTGAGGGTTTGCCGCTGGGCATCCAGCTGGTGGCAGCCTCCTACAACGACCGGCTGACGCTGGCCGTGGCCCGGTACCTGGAGGAGGCATTTGGAGGATGGGTACCGCCCGGCAAAGCTTAGCGCAGCCTCCGGGAGGCGGGGACGGAGGTGGCCGCGTCTACGAAAGGCGAGGGCAGGTGCTGACGTCCTGTAGCATCGTCATGCTGCGTCCTGCCCACATCCATCCCGACAGCCAAGGAAGTGCCCAGCTCTGTGATTCCTGCTGCTTTGAAGACACGAGGGGGAGGAGGAGGCTGGACGGAGCCGTGGCTGCTGCGGAGCTGCGTGTCTCCAGCTTCTCTTGTCTCTCCCTGCCTTTGGTTCGGGTGCCCCAGTGGTGCCCAGATCCATGCAGGGGTGTTCCCAGCCTTGCAAGCAAAGCAGGGGGTGCTGGAGGTGATGTCGGAAGCGGCAACGTGCAGAAGGGATGAGCATTTGCTCCCATGAGCCTTTGACAGCACTGAAGAGCTCTTGCAATGCTCTTTTCCATGTGCTGGGATGGCTGAAGCATCCCCTGCCCCATCTCTGTGGGGTCACTGGGTCCGATCAGTGTCCTGGGTACCCCCTGCCTCACTGTCATCCTCCCCATGAGCGACACAAGTGGCCATTTGGGCTGGTGGCCATGTCTGGGGTCAGGGTGGCAATATGCGTGAGCTGTTCTCAATGAGGATGCCATTAAAATCCGTCCATCCAGTGGCTGTGTGTCCTCATGACAGCGAGGAGCCCACCCGGGGCTGCTCACCTTAATTTGACCCCCTTGCAGGGGGCCTGGGGGAGCATCAGCCCCGGTGCTGCTCTCACCCCTGCAGCAGGGAGAGACAATGTGTGGGGAGCAGAGGGCACTGCTGAGCTGGTAGAGAGGTGAGACGGGCAATGAGGAAGGAAAAGAGAAGAAACCTGACCAGGGCGGGGGGAGGAATTAATTGAAGGGAAAAAAAGAAAGAGAGAGGAAAAAAAAAAAAAGCACAACACTTCAGCACCGTCACAGAACGCATCCGGGTGCAGCTGAGACGGGCACGGAGCGCACGGGGGGCGGTGGGCTGGACCACCGGAGGGCGGCCGGCACGGGAGGTGGGGGAATGGCTGCGAAGGGCAGTGGGGCTGGAGGGGCTGTGTGTGTGTGTGTGTATGGGGGGGGATACGGGTGGTTGTGGGTAGGGCGGAGCGGCGGCATGGGGTGGCAAAGGGGGTTGGGGGTTGTAGGGAGAAGCCGTCCCGTCGGGTTCAGGTGCTGCGGGGCTCGATGGGGTGCGGAGCTTTGGGGTGGTCGGGGCACCTCGTGTCACCGACGGGACGCTCGTCCCCGGGTGTCCGGTCGCAGCAGGGCGGCACTGAGGCGCGGTACCGCCGCTTCCTGAGACGCGCCCGCACCGGGTGGCTCTGCCCGGCGGCACCGAGCACCGGGAGGGCACAGCCGGGCGGCCGCGTGTCCCTTCGTCACAGCAGCCCCGTGGGGGTTTGCCCCCACCTCCTCGCAGCGCACCCTCCGTGCTGGGAAGGCGCAGCGCTGCAGCTCTGGGGACAAATAACGCCGTCGGGTTTTATTTCCTGCTCCCAGGTTTTAGCTGCCCATGGTGGCCGCGGGCGGCCCAGGCGCTCTGTCACGCCGCGGGACCCAGCGTGGCCATGTAGAGCAAATGGGGACGGGATGAGCACTGCGCTGCACCTGCTGCTGTCCCTGGCCGGCTGCGCCCTGCTGCGGGGTGAGCCCCGAAACGTCCGCTGTAAGGGCGGGTGGTTGGGTAAAACCTTGAGATGGGCACAACGTGGCCAAGGAGGAAAGGGGCGCGCTGCTGGTGGGGCGCTCACATCCCCCTGCTCCCCCCAGGCACCCCGCTGCCCCCCCGGGGGGTGCGGCTTTGGGCTCACAACTTCCACGTGCAGCTGCGGTGGGAGCCCGACCCGAGTGCGCCGAACGGGACCGCGTACCAGGTGGAGTGGAGGAAGCGGTAGGTGGAGCCCAAGGATTGCTGCCCTGCAGCAAACTCCTCATAATGCAGTGGTGGGGTCGGCTCAGGAGGTGTCCTCCTGGGTTCTGTCCTCCTCCGGGGTTCATTTCCAGTCGTGCCTGCTGCCCTTTCACTGCACACTGCCAAGGAGATCGTTGCTCCTCTCCATGGTGGACTGGCTTCCCCTGCTCCAAGACGCCTCCTTTTGGAGCTGAGCCTTCCCAGCCCTCAGCCCTATCCCATAGATGCCCCAACTATCAGAAGCTCTCCTCATTCTTCACCTTCCCTCAGCCCTCCAGCACTTGCTGCTGTGCAAGACATGCTTGGTGCCACCCAGCCCCACACCTCGCTCCCCAACCCCACCTGGCCAGGCACGGCAGATGGGTGATGGGTTTTCCTTTCTTATCATTGACTCCACGGGCAGAACCTCTCGCTGGACCAGGGCAGACACCTGTGGGAACAACAGCACCGGCTCATCCTGGGTGTGTGAGCTGCATTGCAACGACATCCATGGTATCTACTGGGCGAGGGTGAGAGCAGTGCAGGATGGCAAGCCATCCCCATGGGTCAGTTCCAGAGAGCTGCTGCCATACAGAGACAGTAAGGAGCCTTCATCCACATTCCTGCTGTTCTTGGGGTGATCCTACAAGAGGTGGGAATAGCATCATTCCCAGCAAATGACCACTCTTGGAGAAATAAGACACCCACCTGGTGCTTTGAAGGCCTTAGCGCTTCCTCCTCTTTATGTTTCCCCTCTCTTTACAGCAATTGTGGGCCCCCCTACCTTGTCCTGGCAGCTCCAAGGCCATAACCTCAGCATCAGCCTCAGTGCACCGCTAACCCCGTACCGGAGCAGGCATGGATCCTACAAACCACTCAGCAGAGTGCTGCGGAAGCTGCGGTACCACCTGCGCCTGTACCATGGGGGTGTGCTCCAGCAGGAGGTGTGTGGTGGGGCAGGTGGGGGGCCAGGGGTCTCTGGAGCCCATATCCCATTCCAAGCATGAGGGCTTGGAGTTGGTGGTGCCCATAAAGTTGTCCCACACAAGCGGGTAGGAGATGGGGGTTGTTTGCATCCCAAAGATGGGTCTTGTAGTTTGGGGACCTCTTCCTTCTTCCAGATCATGTGTGTCATAAAAAATGAATGGTTATGGGATGAAAGCATCCCTTTGCCATCGTGTAACAGGCACTGGGACCTTGGCCCTCTGCTTGTAGGTGCCCTGCAGATGGACCACCAGGAGAGCATCGTGTACCTTCAGGTTCCTGATGCCCAGCACACAGTACTGCATCCGCACGGTGGCAATGGGCATAGCCCCACGGCAGAGCCTGGAGGCTGAGCAGTGCCTGGTGACACCGGCGGATCCTGCAGGTGAAAGTTCAGTGCAGGACACGTGGCAGGATGTGGGTCACACAGCCCACGTAGACCCCTCTGGTTGGGGCTGGACCCAGCTAGTGGGATGCCATTATAGGGGCTGATGGGGACTATCCGTGCAGGATTCCCCTGGGTGCTCCTGGCTACGCTGGTTGCTGCCTTCCTGCTGCTGAGCATGCCTGCTGTCTGCCTGACCTGTTTGTACACCTTCCCGAAGCCCTCAGAAATGCACCTCCCAAAAATGCTGGTAAGTGACCACCTCACATGCAGGGCTCTTGGGGTCTGCATCCCTCCGCACACCCCACTGCCTCCAGCTTTGCTGCAAGGGGTGCAGCCCCATCAGGGTTCTGCTGGAGCAGGGAATGTGAGCTTTACGCTTGGGGCAGCACCAGGGCAAAGCTGACCTGAAGTGCTCTCAGCTGTGCATTCCTGTTCCCTATGGCACTCATCAGGGGCAGCTCAGCTCTCCATGTCCCCCTGCATCCCCATATCCCAGTGCTGAGGGTGACCTGCCAGGCTAAGCAGTTCCCCATGCACCACATGGGGAGGCATCCAGCTGGTCAGCTCACCCTGGTCATATCAGTGCCAGGGGTTGGCTTCTGCACTGGCTTTGCTTGTGCATGCAATTGCACTGTGTGTGCAAGGGGTTACCCAGCACCCAGCAGCACCATGATTGTAGCATACTGGCACTGATCGCTTTACTTCCCACTTCCCTCCAGGCTCTGCTGCCCAGCAACACTGTGGTGCCCACCCTGGAGCTGCACGAGGATGCACCAGCCCCGCTGCTGCCAGCCTCCAGCGAGCACCCAGCACCCACAGCCCCACTGCTGCTGGGGGAGTGGTGTTTGCAGGAGAGGAGCAGTTACTGCCCCAATGGCTTTGGGATGGACTGGCACGAGGGCAGGGCTGCACCCAGCTCCCAGCCAAGCTCCTGGGTGTCAGCTCTGGAGGAGGATGAGGAGGATGAAAGCGATGGGGATGCTGCAGCGGTGTCTTCAGCCAGCATTGTCACAGATGGGAACTATGGGACATCGGAGATGTGTCTCTCCCCACGCCTCCAGCTTTATTCCACAGCTCTGGGTGTGGGCAGCAGCCTTCCTCCTGCCCTGCACACCATCAGCTTCAGCCCTGGTGAGCTGCAGGAGGGCACAGCTGGCTCCTGGGTACCGCTCAGCTCTGTGAGGTTACCAGGGATGGAGCTGGGGGTGGATGACAGCAGCAGCCAGCAGCGGGGCTGTCCCTGCACGTTGCCTATCTGGCACATGGGCACAAACCACGAGCAGGAGGCAGCAACATCCCTGGAGCATCTCTTTGCCGTGCTGGATGCTCCTGAAGCGGAGTGCAAGGAGTAAGTGCCACCACCCGACCCCCCACTCTTTATTTATCCCCTTGTGGCTGTATATAGGTGTGTGAGTAGCGCACGGGCTGATGTAAGTCTGTACATACGCACACACATAGACGTCTCTTTGTTAGAGATTTCTCTTTTTTTCACTTGTCAGGAGTGCACAGTTGTTATGACTTATTCAATAACACTAATTTATTGCTGAGAGCTCTTTGCTGTGCCTGGAGCCTCTGTGCCACAGGGCGAGCTCTGCCCTGCCGCAACGAGTCGGTTCTCCATCCATCCTTTGTGCTTTATGCGGCCCCGCTGTGCCCGCCCACCCCGGGGGGGTTGAAGCAGCAGAAGAGTGCGAAACGGAGAAGGTGAGCGTGGAAAAAGGCGAAGCGCTGTGACATTTTGGCAGCTCGGCTCTGCGAGGTTTTGGTTTTACATCGGCCGGGAGGTGTGAGGCATCGCGGAGCGCGGCGGTGTTCGGGTGGTGGTGGTTTGAGCTTCCGACGGTGCCGCTTCAAAGCAACGAGGAGAACGCAGCTGGCAACGGCTCTGCGTGCGAAACAGCCCGGGGGGGAATAGCGAGGGGGGGGGTCGTATCGCTCGCTCTCGGAGAGCTGAGCTGTCAGACCGCCCAGACAGCAGAGAGGGGGAGGGTTCTGCGGGGAGGACCCGCTGTCCTCGGCTGGGAGGTGGCCCCGAGGTGGAGGGCAGAGCGCTCCCCATCACACGCGCTGAGCTGGCAGTGCCCTCCTCTGGGGACGCGTGGCAAGTGCCGGCGGTCGGGATGTGGGATGAAGGGGTGAGCGTGTCTTTGGGATCCGCAACCGGCATCGGATGGATGGAAACGGGGCCGGGGTGGGTCCGGCAGGAGGACGGTGCTCGGTCAGGATGGGCAGCCACCCAATCCCATCCCATCCCATCCCATCCCATCCCATCCCATCCCATCCCATCCCATCCCATCCCATCCCATCCACATCCTGCTGCAGACGGCGGTGTCGATGTCTCAAGGCACCTTCAGGTTGCTCTGTTTGCATCACTTACAGGCCTGGATGTATGGATCCATGAGCTTTGTCCAAACGTTGGTCCCTGCCCCATCAGAAGTGGGGGTCACCTTTGCAGCTTCCCCTGCTGCTTCCCCCTCTCCCTCCCCCCCCAAAGAACAGCACATCCTGGGACACAGAAGGGCTCCTGGAAATCCAGGCATGCATTTCTCAAGTGTCCTCATCCAGTGCTGAGGACAGAGCTGGAGAAAGGACAGCCAGCTCCATGCAAGCCTGCTGGTAGTGGAGAGGCCATAAAAGAGAATGCATCCCTCCCGGCTTAGGGAGGGAGCTCCCACCTACCCCAAAAGCAACAGGGCAAGCTCTGCCCATGCAGCATGCAGCCCTATCACAGCACATTGCTGTTGTTTCTGGGAAACAAGCAGCCTCCCATCTCCTTTCTCTGCCTGGCTGACTCACGGGGACTTCCAGAGCTTTAGCAACTCCATCACACGTCCAGCACAGGGAAAATACCCGAGCTGAGTGCTTGGGAATGTCTTTGGAGCCTGCAGAGTGTGGTGGGAGCTTGCTGGGGCTGTGCACAGACAGGCACTGGAGGAGCAATGGGTGAAAGAGATCTGGAAAGCACCACAGTCAGCTGGATTCTGAGGCAGGAGCAGCTGGATGCCTCAGCCTGCACTTAACCCTTTGCAGCTGAACCAGCACGGCCAGGCAGGGCATAGAGCTGAGTTTTATGGTAGAGAGAAGCTCGATGGCCAATGGGAACTCTCCCCATTAAGGTCAATAAGTGAGCAGTGGGTGAGTTGGATCCGGAGGGCAATGATGACAAAGTCCAGCTGCTGCGGATGCACATCTCACATGGGGACCAATGTAGTCCAGCAGCTCTGTTGGTGACCTGGATGGTGGGACAGAGCATGTCCTCAGGCATCTTACAGGTGACAACAAGCTGGGATGAGTGGCCTCACAGGGTGGTGCTGGACCTGGGCTGGCTGGAGGTGGGGTCTGAAGGACTTTGTGGGGCTCAGCAATGAGAAATGCAATGTGCTGCCCCTGGGGATGAACAACCCCCAGCCAGACACACTGGGGGCACCATAGGTGGGTTCCCCTACCCTTTGTGCAGCACTGGACCCAGACCCCCTGCCAACAGGTGACCCAGCTGGTGGGGCAGCCATTCTCATGCTTGACAGCAGCCTCCAGCAGGACCCCTGCTATCCCAGAGCCTGGAACAGGCTCTGACTGAGCTAAATGGATAAAGCCAGGAGCACTAAGCTCATGGCAGTGAGGGGTGCTAGGGTTGGGGGCAGCTGGGCATGAGGGTGGGGCTGGTGTGGGGCCAGTCATGAAGGCAGGGAGGTGCTGAGGATGCTCACGAGAGTGGGTGGGTGGGCATCACCCTTCCTTCAAGTGTTTGGTCCACAGCCCTCACATGAGCAGCTTCACCTTTCTCTCCCTGCTTGTTTCTGAGAGGAGCCCTGCAATGCATGAGAGACCCCTCCTTCCCCCTGCCCAGCTGGGCCCAGCTGCTGTGTGCTGCCAGTTCACAAGCAAGGCGTATTAAAATAAAGTTTATTGCTGTCCTTAGTTACAAAAAGAAAAGAAAAACAAAACAAAAACAAGAAAGAAAAATACCAAACAACCCCAAAGTCATCAATACAAAAACAACAGTCCCCAAACCCGGTGCTGTCAGAAGCAGGCTTGCAAGGACACAACTTTTAGTGCAAAGAGGGAGGTGGCAGTGAGAGCTGGTGGGTGGCTCTGCCAGCGAGGGTCTGCATGGTGCCCTCATGCTCACTGTACAGTATTTATTGCTGGCCATGAGGGCTGAGGGGGGAGGGGGGGCTGACTGTGTTGGTAGGAGCCCTGGGAGGAGCTGGAGGCATGGGGAAGGAGGATGGGAGGTTGGGGGTTTGACTTCTCTGGCACTGGAATGGGAATGACAATGCTAACCAGGGAGCATGGGTAGCTCCCATGCTGTCCTGTGGACAAGGCAGCTTCTGTCTGGGGCTGCATTGCAGAAAGCAGGAGGATGCCCTGCCCTGTGCCTCTCTTCAGGTCAGGTGGGGAGGGGCTGATGAGGAGCAGGGAGCTGGTGGTGGCCTTGAGGCTGCATCTCCCACGGGGCCCACCAAGGTCTCAGAGCCAGGTGGGACCTCACAGCCAGCCCCACATGCCAGGTGCCAGAGCCTATGCAAGGTCCCTATACCCTGGAGCTGCAGATATCTTAGGAGACCCCACAGAGCCCTTCTTCCCAGCCACCAGAAGATCCCTGGTGCTGTCCCCAGCATCTCCCTGCCTTGATGTCCAAGTGAGGAGATGAATGCATGTTGTCAATTATGGCCACAGATAAACTGTAGGGGAAGAGCTTGCTGGAGCCTGGATGCCTCAGGGAAGAGACAGCCCAAGCACAGGTGGTGGTGGCACCTTGTAGTGCCATCTCTTCCAGCAGTGGTGGGACACATTGGGAGGTCTCAGCTCTTCCACAATAGGCTGCTGATTGGCTTTTCCCATCATGTGCCGTGTGATGAATTGTAGGGGTGGGGACATGGTTGCCCCCACAGCCACACAGTGACCAGTCCATAGTAAGGTCCACACTGGTGGCACGTGGGGGCTGCAAAGCAAGGCGCTCTTTCCAATAACTGGGGTGTAGGGATGCCATAACCACCCTCCCCCCAGCCCCTCTGTTGGCCAGGGTTTGGTGGGAGGTGAGGGACCAATGTCCTGCGGGGGGCTAGGTCATCTTCCTGGCCACGCTGGCATAGGTGTGCACGATCTCCTCGTCTGCAGGACACGTGTGGCTGAACTCATCGCAGGCGTAGGCGTTGTTGAGGTAGCGCCAGACACCCGTCATGTCAGCTGGGATCTCGAAGTCGCGGTACTTTTTGGCAGCAATCTGGAGGGAAGAATGAAGCTGAGGCCTCACCAGCACCACCCGGTGCAGAGAGGACACCAGACTTGGCTCTGGGAGCCTTTACCTTGATGATGTGCAGCTTGGGCAGCAGGTTGCAGTCTGCCAGCGTCAGGTGGTCCCCATCCAGGAATTTCCTCTTGGAGATGGTGATGTCCTCCACGCTGTCCTGGTCGATCTCCTCGGGCAGTGGGGTGGTGAGGTACTGATCCAGCCGCTGGAATTCCCTCAGCAGAGCCTTCTCCAGGTCTGGGTGGGCAGGGAAAAGCATGGAGTCACACAGGGTCCCAGTCCCCATCACCCCCATGGGCTGTGCCTAAAGGAGCGAAGCCCTGGCTGTGTCCCCAGCCCCTGTTCCTTACTGCTATTTGCTTCCTTGCGTGAGTTCTTGATGTACGCCGAGAACTTGGCAAAGATGTCACTGCCCACGTCGAAAGACTCCTTATATTTGGGGCTCAGATGCGGGTACCTGGAAGGAGATGCCGGGGTCAGCTGGGGATATCTGGGGGCATCTGATGGCTCGTGGTACCCACGTGTGGCACAGGAGGGGGCTGAGCAGCTGCAGCGCCTTAAATAACTGCAGCTGCTTCATTAGCATGGCTGTGAGCCATAGGGCAGAAACTGTGGGGCTGGGATACGCTGTCCCAGGGCGCTGCACAAGGCTGACATGTGTGAGGAGGATGAGGATGAACACACTCAGTGCTTCCTCTTTTGTGTAGGGCGTTTGCTTTGGCAACGAGCAGACAGAGGTGGGGGCACCTCCTGTCTTCCCCCCCCGGAACAGCAGCTGCTATCGCCAGCTGCAAAACCACCATCTCCCAGGGAAACCTCACCCCACCTCTGCTGCTATTCCTCCTGTTGTTCCCTGTCCTGTGCTGTCCCCCACCCCGGATGCTCTCCTGCCTCAGTTTCCCCATCCATCCAGCCCTGCGCAAAATGGGTTTGCAATTACGTGGGTGGGCACAGGGTCTGCTCCAGGAACTCCTCGATCTTGATGAAGTCAGTTTTCAGCTCCCGGTTGAACAGCAGGAAGGGCGGGTTGGTGCCTGGTGCTAAATCTTTCAGCTCTTCAGGTTTCCTGGAGCAGAGAAAGGAAGGGGGAAAAGCTGGGGGTGAGCATGCTGGAGTGCCCTGCTTGTGTGCTTGGCTGGGTTTGGGCTCTGGGAGATGCCCCCCAGCTTCCTGGTGTCTCAAACCCACATGTAAGTGATGCACGTGGCTGGAGGACAGGGACCGACCCCAGCACAGTGTTGGCACCTCACCTGGTCATGTCCACTGTGGTGACATTGAACTTCACCCCTTTGAGCCACAGCACCATGAAGAGGCGCTGGCAGAAGGGGCAGTTCCCAATGTTCTCTCCATCCAGCCCAGCCTGCGGGGAGAGCAGAGAGGTCAAAGCCTGCCCTAAGATGAAGCCAGGAGGAGAGGAGGAGGAGGTGGAGGAGGATGGACAGCACATGGGAGAGGAAGGGAGGGTCAGCTTGGCTGGGACGCCGGGCTCAGAGGGGAAATGTGCTCATGTTTGCCAGGAAAAGCACAGCTTGTTTTTGTCTGTTGCCCTGCACAGCCTCAAAGCAGCCAAGCGAGAGGAGTGGGAATCAGATGGCTCCAGGGAGGAAAAGGGCTTGGGGAGCAGAGCCACCACCACCACCACCACCTGGAGGAGTGTTTGAGATAACATTGGGTTGCAGGTGTCCTGAGAAGGGTTGGCAGGTTAGAAGCTTCAAATCTACCCCACTCCTATGCCATCTAGCATCTCCACTCCCTTTCTCCTCACCACAGTCCCTAGCAAGCCAACACCAATGTCATCCCTTGGAGTACCTCCAACACTGGCAGCTCAGTGAGGCTGTCCTGAAAGGAAAATCAGGATGGCCTCTGCAGGAAGCAGAAAATAAACCTTAGCCAAGCCCATCTGAGGATGCTCGGAGCCAAATGTTATCAGGAGGAAGCTCTGCTAGCATTCGTGGCACCAAGCAGCAGGGAGGGGAAGTCATCACTCTTTGCTTCCCCCTCCAGTGAGAGCCTCTTCCTCTGCTCAGCAGGAGCTTGTGCAGCTCCCCAGTCACTGTGCCCACTGCTTTCCCCTTCAGATGATGCAAAAACCCCTTCAGATGATGACAGAAGCCATCCAGACAGTGGAGAAACCCTTCTGGGTAGTAGAGAAAGCCATCCAGACAATGGAAGGAACCCTTGAGATTATAAAGAAATCCACCCAGATGATGAAGAAAACCCTCCAAATGATGGGAGAATTCTTCTCAATGATGGAAGAACCCCTGAAGATGATGGAAGAACCACTGAAAATGATGGAGAACCCATCCAGATGATGGAGAATCCCTCCAGATGATGGAGAACCCTTCCTGGTGATAAAGAACCCTTCCAGATTCTGGAGAAACCCTGTAGATGATGGAAAAGCCCCCTATCCAATGGACAGAGGCAGCCTGGGAGGTGCAGGCTTTCAGCCCCCACCCGAGGCCCCACGCCTGCACAAGGCATCAAAACCCCAAAGTTGCTCACAAGTTCCGGTGGTTTAACACAGAGCGAAGCAGCACGAGGAGGAGGGAGCACTCTGTGAGCTGCATCACCCCAACGGCCCCCAGACCCACCCGAAATACGTCCCTAAAAGAGCTGGTGGGCACCTCAGGGTGGGTTGCGCAGTGACACCGTGGGCAGAGCACGAGGAGGGTGATGTGCACATCAGTCTGCTAACGGATAAACAAAGGGGGTTTTTGGTGCTAAATTAAGATTTAGGGGAAGTCCTGAGCCACCACTTTGCTTTCTGTTTCCCTTCCCTCCAAAACCCCCTCAATGTGCTGCTGCCATCACTGCAGCCATGCACACATCTTCCTCTTCCCAAAGCCATCCTGGGGCAAAAAGAAGCGCAGAAGAGGGAATGTGAAACCCGCGTCCTTATCCCCAAGCACACACACTGCTCAGGGCTCAGCCTGGGCTGGGTGCCTGGGGAGCATTGCTTTGGGGAGAGGGGATGGGGTGAAGCCCGTGGTAACAGGGCTTAATATGCTGATATCCCAGTGCTGATATCCAAAGAGGGGAGCAGAGATGGTGCGTGCAGCTGCAGATGTTTGTTTGGAGCGGGAGTGCTGGAATGTTCCCGGGGAAACACTTGAAAAATTGCTCAACAGAAGGAAGGAAAAGAAAGAAAAGCAATGAGAGGGGAAAAAAACAGCCCATTTTCTAGTGAATAATGCTCAGGGCTGACCGAAGGAGCTGCCCCATCCTGCCCACGCAGCGGCACCCGCTCCATGTCCCAGCCCCGCTGCGTTATGCTTCCACCCCCCTGTTGCTTTCCCAGCTGGGTTGGTCGTTGTGCTGCTGGAGCTGCTCACCCCTCTGCTTCGCTGCGATTGCAGTTTCCAAGGGGCACACAACCACCTCTGGAGCAGAGCATCCTCTGGGGCTCCCCACAGCACCGAGCTGGCTGCCAGACCTCAGAGACACCCCGAATCCCTACCACCACCCACACACAATACAAGCCAGCAGACCTGGCCAAGCCCACCTTGACAAAAAGCTCAATCTCAGGCTCCTTCACCGGCCGGCTCTCCATGGCAGGGATTGCAGTGGGGGGAGCTGCTTCACTGCTGCGCTGAGTTTCGCCTGTGCTCTGCGGCGCGCGGCTGCTGCACCTCGGGGTGGGCTGGGACTGGGGCTCGCCCTTTCCTTCCCGTGCAGGCAGGGAGGAGCGATGGGGTGCAAGGAGGGGGAAGCTGCGGGGCCTCCCAGCTGTGACTCAGCACGCATCTATCAGGGAGGCACTGACGGGTCCCCGGGCAGGCTATCGCACCCTCCCAGGCGTCTCAATCACCTCTCCAATGGGAATAGGGTTATTTTGTTGTTGCAGGAAGTGTCTTCACCAGCCTCCAGCCCTGTTCTTCCTTCTTGCTGCCATCCTTCTGGATCCCACAGATACAGGACATGAGCATGATGCCACGATGCGCACCCGGCTGCATGGGGATGAGAGGCTGAGGATTTGGGGAAGCACGGAGGGCAAGCCTGGCCTCTTGCCACCACGTCCTCGCAGACAGCCTTACACAGGAAGGCATTGCAAAACACCCATTCCACAGCCCTGTTCCTGGAATTTGGGCTGTTTCATGGGAAAGATGCCCCCCTGCTTTCCTCCCCACGGTGCCTTTGGGTGGAGCTGGCTGCTGGGGTGAGCCCAGCCACGTGCCATGGTGCTGTGCAGTCAGCTCCAGCTTTGCACAAAACGGGGTTTTTATTACACCCCATTTGCCCCATTCGCCCCAGCTCCAGCTTGGTTAAGCTCAGAACGTCTTGCAAACAATCTGTGAATGCAAAGAGCTTCCTGCTGCTGCTAAGCACAAGGCAGCCCTTCCCTTCCTCCCCGGCACTCAATGACCGGACATGTGCTGGGACACAGACTGCAGTACACGTGTATCCACCCAGCCATAAGCAGAAAGCGGGGTGCAAGGCCGGGGACCCCACTGCCCTCCTCCATCCACTGCACAGCCCTCAAAAACACATCCTCTGCTCCCACTGTCACTTGCCCCCGTGCTATCCCAGCTGTCCAAAGCGGCCCCAGTTGCTCTGCAGGGCACAGAAGGACCCATTGTCATTGCTGTGCCAGCCCCCGCCCCGGCGCCAGCTGCTGCAGGGACCGGGTGGTGGCAGAGAGCGGTGGTGGCATCATGGTGGCCACGCTGGTGGTGGCCCTGCTTCTCCTCTGCTTGGCTGCAGGGACAGAGGCCAGCCCGGAGCTCAGCGGTGAGTGGGGCACGGGGGATTTGGGGACCATGAGGGGTGGGGTTGTAAGCCAGGCTTGGCTGGGTGGCTTGTGGAGTTTGGGGGATCCCATGGGAGATGCGCTGGCTCTGCCCCAGCACCCGAAGAGCTGTTCTAGGGCAGGTAGGGAGGATGTGATTTCATCTGGGCTGATCTGACAGCACAGCTCTGGATCTGAGTCAGCCACACCACGAGGAGAACTGCTTGCTGTCTGACAGCAGCTCAGCCTCACTGCTGGTGTTTCACCCCAAGAAAGCAGCATCTGAGCAAGAGTGTGTCAGTGCTGGGTGCAGGCACTGCGGTGCATCTGGCACTGGAGGAACCTCAGCTCCAAAGCACAAACCCCATCCACATCTCTGCAGTGCATGCTGCCGGTCCCTGGGAGCAGCACTGGCTGTGGCTGATGAAAGGTTGGTGGCCATAGTGGAATTGAAAGGGGCTCTTTGTGCATTCGAGCCTGGCACTGGTTTGTGGATGGATGGACAGAGGGACAAGTGTGGGGCTGGGAGCCAGCACTTCCACCTGCTTGTGTTCATTAGGGGCTGGGGGGCTGCTGGCTTTGCCCTGCCTTCCCAGCATCCCTGCATCCCTGCATCCCTCAGCATCCTACTTCCTTCACTGTCCTTCATCCCTCAGCATCCTACATCCATCACCTTGTGTCCCCCAGGGCCCTCAGTCCTGCCTGGCAGGGAAGGCTCATTGCCCTCTCCTCACCCCCAAGCTTCGAAACAACAGAGACAAAGCACTAAGATTGTGCTTTGGGACAGAAACTATGCAGGATTAAAGGAGAGAAATAGAAATACCCCATGCTGGGAATTCAGGATGAGAACCAGGACCTCTGCCCACCCAAAAGGATGTGGACTGGGAATAGCTCATCCATTGGGTTCTGCTGTATTATCTCTTGGTAACCTTTTCTTAGTGACCGACCATTACTTGGTGACCATCTCTGGCCATCACCTCTGGTCCCCTCCAGCTCATCGCCGTGTCCCCCTGCAGGGTACCTGCGCAAGGTGCTGCGGAACCACACGGTGCACACGTGTGATGGGGAGCAGCTCCTCATCCTGTGCCCTCGCAAGACCACCATCAGCATCCTGGGTGCCTTCTATGGGCGCCGCGTGCCCAGCCCCAACCTGTGCCCCAGCCCTGGCAACGTGTCGCAGGAGAGCACCGAGTGCATGTCACCCACTGCCCACCTGGTAAGGGCACATCACAAGTCATGCTTGAGCAAGAGCAGCCCGGGGGGGTGGCACTGCTGCAGCCCAGCCGGCACCAAAAGCCGGTGTCCCCTCAATGTCCCCTCAACGGGGACGGTACCCGAGCAAGGTGTGGCGTGAAGCCTCGTCCCCATCTTGTGGCCGTGAGTGTGCATTACACGGGGCCGTCCTAGAGGAAGGCTGGGGCTGCAAGGGCGTTGCACGGAGCTGCAGCAGTGCGCATGCTTGCAGGGTGTTTGCATGGAGCCCTGTGAGCGTGTCTCCACTTGCAGAAGGGCTGTGCGAATGCGCACGGCTACCTGCAAAGGTGTTGCATGGAGATATGTCAGTTGCATGCATGCATGAGTATTACATGCAGCCATATGAACGTGCATGCCTGCACAGGCATTGCATGGATCTTTGTGCATGCTTCCGTGGGTGTTGCTTGGAGCTGTGTGAGTGCACCTGCATGCATGGGTCTTGCAGGAAGCTGAGTGTGGGTGCCTGCATGCTTGCAGCATACACACTGCACGGAGCGGTGTCTGTGCACACATGTGCTGCAGTGCAGGCGTGCACACCTGCCCAGGTACTATGCACAGCCTGCACGGGCACAGGGCAGCACCTGGTTTGGGATTTGGCCACCAAAGTTGCCACCGTGGTGGTGACAGCAGCCACGGGACAGAGGTGACAGCACAGAAGTGAGCACAGCCCGGGGTCCTTCCAGCAGCCTCATGCTCAACCCACTCTGCCCTGCAGAAGCTTCTGGCTGAGTGTCAGGACCAGCAGTGGTGCCAGTTCTCAGTGCACAGCCAAGTGTTCGGGCCGGACCCGTGCCCCGGCACACACAAGTACCTCATCGCGTCCTACAAGTGCCGGCCAGGTGGGCAGCACCCACGGGAACCCAGGGCTGGGGAACAAGAGAGGGTTTGGGGGTTTGGGGTGTCACACTGGGTCACCCTGTGGTGTCACCCTCTTCCCACCCCACCCCAGATAACCATCGGGTGAAGACGGTGTGTGAGAACGACGAGCTGAGGCTGCACTGCCGGCCCAAATCCGTCCTGGCCATTTACTCTGCGCACTACGGACGATTCCTGCGGGGCAAACCTGAGTGCGATGCCCCCAATGCCGGGGGACCCCATATTGGTATGAGGGGGACAGGGTTGCAGCTTGGATCGTGGCTGGGAGCTGTGCTTAGCGCCATGCTGATGGCCAGAGTGTCCCTGCAGAGTGCCTGGCTCCGGATGCACTGCGGAGGGTCTCCAAGAAGTGCCACCGCAAAGGGAACTGCACAGTGACCGCTGACCAGGCCACCTTTGGGGACCCGTGCCTGCCTGGCATGAGGAAGCAGCTGCGGGTGTCCTACACCTGTGGTGAGAGTGGGACTGCAGGGCTAGGGAGGCTGCGTGTCCCCCACCCCTGGGGACAAGTGGGGTGGTGACACTCGGGATGGCATATCTCATTGCAGTGCCCAAGCAGCTGCTGGAGGAGGTGGGCCCAGACACCTCAGACCCCTTCCTGCTCTCAAACTACATGCACGGTAATTTGGGGAGCAGGGCAGAAACCATCTCATGCCCCATAGGGATGAAGAACCCCATAGCAATCTACCTCTGAGCAAACAAGGGTTGGGGAGGTGTTTTCTGATGGAGAGAACAGGGGGTCTGGCAGAGGGACCCCCCAAGGGGAGGCGGCCCTTCACGTCCCCTTGTTCACTGCAGGTGGCTGGTACAAAGGGCCCAGATTCTTCAGGCTCCGGGAAGACCGGATGATTTTTACTAGCTCCCTGGCAGCTTTTGCCCACCTCTGGGGTACGTGGCCCCAAAGTGCTGGGTTGGTGGGGAGTCTCCAGGCCCGGGTACCCTGTGTGTTGCAGCGGGGTGTGCACCCCGATGCCTCTCTTTGCTCTTCTTCCCTACCAGATGTCCCTGAAAAAGTCGCCCTCTACTTTCTCTGTGGGGTGTCGGCGGGCCTCGTTCTGCTGCTGTGCATCATCAGCCCCAAGGCTGCCTTCCTGAAGGAGGTCAGGGAGGCTCTGCTGGGCCCAGGTGGCCGCTCAGAGGCAAGCAGGACCAAACTGAGGGATGAGCAGGATGAAGACCTGCCTGATGACAGCTCCTCTGACTCCTCCTTTCGCCGCCTCACCCGTGCCTATCGTGCCACTGAGAGCATCTTTGGCCCAGAGCTGACAGCGGCCATGGAGGGAGTGGCTGAGCAGCAAGGCCATGGTGGGGAGGAGATCTGGATGCCCAAAGAATCCAGTCCCTATACCATCCAGAAGATCAAATCAGCCACCAAGTGAGGAGGTGAAGGACGAGGTGCTGTGCCGGGCACAGTGTTGGCTCTGCGCCTCCCTCTGTGCTTGGCATGCTGGATAGTGAGCCCTGCTTTCTGGAGAATGGGTTTGGTTTTTTTTAGCAAATAAAAGCAGAAGCTCAGAGTTCAGGAAATGAAGCTGTCATACCCAAGTTCCCGCCACCCCATCCCCAACAGGCTCCAGGTCCTCAGGGAGTTCCCATGACCCTGAAAGGATAGTGGGGGACACATGGCCTGCAGCAACCCACACTGCTCACCACCAGCTCTATTCCTCTTTGGTCTCCCCTCTGCCAATAGCAGTGGAAAGGGGAGGAGGAACAAAATGTTGGGCTCCAGTCGTGCTCGTGCTGCACAGCTCCCTGCTGCTGGCATTGGGCCACAGGGAGCAACAAGTCAGTCCTGTTTGAGCCTGGGAAAGGGAAAGGATTTAGCTTGGGAAGGGAAGGAAAACCCATCCGTGGCCGTCCCACAGACGATACTTCTCGCTCCTCCTCTCAACCCTGAGGCTGTGCCCGGGCAGCCATCCCAGAGCAAACACCACACCAGCAGATGCTTCTCATCCCTCCATCACCTCCAGAGCACCCAGAGCCTCCCGGGGGTGGTGCTGCAGGGACTAGAAATTCCTGCTTCCCCCATTGGGCCGGGCAGACACGGACCCGGCCCGGGCAGCTCAGTACTGCACAGCCACAGGTTGCTGGCTGGGATGGCACCCCGCAGGCGGCTGCACCCCTTTCCCAGGTGTGGGTGTGGAGTGGCCCAGAGGGTTTCTGTGGGGGGAACGCAGCCCTCGGGGGGTTCTCCACACAGCAGAGCTGAGCTCACCTTCGCTCAGGCCTCAGAGCCCGAGGGCCAGAGGCACTGATGGTGGGGAAAGCTGTTTGGTCAATAAAGGAACCTTGTAAACAAGATAGAGGGTGACTTTTCACATTAGCCATAAGAGCGATAGGACAAGGGGGAGGGCTGCACTCGGGTTTCAGTGGTGGGGAAGCTGCAGTCTCAGGATGGTGTTCACCACAGACTCCGGGCCTCAGTAGGCCTCGCTAGGCCCAAACACAGCCCTGCAGCCCCCCGCTGGGCACACAACCCCCAGAGCTCCCAGCACCTCGGGCTGCACGTCAGCACAGATCCGTGGAGGCCGCGGAGCTCCCGCAGGTCGCTACGCTCCTCCTCGCGCCGCGAGCAACAAACCACGCGGCCGCCATGACACCTCGGGGCCGCCATGACACCGCCCCCAACAGCCCCGGCCCCGCCCCCAACCGCCGTGACCCCGCCCCCCTCCCATCCGCCGCTCCTCATTGGCCGGCGGTGCCGAATTTTAAACTCTTCTCCCCTCCCCTTAGCAACCGCATCCGTCCCGGCTCTCCCATTGGCTCTCGTGCCGTGCGACCCGCTCGCTGATTGGCCACGCGGCTCGACCAGTGCCGGCAGCCGTCGCCGCGCTGCTACTTTCAAAAGAGCCGGGGCCGGCGGCTGCGTGCAGGTGAGCGGCGGTGGGTGCCCGGGTTTGCGGTTCCCGTTCGTAACCCCCTGCCTTTATTCCTATCTACATGGGGGCTCCGTCCCGTGTCACTGGGTGCCGAGCGGGCTCTGCCCTATAGGCCCTGAGGAATGGAGGGGTCCCACTTCACCCCCTCTCCCTATATCCCTTTGATTTCCCCCCCCCCCCCCCCTCCATCTCTGTGTCTCGTGGGGCTGGGTGGGCACCTCGGAGCCTATGGGCGGTGCTGTTGGTTGCATTGGGCCCCCATAACTGTGCCCACCCCCCTCTTTGCTCGCAGAGGCCGAGGAGGAGGATGCCGGTGGCACGCAGCAGCAAGGCACAGAGCAGCAAGCAGCCCCGAGCCTGCAAGGCGCCCGCTGTTACCCAGAATGTCCCCCCCGAGAAGGTATGGCTGTGGGCTATGGGGTGGGGCGAGCTCCCTATGGGGTGCCCCCAGCCCCACATCACTGGCTGTATTGCAGGAGGAGGGCTGCCAGGCCAAGCGTTCCCCATCCTCACCCCAGGGAGGACCCAAGAAGAGATCAGCGTTTGGGGACATCACCAATGTGAGTGTACTGCTCCCAGCCCCTCCTCCCCCAGGAGCACTAATGAGCCTCATCTCACCTCTTTGCTTCCCCCCCCCCCCCCCCCCCCCCCCCCAAAAAAAAAACAGGCTCACAAGAACCAGACGGTGACAGGGAAGAAGGAAGGGGTGAAAGCTTCCACCCACAAAACAGCGAGGATCCCCCCAGCCCCGACAGTGGCCAAGAACAATGAGATCAACCTGAAAAAGTGAGTACCCAGGTGAGATGGGTACAGGGTGCTGGGGGTCAGCACCTGCTCACAGCCATCCCTGTGGTGTTGGGGCTTCTCTGGCGTGCATGAGTAGGATGGGGATGGGCAGGAGATAGATGGAGCTTTTGGAGACCCAGGAGAAGTCTCCATGCTGATGTTCTTGACCTATCTAGGTCATTGAGGAAAACCCCCCCAGCAGATGTTCCCGTGGAGCCTGAGAAAAATTCTGTGCCTGAGGAGCCTGTGCAGGTATGAAGCTGACCCAGGTGATGGACCCAAGGGAGCAACCCGGCCCCCAGCCCTGTTCTAGGGGTACTGGGGCATCTCTGGGAGCTGCTCAGTGTGGTGGGATGGGAGCTGGAGGTTAAACCTGCTCCTCTGAGCGTCTCCAATGGGGAAAGAGTGGAGTGAGGGCTGCGGGTCAGCTTGGAGAGAGGGTGTGCTACCCCATAGAGCTCTGCAAGCTGTCCCACACCTGTCCTCACTGCTGCCTTCTCCACACAGCAGGTGCCAGTGGTGGAGGACATAGACAAGGAGCAGCTGGGAGACCCCTATGCCAATGCTGTGTACGCCAAGGAGATCTTTGAATACATGCGGGAGAGGGAGGTGGGTGATGAATGATGTCTGCCTGGGAAGTCGTGTGGGTTGGGAAGGGCCCAGTTTGGGAGGGGAGTCCCTGACTTCTGCTGCCCCGATAGGAGAAGTTCCTGCTCCCTGATTACATGGAGAAGCAGCCGGACATCAGCAGGGACATGCGTGCCATCCTGGTGGATTGGATGGTGGAGGTGCAGGTAGGCAGGCATGGTGAGGGAGCTCGGGTGGGAGTCACTCTGGACCTATGAACGCCCCCAGTTCATCAGAGCTCCTCCTCATCCCCCTCCCCATGCTGATGTGAATGCCCCAGGAATTCAGGTTTTTACCTGACATCTCATATCCCTGCAGGAAAACTTTGAGCTGAACCACGAGACACTGTACCTGGCAGTGAAGCTGGTGGATCACTACCTGGTGGAGGTGGTGAGCATGAGGGACAAGCTGCAGCTCATCGGCTCCACTGCTGTCCTCATCGCCTCCAAATTCGAGGTGATTCTTGGTGTGGGTTTTGATGCTGGGACTCCCAAAGCTCTGGGCTGGCATAGCCAGCCTTGTGCTGCCCCTTTCTATGCTGCGGGCTGAATCCTGCCTACTGGAGACCTGGCTCCTCTCTGCTGCTTGGGGACTGCCATGATACCAGGGTGTCACGATATGATGCTCCTGACAGGAGATATACCCTTAAAGGGCCTGAGAATTGCATAGTCTCCCCCCAAACGTTGCCAGGATGAGCGCTGAGCAGTCCCTCCCCACAGGAGCGCTGCCCTCCGTGCGTGGATGACTTCCTGTACATCTGTGATGATGCCTACAAGCGGGAAGAGCTCATTGCCATGGAGACGAGCATCCTCCGCACCCTCAATTTCGACATCAACATCCCCATCTCCTACCGCTTCCTGCGGCGCTTTGCCAAGGTGGGGGGCTTTGCCACCTCCCATGGGCCGGCACAAAGCAAGGGAGGGGAGGGTTGGGGGGGGGGTGGTGGCGACCTGAGGCCCCATAAAGAAGGATGCAGGTGTGGTGCTGCTTAAACCTGAGCCTTGTGCCCGCAGTGTGCCCGTGCCTCTATGGAGACGCTGACTCTGGCCCGTTTCCTCTGCGAGATGACCCTGCAGGAGTACGACTACGCACGGGAGCGTCCCTCCAAGCTGGCTGCCAGCAGCTTGCTGTTGGCACTCACCATGAAGAACCTGGGTGGCTGGGTGAGCATATGGGGATGTGGGGAGGGATGATGTGACATTGCAGGGGTGACCGTGGCTCCCACTTTGTCACTTCGCAGACCCCCACGCTGGAGTATTACAGTGGTTACTGCGCTCAGGACCTGCACCCCTTGGTGAAAAGGCTGAACTTTCTGCTCACCTATCAGCCTTGTGACAAGCTGAAGGCTGTGCGCACCAAGTACTCACACAGGTGAGCATCACAACAGCCCTTGGGGGGGCTCTTATGGGGGTGCAGGGGCTGCTGCTGAGCTCTATAACCCCACACACACCTCACCTCCTTGCAGGGTCTTCTTTGAGGTCGCCAAAACAACCCCCATGGACATGATGAAGCTGGAGGAGAAGTTGAAAAGCTAGCCCTGCCTCTGTACATAGCCTGTAAATAGCGGGGTGGGGGCACTGTGTACATAAAAGGGGGGGAAAAAAAAAACAAACCATAACACTGTTTTTACTGAATATGGGGGGGGAAAAAAAGTGATGTTGAGCTGTCAATAAAATATTGTGTATATCTTAACGTGGTTGTGGTAGGGGGCTGTTCATGAAGGGGATGCAGGGATGAAGGAGGGGCTAGAAGGGTCCGGGTCCCATCCCCTTTCTGTCCCCAGGCAGTGGCTTGATACCAGCAGCAGCAATAAATATCTTTTCTCCAAATATTTACACAGATAAATACCGATGTAGGGAAAAGGGGAGATCTTTTTGCTTTGGCTCCATACTGCAGCCCAGCTCCCTGGCTCCTGTAGTGACCCTGCACCATTGGTGCCTCCAGCCCCCAAAGCTCAGGGAGAAGCAGCAGCTCCAGGGATGCTGGGGGACAAACAGACAAAGCAAGGCAAGCGAGGGGCGGGGGGAAAGAAAGGAGGGCTCCACACACACATAGGGGACAGCAAGGACCCAGGCCCCCCAGCTCCTGGCAGCCTAGGGTGGGTTGCTGAGCTCCTTAATGGCTTGCAGGATTCTCTTCATGTGGCCAACTTTGGTGATGCCCAGGTCCTATGATGGGGGAGAGAGAAGCTGCAAAGCCTTGCTCCCATGGGAGGAGCACGGGAATGATACTGGTGAACCAGGGGCTGGAGCCAGCTCCCTCCCCACCACGTCCCCACTGATAAGGGACAATGAGGCTGAAGGAGGGATGGGGGCACAGTGCTCTCTTGTTTGGAGGTCTAGGAGGTGGAAACAAGGGCTGTGGTACCTTCAGGTCTCTCCTCTCCAGCAGGATCAGCTCTGAGCCCTGGATGTCGTGCCGCACAAAAATCTCTTTGTACTCCCCTAACCCAAGTGTTTCCAGCCAGGCAGCCACCTCCTCAGCACCCCATTTGTCTGCTAGAAGAGAGAAAAAGCCCAGAAGTGGAGCAGGGCACCAGCACATGTGTGGCATATGCTGTCCCTTCTTTCCCCCCACCTCTTTATGGGGCTCCTTCACTTCTGCATGGAGTATCCAACCATCTCCCTTTGCCCAATCAGCTTCCCATTGGGGCTGAGCTCTACTGCAGCCCCTTCTCATCTCATTGCATTGTACATCCCTCAGCCCATTGTATGAGCAGCTCCTTTACCTGGGAGTGAACTGTTGCTCTTTTGCTTCTGTGCCTTGTCCTTCCTGGGCTTGGGGATGTTGAGTCGAAGCTTGAAGCTGCCCTTATTGGCACTGCTGGCACACTCCTGCAAGAAACAGGGCTGAGCCCACCCCTACAGCCCCACAGCCCGTTCCCCCCCACCCCTATGCACCCACCTCCTCGCTGGGGTGTGCGATGGGTCCCAGCCAGTGGATGTCCAGCAGCCGCTGCAGCTCCTGGCCCAGCACGCTCAGGGGGCCCTGCAGTGCTTCCTCCTCCTGAAGTGAGTCCAGCTGCAGGGGACAGGGACCGTCCCCAGCCCCACTGCCACCTGCTGGAGGGGGGGACAGCTGGGCTGGAGGGCTCGGGGGGGTCCCCAGCCCCACACTCACCGCCTTCCCCTCCAGGAATGCTCTGGTTTCAGTATAGAGAGCTTTGATGCTCAGCACCACCTCCACGGCTGCGTTCCTGCTGAGAAACTGTGGGGGCATAGGGGGTGAGCATCAAGCCAGCTGTATGCAAGGGTGGGGGTTTGGCCCCCCAGCCCTGCTCACCTCGGAGGTGCCAGCAGCTTTGTTGCAGAGCGCATCGCTCAGCGCCGAGGTGCTGGTATTGACGGCGTGTGCCAGCTCCTGCTCCACACCTTTGTGCGCCTTGGCTGCCTCGCGGATCCTGCAGTAAGGATGGGATGGGATGGAGCCGCTGTGTCCCCATGCCCCTTGCAGCCCCTCGCCCCCATCCTGACCTGGCAATGAGGGTCTCAGCCACACGTGACAGCTGCTGCAGCAGGCTGCTCTCCTCCTCGGTCAGGTACTCCATGGACTGCTGCGAGCTGAGCCGTGGCCGCGTGGCTGTCCGGTAGCTCTCCCCCTTCTGCTTGTCCTCCCACGACTTCAGGGTGCTTTCAAATGCCTGCGGGGGCACAGAGGTCCCACCCTGCTCACCCCACAGCCCCACAGCCCATCCCGCGGGGCTCACCCGGTCCCTGGTCAGCATCTGCGCCCGGTTCTTGTGCTGGATCCGGATGACGCCGGGCGGTTGGATCCACGCTTCCCCATCCACCTGCACCGGGACACCCTCATCCCCACGGATGGTGATCTTCACCACGCGGCACTGCGGGGCAGGCAGGGCTGGCACCATGGCTGGCAGAGGGTGGCACCCCGCGGGGCTCCCCCCGGCCCTACCTGGGCGATGCGGTGGTGCTGCAGGTTGATGACCCGTGACACGGCCATCTGGATGCTGCCAAACACAGCCACCACCTCCAGCTTCTTGTCATCAAAGGATGGCGCGCCAAAGTTCTGCACGAGAGTGGCCCCATGATACTGGGCTCAGTGCACCCTCCCCAGTGACAGAGAGGGATTCTGCCCCCACCCCAAGCTCGCACTCACGTTGTCCTCCTTGGTGCCACCCCAAAAGTTGATGCCCCCTGCATAGCTGGGGATGTTGAGCACGGCGATGCCCTGTAGGCTGGGCAGCGAGATGGGTACCCCGTCGCACTGCAAGAGAGGGCTGAGCCTGGGGGCCACCCCACTGCCCCAGCCCCAGACCTGCTCCCAGCCCTGGCCCCATACCTCCAGCTGCACCCGCTGCTCCAGGTTCTTGTAGGTGCGCTGCAGCAGCTCCTTGGTGCCCAGCACCCCATACCACATCATGTTCTTGGTGCGGCTGCTGCGGGGTGCAGTGGGGGAGGTGAATGGCCACAAGCCACACAGCATCCCAGTGATCCCACCCAACATGCCAGCAGTCCATCTCAGTATCCCAGTGGTCCTTCCCATCATCCCACTATCCTGGCATCCCAGTAGTCTCTTCCAGCAACCCAGTGGTCCCTCCTGGCATCCTAATGATCCCTTTCAGCAACCCTTTAATCCATCCTGGCATCCCAGTGGTCTTCCCTGGCATCCCCATATTCCTTTCCAGCATCCCAGTGATCCATCCCAGCAATCCCTCCCAGCATGGGCACCACAGAGCTGGGCAGGGCAGTACCCAGACCCAGGCGTCCCATATTATTCCCAGGGGGGTCTCAGCTAACCTGCACTTCTTTGGGTGCTCATCCCTCTTGTTGTTGAACTCCAGCGAGATCTTGGCATCCAGGCCAATGCCAAAGTAGTTGTTCATGACGCATTTCTCTGAGAAGTGCCTGAAAGCAGCAGGATTGGCACCAGGATTCGAAGCAAAAACCCGACAGGGCCTTGGGGTGACCCCAAACTCACAGCACACCGGGGTCCTCGGGGAACTGCAAGCTGCCAAAGGTGTCTGGCCTCTCCAGGAGGATGGATGAGGTGGCCGAGGTCACCGTCTCCCGCCGAGAGCCTGCGGGGTGGGTTGGAGGCAGCTGCTGAGTAAGCCCACCCCATTGCTCCCCTCAAAGCCCACCCTAAAAGATGCTGTGTGCCATATGGTTGCCTTACAGAGCCGCTCCTCCTCCTTGTTGAGCTCCTCCGAGCTGTCCTTCTTGCTGGGGACTGTGGTGGCTTGATATGCTTGGGTCTGCTTGTTCTGCTCATCCACAGCTGGGGGCAAACACAGGATAGCAGTGGGGCCAGAGCAACCCCCTCCCCGCACCCCAACAGCTGCCCCCAGCCCCAGAGCATTGCACCACCCCAGCCTTTGGATCACCCAGGAGATGTGGTGATGCTCCTTTGGGATTGCACAGTGATGAACATTCAGAGGGGAAACTGAGGCACGGCCCCTCCCTGTGCCACCCGCTCACCTCTCTCAGCCTGCTCGATGATCTGCCGCAGGGCTTTCTTCAGGCTGTTGGCCCTCAGCATCAGCTGCTCCTTGGATTTGAAGATGCGGGGCACAGGGCTGGGGGCAAAGCCGCCTTTCTCCAGCTCCTTGGCATCGGTCGGGGTGCCCTGTGGGGTCCCCTCGGAGACCACGATGGCCTGAGCCTCCTCGGTCAGCTCCCTCACCAGTGAGTCCAGCTTCTCATTCAGCATGGCACACTGTGGGGTGGCCACGTGCTCAGCTCAGTGCCTGGCACCCCAAGGCATGGCACCCCAAATGCCTGTGCATCCCATGCTGTTCTGGACACCCTATGTTTGCTTGGGTACCCAACTGTTTAAGCATCCCATGCTTGCCTGAGTACCCCAAATGCCTGGATGCCACATGCTTACTCAGGTACCCCAAGTGCCTGGGCATCTCGTGGCTACCTGTGCAACCCAAGTGCCAGGAAATCCTGAATATTTGGGCACCCCATGCTTCCCTGGGTACCCTGAGCACTTGGGCAGCCTTGAACACTCTGGCATCATATGCTTAACTGGGAATCCTGTGTATTTGGGTTTGCCAGGGCAGTCCAAGTGCCTGGGACCCCAAGATCTTGGGCACCCAGCTTCCTGGTACTCTGGGCTCCCCAGGTGCCTCAGTATCCCATACTTTCCTGGGCACCCCAAGAACTGGGCACTCCCATGGCACGCACACCCCCAGCAGCCCCCCACTACCCACCTCAGCCTCCCCAGGCCCACCTTTCTGGCCATCAGCTCTGCCTCCTGCTTATTCTCAGTTGCCCTCTTGTAGGCACGGCCAACTTCAGCCACAAAGTCATTGACGGTGCCACAGAGGAACCTGACAAGGGAAGTAGCAGAGAGTGATGAGACCGGTGGTGTCCTCGGAGGGACCCATCCCCAGCAGACCATTCCCAGCACTCCCGTACTTGGCAGATGAAATCACCACTGAGTGCTTGTCTGACTCCAGGATCTTGGCCAGGTGGAAGGCAACGGAGTCAGCGTAGTGGGAGATGTGGGCCTGGGGAGAAGACAGCTGGATGGGTGTCCCAAATCAGGATGGGGACAAGGCACCGCGTCCATCCCCTTAGCACAGGGACACAGTCCAGTCTGAGCCTCACCGTGCTCCCTCCCCACAACATCCCCCATCTAACATTGGTTTAAGGGTGGCAGGGACTCATCCCCAGAAGTGCCCACCTGGATGTTGGAGTCTCCATCCTCCTCCTCCTTCAGGACTGGTGGGGACTGCTTGGGGGCTTCGTAGGTCAGCACGCTCCACCTGCCAAGCAGAGAGCAGGGATGCCACAATGCCCTGACCCCATCCAGCGCACAGGGGTGTCCAGGTCCCCCCAGAGCTCACCGGTCCAGCATCTTGGTGGTGGCCCTCTCCAGCTTCTCCAGAATCTGCAGCAGCTGCGTGTCATCATCACAGAGGCTGCCCCAGCCCAGCACTCGTGCCAGGTCATTACCAGTGCCCAGGGGCAGGACACCCAGCTGGCACTGCAGGACAGGGATGGGGTTCAGCCCTGCACCTAGCCTGTGGGTACCCCACACCTCAGTGCTGCAGGAGACATCACTGTGGGTACGTCCCCATTGTCCCCATGGGATGGAGATGGGAGGTGGTAGCCCATTGTCCCCATCATTCCCATTGTCCCCATTGTCCCCCTGCCTCCACTCACTTGCTTGTGCAGCCCCAGTGCATCGATCTCAGACAGCACCCATCCCACGCTGCCATCACCGCCGCACACCAGGATGCGGAAAGTGGAGAACTTCTGGAAGAGGCGCAGCCTGGAAAAGGGGCAGAGGGGGCTGTGGAGTCCCACTGGGCTCCTGCAAGTGACACCCCCGTGCCAGCACTCACCCCAGGTGTGGGCCTCCATTCATGAGGTCAAAGACCTGGGCAGGGTTGAGGAACTGCTTGAACTTGCGCAGGAACTTGACGCCCTGGTTGTCCCCACTCTTGGAGTTGACGAAGGCCAGCAGGGGGCTGGAGCAGGAGGAGGGACAGGTGGCCTTCCAGAACCCTGTGGGGACACACAGACATGAGCACTGTCCACAACCCTGAGGGCATTGAAGGAGGCACCTCCGGAGATCAAAAGATGCCCTGACTGCATCCAGCCCTATAGGCAGGGGGAAGAGTAAGCAGAGGGCTACAGGAATGGCGAGGGGTTGGAAGAGGAGGAGCAGGAGATGGAGGTGGGATGAGATGGAGATGGGGATGGGATGTTGATGGGATGGGATGGGGTTGGATGGGATGGAATGGGGAAAGGCAGAGATGGGGTTGGAGATGGAATGAAGATGCGGTGGGATGGGATGGAGACAGGGAATGAGATAGGAAGGGGATGGGAATGGGAATGGAGAAGAAGAGGATAGGAGAAGGAGAAGGAGGATAGGAGGAGGAGGAGGAGAAGAGATACAGATGGGATGGTATCTGATGGGGATGGGGAGAAACATGGGCATGGAGATGGGGTTGGGGACGGAATGGAGATGGTATGGGATAGAGACAGGGATAGGAATGAGGATGGGAGTCGAGATGGGAGGAAATTGGGAATGAGGATGGAATGGAGATGGGGAAGGAGATGGGATGGGATGGGAATGGGAATGGGGCCAGGGACAGGCAAGGCTGTGCCAGGGCAGCACATGGGCCAAGTCTGGTTCCTCCAGCACTGCTCCTGCAGGCTCAGTGAGTCAGTGGGCTGGCTCCTGTCCCCAAGCTGCAACCACAGCAACGGGCACAGAGGGGTCTGTCCCTCACTGCAGGGACTGGCCCAGCAGAACCAGGTGGGGAATCCCCACCCAAATTTAGTGGCATTTGGTGGCTCCTGGGGAACAGCCACTGCCAGAGGCTGCCATGCCCCCCCCAGCTCTGCAGATGACTCAGGGAGGTTGGCAGCCAGCAGTACGCTTTTAAAGAAATGAGATGTGGAATGCGACGTGCCCACAGCAGAGGATGGATGGGGCAGGCCCACGGACGGCTCAGGGACACCTTGGCCACCCCAGTCCCAGTCCCTGGGTTGGATGGAGCAGACATGGCTCCGAGGAGGGAGGAGAAGCGTGTGACGGTTGCCCTGACAGCATCCCGATGAGTAACGAGCAGCAGATGAGCCACCGGCTGAGCGGAGTGGTGGAAATCATTAAAGAACACCAGAAGAAATATCCGGAGGAGAGGAACAGATTTTGCTTGGCGGAGGCCAGCTGGACCCCTCCGGATAAGGGAAGCAGATAGGGAAAGGGAAGCGGTGCGGGAACATCCCTGGGTGGCGTTCACTTTGGAACCTACTGATGCCACAGCCACGGTGCATCCCCTCCCAACTCACCATCAGAGTCGATGCTGTTCAGGGCAGTGGGTGGGATGATGGACACTTTGTACTGCCCCAGGGGGCACCTCTTTCCGAACTGCTCCTTGCAGGCACTGTGTACCTGGGGGCATTTGTGTGAGCTGTGGGACATCCCGCAGCCTCACTGTCCCCAGGGGACATGGGGGGGGACACATCCTTACGATGGCTTTGCACCAGAGGCACCGCCAGTCCTGCAGCCTCCGCACGCTGCCGCAGGTCCGGTCGCAGACGGCACAGCGTGCGCTCACAGGAAGGTTCCCCTCCAGCCACTGGTGGGGCATGGCCACCTGCAGCAGGGACAACTGTCACTCCTCAGCCACCACTCTGTGCACCCAGGAGCCACAGGTGAGGGGATGTCCCACTTGGTGTCAGCTCCCACCCACGCCCGCCCGGTGATGGTGTCCCCGCAGTGGGGTTGCTCACCCCATCCTCATCCTCGATGATGTCGCTGCCGATGGATGCCAGCGTGGTCCACTTGCAGTTGTTGGTGGCTCTGACGGCGCAGCGCTTGTGAGCTTTGAACTTGCACACTTGTGGGGTTTGGAAGAGCAGGTGAGGGCTGAGGACGGCCCCTGATCCCACCTCCCCCCACCCCATTGACCCAGGGGTCCCCTGTGTGCCCACCTTCACAGGAGAGGCCGTGAGAGGTGACCCCCGAGAGCGCCTCGCGGCACACGTTGCAGAAAGTGGGTCTAGCGTGGGAGCAGGCATACCAGTTGTGCATGCCCGAGAAGTGTTCCATGTTGAACTGCGTGGCCTGTGGGGCACAGCCCGGCTGCAGCCACAGCCCTGTCACCCCACAGGTCCCCCCTCATCCCAGTGGCCCTTCCCAGCACCCTGCTATCCCAGCAGTTCTCCCCAGCAACACAACATCCCTGCAGTCCTTCCCAGTATCCTGCTATCCTGGCATCCCAGAGGTCCCTTCCAGCATCTCACAGTCCCTTTGGTCCATCCCAGCATCCCAATATCCCAACAGTCCCTCCCAGTATCACATCATCCCAGCACTGCGAGCCCTGGGGACCCACACCCTGACCCCACAGCCGTCCCACCTCGTGGATCTCCCACTTCTGCACTGACTTCAGGGCCCCAATCCAGTCCTCCATCTCCTTGCGGTTCTCGGCACACAGGATGAGCTTGCGGAATGGTGTGATCACCTGCAACAAGCCACAGTGCCACAGCCCATTGCAAGGCCACCCCACAGAGAGCCAAACCCCACAGCAGCCCACCCAAACCCCACATCAGGACACCCAAATCCCACGGCAGCCCACCCAAACCCCACATCAGGACACCCAAATCCCACGGCAGCCCACCCAAACCCCACATCAGGACACCCAAATCCCACGGCAGCCCACCCAAACCCCACAGAAAGTCTCCGCCTCACTGTGAAGCTGTTGTTAATGTTCTTGGTGCTGCTCTCAGCCACGCTGGCGTCAGACAGATCCACCTCGTCAAAGATCAGGGACTGTGGGAACAAAGCAGGGCTCAATACTGCCACAAACCCAAACCCAGCTCGGTGGAGGCTCAGAACCCCCCCAACCCACCTTAGCATCCTTGGCATAATAGAGAGTCCGGCCCCGCAGCTTGAAGTATCTCCGCTTCCATCTCTGGAAGGAGCTCGTCTGTTTCAGCAGCAGCCCCTCCTTCACACTCTTCTGCAGGGGCATTGGGACATCAGCTCCCAGGAGCCCCCACCCAGTGACAGAGGATGGCAATAATGATCACAGGGACAAGGGGATGCACGGTGATGATGAGGGAACATTGAGGAATCCTGAAGGTGATGGGTATGGGGGTGCAGGGGGTGACAGAGGGACATGAGGGGTCACGGTGATGTGAGGAGAGGGGGATCCTGCTGGTGAGGAGCAAGGAGACATGGGTAGCTTTATGATAGAAACGAACGTTGGGGTGTGGGTAGTTGTAATGGTGAGGAATGGGGGATGCAGGGGGATGGTGGGGAGTTCCTGGTGGGGGGGAGAAGTGAGGGGACACAGTGAGCTCCTAACAGTGAGGAGTACGGCACACGGGGACCTGCTGCTGGTGGTGTGCAGGGGGATGCAGTGGGCTGCAGGTGGGAAGGAGCAGGGGGGCACGGGGTGATCCTAATGCCTGGAAGCAGGGGTTGCAGCACGGTGCAGGCATAGCGGGGTCAGAGCCAGCACTGCAGCCCAGCTCAGCGTGGCCGGGGGCCAGGCGGGCAGCACGATCCTGCAGGGAGGGTGCCAGCACCGCAGCGGGAGCAGCTCCGGGCAATGCAGGGCTTGGGCAGGATGTGACCTGGCTGCTCAACCCAAAAAGCAGAGCCCTCTCCACCCCCACCCCCACATCAAAACAGCCCAAATCGGAGCCAAAAGCCCCAAAAGAAAGAGGAGGAGAGGCGGCTCAGCACGCATCACCGCACCAACCTGCATCTCACCAGCATCACCCCATGAGCACGCAGAGGGATCTGGCGGGTCCGACCCCGCACCCCCAGAATGCCAGCAGGGTTGGGGTGCACGCAACAGGCTGTGGGTGGCTGCAAACCTTATCAGCTGTGCAACACAAGGGGCCCTTCCGGGCTCGGCCACAACTGTGCACCCCGAGGATATGCCCTGCAGCCCTGCAGCCCCCAAACCTCGGTGCTACAGGGACCCCTGCAAGGTTTCAGTGCCGGTGCCTGAAAAGGGGCTGCAGAATTAATGGGGGATAGTGATGCAGTGTGTGCAGAACGGAACATGTGTTGGGGTGAGGCACACACAGACATCCGGCTGCTGGCACCACGGCTATCTTGGTGGCCCAGGCACTGCCACTCCATCCCCTGCCACATCCCTGCAGGCTGGGAGCAATGTGGGGCACTGGGGCAAAGATGGGCTCCGGTGCTGGTGGTATCCCTATAGGTTGACCAATGGGGTCCCAAGCAGAGGCCAATGGGATCAGGATGTCTCCATGGGGGGAACTCACAGCACGCAGGGGACCCCAAAGTATACAAGGGGACTGCAAAGCATATGGGGGATGTCATCATCCCAAAGGATGGCAACCCCAAAGCATGTAGGACAGCCCCAAAGATCACATGGCATTCAGAAGGACCCCAAAGCACATTGGGGAACCCCAAAGCATATAGGGGGACCCCGAAGCACACAAGGGGACCCCAAGGTATCCAGTTGACCTTGGAGCATGCAGGGGGACTCCAAAGCATGCAGAAGACCCCAAGGCATGAGGGGGACTGAAAATCGTATAGAGGGTCCCCAAAGCATGCAGGTGATTTAAGAGCATGCAGAGGACCCCAAAGTGCACAGGGGACCTAAGAGCCTGCAAGGGATCCCCTAAAGAACACAGGGGACCTTAAAGTACAAAGAGGGACCCCCAAATTGAGTAGGGGCACATGGAACCACCTCAAGCACACGGGGGGACCCCAATGCACACAGGCAGCTGCCATCAGCTCCCAGAGATGAACTGTAGCCCAGCATCTCTGCGGTGACACTTCTCAGCCCAGCCCCACCAGCGTTGTCCCCTCAGTTACTCCAGCAGGTGACACCCCAGGGTGACACCCCAGGACTGCTCTGCCAGTGGTGGGGGACATTCCCATCCCCAGTTCTCCATTGAAGCCCACATCCCTCCGGGGAACCGGCAGCCCTCAGCCCCAGTGAGGAGGAGGAGGAGGGGGTGGCAGCAACCCCCCTCCTGCACCGGGGCCATTTAGCCCTGCAGGGGCACCTGCGCCTGGCAGCTGTCGTTGTCACAGAGCACAATGGCCTCAACGCCTCCGCGCCAGGGCCGGCACAAAGCGCCCCACAGGGTGCCCCGCAATTACAGCCCACGAGTTGGGGTGTGGGGGACGGGGGGCTGGCATGGATGGGGGTGGGGATGGGGCTGGTATTTGGGGTGCACGCTGATGGGGATGGATGCAGCATGGATGGGGTGGGATGCCTGCCCTGTCCTGTCCCCAGGGGAGATATCACTGCCACATGGAGGTATGCTGAACCCCAAAAGGTGGGGGGTGGGGACCCCAAAACCTCAGTAGTCACCCTGTTATCAGCAGCAGGGATGGCTGAGGGCACCCAAAAATAGGTCTCCCCTCCTCGCTGCTAAGCCAGGCATCTCTCGGGAACCAGTGGGTTCTCCCTCATTAACTCTGTGCTAATTAGGGCTGGGGGGTGCTGCCCCCCCATATGGCTGCCCAGGGGTCACACTGTATGCCATATATGCTCTCTTTCCAGCACTGCCTCCTGCATGATGAAGTGCTGGATGCTGCCACCCAGCCTGGGGGACAGAAGGATCCCATGACACCACCATGCATAGCACAGCACAGAGCCAGCGATCCCAAGCAGCACCGGGAGCTCTGCCACCCCCAGACCCACATCGGCCTCCTGTCCCCATAGCAGCACCCCATATTTTTATAGGACCTACCAAAATGTCACGCCACACACAAGCTGCCAACCCGTAACCACAGCTGGGAGGAAATAAAAGGCAGATTTGGGGTCGGGGCTGACAGGAGGTGGGAGTCCCCTCACCTTGCTCCGCATCTGCCCTGAGGTGGACACCTTCCGGATGAGTTTGTGGGTGCTGCCCTCCTGCTCTCCCTCGCTGTCTGACGACTCCTCACCGCCCGCCTCGGGGGACACAGGGGACAGCTTGTCCGAGTCCAGGGATGACACGGATTCCCGTGCCTGCCGCAGGAACAGGTCGCCGGCCACCAGCTTCTCGGCCATCTTCGGGGGGGGGGGGACGGCCCTGAGGTGGGGAGATGGGGCCCTGAGATGGGGCACAGAGCCCCCGCGAGGTGGGAATCCGTGGGGATGGAGCCATTGGGGTGCACAACTTCTCCCGTTCCCTCTAGCGTTTCTCCTTGTTTAGGTGCCCCATCGCTTGGTCCTCCTGCTGCCACCCGGTGCCGTTGGGGTGCTGCCCCCCACCCCGCAGCCCCCACCTGTGGGTGCCTGTCCCTGGGGTGTGCTGCAGGGAAGGGGGGGGCTCTCCCACCTCAGGAAGGGATGAGGGGCTTCCAGGATGGGATGGGGGCTCCCCATATGGAGTGTGGGGGGGGTGGGGGCACCCACCTGGTTGCATGGCAGGGCACCCACTGCAGCCCCCCCCACCTCCCCTACACGCTCTGCCTCCTTCCCTCTCGAGCACCAAGCGTGGGCTGCCGATTTATGATGGGATGGGGGGGGTTGGAGGGGGGGAGCAAAGCAGCAGCACCGCAGTGCAGCCCCCCCACCGCTCTCCCCCCTCTAAATCCAACCGCAGATCCGCGCACCCGACTCCCCCCACCCACCTTCCCCCCCCATTTAAAAACCCACGGCACGCACCTTTGCAGCCCGGAGCCGCCGCCGATGCCGATGCCGGTGCAAGGACGCGGTGCACCCCCCGGCCCCCCCAGCACGACGCCTCTGCACGGCAGCCCCGGCCCTGCCCCTGCGCTGCAAGCCTCAGCCTGCACCGGCTGCCGTTCTGCCGTTCTGCTGCTCTGCTGCTCTGCGCTGCGCTGCGCCGCGCGCGAGCGGCCCACGCGCGGCCCCGAGCACGCGCGCACACTCAGCGCCGTGCACATGCGTGTGCACCGCCCACGTGGAGCGGTGCGCGTGGAGTGGGGAGGCGGAGGGGCACGCGCGTGGGAACGCAGCCCACGAGTGCGCGAGGGGAGCAGGTGAGAGCGTGCACCGCGCCGCGGGGGTGTCGGCATCCACCCACGCGTGCAGGGGCGTGGGGAGCACGAAAGGTGCCGGGCACAGGCGTGTGCATCCGCTCACCTGTGTGTGTATGCGCGTGCATCCATTCATGTGTGAGCACGCACACGTATGTGCATCCGTTCACCTGCGCGTGTGCGCACGCATGTGCATGCGTTCACCTTTCTCCCCGCGTGTGCACTCCACGTGTGTGCACGCGATCAGCTGTACGTCCATGCGGATGTTCACACGCGTGTCCACGCACCCACCCGTGTGCGCTCACTCACACGTATGGGCGTGCGCTGGGTATCTGTGTGCTCACACGTGTGCGCTCTGAGCCCCGGTTCACCCGCGCTCACCCACGCGTGCCCACACTTGCACAGCCGCCCCCCTCCGGGTTTCCGCCCCACGCGTGGCACCTCCCCGCGGGTGCCACCCAGCGGCCGGCGCTGCCCTCGCAGCGTGGGGACACCGCGACCCCCCGAGCCCACCCCGACCCCTTCGGGTCCGCTGTCCCCAGCTCAGCCCGGCGGCACTGGGGACATGTGGGGACGCGGTAACAAAGCACGCAGGACACGGTGGGACAGTTGTGCAGCAGCTGCTGCTCCTTTAGTGTGTGACGGGCACCAGGGCGCCGTGTCCACTCCCCGGGGGGACAGCACTCTTTGGTCCTAGCAGTGACCCCACGCACGGTTCCCCACAATGTCCCCATGTCCCCCCTCCTGCAGAACCCCTGTGCAAAACGAGCGTGGAGGGGACAGACGGACAGTAGGGACAGATGGTGGCTGAGGGACTAAGTGCTGTTTGGGGACACCGCGGCACGGGCAGATTTGGGGACGGGAGCCCCGTTTTGTCCTTGGGGGGATTTTGCCCCCATGTTCTTCCCTTCCGATGCGGGCGACACCGCCACTCAGTAACCCCATAGGCAATGGGGACACAGAACTGAGGGAGCAGGGCCATTGTTCCCAACACAATGGGGAGGAAGAGGAGGCCGCATTCCTCTGCCTCCGGACAGACCAGATGGACACACAGAGCCGGACAGAACGGATGGACGCGGGGACAAGAGGGCTTAACCCTTTGAGGCACGGGGTTGAAGGCACGTGGCGGGATGGGGGACGCAGTGATGCCCATCCCATGGGTCAAATGGTCAGCCTGGAGAATAAATATGTGAAAAAGTAAACGAGATGGACGGATGGGTGGGTGGGTGGACGGACAGATGGATGGATGGATGGACGGATGGATGGGCAGGGCTAGCAGCTGGTGGGTGCCTGGCCGAGGCTCTCCCGCAGGCAGCGCAGCTGCTCCTGCCCCAGCTTGATCTTCTCGTCCAGCTCGCGCTGCTCGGCCGTCAGCGCCGACTTCATCTTGACGAAGTGCCGGTAGTCCTGCAGCTGCTCGGGGGGCAGATAACGAGCCACCATGGCACCCACCGCCTCCTCCCGCCGCCCCACATGCTCCCGCAGCTCCTTGGCATCCTCCAGCTGCGCCGCCAGCAGCCGCTGCTTCTCCCTCAGGGCCACCTATGGATAACACCCAAGATGTGGGTCCCACGGCCCCGCTGCAGCCCGACCCCATTCACCAGCTCCATTCCCACTGCTCACCTTATCCTCGGAGGCAGCGTGTGGCCCCAGAGCGTTCAGCGCGTTCTCCACCCGCGCCAGGCGGCCCGACAGGGACAGCAGCAGGTTGACCACCTTGTCCAGGTCCCCCACGAAGAGGCGGTACTTGTCGAACTCGCCGGGCGTGCAGAGTGCCTGCAGGCGGGCTGCCACCTCCTCACCCAGCACCCCATTGGCGCTGATGTCCTCCTGCAGTCCCCGCTGCGCCTCCCGCAGCACCGCCAGCTTGCGGCTCAGGCTCTCCACCAGCTGCAGCTGTCAGGGGGATGGGGACAGATAGGGTTGGGGACCAAAGTTAGGGAGCAGGGATGCCAGCACGGCAATGCAGCGAGCAGCCTTGCGTGGATGGAGCATCCTTGCACCGATCTTTTCACCCTGCAGCCAGCACTCCTGCACAGATGGAGCGGTGCAGCCAACATCCTCCACCCAGACACCCCAGTCCCTGTTACCTTTTTCTCCACCAGCTCCCGCTCCAACTCCTCCTCCTCCTCCTCTGAGCTCCCCTCTGCCACCTTCGGCAGCTCCTTCACCTTGCCCAGCAGCTCAGCTTTGCCATAATATGCTGTGTAGGAGGGGGGGCTGCCAGTGGCCCCAGGGGGAGGCGAGATGGGCTCGAAGCCCTGCCTGCGGGCACAGGGACTCAGTGACGAGGACACCACCATCCCCCTGCACCCAGGAGACACAAGGTGCCATCCCTACCTGTCCTGCGGCTCCTGGTGCCAATCCTGCTGGATCCGCTCCCTCCATGCCTGGCGGTCCCCTGCTGCCAGCAGCTCACCCATAACGGTGGCAGTGGTGACCGGAGGGGACACCAAGATGCAGGCCAAGGAGCGGTCCCGGCCTGCCACATCCCACAGCAGCTCCTCTGAATTCATGCGGCGGGGTTGGGGCCGTCCTCCCTGGGTGCTGGGCTCCTCAGGGCTGCGGGAATGGGGTCCCCCTGGGGTGCCCACGGGGCTGGGGGCAGGCAGGGGACACTCGCTGGACCAGCCCCTCTCCCGGCCCCGGCTGAGCCTTTGGGGGGGACCCTCCTGCTCCCAGGGTTCCTTTGATATTGAGCACTCCTCCCTGACCCTGTGGACACAGTGGTGGGAACATCACTGCATGGGAACATGCAGGGAGGGGATGGAAAGCTCAGGGACCCCACTCCCCATCTGCAAACCCCACCGAGAAGGGTCCCCATGCATCCCACCCAGGCCAAATGACAGAGATGCCGACACCATCCTCCGAAGGACAGTACGGTCCCCAATCCCATAAAGTGAGGAGGTGTCCCCGAGGTCCCCACAGCACCCACCTGCACAGCTCAGCTTCAGGTTCCGGCGTCCCATGGGAGCGGCCAGGGGGGGTCTCAGCAGCCAGGCTGCGCGTCCGCTGCCGCACAGCTTCAGCAATGCTACGGGATGGTGGCAGGGCCGTGCTGGATCCAGAGCCATCTTTGGCATGCTGTGATGCTCGGCGCAACCTGTACTGCTCCCAGTTGGGTGGAGGCGGGCGGGGAGGAGGGGGACCCTTTTTTTTGGGTAAACCTGGAGCCTCTGACTGCACCCGGAGGAAGTCCCTGCGGGCACGGGGGCTGGAGGGCTCCAGGTTGAGGTGGCTCTCAGAGAAGGCTCGGCCACGCAGCGGGCGGTGCAGAGGCTCTGGGGGAGGCTCAGGGGAGCGGGGCAGACGCTCGCCATCCCAGGACAGATCGTGCGTGGACGTAGTGCGGTAGCAAGGTGGCCACTCAGGCTCAGAGCTCTCAAAGGAGGGCCGGAAGGGTCCGAGCCGCTGGAAGCCCGGTTTGTAGTGGGTGAGCTCACTGGGGAGAAAAGCACCAAGAAGTCACCCCTTGATCATGCCTACCCCATTGAATGCATGGCGGTGCATGCAGGCCCTAAGCCCCACACCTCACCCAATGGACTGGTTGGTTTTCCTGCTTATCGCCGGCGGCTCCCAGTCCTCCCGGGGAAATTCCTGTGTGGGGATGGAGTGACGGCAGGAATCAAGTAGGATCCAACAAGCCAGGAGCCCACACTCAACCCCAAATCCCCAGCACACGGCTCACTCACCGGCATAAAGGCCTTTCGGGGTGCCCAGGCACTGCTCTCGTCCCGTGGCGTGCAGCAGCAGTCGGGGCAGCGTGCCCAGGGGTGGCAGCGGTAGGCATGGCCGTGGGGCAGAAGCGCCGGGCACATCTCCCCAGTGCAGTAACGGCAAGGTTCGTGCATCCCAGGGGGAGCCCCATAGGGATAGGGGCAGCCCCGCAGATACTCCAGCTCGCCGTGCCTCGGCAGCACCTTGTAGTAGGGCGGCTGCTCCCGGCAGCACTCGCTGTAGGGTCCAGATATGCGACGAGCGTCACGGAGCTCAGTGGATGGGAAAGGGTCAGGCTCGGCCGCTTTTTGGGGTTTTCCATGCCAGGCAGGCGCGGGGCGGCTGCTCTCCTCAAAGAATCTGCGTCGGTCAGCAAAGGGCAGGAGGACGGCTTCCTCGGCACCCTTGTGTTCACGGGGGCTGGGTGAGCGTTGCGGCTGCAGCTTGCGCTCCGGAGACCAACGCCAGCGGCCCCGGCTGGGTGCTGCCCGCTCAACTTCAGGGCCCGGCAGCGTGTCCCCCACACAGCTCCTGCTGTCCTCGCTGGGTGCAGGGCTGGGTGAGCCCTCTGTGGGTTCCTCTGCCTCCTCCACTGGCTCCTCGCTCCGCAGTTGCGCTCCGGGTCCCCGGCTCTTTTGCAGCTGTGCTTTGCGCCATTGGATCTCATTGCGCAGGTTGGTGGCGAAGCGCTCGCTGCGGCGTCGAAAGTGAGCTGAGCGGTTCGGGGGACCCCCACCACGCCGACCCCCTGCCCGCTGCTCCTCTGCCAGGCCCTCAGTGCTGGGTGCAGGGCTGAGCCCGCCTGTCTCGCGGGGCTCGGTGTGCAGCGGGGACGTGGTCCAGCGGTGGTTATCAGGCGCTGGGGATGCGGGGGATGCGCGCCCGCTGCCGGTGCTCACATGGAGGGCACGGAGCTGGGAGGCCAGCAGCTGCTCGGGCGCGCTGTGACGATGGCCTTGCAGAGGGGACAGCTGCACGAGGTCCCCCGCTGTCTCCATCCCTGCATTCGGCACACGGTGAGCGCTGCTCTCCAGGTAGGACCGGTCCCCGCTGTCCCCAGCGCAGTGGTCAGGGTGGGAGCTCAGCATGTAGTACTGATCGGCAGAGAGGTGCTCCCTGGGGGGACACGCTGCCGGCATCCTCCCGCTGCTCCCCTCGCCGTCCTTGTCCCGCTGGCACAGGAAGGTGTCAGAGATCCACCTCCCCTGGGCGTGCAGCGGGGTGGCTGGCACTGGCACACGGCGGCGGTCCGTGCCACCGGCTGGGGATGCTCGCAGGCTGTCTCTGCGCACCGGGGGCTGTGGGGGCACGGGGTGCCGGGTGGCGTGCCGTGCTTCTGCTCCTTCAGCACCCGTCTGCAGGTAGCGGGGGTCTGGGGGCTTGCAGGGTCCCTCAGGGCCGGCGGCGTCCTCAGGGCGCAGGGATAAGGCACAGTCTGAGGTGTTGGAGCTGGCTGAGAAGGAGCTGTAAGCCGAGTCCCGCTTACTGTGGTGCTCAACAGGTGACGGCGTGCCCTCGTAGTAAGCGTGGCCAGGCTGATCCAGGCTCTCCATGCTCCCGATGGAGCTGCTCCGGTCTGTGCTGCAGTGCCGGGACAGTGGGTTCCACTGCAGGGACAGCTCGCTGCCAGCAGCGTCACGGTGCCGTCAGTGTCCCCGAAGGGGAGCATACAACCCCCAGGTTCAGGTCAGCACAACAGCTGCCCAGGGGACATGGGGAATGCGTGGCACCGGGACTCGTCACCTCCTGGCTGCCTCCAGCACAGCCACCACCCCTTCCTGCCAGCAGTAAACAGGGCAGTGGCGAACCCGAGGTGTGGGGCAGCCTGGGGAACCCCTCCCCGTTCTCCCCCTAGCCGGGACCCCTCCATGTTTTCTTACCTGACATCACAACCCGAGGGCCAGGAGAGGCTGAAGGCATCGGGGGGGCAGTGCATGGCTGGGGCGTCGGGGCGGATTTCGGCGAGCTTGGCCATGTGCCAGGAATGGGGCCGGAGGACGGGCACGCTCCTCCTTGCCAAGAGCAACAGCAGGAGAGGACAAGAATGGGGAGGAAGCCGGGCCGAGGAACCGGGGCTGAAGTCACTTCCTATGGGGTTTCCTGCCCACCCCCCTACCCCCAGGCCAAAGCCCATCTAAGGGGGGCAGCAGTGAGGGGGGGGGGGCACAGGGATCCCAGGTATGGTGCACAGGGTCCTGGCACAGGGCACAGCTGAGCATTCTCCTCCCAAGTCCAGCACAAGCTCAGCCCTCCTGGCTTCAGCCGCTGGACTCTGGTGAAGGGACAATGGGGACACCCCTGTGACCCCATCCCAGCCCCTCCTAAGTGCTTCCGTATGGATAGAAGGGATGATGCCACCCCCTGCACCCCACAAATGCCATCCATCAGCTACAGCATCCATGGGGCTGCCCCGCTCCCTGGGCAGGGAAGGGAATGGGATATGAGGGGAGGGCATGGGGGTCCCTTACCCCACCCCCTGGCACCCTCAGACTCACCATGGATGAGGCTGTGCCCCAGCGGCGGCACGACCCACGACCCTCTGTGCCCCCCAGTGCTGTAGCCCGGCTGCGAGCAACCGACAGAGTGGCTGCAGGGTGGGGGGGGCTCTGGGGGGGGACCAGCACTGCCTCTCCTTCCTTCCCCAGGCAAGCAGGAAGGGAGAGCTTGGAGATACCGCCCAGAAAGGGGGCGGTGAGCAGAGGGCACCAGGCTGGGACCTGCCCCCCCCACTGCAAGGACCAGGAGTGATGCTAGGGGTGACCCCACACCCAGACCCCCTCCCCATCCCCGTGCCAACCTGCGGACGATCATCTTGAGGGTGCGGTAGGAGCCCTTGATGAGGATGAGGGCTTCCTGGCGGGAGCCGTACAGGGGGGTCCCGCTGATGTTCACCAGCTCATCACCGGGCTGCAGCCTCCGGGACAGGGCTGCCTTCCCCCCATCCTCCACCTGGGCGAGAGACAGGCAGCAGGGCAGCACCAACCCAAAAGCTGCCCCACACACCCCGATGGTGCCTTCAGCACAAGCACCCCGCTGTGAATGCAAGAGATCTGCGGTGTCCGCCCCAGTCACATGAAATTCTGAGCTAAGAAAGGGCACAGGGAAAGGAGGAGGGGGAAGAAAAATGTCTCGTCCCAGCAGATTCCCCTGCGGGCGCGGGCAGCACAAGGGCTCTTTGTGCCCATCACCCATAGGGGCTTCATTCTCAGCCCCGTAAGGATGCTGCTCTGCTGCCCGCCTGAAGGTTTACGGGGAAAACAGCCAGCACAGAGCTCTGCACCCATTCCCGGAGGGTTCCACGGGGTCCCCAAAGCCACCTATGGGGTGGCACGCCACCACCGGGCGCCCACCCTGCCCGCGGGCTCCCCACCCTGCCCGGCAGTGGGACGGGCTCTGCGCACAGCGCCCTCAGCACCCGCCTGGGTGGCTGCCAGCCCCACTGCCCGGGGCCCTCCGCCGCTCCCCAGCACCCCCAGGGGCAGAGCTGGGGACCAAGAGGCAGCGGAGCGCTCGCCGAGCTGGGCAGCCGAACCGCAGCGTTCACTCTGGTCCCTAATGGTGGCACCAAGTCGGCTGGTAGGAATACCTGATGGAAACCACGCCGAGCCCACCGCAGGGCAGGACCTACACGGCGGGACCCCCTCCATCCTTCCTCCAGCATGGGGGCCCGGGGCCCCCCATTCCGCCGTCACGCACGCCCCTCGGCCGGCTGCGGGCGCCCCGGGGGACCCTCGCTGAATGCACAGAGCGCTGGAACAAGCCCCCTTTGTCTGCACTGCACACGCGGCAGTGGCGGGGGCCGGCACGGCGAGGACCCCCCCTCTCGATTCCCGCAGCGGCAGGACCCGTCTCCGGGGTCCCCATCCCAGGCTCGGATCACACTGGCTCCCAGCCCCGCGGTGACACCCCTGGGGCACAGGGCAGGGACAGGAGCCACTTTTCCAGCTCCCCCGGCCAGACCACGCTGCAGCGGGGCGGGATGGCCCTGGGTACATACACTAGGAAGGACAAAGTGGGGGGGCACGAGCGAAGGGGACGGGGCTGATCCCCTACCATGCATTCGGGGTGTCCCATGGGTTCTGCACAAGTCCCGCTGGGGCAATGCCCCCCGATCCCAAAAACGAGGGGACAGTAACAGAGTGAGGGACAACTGTAGGGTGGGGGACACCCGAAGGGTGGGGGGGTCAGAGGAAGGGGAGCGCAGCTGCCACCGCCCCCGCGACAAACCCAGTCCCCCAGCACGGACCCTTCGGATGGGCCAAGAGCGGGGTCGGAATGACCCCAATTTCCCCCAAAGTCCCATCTCGAGGATATGGAGGCAGCATAGCGGGGACACGGGTGCCCCCCCCGTCCCGGCATCGCCTTCCTTTGGGGTGGAGGGGTGCGGGGGCGGCCGCCCCCCCGCCAGCCCAACGGATGTGCCGGAGGAATTTCCTCCCGCTCCCTGCGCTCCGCCCTCCCTGCCCCCGGGGGGAGTCCTGGGAAGCGGGGAAAGGGAGTCGTCGGGGGGGGAGGGGGCACGGGACCCTCGATCTTACCTTGGAGACGATGAGGGGCTCGCCGTGCTCCAGACCCCCCCGCAGCGTGAAGCCCCAGGGCGCGCCGCCCTGAAGCTGCACATGCACCAACTTCACGGCCCCGGGCCGGCCCTCGGCCCGCTCCATGGCCGCTACAGCCCCATCCCGGCACGGCTCGGCACGGCTCGGCACGGCGGAGGAAATGACACCCCCCCCCCCCCGCCCGCCTGGCTGGGGCGGAGCGCAGCCAGCCCCGCCCGGCACGGCTCGGCACGGCTCGGAGCCGTCGGCTGCGCTGGGATCGGAGCGGTGCGGCTCGGAGCGTCCCGGTAGAACAAGGAGGGTTGGCACGGCTGGGCACGGCACGGCACAGCTCAGATATACACGTGGGACATCGCGCTTGGCACAGTTTGATTTGGCACAACGTGGCACAGCTTAGCCCTTGGTGGCACGGTTCAGCCCCGTGTGGCACAGTTTGGCACAGCTGAGCGCAGTTTGGCACAGCACACAACAAACTTGGCACGCAGTTGCTTGGCACGGCTCAGCACCGTTTGGCTCGGTACGGCTCAGCTCGGAGCCTGTGCTGGATGGACATGGAGGGGCGCACCCCGCCGCGTCCCACCCGGTGTCACCCGTTACCGCGCCTGGGAGGGGTCGGGTG
Organism: Coturnix japonica; assembly: GCF_054131305.1. Classification (NCBI taxonomy): domain Eukaryota; kingdom Metazoa; phylum Chordata; class Aves; order Galliformes; family Phasianidae; genus Coturnix; species Coturnix japonica. Next base: position 10,267,661 of record NC_140666.1, read on the forward strand.
ACGCACCGCCGTCTGGCCCCCGCCCTGTCCCCCGGGACGTCACCCCACGTCCCCCCGGCAGCTCTGACTCATCGCCTCTCTGCCAAAACGGCTGCGCCGGCAGCACCACGATGTCCCTGCGCCATTGGGATTGGGGACACCCCACCTTCCCAGGTGTCCCCACTGTCCCTGTGCCACTGCTGGGTCCCCGTCCCGTATCCCTCCTTGCCCTCTCTGTTCCAGCCCTTGGAGCCCACTTTGGGCAAGATGTTCTGCCGGGATGGCAGGAGTGTCACTGGGCTTGGGGACGGTGTCCCCCATAAGGCTGTGCCTCAAAGTGACCACGCAGGTGACAAGGCTGAGCCTGGTGACAGCTCAGATACCACCTGGCTGTGCTCTGTGCCACTGGTTTCTGGGTCCCTATATCCATGTGCCACCAGCCCCGGGCTCAGGGACACCCCCCCCCCCCACCTCCCCACAGGGGAAACTGAGGCACCTGGCCCCGATGAGCCCCCCAGGCTGAGCAGAACTGTGGTGAGCCCACCTCGATGCTCTCCTCCAGCCTGACCCTTCAGTGGACTGCAGAGAGCTGTCACACTGAGAAAGGAGAACTTAGATGTGGGTCTCAGGGGCTCCTGCCCCTTTAAGCCCTAATTAGGACTATGCCTTTAAAAAGTCCCATGGGCCCCAGCCCTATTACCCTGCTGGACCAAGCCGGTGAGGAGCAGGTGGGCTGAGCAAGCTGGTTTCCCCCCCCATCCCACCACACCCCTAACCCGGCACTTTTAAGCTCCCCTCCCATTGCCAGGCTTTTGTCCAGCTGGCTTTGCCCCCTGCTTTGGGGGATTTGGGTTTTAGCCCTGGTCTTGCACTCCTTTTGCTGAGCCCCCCCTTCACCCCTTTTCTCTTTGTGCCGAGCTGAATCCTTTGGCATGGCTGCTGTAGCGTGACAGCACCCCGGGACCTCTTTCTGCTTTATTTCTTTGGAGGGGAACACATGAAGTATGACCGCAGCGCTCCCCTAATCCTGCTGTCACCTCACCCCTTGTCACCCACCATGGCTTTGCTCCGGCCCTTCGCCGCCCTCCTCCTCCTCACCGTGCTGCTCTCCTGGGCTGCAAGCCAGACCCCTCCATTGCCCCTCTTGCAAGCACTGCGGGCACACGCTCCGGGTAGCCAAGGCTGGAGGGGAGGGGCAGCCAGTGGGCAGCCCCTGCGCTACATGCTGGAGCTGTACCGGCGAGCTGCTGACCACGAGGGGCGGCCCCGGCGCGGCCGAAGTCTGAGCACCAATACCGTGCGGCTGGTGCAGGCAGCTTCCCATGAGGGACAGCCCTGGGCAGGTAAGGTGGTAATGGGTGATGTGGTGTGTGGAGCTGGTGGGGTTGTTGTGAGTCCTAGAGTCGCTGCTTGGATTCATGCTGTGCCCTGGTGGAGCAGCACCTGGTTGTGAGGTTCCCCCTTGGCTTGGGGCCATTGGTCAGTCATTGGGTCCTCCTGGTGCCCTGTAAATAGTTTTCCCTTGGCTTGGTGATGCTGTCTCTGCTCATGTCCTCACTGCCCTTTCGAAGCAGTGTTGGGATCCCCACTTTGGCTTGGAGGTGTTTAGTGTGTTCCTCCCTGTGCTTTGCGGAGCACTTGGCATTGACACCCCCCCCCCCCACCCCCCCCCTTGTTTTGGGGTTACTGTTTCTGCTCAGGTCCTCCTCGTGCCTATTGGAGCTTCTGGTCATGGGATATCTCCTTAACTGGAGACACTGGCTTGGGGACAACAAGGGCATCGGCATCACTTAGTACTCAAGCTGCAAGCACTGCTGGCTCTCTGCTCCCATTGCAGTCCTGGCACAAGAAATGGAGCCCTTCCTAGGAACAATTTGCTAAAGGCCCCAGCGTGCATGCTGGGCACAGTGGGGTGGGATGAGGTGATGCCCCAGGCAGGAGCTGACAGCTGCTTTCCTCCTGCAGGTCGCTGGTACATGCAGCCCCTCACCTACCGCCTGGGCACCCAGCCTGAAGCTGAGCACCTTCTCCGTGTCACCGTGGCCTACACTCAGAGCCTGCCACTGCCCCGTGGCCGCCTCCTGTGTGCTGTGGAGCTGCTGCCTGCTGCTGAAGCCCCAGCGATCCTGCTTAGCCCCACCACCCCATCCTGCCACGGCTGGACCGAAGCAGACATCACCCCCTATCTATCCCCAGCAAACAGCAGCTCAGGAGGGACGCTGACCCTGCGGCACATCTGCGTGCAAGCCGGCCGAGCTGCTGCGGACACCCCGCCGTCCCCTGCAGAGCCCTTCCTCCTCCTCTTCCTCAATGACACCCACAGCAGGATGCTACCGGAGCCTCGGCGCAGCCGGCGTGAGGCAGGGACGCTGCTCCATGACCTGCCCAGTTACCTGCGGGATGCTGGAGGGGACAAAAGTGACTGTTCCCTGCGCTCCTTCCCCGTCAGCTTTGCCCAGTTGGGTTGGGACCATTGGATCATTGCTCCCCATCGCTACAACCCACGCTATTGTAAGGGAGTGTGCCCACGGCTGCTCCGTGATGGATACCACGCGCCCAACCATGCCGTGGTGCAGAACTTGGTCCACCACCTGGTAGATGCCAACATCCCCCGGCCCTCCTGTGTCCCCTATCGCTACAGCCCCATCAGTGTCCTGATGATCCAGCATGATGGCAGCATCCTCTACAAGGAGTATGAGAACATGATTGCAGAGTCCTGCACCTGCCGGTAACAAGCTGTGCCTGGAGCTGGATGTTCTTTTTTGGCTGTATTTTGATGCTTTGTGGGTGGGGTTGTTGTGGTTTTTGATAGAGAGGGGTTTGTCTCCACTGCGGTGCGATGCTCGGAGGGAAAGTTTTACAGTTTTATGGAAAGCTTATTAAAAAAGATGTATGTAGGATTTTAAAGGTGGGAGCCCGCCCTTAGCATCCCTCTGTCCTGCACTGCTGGCTGTTGTCGGGGCTGGAGCATGAAGCTGGTGGAGAGCACATCTCTATGCTGTCACCTGCTGCCATAGGACTCAGTGCCATGCACCCCAGGCCATCTCGTCCCTGGGTATTTTGGGGGCTCCCCTTGTTGCAGCCCCCCCCTTGTCTTTCCTTGGGATGGCTATGGAAACTGGTGGGACGTGGGGATGGCAGTGTTACCCCATTGCCTCTCCCTCTGCTGTCCCTTGTGGGCTGGGCTCTGCTCTGAACCTGTCCTTGTTCCTAAAGGTGTCCCCCAGGCTCACAGCCTGGCTTTCCTCTATTTATTGCTGACTGTGTTAATAAATAAATGACTGAATTTTGCTAAAGTCCACCTCGGTGGCTGCTTTGTTCCATTGCTGCTCTGTGGGTGCGCACCAAGGCACGGCCGCCTCCTTTTGTGTCCCTCGCACTTCTCCTTTTGCTGTGCCATGAGGAGTGGTTCCCCTCCCATCCCCGTGCCTTGGGCTCTGCAATCCAGGTGGCGGCGTGGAGGAGGAGGGAGTCTCCAGTTCAGCTGGGAGGTGTTGGAGCTGATGCCAGGGCTGGGATACTGGGCTGGTGGGTGCCCCAGTGCTCCTTCAATGAGGGTTATAGCGATGTGCGGCCCGCAGGATGCACAGTGTTACTGCGCGCTCAGCGTCCCCCGGTGTCCGCAGGCTGAGCGCCGCTCCCCGCTCCTCGCTGACCCCACGTGGCCCCCTGTCCCCGCCCGCCCTTCGCGGCCTCCGCCCGCCAGGGGGCGCTGCCCGCCACCCCATCCCACCTGCCGTGGAGGTGACAGGTCCTGACCGCTGTGTAGTGAGCGTGGCGCGGCGCTCCGCCGCCACCGCCTCCCGAAAGCTGCAGGCAGAGCGAGTGGACAACTTACTGTAAGTATCCCCCAAGATTCGGATCCTAGAGGAGGCCGAGCTTTGAGGCAGCTCGGAACCTTTTGAAGCTGCAACTGTTCTTCCAGGACCGGGGCTGGGCGGCCCAGTCAGCTGCTCCTCACCCCGCCGCGCTCCCGCCCCGCTCCGCTGTTGTCGCCGCCGTCGCGATGCGCGGCCGCAGCAACTCGGGTGTGCGGCTGGACGGCTACGGCCGGCTGGTGCAGCAGACCATCCTCCGGCACCAGGTGACGGACGGGCCCGAGGCCTGGGCGCTACGCCGGGGTCGGGCCCTGCGCCGCCTCCCTCTGCTCCCGCCGCCCCTACCGCCGCTTCTCACCCTCCTCAGGACGCCGTGACCGGGCTGCTGCCCGCCAGCGCCGACCACCGCGATGCCTGGGTCCGGGATAACGTCTACAGCATCCTGGCCGTGTGGGGCCTGGGCCTGGCCTACCGCAAGAACGCCGACCGCGACGAGGACAAGGCCAAGGCCTACGAGCTGGAGCAGGTGCGGCGGGGTGCTGTGCCCGTGGTAGCGAGGAGCCTCTGGGAGTGAGAAACGCCGCAGGGTTTGCAGTGAGGACGGGGCTGTTGTAGGGATGAGGGGCAGTGATGGGTGTCCGCTGCTCTTCTTGTTCCTGGGGTGATTTGGGGATGCAGCCCCATGCCCAGGCTGGGAGCTCCTTCTCCTTCCTCCCCCAGCACAGCAGCTTGACCCCGTTGATAGCCATAAGTGCTTTCTTTCCTCCATTACTTGCCTAGATAGCAAGGGCCGTGGAAACGTTAGCTGAGGCTCTGGTTACAGGCACCGGTGTTCTGCAAAGGTCAGCGGCCAGCTGGTCCTGAGTCAGGGCTTCTCTTTGCTATCCAGAGATTAACGAGGCTGCTTTCGTTTCCTTGCAGAGCGTGGTGAAGCTGATGAGGGGGCTGCTCCAGTGCATGATGAGACAGGTAGGGGCCAAGGGAGAGCTGAGTGGTCACCTCAGAGCCCACTAAGACCGTCAGCCCTGGCTTTCTTCAACGAGCGGGGTGACCTCCTTTCAGAAAGACTTAAAATAAGCCCTGATGGATGTCAGTCCTCCAGAGAGTGTTCTAGTGCTATGGGCTGGAGGCCAGTGAAGTCTTGTGCCAATTGCTCCCTGTCTTCTGGCCTGACTGACCGGGTGGCTATTCTCCTTGAGTGCATTTGGGGTGACCCTTTTCTCTCCTTGTGGTGCAAACATGGCTGTGTACCTTCCAACCATTCACTATGGAGACACAAGAGCCTATGGCCTCAGTGCGTGCAGAGGCTGTGAGATGTGTCCTGCTTCCAGCTGTGTCTCTGTGTGCTGGGCTGGTGGGATGGAGCTTGCCTGGGTTTGGGGTCTGTCAAGCCCCTGCATCCCTTTCCACTTATTCAGGTGGACAAGGTGGAGGCCTTCAAGTACAGCCAGAGCACCCGGGATTGCCTGCATGCTAAGTACAACACCCACACCTGTGCCACTGTGGTGGGAGACCACGAGTGGGGGCACCTGCAGTTGGATGCTACCTCCCTCTACCTGCTCATGCTGGCTCAGATGACTGCCTCAGGTGGGATGCCGTTTGGAAACCTGTATCTTGAGGAAATGAGATGTGTGACATGGGGGAGGTTGAGGTGTTCTGGGGCTCTCTGTGCAGGTCGGTGGCTATGCTCCTGGGTATCCTTTGTTGCAGGGATGCAACCTGCTAGGTGGGGTGGGAGTGAGGATGTGTCCATCACAGGGTGGGTGAGGAGGAGGGGGGCTGCCTTCTACAGCCCCTTCCTAGGAGTGCCTGAGGACTAACATGACTTCTCCTCTGCTGCTTCAGGCCTCCACATAATTCACAGCCTAGATGAAGTCAACTTCATCCAGAACCTCGTCTTCTACATCGAAGCAGCCTATAAGACAGCGGTGGGTGGCTGGAGGCCTTTACCAGGGAAGGGAATCATGCCCAGAGGGTGGGGGTGGTGGGCAGAACCACTGAGAAGCTTACATTGGAGCACTGTCAAAGGGTGAGATCTAAGAGTTTTGGGTTATGACACAAACTGCTGCCTCCCTGCAGGACTTTGGGATATGGGAACGTGGGGACAAGACGAACCAGGGGATCACTGAGTTGAATGCCAGCTCTGTCGGCATGGCTAAGGTGAGCTGTAGAGATGAGATGTGGTCATTCTTTGGCTATGGGTGCTCTGAAGCCTTTGCAGGATTCAGGGGTGTGTTTGCATCTCTTCCTTGTTTAAAACTGGTCAGTGGGGCCAGTGCCCTTACAGACTGGCAGTACAGTAGAGGACACACTGCTCTGAGTCTCGCTCTGCTTGCAGGCTGCCCTGGAGGCCTTAGATGAGCTGGATCTCTTTGGAGCAAAGGGAGGCCCACAGTCTGTGATTCGAGTGCTGTCAGATGAGGTGCAGCACTGCCAGGTGAGGGCTGTGTGTGCAATCTGATGGGGTTGCAGTGTAAACAGTGGCAACCAAACCTCTTTCCTTCCCTTTCCTCAGTCCATCCTCCACTCGATGCTGCCGAGGGCCTCCTCATCCAAGGAGGTGGATGCCAGCGTGCTCTCTGTCATCTCCTACCCAGCTTTTGCTGTGGAGGACAGTGAGCTGGTGGAAATTACCAAGCAAGAGATCATCACAAAGCTGCAGGTGAGCAGCTCTCCCCTCTTCACCCTTCCTGGGAGACAGTTCAAAGCCTGCAATCCTTTTCTCCTCCAGAATGTGCTTGGGTAGGTGGTGCTGGGACCTGTTCTCTCCCAGTCTCTATAACCTGTGTTGGGGGTGTGCAAAGAAGCAGTGCTGCGTGCTATCATCCTGGGCTGTGGTTGTGGAGCCTGAGTACTGTGTGACTGTGTGAAGGGGGTTCTTGGGCAGAGGATTCCTCCTTGCTTCTACAGTGAAGGTAGAAGGTACCTGACACTGTTCCTCCTGCTCAGCTCCTCTTCCCTTTCCTCCTAGGGGCGCTACGGCTGCTGCCGCTTCCTCCGTGACGGATACAGGACCCCCAGAGAGGTGAGTGTTCCCAGTCTGCCACTTGCCATGACTGTGTTGCTGAGGAGAGACTGTCCTGGGTTGCATTTTTATCACCCGGGGTGCAGTGTAAAGGCTGTTCTGGGGAGCACTGCAATGACGAGAGCTCTTAGCTCCAGGCAGTATCACGGATCTGATCAGGGCTGCCCAAGATGCCACAGCCCATTGCAGAGGTGTGGCACATCCTACCTATGCCCGCAGCAGATAAGCAGAGTCTGGCATATCTCTCAGGATGGGGAAAATGGGACTGCCACCCAACGTGGGAGCCCTGCAGAAGTCAACCTCTGGATCTCAACAAGCCCTGTGGGAACACAGAGCTGTTTTTATTTCTTGTGGGCCAGCAAACAGCTCGCATATCGCTATGCTTGACTCTAAGCTTGAGGAGGGAAAACAAGGAGAGTGATATAAGTGACAGGCATTTGATAACCACAATACCAGGAAATGGCACTTGGAATGTTAAATATCCAGCTGGTGGGGCCCGTAACCTGTTGGGCTCTTTTGGCTGTTGCATCAGCTTGAATATTCCTGGATGGTATATATTGAATATTCCTTTGCTGCGCTCCTCCAACCCTGAGCATCACTGGCAGCAGTTGTGGATGGGGCTCTCCAGTCTGCCCTTCCCCAGTGCTCATGAGCTTTGCCACTGTTTGGTTAACTTGCATCCACAGGCATTTGAGGTGGGGGTCTTGGGGGTGGGGAGCAAGAACCTCTTGATTCTGAGGGGATCCTGCAACCACCCTCTTTGCTGTTGTGGCCTTTCTGCAGGATCCCAACCGTTCCTACTATGAACCTGCAGAGCTGAAGCTCTTTGAGAACATCGAGTGTGAGTGGCCTTTGTTCTGGACATACCTGATCATTGATGGGATTTTCAGTGGAAACATGGAGCAGGTAAGGGAGGCAGTACCCAGCAGGCCAGGGGAAATGAGGCCTGGGCAAGAGGGGGTGTGTGGAGAAGGGCAGAGGGAGCCCTGCCCTGATACTCTCTGCTCCCTCCCCAGGTTCAAGAGTATCGGGAGGCCCTTGAGGGGATTCTCATCAAGGGGAAGAACGGGGTGCGCCTGGTGCCAGAGCTGTACAGTGTCCCGCCAGAAAAGGTGAGCTACCTGAGCTGTGGTGGGGGTCTGCTCTAACAGGGTTAGTGAGCAGAGAATGCTATGTCATTTGGTTTTAACCACTATTATCCAAAATCAAATAGCAGTTTCTGCGTGGAAACTTCCTTAGAAAAGGTTAAAAAACAAACAAACAAAACACAACCAAAACACCCAACATATTGGATAAATAAATAGCTTATTTTCCTCAAAGTTTGTCTTGCCCCCATGCATAAGGGTGCTGTGCTGACAGCCTGCTTGTGCATTGGCAGATTTTTAAGTGCAGCAGTTACAGTTCTTTCAGCATCCCATGTCAGTGGGTCCCTTGCTGACCTGGCTTCTCTTCCAGGTGGATGAGGAATACAACAACCCCCACACTGTGGACAGGATACCCATGGGCAAGCTGCCACTCATGTGGGGTCAGTCCCTCTACATCCTGGGCTGCCTGATGGCTGAGGTATGGTCACTCACAGTTCTAGGGAAGGCTGGGTGGGCTGGACTTTGAGCTCAAAGGACAAATGCTGCCACTCTGTGCCACCTGCCATGGGGGATCTGTCACCTCCATCCCCTGAGACCTCTTAAAGATGGGTTGTTGGTGAGCTTTATCCACTCTGCCCAGCCCACAAGATGTTTATCTCCTCATGCCTTCTCTGTTTCCCTCAGGGATTTCTAGCTCCTGGTGAAATTGATCCACTCAACCGCCGCTTTGCGACTGTCCCCAAGCCCGACGTGGTGGTGCAAGGTGAGGGAAAGGGACCAGTTCCAATTTTTTCCATGTGATAGTGCCCGCTCAGTGTTTGGCTGTGGGGGGGTTCTGCTCACTGGCACAGCCACACACCAGCCCTGGCAGCGGGATGTAAGATGCAGTGCTGGTGTTTCTGCTGGACCCTACATTGCCTCAGGGGAATGTCACCTGCTATGGTCTCCATTGCAGAAGGTGAAAACTGGGCACATCCTCCCACTGCTCGTCTGGGTGTAAAGAGTGTTATGGGAACAAGGCAGAGCTCTGGTCCCCAGAGGGACCTCAGACAGCTGCCTCTGCATGAACTTGCACCTTGTGTGTATCCAGGAAGGCCAGTGGTGTCTCACCCATCTGCCTCTGAAAGTGAGCTCTGAGCCTGCTGTCTTCTTTCCTCAGTGTGCATCCTAGCAGAGTCAGAGGGGATCAAGGCTGTTCTGAGGAAGGAGGGCATCCATGTGGATACTGTGGCCGATGTTTACCCCATCCGAGTGCAGCCTGCTCGCATCCTCAGCCACATCTATGCTCGCTTGGGTGAGCTGAAAGTTCCTGTAGAAAAAAAGGGTGCAGAAGTTGCTGTCCCATTCTGTGTGTAGATGCTAATGTCCTTCCCTGCTCCTTTCTGCCTGGTTCTTTAAGGCTTTTCTGTTTCTGGGCCTCCGGTGCTGCTTGAGCAGTGCTATGTGGGGTGGATGTGGTATGAGCAAGATCACCCAAATCTCAGTGAGGGAGGCCAGCTAGATCCCAGGGAAGGGTCTCCTGTCTGAGTCTTTAGGCCAGAAGGGGTGGCTCTTGCTGGAGGGAAGACAGGCTATGAAGGGAGAGTGTGTTGAAATCTTTATGCTCATTCCCTGATACTGCATACCCTCAGGCACGGGGTGTGTTGTGCAGGGGCTGGAGACCCAGCCTTGACCAAGGGAGAAACCTGACCTGCTCCAGGCTGTGGGTGCTGGCTAATTTAAGCCACCGAAAGGCCAAGTGTGACATGGGCAAAATGGGCAGGGGAGCCACCTAGCAACTGCTGGGATTTCTCCTGAGTGGCAATGCATCTTCTCTGGAAGTCATCTAGAAGCAATTGGGACACTGACAGAGCTGTCACCTTTGGGGTCTAGCCCTGTGCAGTGGGGGTGTCCTTGCACCAGCTTCTGACATTCTCAAAGACATGGAGGTGCAGCAAGTTGCTGAGGTCAGGGTTGTTTGTGTGTCTCTGGTTCCAATAAGAGTTCCTGGACAGGGCCATGGGCCAGAATATTGCTGTCACTTTGGGCCGTGCCAGCTGGATGCAAAGCTGTGGGGTGCTCAACACAAGCAACCCTTTTCCTCCTGGCTGGTAGCACAGAAGCCTTCTGCAGTTTGCTACCACTTTCCCTTTTTTGAGAGGATGTGGGGAAAATGTTATAAAACCTTATAACCTCCCCCAGGTCGCAACAAGCAGATGAGCTTGACAGGACGGCCCTACCGGCACATGGGAGTGATTGGGACCTCCAAGCTCTACGACATTAGGAAGAACATCTTTGCCTTCACCCCACAGGTGAGCGGTATTGTATGTGCTTCTTAGCAGCTGCCACACTGTGTAAATGGATGGAAAGTTTGTCCACTGGCTGAGCTGAGCACTCAAGTTGGTTTCAGGGGTGGCTGATGGGAAGACGCAAGTAGTTCCAGAGCAATCTGGTGGCCGTGGGGAGGATGTTCATGTCTCCTGCTCTCCCTGCAGTTCATAGACCAGCAGCAATTCTACCTGGCACACGATAACAAGATGATTGTGGAGATGCTGAGGACAGACCTCTCGTACCTCTGCAGCCGCTGGAGGATGACTGGGCGGCCCACCATCACCTTCCCCATCTCTCAGACCATGCTCGGTACAGATCCTCTAACCTTCTCTGTTGGTGGGTGGATGGGGGCAGCCCGGGTAATGGGGACACAACGGGGCTGGAACAGCCAACAGCATCCTGTAAAGAGCTCGCTGCTCAAAGGAGTCACACTGAGTTGGCAGCCATCCGGTAGCCAGCAGGGCTACCTGCCAAGCACCATTGCCTGAAGCTCAAGGCAGGTTTGTTGGCATGGAAGTATGTCGTCTCCAGGCAGCTAGGCCTGTTTGAGAAGCCTTCTGGGAGCAAGACAAGAAATAATTCCCGTGTAAAAATGTTCTTGGGGCTCTTCCTGCATCGTGACTCTTCACCAAGACTAACCACCCCTCAAAGGCTTTCTTAAATCTCAAGGAGGGGAAAACAGAAAACCAAAAGGAGCAGAAAGCTACACATTGGCTCATAGAAAAACTGGCTTCTCAGGGGCAGCCTTCTCTTCCCTGTGAGCCAGCACAGGGAAGAGAATCCATGCTGCCTTCAGGCCTTTCTGATTTTCCTCGTGTACTTGAAGCCTTGGGTGTTGATTGTGTTTGCTGTGGTGTTTTCTGCCCTGACAGCAGCACCCCAACACTTCAGCAGCACCCTGAAAGCCAGGAAGGGAGAAGGGGCTGTTTGGATTGCTGCTGTCTGGTGCAAGCAGCTTCAGGGTGAAATCCCAGGGGCCTGCAGTGCATCCCAGCCTGACTTTGCCGGTTATCCAGCCTAGACAGTCATGAATTTCCCTTTTTGGGTGGTGCTGTTGGTGCCGCTGCCTGGCTGCACACCCCAGAGCAAAGGTCTGGCTGCTGTCGTGGTGCTTTGCATGTCTGAATGCCCACCTGGTCCTGTGTTACTGGAAGCCTGTTTGTGTAGGAGAGCCTGACTGCCTGTGTCTGTGTCCCCGACAGATGATACAGGCAGCAGCATACACCCCACGGTGCTGGCAACACTACGGAAGCTGCAGGACGGGTATTTCGGTGGTGCAAGGTGAGTGCATCTTCTTGGGATGCAGGAGGGAACAGGACTAGTGTCCTACCCGAGCGTGGCTGTATGGGAACAAGCTCTGTCTGAGCACTGGCTGTTAGGGAATAAGCTGTGGAGGATATGCTGGGATGTGCTGGGCTGTGAGTGCACCCTGGGGCTGCAGTCCTGACTGAGGAGGTACAAGAGAGGACATATCTCCTTGTGCCATTGAATCCGTGGCCGTAGGACCCCCCTGATAGCTTTTGGGCAGCCTTTCTGTATCCATGTGACTGGAGGAACTGCAAACAGCTAAAGCAGGCTTTGAGAGATGTGTGTGCTCCCAGACAAGCCTTTCTATCCCTGCTGAGGGGCTGCCCTGCATCCAGGAGGAGAGCCAAGGGCACTGCCTCCCCCTTCCTCTCTGTGTGACCTCCCCTCCTTTCGCCCAGGATCCAGACGGGTAAGTTGTCGGAGTTGCTGACAACGTCATGCCGAACACACCTCAGCTTCATGGACTCTGGGCCAGAGGGTAAGGTCTTTGCCAACAGTTACAAGCTCGGCCTTGACAGCTTTGAGGAGCTAGACCCTGAGGAGTGGCTGCATGGCTTGCAGTTTGCAGAGGATGGTAAGGGGGAACAGGCCAGTCGCTACTGTGGTGTGGAAAACACTGAACTCTCCCGTAAACCATTAGTGTCCCACCTCCCTATGAGCAGCTGCCACCCTGTTCCTCATCCACTTGGGTTTCCACCACAATTCTACACCCATCTGACCCAATTAACCCCATCTGACTGATGTTCCTGGTGATGCTAATGGGGTGTCAGGGCTGGGTGAGCAAAGGTGGCTGTCACAGCCCCTCAGCTGAGGGGTTTCCCAGCCATACGGGGCTGAGGTTGGGGGATGTGGCTGTAGCAAGCACAGAGGATGTTCCTGAATGAGCCACCCCAACCTCCATAGGCTGTTGCGTGGGGAAGAGACGAAGGCTCGGCAACCTGCCTCTGCCCTGGAGATTTGGCTGAAGATGTTTGGTGTGGTCAGCTCATGTGATGGTGCAGAAGGTGATTGTACAGTGCCCCAGGTGTCTCTGGGTCCCCAGGTAGTTTCTGGGTGGTATTTTCACAAAATCTTTGGGCCCCCCCTAGACAGGGCAGCTCCAGTGCTTGCCAAATTGAGGCCTTGCTGCTTGTGGGCCAGGTGCCCATGGGGGCTGTGGTCCATCACAACATGATGGGCCCCCTGCTCTGAGACCACGGAGGGCTGCAGGTTTTGCTGTTCCCCTTGTAAGCAGCCCTGGACATGTTCTCCTCCTGTGAGACCCAGTGATGGTCGTCTTCCCAGCCTTCCCATCGATCTGCTCTGCCTCTGCTGCTCCTGGAGCCAACATCTCCACTGCTGCAGCTCTGAGTGTTTACTTCTCTTGCATGGCTGCCTCATTCGCACTCTGCAGTTGCACTGCCTCATGCTGCAGCTTTGCAGGCTGCAGTCAAGCTCCTCCAAAGTGTCTACTTCCCCCTAGCCCCAGCAGGAGGTGGAGTCTGCCTGGTCACTGTGTCTACTTTGGCCTCTCTAAAAGATGCTCAGTTTTAAGTTTTTCTGTGGTCAGATGCTGCAGGTAGACAGGACGATATTCTCAAGCCCAATGTGAATCCTGAGGTATTTGTTCAGCTTAGCCCCCTTGCACTGAGTGCAGGGCATCCCTACCAGATTTAGGGAGGAGGTGCTGTGCTGTCAGCCTTGGATGCTGTCTGTAGTTCTCCTTCTGGAGCAGAAATGCTGCTGGCCCACTGGCTGGAAATGCAGTAACAGCTCTCTGTGGCATAGCATCACCTCATGTGGGGCATTGCTATCGCTGCTGGGCATTGCTGATATGTCTTGGCCGAGCAGAGACATGGTCTCTGAGTCCCCTCTCTGTGCTGTAGTTAGTGAGTGGTGGCCCTGGTGCTCCCAGCATGGAGCTGGAAGCTGGGCAAAGAGACAGACATGAGCTGGTGGTTTGTAAAGGACAGTGTACTGCCTTCCTTTAACTCTGAATTAGAAATAACTCCATCACTAATCCGAAATAACTATCGCAAAACCTACCGTGTCTTGCTCCCATGCTTGAACCTTGTTGGGGTGAGGCTCTTGCTGTGCTGGAGCAATCCAAGTGGTCTCTGCTTGGACAGACAGCGCTGCTGCCTGTCTGGTTGGTTGGCTGCTGGTGCTAGCCCCACGCTGTTGCTCTTTGCAGCCAGCAAAGCTTTGTCCCTATGGGGATGCAGCTGGGCACTTCTGCCTTGGAGTGGCATGGTGCCCAGTGGCTGAGGCCCTTCCTTTTTCTTCCTGTTACAGCAGACGCATACGATGAGGTTGCGCAGTACCTGGACCACCTGCTGCAGCGCACGGTTCCCCAGTCCATCCTCCCTCCCACTGCCCAGCAAGGAGGGCTGAAGCGCTTCCGTGCTGCCGTCCACACCACCCGTGATCTCATGTCCCTGGCATCCAAGGCCAAGGACCTTCAGGTCCAGAGTGAGTAACTCTAGCACCCTTCACAACTTCTCTTCATGATGAGGCTGAAGTGCCTTTCCTGTTCGTGTGGGATACAGTGTGACCCAGGGCGGCCTGCAGGATAACCTAGCCTTTGCCCAGGCACGTACATCTGCAGTTCATTGTGTTAGTCTTGGCTATGGAGTATTATAGAGCTGGTCCCCCTTGTAAACTCTCAAATGTTCCTCTAACTGTGTGGGTTTCTCCTGACAGTCAGCTCCTCTGCAGTTGCGCCTTGGGGGAGCAGAGGGTGGGTCATGAGCTGGTTTGAGCGGTGTGATGGTGGCTGAGAAATACCTGCACCAACTGACCCCATCTTTCTTTCAGATGTTGGGATGTACATCCCCAGCAAGATCTTCCAGGCATCCCAGCAGTCAGTAAAGTTGTTGAGCTCACCCAACCAACAAGACCAGGAAGCCAAGGTGAGCCCTTTTCCTCCTTTGCTGGGCTGGCTGAGCACTGCTAGCTTCTCATCTGGAGCCAGAGGATCTTTATGGGGCTGCATGCTTGTAGTGGGGAGGATGCCCTTGGGTGGGCAGCTTTAGCTCCATGCCTCCCTGCCCTCAGAGCAGGGTGTTGCAGTGCTGACCAGGAGCGTGGCTTTCTCTTCCCCCAGAGCCAGTCACTCCATGCAGAGATGAACCTGCCCCGCGATGAGGCTGGCAATGTGGACTGCAAGGCACTGGTGGACCAGCTGCGCATGTGCCCCACGCTGCAGGAGCAAGCAGACATCCTTTACATGCTCCACATCCTCAAGTATGGCAAGCTCTGAGACCTGCCTGCTCACTGGGTGGAGAGGGCTGGCATGGCTAAGCATGTGTCTCAACCTGCTGAGCCTGAGCGCTGCTGTGGAACGATTTGATGGCAGTAACCTGACATCCCCTTTACTGCAGGGGGCCCGAGTGGCACACGGGGCTTGAGAGTGAGCCTGGCCCCACTGTCAAGGAGCTCCTCACTGAGCTGTACGTGCGGGTGGGGGCAACACGCCAGTGGGCTCTGATCCGCTACATCTCTGGCATCCTCAAGAAAAAGGTGGAAGCTTTGGATGAGGTAAGAGCCGTGCTGCTAAGCCCTGGTGGGCTGAGGGCATTGTTGGCTCCATCTCCCTCTACCTTGTGCTGAAGGCCCAAAGCCAAAGCTGATGGTGATGCACGGCCTGATCTTTTCTGTCCACAGGCCTGCACGGCCCTCTTGTCTCACCAGAAGCACTTGACAGTGGGGCTGCCCCCAGAGCCACGTGAGAAGACCATCACAGCGTGAGTGTCTACCTCTTTCTTCCCATGCATTCGGGGCTGGGACTGGATGCAGGATAGCCTGCATCTCCTCCCTGGACTAGGAGGGATGCAGGGCTGTCTCTTACCTACTCCACCATTCCCTCCTCAGCCCGATCCCCTATGAGGAGCTCGTTCGTCTCATTGATGAAGCCAGTGAGAAGAACCTAAGCGTGTCCATCCTTACCCAGGTGAGGGGGTACACCACAGCTGGGCATGAGCTCTGGCAAGCAGCAGTGGGATGACCTGCTCTTTGTCTCTCCAGGAGATCATGGTGTACTTGGCCATGTACATGCGCACACAACCAGCGCTCTTCACTGATATGTTTCGAATCCGCATTGGGCTCATCATCCAGGTGATGGCAACAGAGCTGGCACACTCCCTGCGCTGCTCAGGTATGTGCAGCGAGCTTGGTGGGATGAGGGCTATGGGGTCCTGTCAGCCAGGAAGGAGAAATGCCATTAAAAATGGGCAGCTCTCAGTGCCAGGATGAGACTGCGTGAAAGTGGCAGGGTGTGTGATTGGGACTACTCTTGGGTACTCCCTGCTAACAGACTGGGATATGGGCTGGGAGGGTGAAGGGTGAACAGCATTCCAACTCTTCTCTCTAGCTGGAGAAGCCACTGAGAACCTGATGAATCTCAGCCCATACAACGTGAAGAACCTCCTCTACCACATCCTCTCTGGCAAGGAATTTGGAGTGGAGAAGAGTGGTGAGTGAGTCTCTTGGCGGGGCTGAGAGCATTTCTGGGCAGAGCTGTGGCCAGTTCTGGGTATCCCCTGCTGTGCTGAATGTCCCCCTTCTCCTGCCTTAACAGCATAGCTTCTGCACTGCCGTTATCTGTAATCTTCAGCAGGGTGGTCACTGGGGGTTGAATTTGGGTCCTTTGGCTATTGGGGCTTTCTTTAGCTCAGTTTTTGGTATCATCCAGCCTGAACTGAAGCAGCTCTGTGCTTTAGAGCTAGCTTGGGATACAAGGCAAGGCTGTGCGTAAGTGCCAGTGCTGTGCAGCAATGAGGGACATCTGTGTCCTGAGGATTAGTACCCACTCCAGACCTCCCTCCTCTCCTCCAGTGCGATCGGTGGACTCGTTGGTCACCACTGCTATCTCCATCCATGATGTGGAGGCTTCTGGAGCCACCAAGACTGAGCGCACTGGCATTGTCAAGCTGAAAAGTGAGCTCAAACAGGTGAGGGCAGGCAGTGCAGACTACTTCCCCAAAGGTCTGTGGGGGCAAACAAATATAGGACAAGAAAAGTTGAGGGGAGAGCAGAAAAGAGTTTGCTCCTGGACTATAGAAAGCCTACAGCTACCTCCAGAAGCCCTTTTTGGCTCACTTCTGTCCTTGGGGGGAGTGGGGGGAGCAAACCCTTTAGTGCAGGAGTTGCTCTGACGGTGTAGTACTGGGGAAAGTACAGGCGTGCTTGAGAAGATTCAGGGATGGGGAAGGGGAGGGGAGAGCCCTGCAGCATCCCTGGTGGGGATGGTGTCCTGGTGGGCCTCGTCCAGCAACAGAAACTTCATTACCTTCTTCTCTTGCAGCAACTGGATAAACGTAGGCAGTCTCTGCCCGGGAGTAAGGTGAAGCCACCTTGGTCCTCCTACAGCCTCAGCTTTTATCTGTCATGCTGCATACCAGGGCAGCTTCTGAGCGTGCATGAGTTAATGAGCTTTCCTAAATGAACCCACTGAGTGAGCTGCTGCAGCAATGAGCTGGCTTCCCTTCTTGTCAGGCTTAGGGTTGCTCTGTTTAGGACAGTGGGGAGGCATTGGGCCTGGGGAGAGCTCAGCAAGATTAAATGTGGCTCCTTAGCATTCAGGGAGCTTCCCTTTAAGTGGAATCTGCTATGTTGTGGCCATGGAGGAGGAAGGTTTCTCAAAACTATGGGTGCCCTGGCATTGCAGCCAGCTGGGAGCTGTGCTGCATAGCTGCCACAGTCGAATAGATCCCATTATACTGACAAAAATGCTGAACAGGGTGGCACTGTGTCTCTACTGCCATTACCCAGTGATGGCCATGCCAGGACATTGACTTGTGATACTGGATCCCACCTTTACTCCTCTGCTGCTTCCTCTCAATCTCTCACCATAAAAGTGCCTCCTCTGGAGCTTGGCTTGTGTTTTGCTCTGGGCCTGGCCTGGCCTGTGGGGACCAGGTTGATGCAGCAGCTGCAGTGCGAGGCCTGGTGTCACAGAGGGACCACACTCATGGCAAGGACAGTCTCCCACCTGCTGCTGGCCCTCCTGAGATTAAATTTGTGCCCATGCCAGCAGAGCAATCGCAGCCCTGCTTCTCCTCCAGTGCAGTTCTTCCCCTGATGCTAACATGAGACTTTCTGCATTTTTGCCTCTGAAAACTTCTCAATGTCCAGCTAACCACAGCCCCTGGGGTAACTGCTCTGTGACCTTGATCCGTGCTGCTGCTGCTCTGCTCGTCATGATTGTTGCCTTGTGCCAGCACTATTTGATTTATGTCTCTCCCTTTCTCTTGCAGCCTGGGGACGGTGACCTGCTGGCCTCTCTGGTAACCTGCGTTTGTTGGCCGTGTGCGTGGGGTTTGTCATGTTTTGTGGCTGCAGAAAGGAGCTCCAGCCAGGGGTGCTGCCCTCCAGGCTGTGGGGAGCTGGGGTTACAGGGAGGGCTCTGTTTGGGACTGCTCTGTTGGTGGCAGCTCTGTTGGGACAGCTCTGCCCTGGGAGCCAGGCTGGGTGGGCATAGGCCCTCAGGCAGCAATGTATTGTGCCCTCGTTTGGGATTTAACCCTGCAGCAGCTTCTTTTCTCCTTGTTTGTCTGTCCAGACCGCTGGACAATCAGTGCTGCTGGACAAAGGCTCCTTTTCAAGCTTACTGAGAGACCAGGGCAGTAAGGACAGCCGCCAGGGCCAGTGGAAGCGGAGACGGCGGCTGGATGGGGCCCTCAACCGTGTCCCCTTAGGATTCTACCAGAAGGTCTGGAAGGTCCTGCAGAAGGTGAGCTGGATGTCCACACACATGAGCCTGTGGTCCCCAGACACTTGCCTTCCTAGGGGGAGCCAGGCACCAATTGCTCATCCTTGAGGTTGTGCTGATACATGCTTTATGAAACAAGTCTTTCAGCTGGCCCTGGAAAGCTGGGGAAGAGCTGGAGCTGCCTTGTAGGCATGCAGCACCTATTTCACCCTGTGCTTACCCTTGCAGAAAGGGGCTTGGTCTGCTGAGGAGCCTTATCACAGTATCACAGTCTTGTGTGAGTTGGAAGAGACCTTAGAGATCATCGAGTCCAACCCCCCGGGATTCGAGCCTCTGTGTAGCAGAGCGGCACTTCTACCACTTGCACAACAGGGGGGATTCGATCCCGGGCCTCCAGTGTTGCAAAGTGGCGTCCTTAACCACTGCGCCACCGGAGGCACACATGTTATGTGTTGGGCAGGGTTGTGAGCTCTGGGAACCTGGTGTTGGGGTCACATTTGAGGCAGCTCTGAGCTTAGTAAGCCAGGAAGCAGTGCCTCGTACTGTGTGTGGGAGTGCTCCAGGTGATGCCAAACTGCTGTTTAAGGAGTGATAGATAGATTGGAGGCAGGAGGTGGAGCTGGGGTGTGTGGGCTGCATGCAATGACGTTCAGCTGGGAATGAGGGCACAGTGCTGCTCCAGGCTGTAACTGTGGTCTCTACTCTTGCTCTGCAGTGCCACGGTCTTTCTGTGGAGGGCTTTGTTCTCCCCTCTTCAACAACCAGAGAGGTAGGTTTACCAGGTGGGGAACAGGATGGGTGCGAGGCCGCTCTGGGTGAATGCCCAGCCCAGGATTTGTGCTGGTGATAGCAGTGCTGTATGTACATTTCTTCCTGCCTCCATACAGATGACCCCAGGGGAAATGAAGTTTGCTGTGCATGTGGAGTCGGTCCTCAACCGCGTGCCCCAGCCGGAGTACCGGCAGCTGCTGGTAGAGACAATCTTGGTGCTCACCATGCTGGTGGATGTGGATGTGCACACCATGGGTGGCATCATACCTGTGGAGAAGATCCTGCACGCAGCCAATGACCTCTTCTATGAGGAGCAGGTAGGGGCTGCAGCCTGCGCACAGACTACATAGGGGCCAGTCAGCCACACTGAGGAGCTGCACAGCAGCAATGCAGCATCCTCCTTCCCCCGCATCACACTTATTCCTAATGCTTCTGTTCTCCTTCCCCACCCACAATGCAGAAAGCCCTGGGTGCTGATGACCAGATGCTGGAGAAGGATCCCTCCACGGGCATTTGTGACCTGCTGTACGACAGCGCACCGAGCGGCCGCTTCGGTACCATGACCTACCTATCCAAGTCAGTGGCCCTGCACCTGTACGACCTCCTGCCCGGGGATGGCTGTGCCATGCAGTAGATCTCGCTGCTCTTGTCCCCACGCTGCGGACTCCTGCAGAGGCATTATTGCACACTGCTTCCAGCCCCAAGGCCTTCAGGCTGTGTCTGTGGCCTGGCCTTGTGCTGAGAGCTGTCAGGGGAGGGCTGAGCTCACAGCTCTGCCTTCTGCTCCAGCTCGCCTTAGGGATGGGGGTCAGCAGGGACCCCCAGTGCTGTTCTCCTAATGGATTTGGAGGGTTTTAACCTGTTTTGTGCTGCTTTTCCCTCCAGACGTGAGGGGTTTAGTGTAGCGTGAGCTAGAGCTCTGCTAGGGGTAGTGCTGCTGGACGGAGGGGAGCACGCCGTGCCCCCCGCACCTTATAGCCCCATGTTGATGGGGGAGGTGGTTTCACGTGTGTTTTCTGCCCTCCGTGTTGCCTTAATGCTGCTCTGGGGCCTGTTTGGGCCCCTTTGCTGTGAGCTGGCTGGGGGCAGCCTTCAGGCCTCGGGCCTTTTGTTACAAAAGTCACGTTTTACAAACAAACAGAAATAGCCCATTCGTGCTGTGTGGGAACCCGCAATAAAACGTCTCCAGCCCGCGTGTGCGCGGTGCGTCGCTCATTGGGAGGGCTGGGATTGGGGAGGCCGCCATCTTAACGGGTCGAGACGGGAGAACTACATTTCCCAGCGTGCCCCGCGCGCGGACTACAGCTCCCGGCGTGCCTCGCGGCGGTGAGGCCGGGCGGCCCGGCCCGGTGTGGCGGCCCTGATGGCGGCGGGGCCGCCCGTGGCCTATGTGTACAGCCCGGAGTACGCGGCACTCTGCGACTCCCTCTGCAAAGTCCCCAAACGGGTGGGCTGCCGGGAGCGGGACGGGGGAGACGGGAAAGAGGGAGGAGAGATCCTCCTGGTGGGGGCGGTGTAAGGGGGGGCTCTGTGTGAGGAGGGGTCCCGCTGTGTGAGGGGAGCCCCGGCGGGACGAGCTGGGGCTCGGTGAGGGCTGAGGGCTCCTAAGTGGCAGCACGGGCTGCTCTCACTCCGATGGTTGTCTGCCTTTTATCTCTCCTCAGGCCAGCATGGTGCACTCGTTGATCGAGGCGTATTCCTTGCTCGACCACATGATGTAAGTGACTCCGTTTGCTGCCAGGAAAAGCCTTTTGCACTGCTGAGGTTCGGGGATGCTGAGCTCTGCCCTCTTGCTGCCCTCACTCACGGCACGGCTGTAGGGCACCTACCGGATTTCTAGGATCTAATGACAGGCTCCTTGTTAAGTGGACTGGATGGTAACTATGGCAGGCATAATCTATGGCTACCCTTCCTGGCCTGACACAACATGTGCATCACCTTATGCTGCCTCTATGGAGGTCCTCTCACAGCTTCAAGCTGTACTGGTGCTGCTCGAGCCCAGCGAGATTGTGCTGTTGTGCTGTGCTGCTGCTTGGGAGCCTCCCTGTGAAGTGTAGGTGCTGTTCAGGAGAGGAGACAGACTGCGGTCTGGAGCAGAAGAGTTAGAACCCATCTTTTGGCTCTTTAGATTGTGGATATGAAGTGGTAGGAATGCTGCGTTGCAATGCCGGAGGCCCTGGGTTCGATTCCCCCCTGTGGCGCAAGTGGTAGAAGTGCAGCTCTGCTACACAGAGGCTCGAATCCCAGGGGTTGGATGCAGTGATCTCTAAGGTCCCTTCCAACCTGCACGAGACTGTGATACTATGATACTTAGAAGTTTTTCACCCCGAGGGTGGTGACGCACTGGAACAGGTTGCCCAAGGAGGCTGTGGATGCCCCATCCCTGCAGGCATTCAAGGCCAGGCTGGATGTGGCTCTGGGCAGCCTGGGCTGCTGGATGGTGACCCTGCACACAGCAGGGGGTTAGAACCAGATGAGCATTGTGATCCTTTTCAACCCATTTCACAGCATCTCAGAACACCTTGAGAAATCCCACATTCCTGTTTGGCGAGGCCTGGAAATCTCTGCAGCACTTTTTCTTTATTATTTATACTAAGAATTTTGTATAGTTGTTTGGGACAGAAACAGTCAGCCTACAGGCAGGCCTGGAGCATTCTTGCAGTAGCCCTGACCTGTACTACATTGCTGTGTGCAGAGCATTTTAATGTGCCACAAGTTTGAATTGGGCAGGTGTCAAAGTGCCTGAACCCAAAGAAGAGGTGAGAAAGTTGCTGAGGACAGACATGGTCTCTGAACACAACAGAGTTAAGAGCACATAGGTGTCACTGCTCAGCTCCTGCTCTGGAAGAATGGTGCCCTAGAAACATTGTGCCCGCCTGGAGTTGGACTGGGACAGCAAACAGGAAAGGGAGAAAAACCCCCAAGGTGAGGATGAAAGGTTAATTGCAGGCAGCACCTATAACTGTTCCCTGTTGGAGTGGGCCCAGCAGCCAGTGCTAAGCTTGTGAAACAGCCTGTTCCATCTTAACTCAAAGTGGCAGCTGGGTATGAGAGGTGGATGATTTTGTTATTTTCTAGAAGCAGTTGCCAAACTATCTAAGGAGGTTAAAGCTGCACTTCGCAGTGGTGTCCTGACCTACTCCCTCTCCTCTCTGCTAGGATAATCAAGCCCAAAATGGCTTCCATGGAGGAGATGGCAAGCTTCCACACAGACGCTTACCTGCAGCACCTGCAGAAGGTCAGCGAGGAGGGGGACGATGACCACCCAGAGTCTGTGGAGTATGGACTGGGTAAGGACACAAAGCTTTTGCAGTAGGGTAACCATTCAGTGCAGGGTGCTGTTTGCTAGTGGGCCGCACAGATGCCTTGGTGTAGATTTGAGGTGCTGCCAGACCCTTCCAGCCTGCAGTTACCAGTCAGGTTGATGCTTTCTGTGTTGCCAGCAGAGGGTACTGTTAGTCCCATGCTGTTGTTCTGCCTGTCTTGGGAATGACAGCCTGAAACTGCCACCAAGAACCAGACCTGCACCATTTGCACAATGATTTTGCTTACTAACTTGAGCAGCATGCTTCTGCCTGCTGGATTACAAAAAGCTTGAATGATGCAGTAGCTCTTTCCATCTCTGGAGCTGCTCTGTCTGCACTTGGAGGGGCAGCCCTGGGCTTGTACTTCACTGGGGATCTGCTCTAGGGAGGCTGCTATAGGAAATGGAGATCAGGTCCTAGGCATGGACCTATGAGATGCCAGGACCTGTCTGCTGTGTGGGTAGCCCAGTTTTTAGAGGAAAAATACATCTGCTGCTGCATCAGGGCTTTCCTGGTGGAACACCAACGAGCTAAAAGTTTATTTTGCAATCTTGCTATGGGGTAGTGGGTTAAGGTAGCTAAGCATGGAGATCAGAAGTCAGCTTAAAACTCCTTCTGTCAATCTGAGTGATCTGAATACAAGTCTTCTTTTTCCCACCCCCACATTTCTCACCCTCAGTATCTGCCACACAAGTCCAGATATGATACTTGTCACGAGGGTATTGTGCAGTGGTTTGTTTGTAATTTCAGCATGCTCAAAATGTAAAGCCAGAGCAGTGCTTAAGGAGCAGTAGCCCAAAGTGTGTTTTTCCTTTCAGCAGTGCCTGATGCTGGCTGTCACCCACAGGTTATGACTGTCCAGCTACAGAAGGGATCTTTGACTACGCAGCAGCTGTGGGGGGTGCCACCATCACCGCAGCCCAGTGCCTGCTGGATGGCAAGTGCAAGGTAGCAATAAACTGGCCTGGAGGGTGGCATCACGCAAAGAAGTAAGGAAACAGTCTCTTCCCTTGTGTTTTCTCACCTTGTGTCTGACCCAACTTCCCTCAGGAGGAGGAGAAGAACCAGTAGTGCGTTGCAAGAGGGGTGATGGAAGGACAAAGGGCATAGGGCCGGTGCTGCAGTGTGGCTCTGGGGTGTGTCCCCACATCCAGAGACAGCTTCTTATCCCTGGGGGGGTCAATTGAGAAGAGATTTTTACGAAGCATGTTATGGCCCATAGAGAATCGCAAAGGATCAGTGTCCTTTCAAACCCAGGTGAGCGCAGCAAAGCATTGCCCAGATTGTTCTGCGTGGCTTTCTTGGTTTGTGGGCTAGAGGAGTGAAGTCGGACAGGGCTGTCCTCTGACTTTGTTGGTGCTCTGAGATGTGGTGTCAGTAACCCACCTTTGGCAGGAGAGAAAATAACAGCATTGTCCCTGGATCCTGTGATTCTTCCCTGCAGGCATTCAAGGCCAGGCTGGATTTGTCTCTGGGCAGCCTGGTCTTGTGGCTGGAAACCCTGCGCACAGCAGGGGTTTGGTACTGTGGGCATTTTCAACCCAGGCCATTCTATGATTCTGTGATTATGGAGTGCTAAAATAGTTCCTGTGGCTTCCCCGTTTCCCATGGAGGTCTATGTTTTGTTAACTTATGTCCACCATCTTCCAAAACGTCACACCATCCTGCAGACAAGGGGCTCCCCTGAATTTTGCTGAAGTCACATCTCTAACCCTAACTCAAAAAGCATTGCTCCTTTGGTGCCAGCAATAGGAAGCTTCCTGTGCTGTGCAGAAGGGGCAGTTGTTTCTATGCACATACCTCATTTGTGCAGCATTGAAATGGGCAGAGCTCCTGCCTTGCTTCAGCTGGGGCTGCTGCTGGCAAGCACAGGATGGAGAAGTGAGCAGTCGTGTTCTCAGTGATCTGGGACTACTCCTAACCCACCTCTTTCTCTTCTCCACTGCTGCGAGTTGAAGGATTGCAAGTACAGGTGACAAAGCTGAGAGCAGTGGTGGCTGCACTGATGGTGTTCAACCTTGTGGCTGTTTTTCTCACAGAGATGAAGCTTCTGGCTTTTGTTACCTGAACGATGCTGTCCTGGGGATCCTGCGACTGCGCCAGAAATTTGACCGCATCCTCTATATTGATTTGGATTTGCATCACGGGGATGGTAAGGCCTGGCACAGGTTGCAAGCTGCATAGACTCAAGTAAGGCTTCACCTGGTGCAGCAGCAGTGGCTTTGTCCCTTTTCAGTGCGAATTCCCTCAATCCAGTTCTGCCATGTCCTGCTTTGTGGGTGTTACTCTGCCCTCTTGTGAGGTTCTGGGCAGCAGTCTCGTACCTAAAGCAACACAGTGCTGATCCTAATGCAGTTAGCTTCTCTGGCGAGAGCATTGGAACAGGTTGCCCAAGGAGGCTGTGGATGCCCCATCCCTGCAGGCATTCAGGGCCAGGCTGGATGTGGCTCTGGGCAGCCTGGTCTGGTGGTTGGTGACCCTGCACATAGCAGGGGGTTGAAACCAAATGTTGTGGCCCTTTGCAACCCAGGCCGTTCTAAGAATGATGGTGCATTCTAAGAACTTCCTTAGGTCCTTGTCCCTATCCTGGGTGACAGCATTTAATTCTTTCATGTCACCATTGCAAGGGGGAAGCAGTCAGTAACTAATGTTGCTTTTAAAAGAAGGCATGAGGCTATTAAACTAAAAGCAGAGAGGGCCTTGCTGGGAGCAGTCTTTGCTTCAGGGACATTATTTCAACACCAGTTAATGTTTCTGCTCTCCTAACTTTTATGGCGTGTTTCATTTTACTCCATTTTCTCCCTACATTTGGTTTCTGTTGAGTTCCCCATTACTTCTCTTTTTCCCTTCTCACCCTCGCTATTTTAATACATCTTTAAGGAAAAAGAAGAGGTGTGTGGAATTGCAGCAGCACTGGGAAAAGCAAGAGAGCCCAGTAGCTGTGATTCTAATTGAGGCCAAGCTCCAGGCAGAGCATCCATGCTCAGCTCCCTCCCTAGCCTTGCAGACAAGCACTGACTTGAGGTATTGGGACCCCTTCAGTTCTGATTAGCATGAGACCTGTCAGATTCATTTCAGTTGTGACCACTGCTACCTTTGAATTCGGATTTCCATCAATGGAAGATGGCTTTAGTTGAGCCACTTTTGTTTTCCTATTTCATTCATTACCTTCCTGCTCTACTCACAGTGTTTATTGGTCGTCTTTTTAGATTGTCATTTACATGAGTGATGCATGGAAGCTTTCTTCTTTCCCATCTTCTGATAGGTGTTGAAGATGCCTTTAGCTTCACCTCGAAGGTCATGACTGTTTCTCTGCACAAGTTTTCACCAGGATTTTTCCCAGGCAAGTTGAACTTGGAAGGTTTGTGCTAATCTGCTTCTCACATCAGTGGTGAGGTCTCAGCACAGGCACATCTCATCCTCATCAGCATAGGTGTCCTGCTGCCTTCTGCATCTAAATATTCCCTCTCTTTTGACCCAGAAGAAGGAAAAAGGGGGAAACTGTTTATCTGTTATATCTCCTTTCTTCTTGTGGCTCAGTTCTGCTGGCTGCCCTTGGAAGCTTAATTACAAGATGGGACAGAGGGCTAGAACCAGGTCCATTAAAACCTTCCACTGGTAGTGTTAAGTGGGCTTCTCCATAGACAGGCCAGGCACTGGCCCTCTGCTCTTGCCTGAGATTAGTGCTGAGTCTGTTCTCCTCTTCACTGGCCGTGGTCTGTTTCCATTTTCCAGGCACAGGAGATGTGACGGATGTTGGCCTGGGGAAAGGTCGCTATTACAGTGTGAACGTGCCTATTCAAGATGGCATTCAAGATGAGAAATATTACCAGATCTGTGAAACGTAAGCCCTTTAGCTTTGATACGGTTTACTTGGATGGAGTTCTAGAGACCACGTGGATTTTACTTGTTTTTAATCCCTCTTGAGATGAGGCAGGGGGCTGATGAAGGTCCTGGGGTGAGATCTGGGTAGTGCAAGCTCTTTGGTTTGACGCCACGGTGGTTTATAATTGCATGTCAGATAAGTACTGGAGTTGCTTAGGTTCTCAACCAAGGCAGAAGCATTTATTCCAAGAACCACATCTGTTCATTCCTTTAGAGAAATGAAGACACTGTTGTGAAAGCTATGTATTTATCTTCATGATCAGCCTTATGTTTTGGGCTTTAGAGTGCAGTGCTGGGAACGGGATTGTTCCCTTTGTGGCCAAGAGTCTCCTTGAGTAAAGTCCCAGTTGCCTCCTGCAAGGGAATACTTGTAATAAAGAATGAAAAGGACACTGACCCCCTATGTACAGTGTGTGTTAGAGCCAGGGGAGATCTGGTTTTGCCCCAGGAGGATGGGAGAGAGCAGAGTGATAATGTGGAACCACCTCTGTTCCTCTTGTCTTGTGTTTGTGAGAGGCAGCAGGAGCAGACCTTGCTCTTCTCTGTGGCTGTCACAGGAAAGAAATGCCCCCAGGCCTGGCTTCCAGCCCTCCTGCTCAGGGCAGCCACATGTAGTTTGATGCTCCCACTGAGCTAAGCTTGTAGTAACCCACTGCTTCTCTTTGCAGCGTGCTGAAGGAGGTGTATGCCGCCTTCAACCCCGAGGCAGTGGTGCTACAGCTGGGGGCTGACACCATTGCTGGAGATCCCATGTGCTCCTTCAACATGACGCCCGAGGGAGTGGGCAAGTGCCTGAAGTATGTCCTGCAATGGCAGCTGGCAACTCTCATCCTGGGAGGAGGTGAGTGTGTGTGCATTTTGATGGTCACATGGAAGCAGCTTTGTCCTCCTGGAGAGCAAGTCTTTAGCCTCAGCAACTGGATGGCCTCAGGCATTAAATATGTGGTACCAGCAGATGCCAGGCCCAATCTGTGTTGCAATCCTGCCTCAGACATCTGGCAGAGAGTGGTCTCATGTGGGTTTGAACAGAGGCTGTGTCTCTGGGTAAGAAGAGCCCCCAAAACTTACCTCATAAAAATGAGGGTAAACTATCATGGTGGTGAAAATAGCAAAGGAGTGTCCCACCACCACAGCTTGGAGAGGTGTTTGGAGTGGAAATCTGGGAGGGAGTAGAGTGAGCAAGGGAATGTATGATCTCCCTCTCTTTTCCAAGTGTTTTTTTTCCTCATTATTTTAGTCTACTGTAGAAAAACACTTTCCAAGTCTGTCATAGGGTTTCTTTCAGCCAAGGTCTCTCTCTGTGAGGTCATGCACAGCCACAATGGACATGACCACTGCCATGCTGCAAATGAGACCTCCTGTGCTTGTGAAGTGGTCACCAGCTGACAGATCTGAAGCTGCTGAGTACCTCTCAGACATGACAGGGCTCACTAACAAATGGCTGGACACGTGCATCTTGCTTTATGGAGCCAAGCATTAAAAAGCAGCAATTCCTTGTCTCCACTGCTACCCTTGCACTTCTCTCCCTATTGCTGATGACAACCTGTCCTTGTTGTCAAGAGAGATCATTCTGGGTCTACAGAGGTGTCTGGAGGAGCTTCTGCAGCTTGTTCCCTTCAATAAAATCTCTCTCTTTCCTTTTCCCCAATCTTTTCCCTTCCAAAATCACAATTCTTGCTGGAGACAGGAGGCTACAACCTTGCCAACACAGCTCGCTGCTGGACGTACTTGACTGGGGTCATCCTTGGCAGAACGCTGTCCTCTGAGATCCCTGATCACGAGGTGAAGTTTTCCAAGCCCTCCCTTCTTATGTAAGAACAGTCACCCCACCTAATCCAGGAAGCACCCTCAGCTCAGAGCTGTTTAGTTGAGACTCTCCTATAGCAATAATGCGCTTCCCTAGCAGGATAGTGGGTGCTTGTTCGCAATAACTGAGGTTGTCTGCGTCTTTTTTGAAAGGTTCTAAGAAACTAATAAGCTCCAGCCTCGGGTAATCACAGAGGATGAGGAGATGGAGTCACCTGTGTGCTCAGAGAGCTCCTTGGGATGTGCCAGGGGGAAGGAGCATCTGAATATCTGCTGAGTTAGATGGAGCATATCCATGGTGTTTGTGTATGGCTGTGCTCCATCTTGGTGGGGATGCTGGATGAGACCATAGAGGGATTGTGAAGTCCTGTTGGCCTTGTTTTGTCTCTTACTCCTCTCCCCTCCATGTAGTTCTTCACAGAGTATGGTCCTGACTACGTGCTGGAGATCACACCCAGCTGCAGACCGGACCGCAATGAGCCACAGAGGATTCAGGAAATTCTCAACTTGATCAAAGGTGAGCAGTTAGGTAAAGCTGCCACTCCTGCTTTGGCCTTATTTTGGCCTTTTTAGGGGGGACTTCTGGCTCACTGGAGTCTTCCTTTCTAGCTGGAAAGATGAACCCCATTTCTTTGTTTGCTCATCTTACACATCTCCCACTTCCCTTGGGATTCTCATGTCAGGAGCACGTTTAGTTCAGAGCTATGGTCTCTGTTAGCAAAGGGTGCTTTTGCCTTTGTTCTAGCTGAGCAGAGGAGTCTGCTAACCAGCTCTGAGTGTTCTTTGATGTCCCAGGCTGGGCCGTGCAGTGGGGCTGAGGTTGGGCTCAACTCTTTTTCCTCTTCTATTACAGGCAATCTGAAGCACGTGGTTTAGTGAAGATGGGAAGGCTCAGGTTCCTGCAACAGCATTTCCCTGTTGGAGAGACGTTTCCAGAGCAGCTGATGACATTTGTCGCTGCGGGAGGAATATGAAGAGGTTACTGTTGGTTCATTGGTGAATCTGTTTCTCTTTAAAAAAGCAAAGCCTGCTGTGTGCCACGAATCTCCATGGGTGGGACAGTGAGCCCTCCAGCCACAGCTTCCCTGTGCCAGCAGAGCCTCTCTTGTTCGTTTCACTTTTTTAACATGGTTAAAGTTTATTCTCACCACTGGTTTTAAATGGTTTTGAAGAGAGAGGCTGCTGTGTTTTAAACACATGGGTGGGTTTTTTCCCCCTCCCCCTCAACATAAACTATTTGAAATACTCCAGCCCTTTTTCTTTCGCCCTGCATCTGCCCTGCCTTGCCTGCACTCAGCTGTGTTGGTAACCATCCCTTCGGGGGAGGAGCCCCTGGGGCTCAGTGGGGTTTAGGTCGGGAGCAGCTGGGTTGTCCCTCCAAGGTGTCCCCATACATGGGTTCCCCCTCCAGCCACCTTAGCAATGTCACCCACTGCAGCTGACCCCTTCTTGCCCCCTGCCCCGTGCAGGGAGGAGACGGGAGGTGGTACCCGGTATGGTTAGTGGGGGGAATGTGGGCTGGCCCCATTTTGGGTAGGGGTGCATGTGGAGAGATCCCAGCTTGGGGCATAGCAGGGAGATGGGGATGTCCCGGTTTTGATGAAGGGATCCCAAGTTGGATGAGGAACTATTGGAGGTGGAGAAGGAAACAGTGGAAGGGTCCCAGTCTGGGTGGAGGGGTCACGGAGGGGTCCCAGCCTGGATAGGGATGATTGGGGTGGCCCTAGCCTGGATGGGGGGCACGTGGAGGACAAGGGGCCATGCGGGAAGGGAGGGGCCGAGTCTGGCCGGGACCCCCGTAGGCAGCGCTGAACGGGACCCGTCGTGGGAGGTGGGAGGTGGGAGGAGGGGGCGTCGCTCACGGTGCTCTCGGGACCTTCGCGCCGCCAGGGGGCGCGCTGCAAGGAGGTGGTGTGGCCGCGGCCTATCCCGCCCATATCAGCCTTGCACCGGAAGCGGCCTCCCTTTCCCGCAGGAGCGCAGCCATGGTGAGTGCGCGGTGCCGCCGCTCCCCTCCGCCATCCACCGCCATCCGCCGCCCCCTGCGGGCCGACGCCGCCGACAATGCGGCGCCGGGCACGAGGGAATCCACCGGGGGGCTGCGGGAGGGCCGGGAGCCCGGGGGTGGCCGGGGAGCCGGCGATGGGGGCGGCGGGCCTAGCGGCGGCCCCGCACCTAACGCGTCCCGTCCTCGCAGGCCCGCGGCCCGAAGAAGCACCTGAAGCGCGTGGCGGCGCCGAAGCACTGGATGCTGGACAAGCTGACGGGAGTCTTCGTGAGTTTGGGGCCGTGTGGGGCTGTGTGGGGCTGGGCTGCGCTCCTCGGGGCTGGGTTTGAAAACTCCCAATGCTTCTTAAGGCGGATCTGCTGCTTTGCGGGCGGGACAGCGCCTTCCACAGCTTCTGAGTGCCAGCTGGGCGCTCGGGAGCCGCGCCGCCATCCCCAGGCGCTGCTGCCCATCCTTTGTGCGCCCATCCTTAGGCTCCTCTCCTCCCGCAGGCGCCCCGTCCCTCTACGGGCCCTCACAAGCTGAGGGAATGCCTCCCGCTCATCATCTTCCTGCGGAACAGGCTGAAGTACGCCCTGACCGGAGATGAGGTGAAGAAGATTTGTATGCAGAGGTTCATCAAGATCGACGGCAAAGTTCGCACCGACATCACCTACCCTGCGGGCTTCATGGGTGAGGTCCGGGGGGAGTGAGGAAGGGTATGTCGGGGGGGCAGCGCTCAGCATTGTGAGGCTGTGGGGGGGATTTTGCCTTGATGATGATGAGGGTGAAAGCGTCATTCAGCAGCCTTTGTGTCCCATTTAAAGATGAGCTCTGTGCTGAATTAGCGTTGGGTAGCGTAGTCATTAACTGCTGCTGTTTTATTTCTCTCTGTGAATTCAGATGTCATCAGCATCGAGAAGACAGGCGAGCATTTCCGCTTGGTGTATGACACCAAGGGCCGGTTTGCTGTTCACCGCATCACAGCTGAAGAAGCCAAGGTGAGGAGCTGCTGCTTGATGCCAGATGGCCCCGGACAGGTGCTCCTAGGGGCAGTGTTTGCCCCTGGACATGTCTGAACTGGTGGCTCTGAATGCAGAGTCCATGCCACCCTTGAGAGGACCAGTCTGGGGCTTTCTGGGTTGGGGCATGGAGCCTTTGTGGAGGAAAATGTGTTGATGATGTGAGGGCAGCTCCCAGATGGACCTACAGGTGCGTGGCCTTTGTTCTTGGTGTGGTTGGGTTGCCTTGACAGGGAGCTTTGCTTGTGGTGGTTGAATGGTCAGAATGTTGCAGACTCAGAGCCACTACAAGCAAGGCTGCTGTGCAGGTCCCAGCCGGAGCTGCAGTGTGCTGCACTAGGAGGCTGTGGGCAGCACTTCTAGGCCCTTCTAAGTGGAGTGTCCTCCTAAATGCAGTGTCAAGGAAGGTGCACCCTGCCTTAAGCCAGGCACCTTGGCACCTCTGCTGTGTGCTGATGGCTGAGGGGAGAGCTGCTGTGCATTCAGGGCCCTTCCATCCCCAGCAGTGCTCTCGTTTCTTGCTGCTGCTTTGTGTTGAGCTGTAAGTCTCAAGCTGGCTGGAAGTTGGAGTGCACTGGGGAGGGCTGCAGGGCTGCAGCGGGCCTGGGGGATGGCAGCCTGTGCTGCATGGCAGAGTGAGAGAAACACTGCGGTCTGGGGGCTTCAATAGGAAGATATAGGGGTTGGTTGTGCAGAGGCTGGGGAGCCTTGTTTGAGCAGGGCTGTGCTTTGCTTGCAGTACAAGCTGTGCAAGGTGAGGAAGATCTTTGTGGGCACCAAAGGAATCCCTCACCTGGTCACCCACGATGCCCGCACCATCCGCTATCCGGATCCCCTTATCAAGGTGAACGATACGATCCAGATTGACCTGGAGACCGGCAAGATCACAGACTTCATCAAGTTTGACACAGGTAGGTCGAGCATCCCCTGCAGCGTGCTGCTCTCTTGGGAGACTGGTGAGCAGTGCAGGAGCTGAGAACAACTACCAGGCACCACTGATGTAAATAGAGAAGCAGCACCCTCATGCAGGGAGTGAAGTTTCCCTGGTGCAAGTGGAGCACAGATTCCTCGTGTGTCTGGGCAGTGGGAGGAAGATTCCCTGCTCTTTGCTTTAGGGACAAACTGTGGGAGAAGCTTTCAGCTGCCACTCAGCAGCATAGCCAGAAGGTGACGGGGAATGCATTGTATGGATGTTGGGACCATAGAGCTGTGTTCCTGTGGGATTTTGGTGTTCTTCACATGTCTGGATGCTCCACTGCTTTGCATCTCCCTGCCCTGCCAGGCTCTTTGAGGAGCACCACGAGCTCTTGTCACAGCCCTCTCTCCTTTCCTTTAGGGAACCTGTGCATGGTGACTGGTGGTGCCAACTTGGGCCGGATTGGGGTGATCACCAACCGGGAGAGACACCCTGGCTCCTTTGACGTGGTTCATGTGAAGGATGCAAATGGCAACAGCTTTGCCACCAGGCTCTCCAACATCTTCGTTATTGGCAAGGTAAGCTGGCATGGGCTGAAGGAGGGTGTGTCCCCTCCTATTGAAGCCAGGAGTTGTGGGTGTCTTCTGTGCTTGTATGCCCACTGAGTGAAGCTGACTGCCCTGAATTCATAGCCACCTTCCCAGAAAGACTGGGGACAACACTCCATGGTGTTTGTTTTTCTTAAATCAAATCATAGAATGGCATGGGTAGAAAAGGCCCACAATGATCACCCAGCTCCAACCCCCTGCTGTGTGCAGGGTCACCAGCCAGCAGCCCAGGCTGCCCAGAGCCACATCCAGCCTGGCCTTGAATTGCCTGCAGGGATGGGGCATCCACAGCCTCCTTGGGCAGCTTGGAGCTGAGCAGTTCAGGTCACAAAATGATCTGGGCAGGTGATCCATAGGAGTGTCCTCTCCCAGAAGCCTCCAGTATTGCCATCTCTGGATTCTTTAGTCCAGGTTGGAAAAGGACCTGATGGCTTTGGCTGAATGCCTTCCCCAAGGATATGAACAAAGACCAATAGGAGGCCTGTGCACCACAGCTTCCTCAGGGCCTGCTGTTGAGTGAAGGACACCGAACTGCTTGTTGCCCTGCTCAGGCAAGGGCTGGCCCTTGCTGCTTGTCCTCTCTGAAAGGGAGGACTTTATTTCCCTCTGAGTTCCTTGGTGTGATTTGGCTTCTCCTTCCTCACTTCAGGGCAACAAGCCATGGATCTCCCTGCCCCGTGGAAAGGGCATCCGCCTGACCATTGCTGAAGAGAGAGATAAGAGACTGGCAGCTAAACAGAGCAGCGGGTAAACTGCAGCTTGGGCCAGCTGTGGTCCTGACAGTATGTCCAATTAAATTTTATTACCAAATTAGTGGCTCACAGTGTGGTCCAGACATGAGGTATGGGGGCAGGGCACACTGTGCCAGGATGGTGGCAGTGCTGGGGGACCATAAGGAAAACCTGCACCCCACTGTGACACCTCGGGGCTCTGTCACGTCCACACAGACCCTGGCTGGGCTGGAAGGTTGTTTCTTTGTCAGGCATAACTGAGCTTATGGCTCATTGCAGAACATTATAAGCTCTTTCCAAGCCTCAGCACTGCTGGACAAGGTGGGACTAGGTAAAGGTGGGAGGTTTCTGCTTTACCTCTCCAACCCCTTCTCCTCCCCATTGTCTCCTCTCTGCTTTACCTGCACCCTGCAGTGGGTTGGGGCAGGGGGAAGGGTTTTCAGTTCCTGCAAGTTGTTCTGGGGGAAAAATGCAAAATGGGGGGGAAGGGAAGCATGAAAGAAATAACTGATAATACACATAAATAGAATCTTGGGTTATTTTTGCTGGACACAGAGCTCCTGTGCTGAACAGTGGCTGCAGCTCAGCCAGTGAGAGCAGACAACCTCCAGTATATCAGAGCCCCAGCAACTTCTGCACCCAAAGCACCACCTTAAGGCAAACGATGCTGATGCTTTAAAACATTCAAGTGTGAAAAATGATGCTTCCTTGCACACGAGTCCCTTTTCTCTCAAAGGAGCACACTGACGTGCAAATAAAGATCCAGAAATACACGATATCAGCACATCTGTTCACACAGCTTCCCCTCTTCCTCGCCACAAGGGGTTGATAACACAGACAGGTGGAGCACCCCAACGGCAGTGTGAGAACAGTGCATGAGGAGCACCCAGCACCAGCCCCCCTGAAGAGCCTCATGTACCAGCAGCACAGAGGAGAGCTGTGCTTCCTCAGCACCTTGAGGCTGCGGTCAGCCCTCACCCTGCCCTGCAGCTGCACAGAGCTGCACTCAGCTCCCACCAGTCCTCAGCAAGGCCAGCTCAGGGCCTGTTCAAGTCCACGAGCTCCTCCAGCCCTTACGTGGCAGCAGGCGGTGCTCCAGCAGAGCAGGAGGGAGCAGCAGCCTCAGCCTCTGTTGATGGCACTTTGCTTTTCCCAAATTCAATCACCATGGGCTTCCCATGCAGTTTGTACCCGTTCACCAACAGCATCGCGTCCTGAGCTGACTGAACATCTGCAAGGAGAGAGCAGAATGGTTCTCAATGCACACCGTGACGCAGCGCTGCAGCCCCCAGCCCAAGAAAGCAGCATGCAGGAAACCCAGCAGCACGTTTGGATGAGTCCTCCCCCAGCACACAGAAAATGTGAGCAGAGATGAAGGGGAGATAGGAGGAAGGGCCAGGCAGGAGGCTGAGCTCACCAGGGAAGGTGATGAAGGCCTGGCCCCGCATGCGGCCGCTCAGCAGGCGGAACTGGATGGGTGTGCTGTCCTGCTGGAACCGGGCAAACAGCGACACCAGGTCCTGCATGGTCACACGAGGGGCCAAGTTCTTCACATACAGCACCTGTTGTGGAGGCACTGGGGTCAGCCGGCCTGTGCCCGGCTAACGGGTGTACATAAACCCACTGCCAGCCCTTACACCTCACATATAGGAGCCAGCTCAGCTCTGCTACCAGCACGGAGTCCCCCACGCACGCAGGAGCTGGCACCTCCACGCAGCTGCCAGGCAGGAGCAAAGAGCCTTTCCTGGCTGGAAGATGGACAAAGCGTGGTTCATCTCCATGTACCTTGTTGGGCTCCCCAGGACGGTAGGAAGAAAAGCGAGGTATGTTGCGGAGCTCTTCCTCAGAGAGCCGGTTCCTGCAGATCTCCTCCTCTGGGATGAACTCCACAGGCTCCTTTATAGTCACAGGCCCTGGAGGGGGCTGCTGGAGCTTTGATGGAGGGCTGGGGCTCCCTGCCTGGCCTGGCTGGTCAGGAGGTGATGAGTCCTCATGGTCAGAGCCCTGCAGGGCTGGGGCAGGCAGGGAGCACACAGCACTCGTGCTTGGTTGGTCCCCTGCAGGCGGCTGCTTGCCCAGCACCTCTTGGTAAACGCTGTCCAGGTGACCCATGGGGTCCTTCTCATCTGTGACCCTTGGGGTGTCATCTAATCCACAACAGAGAGACACGGTGTGACGGTGCACTTGTCCCCCACCAGCAAAGGGGCCGCTCTGCACCTCAGGGCTCAACCCCATCCCTGCAGGTCGCAGTGGGATCCCTGCTCTGTTAAACAGCCCCAAGGGCAGAAGGGCTGGGAGCACACCTTGGTGGTACAGTGCCCGCAGGAAGGAATGCCGGTCCGTCCCCTGGAATAGAGCGTTCTCGATCTCCATCTCCCTCCTGCTCAGCTGTTTGCTGCCAGCAAACCTCTGCGGCAGCTGCAGGATGCGCTGCCTCTCGTCCATCTTCTGCTGGATGGCATCGAGTCGCTCCCGCACGGCTTCGGGGGCCGCCCCCAGCCCGGAGCGCTGCAACCAAGGGGCCGCCGTCAAACGGGCCCCGCCGCGTGGGGCGGCCGAGAGCCGAGAGGAGGCGGCTCCGCATCCGGCCGGTGTTTATGGGGCTGTCACACAGCGGAGCGGCCTCACCTTCCCCGCAGCGCGGTTCCTCCATAGCTCGATCTCGGGGTCGGACAGCCCCAGGTCCCGCAGCGCCGCGGTCTCTCTGTCGCTCTCCTGCAGCTCTCGGAACTGGGACAGGCTCAGAGCCCCGGCCGCCGCCTCCCCGAAGGGCCGGTAGAACGCGGCCGGAGCGAAGCACCTCCGCTTCGACTTACACCTGCACCGAGAGCGGAACGACCGCCGGGAGCTGAGCGGGGCTGCCGCACCATCAGCACCCCCATCCCCCGGCCGGGACCCACCGCTCGATGGAGGCGTTGGTGTCCAGCTGCTGCTGCAGGAGGCTCTTCAGCTGCCGCTCCCCCTCCGTCTCCAGCTCCTCCAGCAGCACCTCATCGCTGCACACGCTGCTGCTCACCCTGCTCGGCACGAAGCACCGCTCAGCGCTCGGCCCTGCAGCCCCCGCCCCCCCGGAGCCCCCCGCTCACCTCCGCATGGCCGCGGCCTCCAACCGGGATCCAACTCTCAGCAGCACCCGCGGCGATGGCGGCGGAGCGAGCGCCCCCTGGCGGCGGGGAGGACGAAGTGCCGCAGCGCTCGCACAGCGTTACAAGCGGGATGTTAGAGGCACAACTCATTAACCCCTCATTAAAGCCCACATGGCCGTGGTGGGAAGCTGAGGCTATCAGACTCCTCACATCTGTCAACCCTCTTCTGTAAGGACCCAGCTAACACGGAGCTGTGATTGCAAGTATCCAGCTTGCACAAAGTGCTGAGCCTGGGGCAGCAGTTGTGTGTGTGTGCAGCAGGAGGAGCCTCCACCGCCACAAAGAGTAACTTCAGCAAAAAGACATTTATTGCAATTAAAGAAGGAACATACACAAAACAAAAGATGCCGAGCAGGTCCCCGCCAACCTCTCCTCTATGGGGCTGTGAGGTAAGCGTTGTGAACTGGGAGTCCTTCAATCAAAGGTGATCCGAAAGCTGCGCTCCTGCTCCTTGCGGCGGCTCTCACAAACCTTGGTCACCTCCTCCACCTTCCTCTGCAGCAGAGCTGAGGGATGGGGAGAGAACAGGTCACACTCAGCCCCAGCCTGCGAGCAAACACCCGCCCGTTCCAACACAGACAGAATCCCAAGGCAGAGCCCTGCTGGCCTCACAGATGGCACTGCGCATCCCAGCACAGCTCTGCAGGCACTCAGTGCAGTTCCCAGGCACGGCAGCAGAGAGCAGAGCAAAGCCTGCACCAGAGCTGCAGCCCTGCAGAAAGCAGCCGCCTTCTGGAGGCATTTCCCTGCCCGCCTCACATCACACTCCAGCCGTTGGGAATTATGCAGCTTCCAGGTTAACCCATCTGGTGGGAGCGTTGTCCTGCAGGATAACAGCCACAACAAGCTTTGAACTGCAAGTATAGTAAAAAGTGCAACGAGACGGAGGAGCTACAGATGACTTCCAATCATATTATAGATGCGTGATGTCACTCTGTGGTTTGGAGATACTCCAGCTGAAGTTTTAATCCTGCAAAGCGTGCCAAACCCAGAACCTTCCAGTAACACATTAAGCAACACATTTGCTTGTCAGCTTGCAAAAAGCCACCGTGCAGAACCGGCATAAAACAGCAGCCTGATTCTGCTGCTCAACTCAGAGCTCTGCTGGAACAAAGAAACACTCCTGCTTCAATCAGGAGGAGAAAGCAGCTGGGAACAAGGCGTTATCCCAGCTCTGCTGCCAGGGAGGCCACCGTGGGGATGGAACATCAGCAGCGTGTGCTCAGCAAGTCTATTCGTGTCAGTGTAAGCAAAGCTGAACAAGCAGCATTCGTTTAACTGAAGTCCCCCCTGTTCCACTTAATGCTTGAACAAGTCAGACAAGTTAAGCACCACTTTGCACGCCTGTTCCTAGAACAGATCGTTATCACCCCGCTGCTGTAGGACACCCCTGAGGGCACCTCATGGGAAATGAAACAGAAAGCAACTATTCTCTAAGGTTCTGTACAGTCAGCGTCCTACAGGAGCTACGCCAGGCTTCACAATGAAGGCACGTCTGGAACGTGGGCGTCTGCATTTATCTTCCAGAGGAAAGGCAAATTTAATGCTGACCTAAGCTAAAAACCACCATCAGGGAAATCAAAGGTGAAGATCCCACAGTGACAGTGACGAACTCATTTCTAAGCAGGTACATACTTTATATTTGTATAACCTAAAAGCTGCAGGATGACTCTCACCTGAGTTCTGGTCAATCCATTGCAATGAGTCCATGTGTGCGTTCAAAATCTTACAGATCTGCTGAAGCTGAACAGAAATACAGGGTGTGAGTTACTGTAACAGTACATTACAACCACCAGTACAGGACAGTGCTGGACTCTGGAATGCAAAGCAGTCAGACTTCTCACATGTACGGTGCTATAGAAGCAAAGCAGCTGTGTTGCTTTGCTGCTCTTTGCCATCAAGGAAAGAAATTGATTCAGAGTGTGCCCATGGCTCAGTGTTAATCAGGCTCAGGCCTAAGATACACCATGATGTGAATCTGAGCCTTGAAGTGAGAAAAGGAAAAAGGAACAAGGTAAAAACCTCAGCCTGAAACACCAAAGTGCCATTTCGACTGGAAAAAGCCTCTCAGTAGAGAGTGAATAGGTACAAGGAGCATTGTAATATGGATCCAAAAGCTCATAATTTAGATCTTGTTTCCACAGGGATACAAAAGTAGTATAGAAAAAGTACCGACAGCACTAAATGCTCAAACAGAACACAGGATCAAAGTTCAGCAGCAGCTCTGAATCGAGTTATCTACTCAAGAATTACACCAGAAGCAAACAGAGTTCATCTCAGAGTAACTACACAGGCAGGTTGGTTTGCACTGGGTTACCATAGAATCAATGAACGATGAAAACAAAACACTTTCCTAGGCTGAGACTAAAAGCAGAGCACCCAGCAGCAGACAAATGGAGAGTCAGCACCATTTTATAGCCTGGGTCTCTTTTCCAACACACACAACCAGTTTGGATTTACCGGGTCGCTGGTGTCTGCTGGGCGTCCCGATGTGTTCAGGTGCTCAATGATGTCCTTGAGATCTTGTGCCATTCGCTTCAGCTGAGCATCAATGTTCTCAGCCAACTTATAGCTGCAAGATACAAGGGACAACACGTGTCAGAGCACTCAAAGCAAGCTGGAGACAACCTGCTCCCAATCACACCAACTGCAGCCAATCTAATTGAGCGTTCAGGCCTTTCAACCAGGGCATGGCAGACACTGAAACAGCACAGAGGAGGCAACTCCTCACTCAGACACTTGGAGACATACAAATAACGCTGCTAAAGTCCTTCTGGAAGGCTTTA
The DNA here is from genome assembly GCF_054131305.1 of Coturnix japonica. Classification (NCBI taxonomy): domain Eukaryota; kingdom Metazoa; phylum Chordata; class Aves; order Galliformes; family Phasianidae; genus Coturnix; species Coturnix japonica. The sequence continues at coordinate 10,306,840 of NC_140666.1, forward strand.
TCAGAAATGAAGTGACCAGCTGGTCCAGATTCTTCAAGATTTGCACCTTTTGAACCTAATTATTCTTTAGTTACCCCACTAAAACTCAACATATGCAAGGATGCTCGAGCTGCATGTAATGCATTCCCAGTTCTCGTTGCTTCTACCACTAATTATTTCTTTTTGAGAGATGATGCCTAAATAACAGCACCTTCCTAGATAGCTGAGGTGACCAATAGCCACCAAAGCTGATTTAAGAGCTTCCAATTGCAATTCCTGTATTTCTAATACATAAAATATGACATGAAACAGGATTATATATTTGAAGATATATCACTGACAGACACATATTGCTTTGTATCCCCGTTCCTGACTGACCATCACCATGTTGGCCTGCTTATCACATGTTCAAAACAGGTCTCTCTTACGTCCTCTCTCGTTCTTCATCCGCATGCTGCAAGTAAATGGTCCCACTCTGCTCCTTCACAGACTCCTCCAGAGGGGTCAGCAAGTCTTCAAGCTCCTTTTGCTGGGACAAAATGAAGTCCAGCTCCTGATCCAGTCTGAAAAGGACAACATGAGTGACTCCACACAATTTAGATCAGGCTGATGTTGTAGAATTTCCTTACAGTGGAAGATGGTGGAGAATAAGAACAAACAATTAAAAAAGGTCATCTCATGTGTTCATAGTTTCTCACCTCTTCTGATCGAGCTTCACTTTCTCTACTTCTCTGTGCAGTGAAGTAATCTGGAAATAGACAATCAAACCAGGAACATTCAAAAGAAGCAGAATGCAGATATCATCCAGATGTAACTGATATCTCTAACAAACTTAGCGAGCAGAACCAGGCTGGCTGCCACCTGACCTTCTCTCCATTCTCTATCAGTGTCCGATCCCAGGCATTCACTTGTGTAGCCTGATGGAGGAAGTGTTTCTCTTGATCCTCCAGCTCCAGGCTCCATTTGTTTATCAGACTCTCCAGCTGGGCGTATGTCATCACAGGAGGTGCACTGAGAGGAAACAGTACACAACACCAGGTCAAAACTCAAAGCATAACCTTGACAACCCCACGTCCCCTTCCCTCCACCAGTTACCAGCACTAATGCTGCCTCTTGCCCTAGTCAGGAGACAGCTGTAACAGAACATTCACCTGGTTGTTGTTGTGGTTATAGCAGCTGTAGAAGTCACAGCTCCGATAGTACCAGTGGTAGTTAATGGCTTAAGGTTCAAAGCAAAGCCTGAAGCAGCAGTGCCTGAAAGAAGAAATTCAGATCCAACAACAGAAGAGGACATCGGCTGCGTAACATGACAAGAACAGGTTCAATATACAGCTCAACCACATTCCCTTAACAAAGAGCAAATCCCATGCGTGCTGGGAAGGGCACGATGCACTCCTTGGCACAATTAAGAGAAGTGGACTGGAAATACTTGACTATTAGCTCTAACAAAACGAGGAACTGGCAGTCTGCACTTCACACAGCCCATATCCTTCTCTCCAACTCCTTGTGCTTTGCTATCAGAGCTAACATCTCTGACAGCACATCCAGGTGCTGCACCACAACACTGCTGGAGCAGGGTACTTCGGAGAAGAGACTCCCGCATTCCCACAAAGTAAAGGAGCACCTATCAGGCTCTATCATCACTCACACATACAGCACTTCCGTCACTGATCTAAACCCTTCAGTGCCTCCAGAAACAAGCTTTAGGAATACCTCAAGAGCTGAGCAGCAGCCACGCTGTTAAACTGACAGCTCACTGCATCCAGAAAGGGATGCTCCATCCTGAATGTGAACACTGCAGCAGCAAATTCCACCACAGATTTTCACACACGAGTTGCCACTTCAATACAGCACTGAGCAGCTGGATTGGGAAAGATTTGTGAAACGCAACACTTGGAAACTTACATTATGGAAGAAACAGCTTAATGGGGTGGAAGCAAAAAGTAAATTCTCTCTCACCAACCAGCCCTGCAACCCCTGGCCTTTCCCTTTCCTCATAGCCCCACATAAGTCTCCCCCTAGGCTCTCACAGGGATCCTGAGTCTACACAAACAGGCCACAGACACAGCAGCTCATCTCTTTACTTTGCTCACTGCAGGCCAGAACTTCAAAGCCCTGCAGGCGTTCACCCAAAAGCTGTTTGCTGTGGACAGACTCTTAAGCCATAAGTAACTGTGAAGGTGAGGAGATGGAAAAGGAGAATGACATAGAAATACTGCACTATTTTCAGTTATGTCAGCACTGCTTTGCTGCTACACTAGCATAGCCCTTTGTACAATCACTAGAAGGAAGACAGGCTACAGATGTCATCAACATCTGGTTCTTACCAGTGGCAGTGCTGGTTGCTGCAGCTGTTGTTCCAGGAGGCTTTAACCCAAATCCAGTCGTTCCAAGACCAATTGTCCCAGTGGAAGGAGCACCGACTACAACCAGAACACAACGTTACAGTTTGTATATGCCATCAAACACAGCTCCCTGCTGATAAAACAGGATTTCTAGCAGCTACAGAAGTCTTCAATAAGGTGGCAAACAAAGAGAGCAGCTGCCCTTCCAATCATCCCTATTACCACAGCACCTGCTGCTAACAGACAGCACCAATCACGCTGCTTGTTTGTTCTCTCCTGTACAGAAGATCTGTGTGCTGTAACTTACGTGTGAGGCCTGTGCTGGTAGATGAGGCTGGTGCTGAAGAACTCGCTATAGATGCAAACAGCACAGGGCCTGTGGAACCAAGAAGGGGAGCTGTGCTGGCAGCTGTTGTTGTAGATGCTGTGGTTGTCACTGCAAACAGAAGAAGCTTGGATGATGTGCATGCAGAGCCCGTCAGGCTTCATACACTTCAGATTCTGGTTTAAAAAAAGCTATAGGCAGGACAAAAGACTCACCAAGTCCTGTGTAATTATTTCCCTACTGTTTCTTTCCCCTACCTCCCAGTTTGCTTCCAAAGGACAGAGTGGGTCCCTGGCTGGTGCTCGAAGTCAGTGTTGCTGTGGGTGCACCAGTAGCTGCTGTTGAAATCAACGACCCGAAGTTCAGACCTGAGATAAAAGAAGCAGGAGTAAAAAAGAAAGATGAGCCTTTTATTACAGGGAGATTTAAAGTTAGAAGCGCATAAGCAAAACGTTAGTATTTAATGTAACAAAGGCCCTGCATTATCTAGGGTGTATGGGAAATCACAGCTTGAACCAATGATTAATTAGCTGAGGCAAGTGTTGGGTCAGCTGCGGGAGCACAGGTGAGAGTAATGGAGCTGTGCTCCTGGAAGGGGTGGAGCTCGACTCAACCTCCTCTGAGACCTCATTTAAGGGCTGACCACCACTGAGGCAGCATCTCTTGGAGATTGCTCCCCAGTGGAGACTGCCTCAGCTTTCCAGTCAAGGCATCGACATTGGTGAGTTTTCTTTTGCTTTTGACTATTTACCACCATCTTGGTTAACACCTTTACAATTAGCCACCCTTACATAGGGATAGCAAGCTCAGTACTTAAAAAGCTTTAAACAAATGATTCAATGCTGACGAACATTATCCTGACCAGCAAGCCAGTGACCTTCCTTCTGTGTATAAGAAATACTCATCACATCCACAGCTTTATTTCACACAAGCAGATTTCAGGAGCGCTCCTGGTAACAGCTCCCACTCCAAGCTTAGACACTCACCAGAGGATTGTCCCCCGAGGCTGAAGGGAGCTGCTGCAGGCTGGGCTGTACTCCCTAAGCTGCTGGTGGTGGTGGTGGTGGCTGCAGCAGCTGGTGCTGCTCCAAAGGTCAACCCCGTGGGTGCTGCCTGTGGGGCTGCAGTGCTCGTGGCACCGATGTTAAAGCCGGTTGTTCCTGCCTGAGTTGTGGTGCCGCTGGAAAAAGTGAACCCTCCAGTTGTGCCGGGCTGAGCTGTGGTGGTGGCGGTGCTGGTGGTGGCAGCAGCTCCAAACACGAAGCCAGAAGGGGTTGCTGCTTGACTCGAGGGCACGCTGGTGGGTGCAGAGGTACCAAACCCAAAACCACCCGTGATTCCAGTAGCTTGAGTTGTGTTAGGGCCTCCAAAGTTGAGTTTTGGTGCATTTCCCCTATAAAAGGGACAAAAAAAAAGGAAGAGCAGTGAGCCAGCCTATTGAAGTCTCCTTCCATTTACACTCCCTTAATTATTTCCACACATGGATGCGTTATAAGACATCTGCAGTACTATCAGTGAAGCCATTGACTCTCTCAACCCCAAAGTGCCCTTTTCATTTCCTCCACCTGAGGCTGTTCTTTCAGTCACCTTTTACCACTCACCAACAACTTCAGCTCCCTCCCCACTGCTCTCGCACAGACCAGACCCATGTCACTGAGGCTGCTGTGACTTTGTACACAGTTCTTCCCCTAATGTATGGAGCCTGCTCGAGGTTTAATTCAGCACAATGAAGGATGTGCCAACAAGTGCTGTGATAGTGCAATGGAATTGTATGCTCAGGCAATGAGTTGTTATAGATCTCAGGAAAAGGGTGTTCACCAGAGGGCTGCGGGCACTGCCTTGAGCTGCTGCTCCTCAAGGAGTAGATAACACAGGACAAGAGGAAATGGTTTAAAGTCAAAGGAGGGAAGATTTAGCAGGGGGAAGTTCTTCACTATGAGAGCAGGGAGGTGCTGGAGCAGCTGCACAGAGAGGCTGTGGATGCAACATCCATCCCTGGAGGTGTTGAAGGCCAGGTTGGATGGGGCCCTGGGCAGCCTGGGCTGGTATTCAATGTGGAGGTTGGCAGCCCAGGATGGTATTCAGTGTGGAGTTTGGCAGCCCTGGGGATGGAGCTTTGTGCTCCTTTGCGTTTCCAACCCATCCCATTCTACGAGTGCTGGGACACAGACACAAGGTCTGATGTGGGGATGGTGCTGTGTGGAGACAGGAGCTGCGGATCCCTTCCAGCTCAGAACGTATGACTGGATAAACCCCACTGTAAGGTCTCGTTATTGGCACACAACCACACACCCACCCCGGACACCGGTACCACAAAGTGCCGATCTCCCCGCCCCGTAGCTCTCACCCTAACGGGAACACGTTGGCAGCCGGGGCGGTGGTGGAGGCGGTTGCGGGCGTCTCGAAGCTGAAGGCAGTGGGCACGGCGCTGCTGGTCGGTGTGCTGAACGAGAACGGCGTCACGGGCTGAGTGCTGGACGGCGTGGGCGCAGCGCTGCCGAACGTGAACCCCGACGAGGAAGCGGGCGTGAAGGAGAAGCCGGTGGCCGCGGTGGTGCTGGCGGCCGTTTTCGGCGTGCCGAACGAGAAGCCGCCTCCAGCCGGGGCCGAGCCGAAGTTGAACTGGCTCATGGTGCCCGGAGCGGCGCGCACGGCCCTGCACAGCCCTGCCCTGTACAGCCCTGTACAGCACAGCACTGTACAGCACAGCACTGCACGGCCCTGCAGGCCGCGAACCCCGAACCGGACACACGCTCCGAACCCCCGCGGCCGCCAACAGCTGCGCGCGGAGATGACGTACACAAGTGACGTACTTGGCGCATGCGCCCTACGCCGCTCTCTATGCCCGCCCTCGCTCTCCACGGCTGCCCAACCGCCGGCCGCTCGCTCGCCGTCCTCGTTAGCGATTGGTTCATCCTCCTGCCACTCGTCGCTCTACGGCGTTGGCTGTGCGGGCTACAAGAGGCGGGAAAAGGAGCGGGCTGCCGTTACCTCAGCGACGGCGGACGCGGAGGTGGCGGCGCTGGGGCCTGAGGGGACAGGAGCCAGGCTGGGCCCTCATGGCACTGTGCTGCTCTGTGTGACGGGAGGTGTTGTGTTGACTACAAGGGAAAGGCGAGGTACATAAGGCTTTGGTCTGATTTGGTGCTTAAAGAACACACGGTGCTTGGATAAGGTCAGTGTGGTACCGAGGCTGTGTTGTTCCTGATGTGGTGCTTGTTTTCCGTGTAGGTGAGGAGCGAGGATGGATGTGGATGTTTCTTCGGCCTCCTCTCTGCAGTCCCTTGCCAGGCTGCTCAGTGATACACATGAGGATGAGGATGACAATGACTTTGGTGTGAGTCTTTCGTGTGCCTTCTTCACAGTGTATCACTGCCCGCCATTGTGAACTAAGGGGGTGCAAGCCTTGCTTCTCCCAGTGCAAATAAAGAGGGGAGTCAAACCTTGGAAGGTCTGGGAGTGAAAAGGCCCACAGTGCTCATCCAGCTCCAACCCCCTGCTGTGTGCAGGGTCACCAACCAGCAGCCCAGGCTGCCCAGAGCCACATCCAGCCTGGCCTTGAATGCCTGCAGGGATGGGGCATCCACAGCCTCCTTGGGCAACCTGTTCCTGTGCGTCACCACCCTCTGGGGGAAAAACTTCCTCCTGATATCCAACCTAAACCTCCCCTGTCTCAGTTTTAAACCATTCCCCCTTGTCCTATCACTGCCCACCTTCATAAACAGTGAGAGGGATGCTTATTTTTATAGCCTAAAGAAAATGAGAGTATGTGGCTGAGAGAGCCCTGGGTGCTTAGATTTCCTCCTGCTTTTCCCTGAAGTCTATTTTAGAGGTGGGGGCAATTACAACAACATGCAGCTTCTGAGTAAGGACTGAAACATCCAGCAGCAGTGGAACGTGTTAGTTCTGTACTGGGCATTAAAGAAGCACAATTGATCACAGAAGTACAATAGGTATATTGGGGACTGTAGAATGGGGAAGGGTGAGTAATCATTCTAAAATGAACAATCTGAATGATTAATGAGAGAAACAGCTCTGTGTTTTTTGATATCAGTTCATCTCGGGACTTGAAGCAAGTCGCAGAAGAACTTCTCTTGCTGCTGTGACGTGGAATTGTAGAGTTATGTAGGTGCTAAAGAGAAACAGCCCGCTATGCTTTGCTCAGGAAGGGCCACAGGTGCTACCAATCATGATGGACAAGGCCAGAGTGATTGCTCAGAACGTTGGCAAGTCTCTTAGGATGTCGAACAAGTTGCATTATGACCCAGATAATGAAGACAGCGAACATCTGAGCTCCTCATCAGCTCTCAGAGCAGAGCCAGCTGTGTGCAAGCGGCAGCCGTGGGGGCAGCTGGGGAAGAGATCTCTCCTGCAAGTGCCTTTCAGTAGCTGGTAGATGTGGTTCTTCACACTCCAGCAGCCCTTCAGCTCTTTAGTGCTGACTTTCTGAAGCTGGAGTTGCTGCTGTACATCTTTGCAGTAAACATCCTGATTTTAAAAAGAATTTGTTTACATCTTAATAATAAAATGAATGACACTTCAGAGGCAGAAAGGGAAAATTGCTACGAGTTCTGTCAATTAAGCCTGAGTCAAGCTGGGCAATTTGAAATCTTTGTTTGGATTTAATTTAATGTTCTCTGCATATGAGGCACTTCTATCAAACCGAGGCATCTTTACACATAGATAGAAATGCCTCACGTTGGCCTATTAGCACTAAATTGATTCATGATTAGAGGAAAACGCTGTTGCCTCATCTGATCTCTAGTGTTAAAAGGAATTTGCACGTAGCACCCTTGGATTCCTGCAATATTTTCAGGGCAAACAAAGCACGACAATTTCCTCCAGATGCCATGGAAACAAAGCTTTGAGAAGCACTTGTGGCTGTAGTATAGGCTGCTTCTGGGAGTCCTGTCTGCACCCAGTGCATTGGGGTGCTGTGCTTGGTGGGAGGGAGAGATATTCCATGCTTCAGTGGGGGAACTTTTGGCTCTAGCAGTGACGTCTGCTAGTATGTTGTAATTACTGGTGGGATTGTTACTGAGCTGTGGTCTGTGATAATTCATTGGAGTCCCATTTGGGTTTTGCAGCCATGCAGTTCTGCCAGTGCCATGACTCCTGGTAGCATTGGACCAGCAAAGAAAGAGACCACAGGTAAGGAGGGTTTGTATATCTTAGCATTCAGTTGTGTGTTAACAAACTGCAACAGCTGTCCCAAGTTATCACAGGTGGTTTACTTCAGTAAGTGAGTGGACCTTTGAGATGGAAGCAGCGTTACGTTGTTACAGTTACACTAAAATCCTTATTTTCCTGGAAACTTAACTGCAGAATATACAAAGAGCAGCAGAAAAGGTAACTGTGGAGGGCAGCACCTCAGATGGTGATGATAAACAGAGCACAGAATGTGGGCAGCAAATAGAGATACTCTCAGGGAACTGTTATTGCCTAGAGCAAGCAAGAGGGGTGGGCTTCTAAGGGGGCATCTGGAGGGATCTTCATGGGGTAAGCTGCCCAGAACTGAGTCTGGGTGAAAGGTGGGGGGTTGGGAGCTCTGCTGTGAAGCACAGATGTGTGCCATTATCCCCAGAACATTGGGAGCACATGGCATGAGAACTGAGCTTAGCTCAGGGCTACCCTCAGCCGACTGGGAACGGCCGTTCTGTTTTCTTCTTACTGCACCTTGCTCTTTGTCTGCAAACCCTGGTCAAAGTGACCATCTTCATTGTAGGTTTGGGACAGCCCATGTTCTTCTGCTATGGACTTTCCTGAGTTGTCAGTGCCTTGTCTGGGCTGTGCTCAATCACTGATGGCTTTATATGGGAGGGAGAGATCGCTTTTGTAAGTGACTCTGCTCACTTAAAATCTCGTGTCAGGGACATGGGGGAGGATTAATATTTCATTGTCCTCCACTTTAATCATTTTGAAGCGCTGCATATTTTATGCCTGAAAGGACAATTTCCTTGGCATAGACATTGGGTAAAAGAGATTTAAGGGAAAGGAATAGAAAATGTCCTCCCTCTTCAAATTCTGATCCTTATGATATTGAAACAACAAAAAGGGATTCTGCAGCTATACTGGTCAGAAGAAACAGGGTAAAGAATGTGTGCTTCCACTGATAAATGAGAAGGGAATACTGATTACAGTAAAAGGAGAAGGCTTAAGTGCTCAAGGGATCGTTAACTACAATTTATTTTGATGACAAAAGTTTTGTTTTTTTCTTCCTAAAGTCTAGAAAACTGGAAGTTTTCAGCAAGCCAAGAGAAAGAGGCGTTCTATAAAAACAGGGGTTTTCCTTATTGCTTACAGACACCTTACAGCTGAAACCTGAACACAACAAATCTATTTGGAGCATGGAAGAGGTGCCAGAAGGATCCGAATTTGATGACACCTGGGATCCTAGAGAGCAGCCAGAGTAAGTGGTCTGAGATGGTGTGCTTGGCTTTGACGTGGTCGTGATGCAAAGGTGGGTTCATCAGCTTCCATGTGAGTAAAACACTGACCTGGAGGGCATGGCAAGAAAAGCTGATGGAAGGACAGAGGTGTTGCAAGTAAAGCAACAAACCAGGAGGGTTTGTAACTTCTCCCTTGGAAACCTTCTGATCTCATAACAGAAAGGTAGCGTTGATTTTTCTTGTCACAAGACTCTTTGCTGTGTCAGATGCTTGTATGGAATGAGATGAGGAGGGGAAGCAGACCAGCAAAATGATGTAGTGGCTCTGAAACATGTCATGTTGGTAGGAGGTACCTGGTTCTTCCTGCTGCAGCTGAAGTGCATTCCCTTTTCACACTCAGATTCATAAAGCACTCAAACTTATGTTTATTTCAAAGAATTAAACTCTTCAGAGACAACTACTGCCATAGGAAGGAAGGAAGGCTTTATGCTGGCAGTTCTAAATCTTTTTATTCAATCATAGCTTCCCATGGGAAAGCCTTAAAGGGGGTGGCCTTAAATAGTCTCTTCCCTTCCTTGTAGAAGTACAGTGTTTTAGAAACAGGCAAGCATGTTAGTTATGTGGTCGTTTGTAGAGGTCAGAAAGACTTCAGGGTCGAGTAATTTGCAAAGCAGCGTTTTGAATTGATCATCATTGTGATCTGATGCTCTGCCCTGGAGCACTGGATGCTGGAACAGATGGGCTGAAGTCCATGAAGCTGCACCCATACTGTGGTGTGGTTGTTCCTGAAACTATGGCTGCTGAGGTACGGAACGCTCTTCCTTTGCACTGTGGGCGCAACAGGCGCTTTATTTCTCTCTATTTTTGACCCTTCCATCCCTGCTGGGTGTGATGCAGCCTTTCTCCAGCCTCCAGCAATTACGTCCTGTGTTGCACAGATGAGACAAGAGTATAAATCTTTGTAATAGTTCATCAAATTAAATCGTAGGAAAAGGCCCAAAAGGAAAACAGATGGTTAGAGGTGCATCCAGAGCTGCTAGACAGATTTCTCATTGACTTAGGAATTATTACATATGCACACGAGTGCTGGAGATGTGAAAAATACTTTCCATACACTTTTTTCCAACAGCTTTGAGAAGAGGCTCCATTTATTTTGCTCAATTTAGCAGGAGTAATACGTTCTAAATGCAATCTTTCAGTCTGTGTTCCCTCATTCATTAAATATCAAGAGCAAAGGGATGTGTGATTCTAGATTTCGTAGGGTTCTAAATTAAACAAATTGATTTGGAGGGGAATAAAATTAATGTTGGCCAAATGCAAAACAATTAAAATTAGGCAAGATGACAGAGACACTTCTAGGCTGCAAGAATAGGCTGCGTGACAGAACACGTAATTGACAGCACCCTTTTCCATGCCTTTTCCCAAGAGTCTGTGCTTTGCTACTTGCTGAGGTTCATGGTCACTCAGGATGCCTCTTCTGCTCTACGGTCCTGCAGATGCTGTTTGGTGAAGCAGAGACAGCACGGCAGTTACTTAGGAAGGTGGAATGAATGCTCGTGTTGTAGCAAACTGCTACAGCTCTGGACAGAAATCCAGTGCAGCTGGCTTGAAGACTTGAAGGGAGACTGGGAAATGGGAGAGAATGTAATAAGGACATGAAAACTCATACAAAGATTGGTCCTTTGAGAAATACAATTTCTTTCAGCCTCCTGGCCTATTTCTGCTGTTAGCCAACTGCTCTCATTTTTCAGGTATGAGATTTTATTCAAACAGCACGTGGGAACAGAGGATGTCTTCTTTGGTATGAGCAGGAAAGACCCTTCCACAGCCTGCTGTGAAGATATGGTGGTGAGCTGAGCTTGTGTTTCCCACCCCTTCTCTGTGCCCTTCTTCTGCACACTTGTCTCCCACTTGATACAGAACATAAGCACCAAGCTGCATGGTTGCCTTCAGCCTCCTGTGGGATTTTAATGTGTAGTTAGCCAAGTGTCTGTAGCTTCATCTGCTCTTTCTAACCTGAGGAACTCGTGTACATCTCCTCAAGGATGTTGTGTACTGAAGAGAAACTGCAGTGTGTGTCACAGAGGGAGACAAATGTAGCTCTAAAACAAGGTTTCACCTTGGACACAGTTTTGGGATGGGGAGGGTCTGGGTAGGAGGTGATTTTCATCTGTCTGTATTTGTTACAAAGTGTGTGAGTTAGCAGGATGCCACAGTATTGACAGCCTAATAGATCCTGTCCTGTTGTGATCTGATCAATGACCTCCCTGCTCTCTTGGTACAGTTGCTGTGTGATCTTTGGAGCTGTCTTTTACAGATCTACATATCTAATCACAGCTTTACCTGTGCCCACCATTTCAGGTTAAAATCAAGCTGCCAGAGACGAAGTTCTCAGACATCACACTGGATATCCAGGACAAGGTTCTTGACCTCAGAACTCCCCAAAAGTAAGTGATACAGCGCAGTGCTTCCATAGGAAAGCTTAACTCTCTGCCCCAGACTGACTTCCTGCACCCAGTAGGGCGTGGGAAGACTTCACATGTGAATAGCCTTCTGCTAACATCAGTCAGTTCAAGGTGCATGTTGGATGAAAGCCTAGATCGGTTCCTGCCCTAGAGGATTAACTGCAGAAAAGTCACCTTTTTTGCAGACAAAAAGAGTCTGAACCAGTTACCCCTTGCACAAATTTAACCTGGAGATGCAACAGTGCTGGCAGAACATTTGGGAGTGCTGGCTGTGAAACAGGAAAGCCAAAAAGAGTTACTGTCCAGATTATGCCTTGTGTAATGTGAAGGTAGTAGAAGAGGTAGCTTAACGCAATGCTGCAGGTGTAGCAAATCCTCTACTTCCATTTTCTTCTGCAATTTTGTCTTTTTGGTGACTCAGATCTGCCATTATCTTAGTATCCAGCTGTCTCAAGTCGCAAGCCTTGCAAATAAAAAGTTTGCTGTAAATCTGATGGTTGCTTGGGTACAGCCTGAGCCAGTGCTGGTTTGCAAATGTAAGTGCAAATCTGCTCCGTATGAAAGAAGAGAATAAGATTTCAAGTCCTACAGACAGACAAACTCTGTGTTCTCACAGATGTATGGGAGGGCTCAGAGGAATTGTTTTGCATTGCGTAGTCCTGGGGCTGACTCTAACCCCAACTGATTCTGTGGACTTCTCCACACTCTGTCAGCTGGTTACCTTCCGTGAGTGAGGTGTGACTGTACCTTGGCTGTGGCTCCTACAACACAGTTGAAAAGGCCTGGAACCCCAGTCTGGAGTAACCCCCATATCCATGCTACTCTGTTGTCTTGTAGGGCAGGTGGGTCTTTTGTGAAACCAGACTGTCCAGAATCTCTAGTCCAGCTGTACTGGTTATTTCTTCTTGCTATAGAATAGAAACTACCCAGACACTTTAGGCATATTTCAGATTTTTACCACTAGGAGAAGCATTATCAGTGCAGCTTCTCCTTCCTCTGCATTGTGTAGAAGCAAGAACAGTAGAGAGAACTCACAGTCCATCACTGGAAGCTGTTGTAGCCACAGCCAAAAGAAAGGAAAAGTTGGGAATGCTCCAGGGCCTATATAGTTGTATACCAGGTATTGCAGAATATTGTCATGGGAAGGATATACAGGATGGACTTTCCTTGATATACTGATTCTTGAATCACAGGAGTAGCTTTCAGTGCTGTCTCAATGGCTCACATGGTTTGGGCCTTTAGAACTGACTGTTTCCTCCTTGACAGGAAGCTGCTGCTGCATCTCCCTTGCCCTGTGGACAGCAAGAAGGGGAAAGCTCGTTTTCTCTCAGAAGAAGAGCTCTTGGAAGTTACCTTGAGGATGAGAAGGGAGTTTGATTTCATCAATTTTGCCTGATGGAGAAATGGAGGAACTTCACAAAAAGTCATCTCTGTAAATCTGAGGTCTTTTCAAAATCTGAGTGGTCGTGAGATTGTTCCCCTTTATCCATCCGAGGGGGGGCCAGAATGGAAAAAATTCAGTACGTCAGGAACAAAAGGAAGTTAATTCATCGCACCCACAGATCCTGTAAGCTGGGGCTGTCTGGCCTTTGGCTCTGGTTAACATTCTGCATCCTTCAGCCCAATACGGGCTCTGAATCAGAAAATAGGAGATCCCAAAGTCTTTCTGTGGTTAGTGTCTGTAAGTAGCGCGATGAGGCCCTGACCAGCAGCTCTGGTTCCTGGTTACTGCCGAAAGACTTGCAAGTGAGGTTTATTTGGCCTCTAATACTGGCACTGAACCCACTTCAGATCCCGCTCCAAAACTCTCTGGGGATCCATAGCCACATCTCTGAGGTTTCTTTACCGTGACAGCACAAGGCAAGCAGCTACTGCTGGATTGCTGAGCAGCTCAGCTCTTTTGAACGGTTTTTGACACTTTCAATGTCATCCATTCACCTGCTGTCCCTCCAGCTATTCTTCTGATCTTTATTAATAAAAGAGTACGCTCTAATGAACCATTCCGGTTACTTTTTGCTCTTCCTCCTCCACCTGATACCACAGAGACTTCCTAAAAGTGGAAGGAAAGGAATTTTGCATTACAAAGTGCTATTTTCTTAAAGGGTTGAAGTGCAGCAGGAGCTTTTGTTTTGGCCTTCAGGTCTAATCTCGAGCAACAGAGCTGGGTAACCAAGAGATTTCTCTCACCACCTCCTGGGCAGATATATTCACTTAGTGCTGTTAATCCTGCAGGAAGCAAAGAGATCCACTCAGCAATCGAAGAGGGAGAGGGCAAGCAGGGCTGGTACTTTGATGGGTCTTCATCAAATCTTTTAATCACTGCAAAAATAAAATGGCTTTGGATCCTGCATTTGTCTGGCAATAAAAAGAAAACAAAGTTGGCCAGCTAGGCTGCAGATGGTATCCGTGCAGCTAAACTGGGGATAGTGGAGGTGGATTCTCTCAGATGGGCTGAAGACATTGATGGTCATCTTTCAGATCTATTTCTGCCAATTGGAGTTTTCAGAGTTAGTTTGTGCTATACTTCCTTGTGCCTCTTGGATAAACCTGACAGTGTTTGTGTGCTTCAACCACTTACCTTAAAGTGGTTCCATTCCTTGGGTCAGAGCAGTACTGCCTGATCTCTGCTTTGTTGTTAGTGCACTGGAAAACAGTTATGACTCATCTTAAGCCATTGGGCACAGTGACAACAGTCAGGGGCAACTCCAATCTGTTGTTGGAAGTTTCTGTGTGTTGCATTTGAACGTCTCTTATTCCAACTGCACAAAGCCACGGGGAGGGGAGCAATGCAGATGGATGAAAGGCTGAGCTCATTCCTCCTGACTCAGTCAGTACTGCGTGTGATTGCCAAGAAGTGACACTGAGGCTGTTCTTGGAATAGGCTTGCCTTGTGGTCCATGGGCAGTGTGCTGCTGTGCTCTTCTGTCTGTGATGTCAGTGACGAGAAATGGGGGCTTGGCCCTGTTGTTATACCCACGTGCACCAGACTTTTCCCCAAGGGCATCCCATAAGTCCACAGCAAAGGAGAGAGCGAAGCTTTGCTCTTCCAAGCCCTGTCCCAGTCCACAAGGTAGCATTGCCCTTATATTTGACTGCAGTAATTTCTTTAGCCTTAAATCAAGCTGTTTAATGTGACGTTAATGTTTGATACTGGTGATAGAGGTGAGTTTGGCTCATTTTGTTTCTCTCCAGTGCTTCAGTTGGATTTCAAATGGAAATGAGCTCGTGCCACACTGGTATCCATGTCCTATTTTCTGCCCATACATTTTTAAACCTGTGTACATTTCATTTGCATTCAAGAGGCAAAAAATCTCAGAGGTAAGTAAGTTTTGTAACAGTGTTGGCTGCTGAATAGGAAATAGAAACACAAATCAGTCCCTGGATGTGTGCGTTGCTGTTCTGATCGGGCCTCTTGCCATCGCCCTCTGGAGATCCCCTTGTGTTATTTTTCCCCTCTCAAGGAGACTGAGACTGCCCTAGAACAGGCCTTGGTTTTGGTGGGTCTTTGGTGGCTGTGGTTTGTTTGCTGTGGGTTTTTGTGCTGGTGTTTTCCTTTGGGTTGTCCCAAGAAGCAGCTGGTCCGAGGGCCAGCTACAACACAGTTAACTTGTTTTGCAAATGCTTGGAGGCAATTCTGCTTTGCTGAACCAGCGCTGGCAGAACATCTTTTGAAGGGGATACAAAACCCCCCTCTGCCTCTGAACATCAAAGCTATTGCCTAAGTACCACTCCAACACCTGCAGGCATCTTAATTAATCAAAATTATGAGCCCAGTTAAACAACCCTGCCATTAAGCCCCAGCCATTAAGCATCATCAAGCTTTATTTGGTTCCCTAAGAAACGTCTTGATTAAATGTATTGCAGTCAAATAGAGGGTAGTGTAGCTGTGGAAGTGAGATGGAGGCTGTTTATAGAAGTACCCTGATAAGCAACATGTGGCACTGCCTTGTGGGCACCTCATGTCTTTTGGTGGTGCTGGCAGAGCCATTGCTCCCATTGGGACTTGCTCCCGCGCTCATGCCACTGTGTTGCACTGAAGTGTTCATCCCAGCTTGCTCTGTGTTTCTCTTCCCATAGTCTTCTTGGTCACCTTGGAGATCCCAGCCCTGGAACAGTGGCACAGACAGCACAGGAGCACCTTTGATTCTGCAGGTTTTCTCTCAACCTGATGTGGTGTTGGACTGCTATGGCTTTTCTCAGCTCAAAGTCACCTCTTTGTGCTCTCATTTGTGGAGACAAGATCTCAGGGGTTTGCAGGTATGCTGCTGCTGTCCACCCACACTCCTTGGGGACCAGCTCTCTTTAATCATAGGTCTCCATTGTAGCTCCAGCAGCTGCTGTCCTGCTGCTGACCACACTCCAATCCATGCTGTTTGGGCTTAGTGGTTCCAGCAGGGGTTGCCCAGGCAGCCAGGCTGCATTTGGCCACCAATCTCCTGCAGCTGCAACGGGGGAGGGAAAGAAATGCCTTCTGGAACATTCTTTTCCTCTTGGAAAGCTGCATAAAACAGGAGGGATAGGAACGAACAGAGCTGAATTTGTTACATTTGAAGGCGATGATGTAGGCAAGCCAGATGTTTCCTGCATATTTGGGATCTCTAACAGATGTGGGCGGCCGTGGCTGAGGTCAGCAGTGCTCTGAGCATTGGGTGGGCTCCACGTGTCCCCAGTAATGAGGAGCTGCTGTCCAGTGTTTGTCACAGGCTCTGGGTGATGTTCTTGGTGAGGTGGCTGGGAGAGGTGTGATTTGTGCTGGGGTGTGTGGTGTGCCTGGGGGGCTGCAGGAGCAGCGGGGTGACTGAACGTGGGAGGCTGTGACAAGGCGAGAAATGCTTCGGGTGCTCAGCCTCGTTCCTTAAATCAAAGGAACTGTTTATGCCCTTGGAGGCTGGAATAATAACCCACGAGGTGTGAGGGAAGTGTATGGGTGAGCTAACAGGGCCATGCAGAAGGATGGCCCCTGGGCAGTGCTTACGCAGCTCCGCTTTTCTGCTGGGGCTGTTTCCCCTCAAAGCATTGCTGAGCATCTCAAACCCCACTTACATCTGAGTGAGTTTGTTAAATAACAGTCCTACCCTGATGGTCTGCTGTGACATTTTGTCCTGTGGGAGCAGATATTCATTGCGGGGGGTGGAACTTGGCTGGGGATGGACCATGTGCAGTGATGTAGGCACTGAAGCTGGCTATGGGAGGCCTGGAGGGGAGTGTCGGTGGTGTGCATGGGAGCAGGCTGCAGTGCCAACTGGGAGCTCTCCATCAAAAGTAATGGCTGGAGAGCTGCCCGCTGCAACCTCACAGCCTCTTCTGTTCCTGTTACCACATTCAGACTTCTGGAGGCAGCGGGATCACAACAGCTCGACTTCCTTCTGTGCGCAAACAAGAAAGAGCTCTTCCTGTCATGACCTTGCGGTTTTCTCCTGCCCTTGGTAAGCTGTACCTTACACGTCTTTTGCAAACACCATCTTCCCCTGCCCTGCTCCTCACTAAAAAGAACTGAGGTGTTGGCACTGGGACTCTGGGGGTAGTAAACTGGTAGAGCTGGAAGGCAGGGGATGGCATCTCCAACTGGAAGGTGGCACCCAGCGGGCTGTTGGCACCCGCTGTGCCTTCACACACTGCTTGGGGGCACCCACACCCAACCAAAGGACCTGGTGCTCCCAGAGCGGCTGCTAATTCCACACCATGGCTCTCTGTTGGATGCTGATGGCGGACAGCTCTGTGCTCCCATCATGACAGTGTGGCAGAGGGGTGGTATTATGGGATGGGGCCAACGGGGTGGTGCTGGAGCAGCACTGTGTGTCTGTGGCTGTGTGCTCCGGGCCCCTCTTCTACCTCTGGTGATGGGGAACGCTGAGAGAGGAGGATGAACTCTCTGGAGGATGGTGGGGGCTGAGTATCCTGCAGAATAACTGCAGAATGGCAAAAATAGCTCCTTAAAAGCCTCTGAAGCGCAGCCATCCTAATGGCTGCTCCTGACGTCTCAGGCTCTGCCGTCTCCCCTGTGTCACTGCTGAGCACTCGCATGCATTCAGCCCATTACGTCGCAGCAGTTATTTGAATTTTCCAGGCTGATTTTGGTGTTCACTTCCATATCGTCCACCATGGCTCTTACGGGCTCTCTCAATCATCTTCCCCTCCGTGCCCATGTGTACACACACGAGTGCCTCTCTGCATCCCCATCCTGCAGCCTTGTCCCTGTTTGAAAGATGTTCGTCTATCAGCACGATCTTTGGAGCCTTGAATCAAACAGGGAATTGGATTGCTGTGTCTGCAGTATCTCAGCGACTCTCCCTCTGCAACCACCCTGTTTCCCTGTGCTCTCTCCAGGATGTCTCCTCCATTCCAGCAGTGCTTCCTTATTTCATTTTGGGCAGTTCAGGTCTGCAGAGCTCAACCCTCTGAAGACGC
This sequence comes from Coturnix japonica, assembly GCF_054131305.1. Classification (NCBI taxonomy): domain Eukaryota; kingdom Metazoa; phylum Chordata; class Aves; order Galliformes; family Phasianidae; genus Coturnix; species Coturnix japonica. The sequence goes on from NC_140666.1 coordinate 10,324,751, forward strand.
TTTGGTGCCAGTGGATGCACAAGGCACTGACTGGGGCTTTGTGGGGCTGTGCTGCAGTTTGTTGGCTGTGCCTGTGGCAAAACAGAGCAGGCAGGGGCTCACAGGGACCAAGGAGTCCCACAGAGGGCAGCTGGGGGCTCTGCCATTGACCTTTGTGCTGTTAGGGTGCAGACCCAGAGCTCACACTCAGACGTGGGACTATTCCTTCCCTCTGCCTGGAAACACAGCCTCACCAGAGCATCTCGGCTCCAGTCAGCACATGCCAGGGGGGCACTGCACCAGGAATCCTGGCCTGAGGTTTTATCAGTGGAAATCCAGGCTGATGTGAAAGCATGAAGAAAGCTGTGAGCCCTGAAGACACCACTTTAAACAGTCACCTTTCAGCTTGGAAATACTGACTCTTCATTTTTATCGAATCACACTCAGCATCACTAAAGGAGTAGCATCAAATTGTCTCAGTTTTCCCAGTGTGTTGACTCGCTGCACTTGTCAGCATTTGCAGTCAAATCCATCTTCTTTTCCCCGGCCAGGCGCTCACTGCTGGGAGAGCACACAGGGGAGGGGAAGGGGGAAATGGAAGCACGCTGCATGATGGCCCCAACCTATGCCTGCACCTGGGTGAGCTGAGCACCGCTGGCTGCACCCTGGTTGTGCATTTCCCACTTGTTCAAGCTGCTTCTGCACTCCAGTTCTGAGTTTTTTAAGGGACTGAGCTGCCTATGGAGGTACCTGCCTGCTGTCTGTGCTGCTGCCTTCAGCCTCGTTGTGCACTGGGGTCAGAGGGGCTGAGAATCATAGGTGACACACGTGCCTCTGCTCTGCTCTCTGTGCTGCACAGCTCAGGCTGTGCTGGGGGATCCCCTCTGCAGGGTGCTGACACTGCAATGAGCACGTTACCTTCGCAGCAGCCCTGCCCCTGCCAGCACAATCCCAGTGTGTGCCCGGTGTGCGTGTGCTCAGGCATTGCCATGCTTCTTCCTCCCCAGATCTCCTCCTCACACCTCTCCTCCCTGCTGTGCTCCCAGCACCGACTCTTTTCTTTGTCACTGCGGGGGATTGCTTTCATTCTCAATGAGAGAATCCTCCCGCTGCCTCTTAAATCTTTCCACTTTCCACTGAAGCACTGCAGGCCTGGTGAGGCTGAATGGGTTGGAGATGTCCTCAAGGAGGGCTCCAGCTCCTGGGGAGGCACTGGGGCTGCTCTCAGTGCCAAAGCTCCTGCTCCCACCCCCATGCTTCTCCCCTTGTGCCTTCAGCATCCACACAGCGATGATGGGAAGAAGCCGACCTCTCCAATTAGTGCTTACCATGTGATTGCAGCCCAGCCAGGTGCTCCAGCTGCAGCAGGGGGAGTGTTGTCTCCATTCATCACTTTATTAGCACCGTAACCATGCAGGGCTGCGGTTACCTTTAATTACAGGCCCTGTTGGGGGCCAGTTGTGCTCTTTCAGTGAGCAGTTTGGAGGTCTGTGCTGCCATACAATGGGGGCACTTACTGTCATGTCACCACGCAGTGCAGTTCGGGCTGATGCCTGGCTGCTGCTGGGGGGGAGGGGAGGGAGAGAGGAGGGCTGTGCTTCCCTTTGTGCCACTGGGCTCTGTGCTCTGGGCTGAGCAGGAGGAGAGGAGGCAACCTGTTGGGGGTACACATGGGGCTGCATCCCATCCTTAGCCCCAGTCCCACACACGTGGAGGGGACAAGGCTGGGCTTCCATCACAGCACCTTCCCACCCAACAGGCAGCTTCAGCACATGAGCAGGCTGATGAGGGATGGTGGCAGAGCAGAAGGGGCCTCTCTCAGCTATGGGTCACAGACTGACGGCTCTAGTACTTGGGATTCCACTTCTAAACAGGATTACAGAGTAAATGCAAGATGGACGATAAGATCCTGCTCATCTACGATCCACTCCAAGAGCTTTTCCCCCTCTGGCTTTGTTAAGAGCGCCTTAGGGGGATGAGAAGGAGGAGAGAGGAGTGATTCAAAGGGAACATCAAAATGCACTTCCGTGCATGCCATGCAGGCAGGGCGCTGCTCCCAGCCCCGCAGCACAGCAGCTCCTATTGGGGGCTTCTTGAGAGGCACCCGGAGCTGTGGGTTCCCATAGGGTCTGTTTGCAATGCTATTTTGATGGCACGCAGCTGAAGTGTTGGATCAGGAATTCGATGCCATCATCTGTTCTCACTCCTTTCAGCCCATCTCCATAAAAGAGGAAAACACAAATGCTTTGCATCTAAAAATAAATGCCTTCCTCTGCTTTCCCTGTGCTGCTGCAGGTGGTGTTTGGGGCCCCAGCAGCGCCCTGGTCCTGCTGATGGTGGCTGATGTGGTTTGCTCCATGTGGTCAGCGGGTACAGTGGGGCTGTGGTTGGACTGTAGCACCTTAATGCTTCTGTGATTCTATGAAAGCCTGGCTCTTGCCTTGGACAGCCCCAAGGGGTCTCACTCAGCTTCATCCCAAGTCCCTCTCCCAGGCTGAGACTTCAGGAATTGGGCTTCTAAATATCACAGGATTGATCTGAACACCACGACTCATTCCTTTTAAATAGCAGTTCTTAGACGCTTATCCTCTGCTGCTAGGCCTGCATCCCCGAGCCTCCCCGGGTATTTGTGAGGCCTTGAAACTTAATCCTTAAAGAACACGTTCAAAATTCAGCCCTTCGTGTGCAGCTCTGTGATTCTGGAGGCTGAGGTTTGGAGGAAAAGCAAACATGGGGAGCATGTGGTGGTACAGCATGGCATGGCACAGCATGGCACGGCATGGCATGCAGGTGGGGTCACCCAGCTGGGAAAGGCACCACCCAGTGCTCACAAAGCTGGGGATCTGCTGCTTGTTTTCCTCCTTTTTATCACTATTAAGCAAAGGCAAAACCCTCTGCTTCCTTCGGGGCGAAGCGCGCTGTGCACCCAGGGAATCCCGCTTGGGGGAAGGAACCAGAGAAGGAGTTGAAAGCCTGTACGTGCGTGGGGTGCATTTCTGGAGGGATCTGTGCCTCCTGGGGAATGTTCAAAGGCATCCACAAGCCCCTGGTGTGCTGCTGTGGCTGCCAAGGAATGGGGCAGCCCTGAGCTCAGTACCACCAGCACCAATTCCTGCGGCTCTGGAGGCACATCCAGAGGTCCCTTCTCCCTCCATGTCCCCGCCATGCTGGTTTCCAGCACCTGCCCCAAAGGATCTGCTGTCCCATAGAGCCATTGCTGCTGGGCCAGGCTGCTTTAGGACACACAGCCTTCACGCTGCCCCAGCTGGAGTGCCCATCTCCAGCCTCTATGTCAGCTGTGGCTGCCTGCAGAGCTGCGCTCGTGCTGGGGTAACACCTGCCAGCAACCAGGCACAAAGGTGGAAAGGCAGAGGACAGCTAGAAACAACTCGGGGAAGCGGCTGCTTAGAATAGAAAGAGGTGTGTAACCATGGCTTCAGCTCTGTGCTGCGTGCCTGAAATGCAGATGTCTGCTACTGGCTCTGCTGGGCCGGAGCTGGCAGCTGCAAAAGGGACCAGGAATGCGGTGGGGCCCCAGGCTGGGGGTGGTGCTCAGGGGCTGGAGCAGCGCTCAGTTTTGGCACAGTGGCTGCGATGGCCACGAATGATCCCCAACTTCAGCCCCTGCATCCCCATCTGCAGTGAAGGAGCCTTCCTGGGCGCTGCTGTCCCCAGCACTGGACGTGGAAGCCCCAGCTGTGTGCCATGCAGCCCTTCCACCCCTCCAGCACCCCCACCAGGCAGGAACCGGCGCATGCTGAGAATGAGAATTCAATGTCTAAACGCCTTCAGGTCCTTCCGCCAAATAATTCACTGCGGGACTCTAATTACTGTGCTTGCCCTGCATACACACAGGCTTCATATGGAAGAAAGACCGCAGAAGGATTTATGACTGTTGGTCCTTGATCTTCCATCTTTGATATTAAAGCATGTTGAATTCATCGCAACACAGATTAAAATATGGGAAGCCACGGATGGACACTGGGAGTGTTTGGGAGTTTGGCTGCTGCGCTGCCTGCCTTGCAGCAGGACTGCTTGGCCTCCCCTCGGAGCCCACCCGAGCTCGGGATGTGCCTGTATCCTATTCCATGTAACCACCCGCTTCCTCCAGCTGTGGATCTGCGGCTGTTTGGACAGCAGTACAGAAGAGAACGGTCACCAAGAGGTTATTGCTGAGGGAAGGACAGCGTGCAGCTCATTAGATGCAACAAGAGTTGGAAGTCGATGAGGTTTGAGGCTTCCCTCAGCTATCGGCCATCTCTGCTGCTATGAATCATCTCCTGCTTTCCAAAAAGCTCTCCTCTGTGCTACAAAAGCCCTTGGCCTTCAGGGCACTGTTTGCGCTGAATCTCCAACTATCATGAGAGCATTTCCAGTACAGTCTGGGAGCATCCTCCATATCCTAAGCATTCTCCCAGCCTTCCCCAGCCCCTGCTGTTATTCGGGGCTGATTGGTGCTGTGGCTAAAAAGCCCTTTTAGACACTCTTGTTAGCACTGAAGGTGAGATCCTCAGTGCGCCCAGAACTGCAGGGCGAGGGCATTAAATCAGCTTTCACTTTATTACAGTGACTGGAAAATCCTAATGGAGAGCAGCAGAGGTGCCCTCGGAGGGGTCATTGCCCAGCAGCGAGCTGCCAGCCCTGTGCTTTGCTCCTGATTTATCCTCCTGCTGAGCTGCTGGATGGCTTTGAGCTCCTTGTGCTGCCCGGGGGGAGCTGCAGGTAACACTGGGGTCCTGGCTGGCAATGAGGGCTGGTGTGATGGGCACACATCCTGGACCAGGGGGTGCTGAAGATGGTCCCAGATATAAGTCCTCTCCTTTGCATGGCATTGAGGGGGAGCACCATACTCTTACAGTCTTTAATTCATCCCTGTGAGGGGCATCACCAGGTGCCTCAAATCAGACCCCCACCTCCTAATAGAGGTGTGTAGAGAAAAAGGCCACTTATCATCTTCCATTTACCCCCACCCCTTCGGTAGGGAGCTGCTCTGTGCTCAGGTGCATGGAAGCAGCAGCAGGTGCAAGGAGCCCACATGCTGCCCTATCTCTGCTGCACTCCTGATTTATCCCCAGCACGGAGGAATCATAGTCGTTCCCCACCTGCAGAGGGGATGGCAGCCCATGGGGGTCTGCAGGCTGTGCTGCAAAGAAGGGTGAGAAGCAAAGAGATGCCCTCCTGTCCCATGGGGCGCTCGCCGTGCTGGGACCAGCAGCTCTGTCTGTGTTCCTCTCGTAGCACACGTGTGCCATTAAGAAAAAAAGATCAGTGCTCCCAGAAGCTAAAAATAACAGCAGGCAACGAACGGGGTTTGGCCAGGAGACAGTACGGGAACGCGGGGGTGTGGAGCAGGAGGTGTAATTTCACTGCTGCTCCTCCAGCAACAGGGCGAGGGAGAAGGGGATGAACCGAGGCAGCCATCGCCGAGGTAAACGCTGCGCGGCCCCACGGGGGCAGGGGGCAGAGCCGGGGGGTGATGGGGCAGAGCCGGGAAGGTGGGAGTGTGGGGGGGAGAGCTGCGGGCTGCGAGTAGTGGGAGCCGGGCTGCGTGCGAGGATGGAGAGAGCTGTGCTGCTAAATGAGGGAGTGAGTGCAAACAGGCTGTAATTACCATCGCCCCTCCACAGGCAGCTCTCCGCTCGCTCCGAGCTGTCAGATGCTCTCCCGTGGATGCCTCCATCTCCTTCGCGCGGCCAAATCTCTGTTTATTCTCTCCTTCGGTCCCGGCGCTCGGCTGTCAGCTGGGGAGAGGGGCAGGGGAGGGAGGAGGGGTGAGGATGTGCGGGCGCTGCTCCGTGGGGAGGTGTGTGCCGGGGGAGCTCACGTTGATACGGATGCAATGAGGCGGCCACAGCTGCTTCAAGCCCTCCTTGAATGGCCGCAGACCGTCTGCGGTGACGGCCCCGCGCGGGGCACGGAGGGGACGGGTGCTGCCTACCTGTGTGCCGAGGGATGCGTCCCTGCTCAACTCCCACAGCTACACACGGGGAAGGGATGGGCTGAGGGATTCGCCTCCCCCAGCTGCTTTCAGGTCCTGCCCTCCTGGCACAGGTGGGAGCGCCTGGCAGGGCTCCGATACCCCCAGCGCTCCCCGACCGCTGCCTGAGAGGAAAACAAAGCGAAAACCAGCCACGGCAACAGGTCCAATTAGCAGAGGCATCGATGCCTCCGGCTTTCGGAGGGGGCTGAGCTGTCTGGCAGCCAGGCTGCTCTGTGCAGATGGACCAATTTAGCCAGGTAAGGAAGGAGCCGCAGAGCTGGAATGCTGCCATCTCCCCGGCCGGCTCCGGCACTGCTCCGCTCTGTAATTGTGCTGCAGCCATACAGACAGCTGCCATCCATCACCCCGCTGGCTCTGCTGCTGGGATGGCATCCACAGGGCACCGTGCTCCCTGGGTGCTGCAAACCTGCAGGGCTGTGCTCCTGATGACTGCTTGTCCTCCCAGCTGTGGGGTGAAACTGGAGCCCAAGAAGGACCTGAAGATCCCCCAGGGGTGGAATCAGGTTCCTTGTTATCTGGTTCCTTGTTAGCCAACAACTGGGCGCAAGGGAGAAACCTCTTCCTGCACTCCACAAGGGGAAGATCTGCTGGGTGAGTTTAATGACTCCTTAATGGCACGGGGTGAGAGATCTGGAGTGCTGCCTCCTGGAGAAGCTCCACCGGAGGATGGCACCTCTCAGGGCTGAGAGGCAGATCCATAGCAGAATGAATGGGCTCCCTTGGAACCTGCTGGCATTCTGCTCCCCATTGAACCCCATTATTCCCCATACAGAGCATCCCTGTGTGTAATGCAAACCCGGAGCTGCCCCGGTCTGTCTGCACGAGAAACATGGGGCTCTGCCTCCAGTGAGCTCCTGCAGGCTCACGTGAATCTTGCTGTGTGAAGAATGCTCTTTTTCCAGTTTGAAGGCTTGTTTTGCTGTTACTGCAACACGTTCCTAATTGCATGTTTAATTGAGGCCTTTGGGGACTGGGGAAGCTGAAGCAGGTGCCGTGGAAGATGGGCTTTAGGCACACAGAGGGCAATGGGGGACAGGCAGCAGAATGGAGCCCAGCAGCCATTCCACACCCCACCACTGCAAGCAGGGCACAAGCCGCCTCCAGGCACCCCGTGCTCACGGTGCTGCCCTCATGAGTCCAACCCAGGTCCCCAAAACCCCACCACCCTCTCACCTTCTCTGCACCTGGGCACCCTCGGCACAGGGGGAAGCCTCCTTGCCTCGCACTGTGCCCCCTGGGCTCGCTGCTCCGCAAGAAGGAGCATCACCCAAGGCCCCCTGCAATACCCGAAGGTACCGCTGTGCCCCGCAGGTGACAACTGCCTGGGAAAGGTGCTGGTGTCCGCCCGCTCCCGGCCCCGCTCCGTCACGCTGCTGCTCCCGCAGCTGCTGAGCCTGTTGCTTACATAAACCGCTCTCTCTCGAGTGCCGATGGAGCTGTTTGCTTCCCATCCCACTGGGCTCGGCGAGCTAATTTTATTTTTCCTGGGCTTAATGGGATGTTTATTCCACAACAGCCTTCCCACGGCGCCCGGCAGGAGGGATGCTGTGCCCTCAGCCCGGCACCGCTTCAACCGAGCGCTCCCAGTGCTGGAGGTTCGGCTCTGCTCCCCAAACCCAGCCCGGTGGTTGCAGTCAGCCCTGCTGAGGACTCGGGGCTCCGTATGGAGCAGCCGGGGATGGGGCAGCCCTGAGTCCTGCCACGCCGTGGCAGCGCAGCTCGCAGCAGGTGACAGCGATCCGGCTTGACAACTGCTGGGTTGTTTCATGACAACTGCCAAGCAGCCATCGGGTAGTCGTGATTTCTCCTACTCGCTTTGGCTCGGAGCCACCTGGATTGATGGAGTAGGAGGGGGCCGCTCTGCTCCTCTTGTAGGAGGGAGGAAGCCCAGGTGTGCACCTCCCATCCTCATCCCATCTGCCTCGCGTGCTGCTGGAGCAGCGATCCCATACAGCAGGGGATGTTTCCCCCTCTCTGAGCTCGTGCTTTTTACAGCAGCAGCCAAAACGTGCGTGTGAGCACGGCCTGATGCTCTGCAATGTAGGGCTGTCTGTGCACACAGACGAGGCGGAGGGATGAGCGCGTATTTATGGAGCAAACTCTGATATTAAAAGCTAGAAAAGCCGACCAGCTTCATTAGCTCTTCAATCTCCATCCTGAAAAGATATTTGTTTTTTCCCAGTTATTTTCACACGGTTGGATCTGTAAAGAGACCAAAACTGCCACCGGTTTAAAAATAGTGCAGGAGATGCTGAGATGGGAGCAGGGAGTAGGGAGCCTTCCTGGGGTGTGCTGTGCCCGGGGGAGCTGCAGGCAGCTCTGACTTCTGGGTGTTGTTGGAGCCCTGACCAAGACAAGGAGCAATGGTTGAATGGGAGGCATTACTGTGGGTGCTGTCCAGCTGATTGTGTACCCGAATTCCCCTGATCCATGGTAACTTCACCCCCCCAGCCCTCATTTCCCCGTGTTTTAATGAGAAACACGCAGCAGCCGCCTCCTGTGCCGAGATAAGGGTTTCCTTAAGAGCTTTTGTTGGGTTTTTTGTCGTGTTTTTTTTTGTTTTTTAATGGAGGAGGTTACCATGGAGTTACCTATGGATGGGAGCGCAGGGAGCACATTTGCGCTCGGGGAGGAGGGTGAAGAGCGAGAGGTGCAAACCTGGCACGTGCACAGAAGTTCTGAAGGTGCTCAAAATGAAGCTGAAGGGGAACGGCAGAAGGATCCCGTGGTGTCGAGCGAGAGGATGGCAGGGATAGTAAGCGGGGCTGGGTGCTGGCGAGACACTGCGGGGGGGCACCGAGGTGGCCTTGATACGGGATCGTGGTCGGAGCCCAAGATGGGGCTCAGGGGGCGGGTGGGCAGCGGGGAGATGCTCCAGCTCGGAAAGGGCGGCGGAGAGGGGCGCTCCTGTGAGGACAGAGCACCGGGCGTGGGACCTCCGACGGGACGGGGGCCCGGGGATGCGCACCGCACACACCGCAGCCGATTGCGCCCTCGTCCCGACGGGGCAGCGCGGGGTCCTCCCGCCGCCCCCCGCCCCCTCCTCCCTCTCTCCCCGGGCCCCGCCCCGCGTATCCACAGCCGCTCGCAGCCCCGCAGAGCCGCGCACAGCGCCCGGTGCCGCAGCCGCCCGCCGCCGCCGGCCGGAGGGAGCGGGCAGCCCGGCGGCATGGCGGGGCGGGGGCGGCGGGCGCCGGCTGCGCGCTGAGCGGGGCGCGGTGCGGTGCGGTGCGGGCGCTGCGGCGGCGGCAGAGCCATGGGGGCGGCGGCCCGCAGGGGCCCGGCCGTGCCCGCCCGCCGCGCCGCCCGCCTGAGCCACCGGCAGCGATGGAGGGAGCGGAGCCGGAGCCGGAGCCGAGGTGAGCGCCGTGCGCCCGGAGGGTGGGGCCGAGGTTGGCGATGCGCGCTGCCCGCTGCCGTCTCAAGCAGTTTGCAGGAGTTCGTTCCGCTCCCCGAGCGGTGCGCTGCTCGCTGCCCGCGCCAAGGTTATGCAGGAGGTTTAACTCCTCCTGCCTCGCTGCGGGGTTCCCGTGCTCCCCCCAGGTCTGGGTGTTCCGAGGGTTCTGAAGCAAGACCCTGCTTCGCACCGTGGGGCGGCGGTAGACGTGATGTTGTGCGGGTACGGGAGATTGCAGCCTAGGGTGCATCCTTCCCATCCATCCTGCCGCGGTCGTAGCTCATGGATGGTGCATCTGCAGGTGGTACCCGCCCAGCCCAGAGGCAGAGAAGGAGGAATCTGCTCTTAGGGCTCCGGAGGGGCTGAATGGGATCCGTGCTGCTCCCCCCAGCCCCACTTTCCCCAGCTGGGTTGCTGCTGGGTCACCTTGGCACTCTCCCAGGCAGCGATGCCCTCCGTGTTCTCCCAGCGTTGTGGTGTTTATTGATGTGGATTGCACCCAGCTGAGCTGAGAGAACAGAGGGGAAGGCTCTTGGCTTCTGGCTTGGGCTTGTTGGTGTTCTTTTCCTTTTTCCCTGCTATAGGACAATTGGGATGGGATGAGCTTTCCCCCTTGCTGGCAGTGGGACTGGTGGAGAGATGTGGTTCCCTCCTTAAGGGATCTGCAGAGTGGGAGCGATGTGAAAACATCTGCATCTTTCTCCTTTCATACGACCGCCAAACAGCTCTGTGCCACCTTTCACCTACCCGTGCCTCAGTTTCCCCATCGCTTCAAGGGACGAGGGGAGACAAACAGGCTCTCACCAGCAAGGGCTCAGATGCAGTTTGTTGTGTGTCAGAGTCTCACTGGGCACAAGGCTGCCCCAGGGGCCAAGAACAGCTCTGGATCAGGCCCAAGGGATGCTGAGCTGCCATCCTGCGGCAAGGAGTTCCACACTGCGCCTGAGCAGCAACACAAAAACTGTGTTAAGAAATGAAAGGAAACGTGATTTATTTATTTATTTATTTATTTGATGAGGGAAGCAGGAATAACCCCCATCTGGGTCAGAGAGCCCTGCTGTGCTTTGGGCCATCTCCTGCCCTCTGAGCATTGGCGTGTAGCTGAGCTGCTGTCTCGTGCACTCACTGCTTGCTGGGGCTCAGCTCCCTGGTCAAAGAGTTTGGGGTGGTTTTGGTGATGTGCATGGAGCAGCACTTGGCAGGCAGTGGGGCTCCTTGGTTGAGAAGCCCAGGGAGGAAGCAAGTCTCACTACCCCAGCACCAAGGTTGGTGTGTTTGCCACCACCTGGGTTGCCCTGCTATAAATCTATCTCAGGTAGCTGGGCTGTTTGAGTGGCTGGCAGGGAAATGCATTGGATGCACGCTTGGTTAGCACAGCAGCAGCCTGGAGTGCAGCTACTGCAAAGCTTACCTGTGTGGGATGCTGCTGGCTGCAGTGCTCCAGTATAAGGGCACGGAGCTGACTGTGGGTCCTGGACTATCCCAGGGTATCAGGAAGGGCTGAGCTGCCCGGTGCCATGGGCAAGTGCTGCTGGCTGCCATCAGCTGCCTCTGCCTTGCTGGAGCTCTGCCTGCAGCTGCAACTCCAAGCTGAGCAAGCAGCTTGCTGCCTGCGAGGGGGATTGGGACTATTTGAGAAGGAAAGGCCTATGGAACAGGTGCAAAGCCACAGCTGTTTTGTGTGCTGGTGGCTGCGGGAGGACCTCCTGGGGTGGGGATCAGGCTCAGACTGTCTGTTTGCTAGCAATAAGGCTCACGGTGGGAGGTTGCCTGGGCAGGGGCCCACTGGCCTCAAGGTTTCCAAGGCAGGAGAGAGGCATGATGCTCTCAGTGAGCTCTGGAGCTCTCCTCTGTAAGCTGAGATAAGCCAGACCTCGCTTTGAACATCAGCTCCTAGCATCAGGTCCTGTCTAGCATGGGACTCCCAGAGCAGAAAGCAAGCTGGAGATAAGGCACTGTTTGCACATGCATTTCAGCGTGTTGCTTTGTCCCCTGTGGTCACGCTGACTGACCTGTGTGCTGGGGAGCACTGAGCTGGGCTCTGGGACTTGTTCATGGCTCTGCAGAGATCAGATCTTGCCTCAGATCACAGCCCTGTGCCACTTGGAGGATGCTTCCACTGCCTGCTCAGCAGCTGCTCCCTGGCACTGAAGGACAAAGCTGCTGCCCCTCAGCTCAGCTCCATGCTTGTAGAACCCATCAGTGGTGGTCCTTCTACAGATTTCCCTTTAAAAAATCTCAGTTCACCCCCGTGAGCTGAGTGCCGTCCAGCAGGGCAGCACCAGCACACAGACACCACATGCCAGAAATGAGAAAGCATTTATGTAAGGACAAGGAAGGCAGCTGCCTTGCAGATCCCCCCAGGCTGCTCAGAGCAAGGCATGGATCCCATAGGGGCAGAGCACTGCTCCCTGGGGTGCGGCCGCCAGCAATGGCATGGGGAGAGCTGGCACCAAAGAGAACCCTCGTGCTGGTGATGTCTCAGAGCTTGCAGTAGGAGAAGGGCAGCTGAGCTGCAGTAATGGTCCCTCTCACTCCCTGAAATGGCTGAAGCTGTGCTGCATGCTCCCAGCACCCTGCCTGTGGGAGCAGAGGCATCACCCATTCACATTGTCTGTGCTACAGGGTTCTTCCAGCCTCAAAACTAAGGGACAGAGGTACGGGTGCACCAGGATGCGGCCCTGTCCATCCCCATATGGCACAGCTCTGGGGCTGGGCAGCCAGCAGCACCCTGACAGCTCTGTTAGTGGTAACAAGGGGCAGCCCCACATCTTGCACAGCCCCAGCTCCAAGGTGTCAGCCCAGCATGGCCTCAGCACACAGGATGGCTGCTCAGTGATGCTGTTCTGAGCTCCTCATCGTTCTCCCTGCCTTGCCTCTCTTTTAAATTAATCAGGAGCTGGCCTCAGCAGTCAGTCGATACTGAGATTTATCTCTTAAATAGCATTATTGATTGCCTGGGAAGCCTGCTTTTGTATTGATAGATATGTACACGTGCAGACAAGCCCTCTGCCAAGTCCCGGTGGTGAACGGTACGGAGTGTACCGTGCAGAGACTGCTCATCATGGGCTGGATCGCGTGTGTGCCCGCGTGATGGGGATGCAGATCCCTGCTGGAGAGCACAGCGAGGCACCAGGGGATCTTTGGACACAAACCCCTTTATATCCATCCACAGTCTTGCCCAATCTGAGGCTTCCACCCTGTTCATTTTCTGCAGCGTGGAGTTGCAGAGCTAATGATGCTGCCAGTGTGCAGTGCTTTGGTAGGGTGCTGTGTCCTTCCTTAGCAAAAGATGTATGGGGGCCTTGCAAGGAATCGCATGGTCTCCCAAAAGGTTGCTGACTCTGCTGGGGGGTGGTTCTTCAGGTGAGGAAGCTGCTGTAGATGTGCAAGGCTGAGGCTGTAGCAACACATGGAAGGGCTGGTGAGAGGAGGACGGCTGAGATGGGGTGCACCTGATGTTCCAGAAAGGGTTTTGGTTTGTGCTGCTCCTATTGTGCTGGCGGTGGGGCTGCAAGCTGCCACGTGAGGAAAGCATGGTGTGACCTGGCTGGGCTCTGAGCTGGGGGAGCCACTGAAGGGTTACAGACGTGTTGCTGGGAAAGGCGCAGCCTGTGGTGCTCCTTCCTCCAGGTAATGGGAACTGGGTGAAGAGGGCTCCTCTGGGCTGTGTGGGCTTTGCTGGCAGCGTCCCCACTGTGGCTGTTGTCCCTGGAAGGAGGCAGAATGCTCACAGCTGCAGAGTGGTGGTACTCAGCTCCAGGTCCCTGTTGCCTCGCTACAAGCATGGGGTTGTGACCACAGAGGGGCAGCCCTGGCTGTGATACAGAGGGGAAGGAGCAAAAGGCATGGAGCTGGGGTGTTTGGTGTGCTCCTGGCCTTGTGTGCATCCCTACAGCCTCACTAGAAAGCCCTGCTTCAGTGGCCCAGCAGCTGCACTAAGGTTTGGGAACTCATCCTGGTGGCTGCAGCACCCTTGGGGAGGCTGGGGCTGGTAGGATCAGGTCCAGGGGCTGGAGCCGTGGGGTGGGGTGGGTTGCTCTCCTTTTAGCTCTGGACGGTGCTGCTTGGTTTGCCCCAAAGCAGCACCGTGTGCTTGGGCAGCACTGCTGTCCTCCAGTGTCATGGAGCACAGCCAAGGTGCAGTGCTGCTCGTGAAATGAATTGCAAAAGCTCTTGCCAGTTTTGCTTTATCAAACTTCATGCTGTGGCTGTTTTTGCCTTTGGTGCTGCAGCACCTGCTCCTGAGCCATGCCTGGGGCTGCCCACAGCAAACCAGGCTCACCCCACCGTGTATTCAGGGCCCCTCACCCCACACCTCACATCCAGACAGAGCACAGTGCTGCCCTACAGAGACTGGGCTGAGTGTTAGTGAAGATGTCACAGGAGGTCTGTAGAGTCGGCTTGGGTATAGCAAAACCTGCATGTGTGTGCCATCAGCATCCGTGACAAGTTCTCGGTTGCTGCCGTGCCTGTGTGTGTGTGTGTAGATGCATATGGATGTGTAGTGCTACGGCATCTTGATAATGCTTGGACCCCTTCAGCAGTTTTCCAGACAACGTCTGCCCGCAGCAAGCGCCCGGTCCGCCTGATAGCAGTGAGCCAATCTACGTGGGGATCTTGGGAAAGAACAGTTGGGGTTTTATGAAGCTGGCATAATTTACAGCTAAAATAGCACACCAGAAATATGTCCAATCCAATCTCCTTTGTAATCTTGTTTTCATTTAAGCCTGCAGGCTGGTGGAGGGGGTAGTAAGGAAAGCAAACTGCGAAGGGAGTTTATTACCCATGTCAGTGAGATTTGCGCGGTGCTCCACACTGAGTGACCTCAATTTGCAAAGGTTGCAGCTGGCTGTGGGGCTCCTTGGCAAGAAGGGGTATCTCCTGCCTGCACAGGGGCTGCCAACCCCACCATGTGGAGCAGCTCCAGTGCCCGCTCCTGCAGCTGGGCAGGGAGAGCTATTGCAGTGTGTCGGTGAGCGTGGTGCTTGTGATGTCCTGGCCAGCTCACCGTGAAAAGGAATGAAATTATCTCGCTGCTGCTGCCTTTGCGGGTTGCATTTCTCTTTAGTTTTCAGACCACTGATTGTCCCAGATCTCCTGCCAATAGCAGGGAGCTAACTGATAATGCAGCTGCTATTAATAAAGCCGTGTTGTTACATATTCATATCAATCAGACTTCTAATTCCACAATACAAAAAATAAAACCCACAACCACCATAAAGAAGAAGGCAGCGTTTCACAGGGCGATGGAGGAAGGTGCCAGGCAGGATGGCGTCTGAGGCTCATTTTACCAGCGCTGACAGTGCTCTGCTCACATTTCTGCCCCTTGGGATCCCTGCCCTGAGCTGTTTGTTGCCCTGACACCTCTTGCATCCCAACACCTGGGCAACGTTTTCTCTGCTCTGCTTTGTGAGAGGCAGCCAAGATGAGCCCAGCTCTCCATCTGTGTACAAGGGCGAGGTGCAGCAGCGTTAGGCTGTCAGGCTGTGGGCAGACCTCCACCCGCAGGGAGGATGCAGAGGGCTGGATGGAGAGCTGTTCCTTCTTGCTGTCTTTCTCTCTTCAGCCACGCTGTTGTGTTGCAGAGCTCCAAGCCCAGGTACTGTGCGTGGCTGTAGGAGCCCCAGAGTGCTGGCACCACTGGGAAATGGGAGCAGTGCGAGACGGGGGAGCTCTCGATGCGCGCGGGTGTGTTGGTGGCTCATTGCTTTCTCCATTTTATACAGAAAATTTCACATATTATGTAAATTAAAAAGCAAAGCATAGAAAATCCTACGGAATAAATCTGGGATGTATATATGTTTGTACAACTATTAGAGAGGGGAGTACACCAAAGAATCTTAGCCAACGGATAAATATACTTACGCTGCCATTCTTGCAATAAAATATTGCTCTTTGTCATTGCTACAGTATTACAAAAGCACTGCCTCCCAAAACGTGGCAGCGTTTTATGGTAAGCCATAAATTGGATGAGATACCTGATTATTCATAGGGTATTACGGAGGTGTCGGTAAGTGACTTCACCATTAAGGCCACGCTGAGACTTGCGTGTACAGCAAAGCCTTCTCTCCTTGTGATTGAATTCAGTTTCCAGATTTGGTCAAACCAACCTGGCGTGGCCAAGCAGGTTTTGCTTGTGCCCTGCTCCAGCACCTCACTCTTCCCCTGTCTCTGGGTGTGCTTTGAAATGCAGCCTTGAGACCTTGGGTCTCTATGTGTGCAGCTGTTCTGTGCTCGCTGGGTCGGCTGCAGCATCGGGGTGCAATGGGGCCATCCTGCAGCTGCTCCTCCCTCACCGTCCATGTTCTTAAGTGCTGTCAGCAGAGTACAAGCGTTGTTCCGCCAGGTTCCCGGGACGCGGGCTGGCTGCGAGCCCTCTCAGCAGAGCCTTGCAGGCATTGCAGCGAGCAGTTTCCAAGCAACTCCAAGGCTGCTGGTCTAAAAGGACTCCGGGTAATGGCACGTTAATATTAAGTGGAGTTATTAAAAGGAACTGCGCTAAAAAAGAGGCAGGAAGGGCAGCTGGTGTGGTGGAGCTGATACCCCCCTGCTGTCCATCGCTTGTGCTGTGAATGCAGTTCTCCAGCCTCAGGTTTGTCCTAGGGGCAAACAGAGGTCCCAGCAGCGTGCTGCAGATAGGGACTGTGCAGTGTCTAGCAGCTCCTTGTTGCATCAGTGACGGATGGCTCTAAGTGGGCTGGCAGGAAAAAGATCCCCAAATCCCCCCACGGTGTCTGGAAGCTGGCGGCTGGGATGGGCTCGCTGCAGCTGCAGAGCGTGCCTGATTTTGGAATGACGGAGATAAGAGAGTTAGAGGTAATTGAGAGAAGTCCTCCGTGGCAGTTAGAGGGAACAGGAGTTGTATCAGTAACAGATGGGATTGCTGGTGCCACGGGAGACCTGTAAGTGCTTGCGCTCTTTGTTTATGCCCAGCAGGAAGCATCTCGCTTTTTTCACCTTGTCTGCAAATTTATCTCTCTGTCCCTCCTGAGTTAGTGTGAGCTCAGGACAGGGCATGGTGGGGGTCTGAGGAAGAGCTGGCCATGGGTGGGACCAGGCCTCGGCTGGGACTAGCACGGTCTCACAGGGCTGTAGCTGTCCCTGTGCTGGCCCTGGGTCCCAGTTGGGAGCAGGCCTCAGTTGGGAGCAGGCCTCATGGGTAGGACTGGGCCACAGATGTGCTGGTTGCAGTGCTTGCGAAGGGGCTGTGTTTCTGATGGGAAGGGGCTGCCAGCACTATGCTCAGAGGCATTTGCTGTTGGAAATTGCTGCTGCCTGCCATCCGCTGCAGGACGTGACGCTGGGCTGCCGGTCTGGCTCAGCAGTGCCCATAAATCTGCCTGGCGTCAGAGCGTACAACAGCAGCACGGGGATGATGTGAAGAGCATTCCTGCTGACTTACGGCTTCTCTGTTTGATGGAGGTAGGAAAGAGTAGTGAGCAGCTGGCTCTGCTGGCAAGCCTTGCATTGCCTTTCTCCCCATGCAACGTCAGTGGGACTTGGCGAGTGACTCCCTGCAGGCAGGATGAGGACCGGTGTGCTGGCAGCGCAGGCTGATGGGGTCTAACGGATCCAGGCAGGCAGTGAGAAGCTGAGCCATTGCATGGTGGGTTTCTTGGAAGAAACCCCAGCACTGCCTGGCCTCCATTGGCTTCCACTGTCACCCCTGATCTGCAGAAGCCCATGAAGTTTTGCCCAGCTCCTTGATCTTGCATCTCTTGGAACCTCCTCTGCAAACACAGTTGGCCCCAGCAACTCTATCCTCTCAAGTTGGGTCATCAACTTTCACTGTTTCAGGAGTGGTTTGTGCAGGTAGGAAGCAGTATGGTACAGGTGTTTGAGCTGCAGTCTGGCCATCCAGAAAGCAGCACTTCTCCATCTCTGCACCACTGGGTCTTCTGGACGACCATCTGTCCTGCTGTGCTTCCGTTTCCCCGGTTTTCATACAGGAGCAATGCTTGCTAATCTGAAGTACTCTGGGAGGAAAACAAAATGCCAAGCACTCCCTTCTCCCTGTGTCACACCAGGTGTGTTGGGATGTCCTCTTAAAGCCCTGCTGCCCATCCCAGTGCTTTGAAGGCATGTGATGCAGTTAAACAAATTTTCCTTCACTGTGGCTCTTTCCTACTCAGTATGCAGGGAGCACTGTTTTAGTAACCAAGGTATTTGCATAAGCTGAGTTTTGTTGTAATTGCTCCCCTTCTGAAGAGGTGCTTATCATCCCATCACTGTGGAGGGGCTTATTCTGTCTTTAACACCAGGTTAGGAGGTAGTCCCTGAGGGGTGGCTGCCTGCTGCCTCAGGGAATGCCAGCCCTGAGTTACCTCAGGGGGCACAAGGCAGCCTTTAGCACTCTGCTTCTGCACAATGTTTCCATCCTGAATGAGCGGAGAACCTGGGCTTCTGCACCACAGCCTTTCTTCACCCATGCCTCTCTTTCCACCCTGTGAGGGACTTCCTGGCACCTGGGGTTGGTGTCAGGGTGATGGCCGCTCAGTGTGCCTGCCTGCCACCTGCAGCATGATTTATCCCATAGGCAGCTTTCACACAGCCATGTTTCCAGGAGAGCAACAGCAAGTGTGGGTCCTGGCACTACCTGGCGGTACCCAGACTATGGTCATAGGGCTGATGGGCAGCCAACTATCTGCAGGCTCATGAGCCGTTTCTGCCCGTTAAATGTAGGGACTTGCAGCTTGTTCTGGCCCTGAGTTATTTCTGCTGCTTGCTCCCGGGAAGCCCACGCATGCTTCTAGCCGGTCCTGGGATCCCTGTGGGCAAAGGACAGGCAGCAAAGCCACTGTACTTTGTGACTGCAAGAGAAAAACATTGTGTCCTCGTGCAGGCAGCAGGCTGGCACTGGCTGACCTGACTGCTAAGCAGGGACTGAGGGCTCCAGAGCTGTGCTGTTTCCCTGTCCTCTTGCCAGCAGGAGCAGTTTGTCCTGCTGCCCTGCTCTGGCATTGCTCGCAGAGTACCTTTGCTGTGCAACTCAGCACCCATTTGTTAACCTGTTCCAACCTCCAGCCTTTCTCCTGCACAACCACCTGCAGGGAGCAGAGGCTGCCAGTCTCCACACTACCTCCCTGGATGCCTTAAGTCTTGCTTTGTCTCTGTGAAATCTTATATCATTTATCTTCCTAAACCCTGGCAGGTAGTTCTGTGAGCAGTTCCTGCTATGGTGCTGGCTTCTCTTTCCCCAGTATTCTCTTCCGATTTAATCCTTCTGGAGTTCATGTTGTCTTTACAATCCCCAAGGATAATACGCTGCTAAGTCCAGATCCCAGCACCAAGCACCCTGGGAAACACTCAATTCCCTTTCCCTCTAGCAGGATGCACTTCTAATGACCCAGTGGTTCCCTTCTTGCTACTTTGCTGCTTCTCCCTGCAGAATGTTCTGGCTCTCAGGCTCTGGCTGCTTGGGCACTTTGAAGATAAGTGGTTTGGTACTTGGTCTGTTTGCTCCTTCAGCCTGTAGTATGTGCAGGAGGGGAGGAGAAGACCTCTCAATGCAGGGGCAGGAGCTGCATGCTTTGGTGCCAGCTCCAGTGCCGTGCTGTTGTCAGAGGAGGATGCTGGTGTTCGCCTCCTCTCAGCCCTTTAGGGGATGCTGTCTTTGTGGCAATGCCTTCTCTTACTACCTGCTCACACAGGATGAGGTGCCAGCTAGACTGTCTCAGATAATGCTGACACTAATAACTCAGCTGTGTTTACCTGCCCCCAGCAATATTCTTGCAAATGAGGTGTCAGCAGGGATGCTGGCGAATGCGACGCACTGTGTGTGGGTTTTACAAAACCAATAAAGCAATGTTGGGACGTGTGGTTAGGAGGTGTTGTGCTGGCATCCAGTCTGTCTCAGCGGTCTGTTTGGGACGGCAGCACTTCATTACTAGCTCCTTCACCTGACGTATGTTTACAGGGGATGCTGATGGAATTGCCTTTTGTGGCTCAGGTGCCTCTGCTGGCCCTGCTGTTAAGAAAAATGCGGTTTGCTACTTAAGTTCCAGCATAGGCTGCTTCCCAAGGAGGCACTGAGTAACACCATGGGCTTCGTGTCTTGCTATCCATGCATAGTTTGGTTGCACAGCCCTGCTCATGACTGCAAGGGTTCTGATCCTTCTCCCAGTCCAGCACAGGGAGTAAGAGGTGGCCCCAGGCACAGCTCTGAGGAGATGTGGGAGCATCTCTGTCAGTAATGTTGTGTCCTCTACCCCTAGACCTCAACCTCTCACACTGCCCATAGCCTCAGGTACCCCCTGACCCAACATCATGCTGTACAAAGCCAAACCCTCTCACAGCAGCCAGCCACGCTGTGGGTGGCCAGGCAGTGGAATCAGTAGGACCAGGATTTGCAGATGCTCCAAGTTGGAGAGTACTGTTTCTCCTCCTTATTAATTACAAGGAGGAGAATTGGCTTTGTGGCAAGTGGAAGAACGATATCACGTGACTCAGATGAGCTGTCTGTCCTCCCAGGCACCAGTCTGTTCCACCTGCAGTCAGCTGTGACCCATGGCTCCTGTCCCAGTGTGGCATGGTGGAGGATGCTCTGACTGCAGCAGAGGGGTGCCACCTCCCTTCCTACCCTTCCCCACCTTGGCAACCAGCTCAAGAGCCCCTCAGCCCCCCAAGACACATCCAGTCCTAGTCCTCACGCTGTGACGTGATTCACAGCTCCCATCTCCCTGTGACAACACTCTGCTGACAGCCAGGATGCATTAAGGACCAACTGGCTCATCTGCAGAGAGCGCTCCATTTTTTCTTCTTGTTTTGATTTCTTCTTTTTGTTTTGTTTTGTTTTCTTCAGGCTAGCAGAAGGATTTTGATCTGGGCAGTGGGGTGAGAAGCAGGAGGGGCTTTGCACATATATTGCTGTGCCCATGGCTACTCTTGTGTACCGGCACCTCCATGGGTCTGAGTCTGTGAGGGTGATTTTGGTGCTTTCGGTCAAATTGAGAGCATCAGGCAGAGCTGTGCACGGTCTCACAGGGCTGTAGCTGTCCCTGTGCTGGCCCTGGCCCAGCAGGTGCCCACGCAGCCAGCAGTGTTTAACCTCACTGATGTGAGCAGGCAGGCAGAGGGGCGGTGAGTCCCCGAGGCCACACGTCATGCTTTCCTCCTGCATACAGCTCAGGACATACAAAGACATCTGATATGTTTCTGTGAGCAGGCGTGAATTGTCATTCACCAAAAGCACCGAGGTGACAGCTGTGTCACCCCAGCAGCGGTTTTGCTTGCAGATGAGGAGCGAGGCACAGCTCTGTGTTGTTCCCCAGTGCTTACATGGGCGCTGCAGATGGGCACCACGCTCTGGGGAGCTGCCGTGCTGTGCTGTGCCTCACCACCACCCCTCCAAGGCACTGCCACTGCAGCCTCCAGCGGTGTGCAGCAAAATGGGCTGGCTTCAATTGCCCTCAGTGAAATTGCATTAGTGGTGCTGCAAGCAGATCCGTGTACTTCATGCTGCAGGGCTTGGGGGCATAAGTGGCAGCAGACATCGTGATGGGAATGGGGACATCCCAGGGCACAGGGCGGCTCTGTGGTGCAGGTTGCAGCGCTTCATACAGGGCCATGTTACAGCTAATGCTGTGTGACAGCTTGATGGGTCCTCCTGGGACAGCCAGAGCTGATGTGCCATCATCAGAGCTGTCAGTCACTGGCGCCCGCACCGCAGTGTGTATTGTAAACAGGCAGCGTGGGTACCTCATTCCCAGGGGCAGGAAGGGCTGTGGGTTTGAGGGTGTCCTCTCATGGTGATGCTCAGCCCTGTGTCTGCATTGTTGAGAGAGATCAGCTGGCTGGGGTACAGGATGGGCATGTGAGCAAAGCCCCCAGCAGGAGATGGGCACGTGAGGGGTCACTGGTGCCACGCTTCCCGCTGCTCTGCCCAGCTGGGCTCTGCTTTCCTCTGGCATCAAGCTCCCACTGCTCAAACCCCATCAGCTCCAAATAGACACAAAGCAGCCCTGCAAACAGTAAGCAACATTACCGGAGCAGGGAGCTGGAACGAGACGGGCTCTGACAGCTGCTTCCACGAGGCAAGCGAGGTGTCAGCATGCACTGCTCCTCCTGCACAGCTCCAAGCCCCGCTCCATGTGTGCTGTGCTTTGGCACACAGCACCTCGGCTCTACCTGCCCACTGGGTGGGCAGCGAGGTAGCAGCCATTGCCTGCTCCTCCTGGGGTGGTGGCTGAGCCTTGAGGATGTGGGGAGGGGAAGCAGCACGTGTGCCCAGGCTGAGTCATGCTGAGGATTGTGCCTGTTGTTAGGAGTTTCGGATATGATATATTCGCTCAGCAGAAATCCGTTCATCACCCGCCTCTCCCCACCTGTCTGCCCATCCGTCCCGGTTGTTTCACGTAGTGTCTGTGGGGGAAAAGATGAAAATCTTTGCCTGGAAGGCTCTGGTTGCTCCTCAGGGCTGGAAGGTCGGGGAAGCAAAAGCTGGTGCTTGGTATGCAGAGCACAGAGCTGGCGGGCAGTGACTTAGAGCTGCAGATATGAGAGACCGCTGCACCGCAGCACCCAGTGGGACAGGGGGCTGCACAGGGGGGAAACAGTGCCAGCAGGGTCTGGAGAACATCATGTGGCAAGCAGGGGAGGGCTGGAGGCTCTGATCTCCTCTCTGTGCAGGGGGTATGGGGCATCTCACTGCTCCCCCCCTCACTGAGCTGTCTGCCCTTGGCTGCTCCGTGCCTAGGTGATTTGAGCTTTGAATCAGCTCCGAAATTGCCTTGGCTGAAACTCTGTCTCTATTGTTTGCAGTCTGCGGGAGCATCATTGAACATGTCAAAAAGATGAATTGGAGAGAAGAAGGGAAAAAAACCGAGGCGAGAGGAGTGGATGGAGGGGAGAGTGGCGCGGGCTGGGCTCCCCTGGGGCATCCTCTCCCTTCAGCCAGCCTCTCCTGGGTGCTCAGATGCCCCTGTCCTCTTTGAGGAGCATTCAGGCATTTCTCATACTGTTCCTTGGAAGGATCGGGCCCAGGGGTTGAAGTGTGGGGGTCATCCATCTGTTTGGGGTTATTGGTGTGTGCTGGAGGACCTGGCTGTCCCTTGCATGCCATAGGGAACTGTTCCTGGTGCCAGTACTGGGGACACAGCTGGAGCAGGCTGGTCACTGCTGGTAGGGCCAGCAGCCTGCTCCAGGGCACGGCCATTGGGACAGTCCCTGCCCCAGGGAGCTCGTTAGCTACAGGATGGATAAGGAGGACTTGGGTTCAGTCCCACAGGGGGGAAGGTGCTGGCGCTGCATTACGGGAGGTCGAAGAGGCAGTTGTTAACACTGCTGGGGATGCTGGGGCAAATTAATCGCCTATTAAACGAAACGTCAGCCAGAAATGGATGAAAGCTGGCATTGCTTTTAGGGCTCGCATTTTACAAAATGAATGTTCTTGTGCATGGTGGATTTGCATATTCAAACCGGGCTGCCTCGGAGGGGCTCTCCTTCTGAACTGGGTGATACCAGAGGCTAAATCGTGTAAATTCAGCTCTCCAAACGCTCGTCTAAATAACTGGAATGATCTAATTACATAATCCATTGCCACAGGAGATGGTTTTTCAGAGCCCGAGCCCCTTTGTTTCTGGAATGTACGTCACCTCGCTCAGTAGCTGCGACATTGAGGAATTGTCACCACCTGCAGCAGCCGCTGTCCCCTGACACAGCCAAGGAATGTGTGCATGGGGGGGGGGGACCCGCTCCCCATCGCCTCTCACACCTGAAAGCACAGAGATTGATCTGTGTGAAAACTTGGCGAGGCAGATCCCGTGAGTGTCAGGTTAAATACGGCTGGTTTCAAATAGCAGCTGATTTGCATGGGCTGATCAAGCTAATTGCTACAGCGTCTGCAGGAACGCAGAGCGTCACCAGATCCCCATGCAGCAGGAAGGCTGTGATCTGCCACAACGGAGCTGCAAGCATTGCAGGAGCCACGCTGCCATCTCTCTTAGGATCTATGGGTGGGGATGGAGCTGCATGGCGGCCAGCAGAGCAGCACAGCCCTGCTATAAGTCATGGCTCTTTCTGGTTGCTGGGTCAGGGATGTGTGCTGCAGGCTGGTGATGGCCTCTGGGTGCCTGGAGGCTCCTGGGGGTTGCTGTGGGTTTGGAAGCAAGGCTGTATTTCCCACTCCTGCACTTGTCTTGCCAGGTGTCAGAGCGGATGTATTGTGTGATAGAGAGCAGCTGTGTTGGGAAAGGGCCGTGTGTGTCCCACAGGGGACTGTGCCTGCATCTCATGGGCACCACAGGCACGTGTCCCACACACAGACTGGATGTGCCTGCATCTCATGGAGCCTTGCATCCCATTGGGGGACCATATGCCCCTGCGTCCCCCTGGAGGACCACGTGTGTGTGCATCCCTCAGGGTACCCTGGATGCTTTCATCCCCCTGGGGGACCACGTCTTCCTTCATCCCTTGGGGACCGTGGGCATACATGCCACTGCAGGAGCAGCTCCATGTGCCCATGTTGTTCCCACCTCCAGGTGACAGGTGGGTGAGGAGCCATGCTGCTGGTGAGCTGTGCTTGCCTCCCATTGACAAACAGAGAGACGCCGTCTCCCGAGGCTGTGTTTCGGTGCAACGTTTGTACACACCACGTGTGGAACACAGTGTGCGTGGGTGACCGTGACTCTAAATATAGAGCTGGCTACCTGGGACGTACGCCGTGTTAGTGAGCTTGCTCCAGGGACGGCTTCATTGCAGGTTGTAAAGAGATTATAAGCAAGTCTATGGTAAGCCTCTCTGCTAGGAACGCCGGCAGCCCCAGGCAGAATGCGTCGTGCTCAAAGCTCCCCCCGCCCCTTCCCTCTTTTAGCGCTTTTTGGTGATGTTGCCTTTATCTCCTATCAGCTCAAGGGTTTTACTGAGGCTTGGAGCATCAGAAGGGCTCCCAGCAAGGGCAGGCAGGGAGCTCATGTGCTGTGATTGTCACTGTAGTGCTGGCTGGGGCTGATGACAGTCACCCGTCAGCTTGGCATTGCTCATGGTGGTGTCCCCTCAGCCCTACTCCAGGATGGGACACTCAGCAGTGTCTGCTGTTCATCCCTGCAAGGAGCAAGGCTGGCTCTGCAAGGAGCAGATTCTCCTTTCAAGGGATGGTGTTGGCAGAGGCAGAGAGGTGGATCCTATCCCAGGGGCTTCTGCATTCAGCCCCACATTGACATGGGGATGGGGACAGTGCTCATCCTGCAGCCCTCCCCTCTCTGTGCTGTGCCGTGCCAGAGGGAAACAATGGTCCTCCAAAGCCCTGGCAAGCTGTCAGCTGAGCAAATTGCTCTCTGTAAATCCCGAGTGAAAGTCCTGGGATTCAGGAAGGCCTGAAGGAAAGTGGGTGATTGGATTTTCAAGCTGCTTTCTGCCATGCCAGGAGAGACAGGCTGACAGCCTTCTGAATCTTCCCGGTCAGACAGATTGTGCCCTCTCGATAATGGGATAGAAGTGATCCATAACTCTCCGTCCTTTATTTAACCCCCCCCGGACTTCATATGCAGTCATAAATTGATCCTCCTGCAAATCCTTCTCCAGGCCAGCTCCTCTGCGGGTCGTTTGCCTCACATCCAGGCATGTGTGGGGGAGGAAAATGAGGAGAAGAGGGGGAAAATGGTGCTGATGTACCCTGACGGTGCCCTGTGTGGGGCAGGCTGCCTTGCTCCACACCATGGCAGAGCTGTTTGTTTGTAACCACTCCAGAAAGCCAACTCTGTACAACAAGAAGGTCAACGAGGTTGAAATTGGCGTTAACTGCACAGCGCTGTGTCTCACATAAGCACGTTACCTAGCTGAGGGAGTGAAGGAGAAAAGTAATGCAAATTCTATTTCATTGCTTCTTATCTCTGATTAATCCCCTTGTGTTCGTTTTTAGCCCGGTGTTTCCTGTTTGCTGTGTTCCCACAGTCATCGCAGAGAGAAAAATGCCTCTGAGCCTTTAGCACCCTGGGGTGCTCCTGCACTGCCACCAGTGGAGGATCATGGAGGGGACGAGAAAATGCCATGCTCACACTCACAGTGGCAGGGCTGGAAACCAACTTCTCCCTTCTGTCTTTGGAAGGGAACAAAACCTACCCTTAAAAGCTTGTTTTAAGTTGTCCTTCTGAATGTCTCAGGCACCTGCACATGGCTGGCAGCTCACAGGTCTGGTCACCACTGCTTGGAGCTGGCTGCCAGCAGCACTGCTGGTGACACAGGGCCATTTCCCCTCTTTGCAGACACTGTTGCCTGAGCCACCAAGAGAGGTGCCACATCTGAGCCTCCCGCAGACCGCTGCAGCCCCTGGAGCACCAAGCGCTGCGCATCCACACCAACTTGTGAGTGGGCGAGACCTGGGGGGAAAGGGACAAGGAAAACCAATGCCACAACAAGGGGATGTGTGGGGTACCCTTTGGGCAACCAGTCTGTAGGTGGGAGCCTGGAAACTGGGGTATCAGTGAGGATGGCGAGGGTGGTACATTGCCTGGTAGGGAGGAGCGCTGCTTTTGTCCCTGGGGCCAATGCAGCATCTCAGCCCCAGTCAGGACAGGCCGGCCCCACACAGCCAGCTGGGATCTGCTCAATGGGTTTTCACTGAATCACAGAATGGCTTGGGCTGGAAGGGCCCTCAAGGATCAAGTTCCAACCCCCCTGCCACAGGCAGGGCCGCCAACCTCCCCATTTAAAACCAGACCAGGCTGCCAAGGGCCCCATCCATCCTGGTCTTGAACACCCCCAGGGATGGGGCGTCCACAGTCTCTCTGGGCAGCTGTTCCAGCACCTCACTACTCTCTCTGTGAAGAATTTCCCCCTGATATCCAATCTGAACCTTCCCTCCTTCAGCTTAAAACCATTCCCCCTCGTCCTATCACCATCTACCCTTGTGAAAAGTTTATTCCCCTCCTGTTCATAATCTCTTTTTAAATACTGGCAGGGTTTTGCTGGCAGCCTTGTGGTAGCAGCTCCCCTGCCTCCTGATAGTGTTTCAGAAAGATTTTGCTTTGATCCTCTTCTCAGCAAGGTGCTTCTGTATGTCTGAGGCTGAGGAGAACAAAAGCTCTTAAACAGCCAAAAATCCTAAGGAGAATGGGAGGAGAAGATGTTGGGAGCCCCCAGATTAAAGCAATTTAAGTATATAGGAAAACAAGGTCTGCTTCAGTGTGGAAACCCCACACGGTGATGAGGCACTTTGATGCCTATGGGAGGCACTCAGGCAGGTGGCACAGGATGCCAGCTTGTCCCTACGCATCTCCATCTCACACACGTGTTCTTTGCCCTTGCAGGGTCCATCTGCCCCGCGGTGCCACCAGCCAGCACCTGCCCTTGGGGCACAGCTGCCTGGTGAAGGCTCTGGGACTGGTGCACGTGGGGTCACATCCCTGCCACGCTCGCATGTACCTTGGGGACACCACGGCAGCGGCCAGACACGCGCAGGTGGGTGCAGGCCTGATGTGTAGGCATGGGGAGGGGGTCATCCCTGCTGGCTCATCCTGCTGGAAAATCCCCCCAGGTTTTGGCACATAGTAAGTGCGGCAGCTCCAGAAGCAGATGTTGAACCTCAGGGCTTTAGTTGCTGGAAATTGCTTTTCACACCCACTTGAATTGACAGTCCCCCTCTCCTCCCCCCAGCATCTCACAGCTGTGAGTTCCAGGCTGGGTGGCAAAGCCCTTCCTTTTGCATGTTATAAACCTTATTGTGCTGATGCCCTCACATTCCTGAGCAGCGCTGGCTCCCTGCCTGGGCTCAGCCTGGCTTTACAGCCTCCTTTCTTTCCCCCCTTTCTGCATCTCCTCTCCTAGCCTTTCACATAGAGGGAGAAAATGCTGTCTGTGAGCATCTGCCTTTGCAAGGTGCCATGGAGGCTGCTCTCCTCATTGTCAGTAATGCTTCTGTATATTTTCAAAGGACTTCACAGGGCTTCATGTTGGTGCAGCCTCTCCCTGTGCAGAAGTTGTTTTTTCTATTGACCTGTGCCTTTCCGGAGGTTGGGTGCAGCCATCTCTGTTGGCTGTATTTTGTGTTAATTGCCACTGTTTCTCTGGGAATGGCTCCTCTCCCCATTTCCCTTCTGCACCCAGGCAGCTGCAGGCAAAACCTCCATTCTGGGGGGCGTGTGAGGAGTCTGAACCCATCTCCTTTCCCCCTCTGCCACCCTCAGTGCTGTCTCAACTCCTGCAGCTCCTACATGGCAGAGCTCCTCCTGCCCTCTGCCTCTTGCCCAGATGCCAGTACCATTTACAAAGCTGCAGGCTGAGCAGCAGATAGCTACGTCTGTTGCTTCCTTACTTACAGCCACATTTGGCAGGGCCACACGTAGGGTCCTTGTATGACTCAGATGTGAAGCCTGGGTCACTGCTGTCCCCGTCCAGTCCCTTTAGCTGTCCCTGTCCAGCCCTGCCTGTCCCACTGCTGGTCCCCGGCTGCAGGAGTTCTGTGGGCTCCCCCTGGTTTGGAGACCAGGGCTGGAGCTGCCATATGCTCCCCGTAAAACAGCTCTTGGCCCATTCCATGGCATTTCCTGCCTCTTCCACACACGCTCAGGATCCCACATGCCTCACAAGCCGTTCACCAACTGCAGCCCAGCAGATGGAGGAGCCAGGCAGAGCTGTGCAGCAGGAGGGACGGGAATCCAAAGGCTCTGTTTGTTCTCGGGTGTTTGTGGCAGCACAGGAAGGGGGAGGAGAGCTGGCATCCAGGCCTGGAGCTCCGTCTGTGCAGCGTACACCCACCCAGCCACTAGTGAGGGGCTTGGAACCTCTCCCTCCCACCTTTTTCTTGCTGCCCTACCCAGCTATGTGCCATGATGCTTCTGCCCCCTCCAGCTGGGACAAGAGGGATCTGCCAGCAGAGCACAGCAGGCATGGGAGGGGGAACTGCTCCCCTGCTCTGCGCATTGGGCTGGAGCCAGCCAAACACTTCAGCATTTGTTTAATTTAACCTTCCACAAGAATACTTGAACCAAATTGGTGTGAACATCTATCTGAGTGCTCCCAGCCTGTTTTAAGAGCTCTGTTGGTTGTTTTTCCTCAGTAGTGGTGAGTAGGAACTGTTCCTGGAGCTGCAGGGTGTGTTTTCCACATGGCATGCAGTTTTCATCCTGTGGGCATGCGATGCAAGTGCAGATGCAGAGATTTGCTCCTGCTTTGGACCAGGCACTGCTTTGTTCTGGTGCCTTGTCCTGCTGGTAAGCACTAAAAGCAGAGGCAGAAAGTCCTTGGAGGGAGCAGAGATTTATAGTAGTAGGAAATGAGAAATGCACACATCGCCTCTGTCTGTATCTGTGGGGAAAATAAGCGGTGCTGGCAGGTATGTTGGCAGCCAAAGGCAACCACTGTGGTGTAGGGCAAGTGCTGTGCCCTCAGCCCAGCATGGGAAGGGTGCTTAGTGCTGGGGTCCTGGACAGGCATGTTGTGCCCACTGGCAGGCATGCTGCTGCTCTGCCTGGGTGGGTAAGTCGTGCTCACAAGGGCACCGGTCCTCTTTTATTTAATTTCCTGGTAATGCTTCTGCGGCATCAAAGTCTTATCAGGAGAGGAGCAGCTTAAGAGCTTGGGAAAGGAGTTTTATTGTCAGTATCAGAGCTTTATTCCCCTCTGTCCTCGAGCACTGAATGGCAGACCCGGTTACGGCTGGAATGAGACGCGCTTTTCTCTTTTTGTCCTTTTAAGCTGCAGAGATTTCCCTGCTCACCTTTTTCTGATGGTAATTCGGTGGCTGTTCCTCTGGGAGCTGCAGGCACCACTGGGCTGGTGTGGGCACTGCGCCCATGGGGTGATGCAGAGTGCCCACTTTGCAGCCAGACAGCGATCGATCTGGGGACCCAGCAGCTTTAGCAGCACAGCTGTGGCTGCAGGACCTGCCTATGACTTTGCACAGCCCTGCCTCAGTTTCCAGTTGTGCTGAGCATCCCAGTGTTTCCAGCCCACTGTTGTATCATCGTCCTCAGGCCCTCGTGCTTCTGGGGGTCATTAGGGTGAGGCTGGGTGCTGCTGGGGGAGGTTTGTGGCAGCACAGGGAGGGCTTTGCTCAGCCCAGCAGCTCGGCGGCTCAGCTGTCTCCTGCAGCCTGCTCCCTCCCTGCAAACAGCAGGCGCCCTCCCTGGTTCTGCCAGGCGTGCGGGAGCTGCGGCGTTAGGTTCAGCCGTCTTTTCAGTAGCAGACAATGGCTTTGGATAACGTCCATTTAAGAAAATTGGCGGAATTGTGCGATTCACACAATTATTGGTTGTTGTTTTGTTGTGTTTTTTTTGGTTTTTTTTTTTTTTTCCTCTTTTGAAATGCTCGTGGGGAACGGCAGAGCAGTTAACGAGGCAGCGAAGAGCCCGCAGCAGGGGAGCTGGGATGCTGCATCCCATTGGGACCTCCCGCAGGGGCTCCGTGTCCTCTCTGCAATTCCTACCCCAGGATGGAGCCTTGGCTGCTCCCTCAAAGCCTCTCGGGGTGCTCGGCCACCCGCGTGTGCCCTGGTGCTCCTCTGTGCCCCCTAGTACCACACTCAGCACTGGCGGCAGGAGGGGGCTGTCAGAAATGCAGACAGATTGGATTAGACGGGTGATGCGTCAAACCCTAAACTGATAAGAGATGGAACAATTGACGTGTTGCCAAAAAGGACTGGGAAGGATCTTTTTTTAAGCAGGCTAAATAGTCTGGACAGGAGCGAGCAGCAAGCAGCACAGACGCGGCAGCATGCTTATCTCTTTGGTTTTCTGCCCCATGCCAGCTCTGCTCCCTGCTCGCTGCTGGAGGAGGGCTGGTGATGGAGACCTGGTTCTGTGAGAAACCAGGGCTGAACCTGCCCTAATCCTGATGTATTAGGATTAGATTCCACCTGAACAAATGGTTGCAAGGGTCTGTATGAGGGCATCTGAGATTAGGGACAGAAAGAGTTGCTGGGATGAGATACCGGGATGGGGCAGGTTGATGTAATTGGCCTTCAGGGTGCCACCCACCGAGCTGCCATTGGTAGGATCCTCTGGGTGGTGAGGGGCTCGGGGTGAGGAGGGACAGCAGGTGTGTGTTACATCCTGCCCCCTCCCCTGTGCTCTGCAGCCATGTGATGCCGGAGGAGTGCGGCGATGATATGGAATGTGGGCAGCTGCCTTCGGACACGCTCCGACAGGTGACAGTCCAGCGCCATCCCCGCTACGGATTCGGCTTCGTGGCTGGCAGTGAGAGGCCCGTGGTGGTGCGCTCGGTGGCAGCAGGTAGGGTGTGTGGGAAGTGCCCCCTTCCCATGCTCCTGCCCCCTCTTGTGGGTCTGTAGAGTCTCTTCATGGCCATGTACGGGGGTAAACACTCTGCAGGTGGTTGGGACCTCCCCCTTTCCGGCTAGCAATAGCCCACCCCTGGCCAGACCAGTGCTGACCTTCTCTCCCGGCAGGTGGCCCCTCTGAGGACAAACTGCTGCCAGGAGACCAGATTTTGGCCATCAATGATGAGGATGTGAGCGAAGCCCCCAGAGAGAGGTTCATCGAGCTCGTCAGGTGAGGGCAGCACCTTGTCCATCGTCCTCCCCGGGAGGGCTGAGCGCTCGCCATGGCCGAATGTTGAGCAAAGCCATCCTCCTTCACTTCTCCTTTCTGTCACAGGAAGGCCAAAGACTTCATCATCCTCACGGTCCTGCACACCCACCAGGTGAGAATGGGCAGTGGGGGCCCCATGAGCCCATTAGGGGAGCAGGGACCATTTACACCCATTTACCATGTCACTCTCTTTCCAGTCCCCCAAATCTGCTTTCATCAGTGCAGCCAAGAAAGCAAAGCTGAGGTCCAACCCAGCAAAGGTCCGCTTTTCAGAGCAGGTGACGGTCGGCGAGACAGACCCAGTAAGTGCTGCCTGCTGTTCTCCCCCTCCTCTGTGATGAAGCCCCAGAGGCTACCCCAGAAAGCTGCTCCCATTTGAGGTCCCCTGGGCACCCATTGGTGGCACTGGGCAGTGCCAACACCTACCCAAGGAAGGGTTGTGTCTCCAAGCCCAGGGCAAAAGGCTTTGAAGGAGCTCCCTTGAGGGGTGAGCTGGCCAGAGCATTTCTGCCTGTGCTTGTGCAGGGGTGAGGGCTGGAAAAGAGGGTGGGGAAGGGGGGGGTTGGCCCTGAGCTCCCCCAGCACTCCCTCCTGCCGGGCAGCTCTGGCATCCGCTGGGACGTGCCTGGCCAACATAGCACTGGGTATCTGCTGCTGCTGGCAGCAGGCAGGTGACTCCATCAGGCAGTGCTGAATCACTCGAGCTCTGTGCTGCTAAACACTCCACAGAGACAATGGGCTTTCAAGGGAAATGCGCCTCTGAGCATGGAAACTCAGGGAAGCAGAGAATGGCGTCATTGCTTCATCACTGACAGTCGTTCCCTCTGCCTCCTACCGCTCCCCTGCCTCCAGGACATGTTGAAGAAGGAAGCTCTCCTCCTCATTCCCAATGTGCTGAAGGTTTTCCTGGAGAACGGGCAGATCAAGTCCTTCACGTTCGATGGCCGAACCACCGTGAAGGTGGGTCCCCCCTGCCTTCCCCCAGCACCACATCAATGCCTCCCTTCTCCAATTTTCTCCATTTTTCTCAGCCTTTTGCTTCCTTGCACAAGCATGATGGTGGCACTCAGCTGCCTGCGGGCTGCCACCATGCAACAGCCATCCTGGGGCAATGCATACTGCAGCCCCCTGCAAGGAGGGAGCTGCAGCTTCTCACCCAAGCACATCTGTGTTATTTGCAGGACGTGATGGTGACGTTGCAAGACCGCCTGTCCCTGAGGCACATCGAGCACTTTGCCCTGGTCCTAGAGTACTCGAGCCCAGAGCAGAGCCACCGCTTCCTGCTGCTCCAGGACAAGCAGCCCCTGGCCCATGTAAGTCCTTGGGAGCTGGAGGATGTCGGGTGGTTCAGCCTACAGTGTTGCTCCTCTCCCAAAGGATGGAGCTCAGGGCTTGTGCCGTGGGCTCACTGCCCAATCTGCTCTAGGTTGTGCAGAGGACACACTACCACGGCATGAGGTGCCTCTTCCGTGTCAGCTTCTTCCCCAAAGACCCGGTGGAATTGCTGCGCAGGGATCCGGCAGCCTTCGAGTACCTCTACATCCAGGTAAGGACAGGGATGCCCTCACGGTGCTTCCCCTCAACACACTGAACATGCTCCTTCCCCATGAGTGGAGGGTGGCAGGTGCCCCATCCCCATGGATCTCTGAGGACACTTCTCCTCACCACAGAGCCGCAACGATGTGATCAGAGAGCGCTTTGGCATGGACCCCAAGCCGGAGATGCTGCTGGGGCTGGCTGCCCTCCACATCTACATCACCGTGGCGGCCACGCGGCCCAGCCAGAAGGTCTCCCTCAAGAACGTGGAGTGAGTCCCACTCTCCGCAGCACGCAGGGCCCACACACTCTGCCTTGCCAGGGCTGGGGGAGATGCGTGCCAGGAGCATCTCCATGGGAACCCGGGCTGATTTCCCAGTTGGCATCAGATGCAAGGAGAAGCCACTGTGGCTGCGCAGCCCCAGCCTTGCAGCCGTGGCTCAGCCCTGCCACAACTGCCCAGTGGCCTTTAGTCCATACAGAGCACCTTGGGTGCAAATGGAGGGAGATGGCATGTGGGGGGACCCCATCCTTGTCCCTTCAGTGCATTGGGGTGCCCCAGCTGAGCAGCCCTGAGTCTCTATCCCTTCATCTTCCCACAGGAAGGAGTGGGGTCTGGAGCCCTTCCTGCCTCCCTCCCTGCTGCAGCTTGTCAAGGAAAAGAGCCTCCGCAAATCGCTCTCCCAGCAGCTCAAAGCCCACCAGAACCAGCCTGGTGGCACCAAGGTGAGCCCTTGTTGCTGGTGGGGGGATGATGTGGCCATGGAGCTGGTGGTGATGGCTGGTGTGATGTGTTTGGCCAGGTCTCCACTGCCCAGGCAAAGCTGCAGTACCTGAGGATCCTGAACGAGCTGCCCACCTTCGCCGGGGTCCTCTTCAGCACCGTGGGACTGGTACGGTAGCTTGGGCTGGGAGGTGCTGGCACCTCAGTGCAGCTGCAGTAGTGCCATACTCACATCCCTCCAGTTCCCCATCCACACCATCTGGCTGGGACGCTCTTCGCGGCACTCTGGCACTGGGCAGGCTGGTTTCTCACTGGGATGAGAGTGACCCTTGGCAAAGGCCACCCATCCCCTGCTTGTCCAAGCAGGGAATATCTCATCCAGCCTCACCACCCCCTTGAGCCCAGCCCCGCTGCTGCCTGGTGGCTCTTCAGACTGTCACCTCACTCCTTCATCTCCATCAGAGGCATCCCCACCCCTCACCCAAGCCACCTCACTTTCTCCATGGCAGGAGGAAAGCCACCAAGCCAAACAGGAGAACAGAGGACCTGCATAGGCTCCTCGCTGCCTGCCTCACCTCTCCATCTCCATCTCTCGCTCCACCTCCCATCCAGGGGACTCCATGTAAGTGCCATCTCTGCCATCCTCCCCTCCCACCCCCACCCAAAGGCTCAGCTGCTCCCTGGTTTCCCTGACTTTGCTTCCCCAGCTTTGATTTCTTTCAGCCTTTGATGGGATGTTTATTCCATTGTGCCTCAGAGCTCCTAAGAAATAAGGACACACCGTATCACGTTGGTTAACAACCACACTGTATCTCGTTGGTTGAGTGGCTGGAGCCATGCCTCCAACCCTGCTTGAGGGCAGAGCATTGGAAAAGCTGCCACTGGTGGAGGTGCCTAGGTTTTTCTGGCTGTACCTCTGAGCCTGTTGAGTGAACCAGGCTGGGAGCTGAACCATGTATTCAGCCACATGAACTGCAACCTGAGCCGTAAAAAGAATATTCCCTTATTCTCTTCTGCGCCAGCCTGCCCTGCTCCTCCTCACCTCCAGGTCCCTATAGAGCATCCTTGCTGAGCAGAGCAGAACAAGAAAGATCTCTATTTCCGACCAAGCCTTCAGTCTTTCTTCTCCTCTAAATGCATTCAGTCCCTTGCTCCCTCCTCTGCTCCCCTCCCTCGGTGGCGGTGTCAGATCAGGCAGATTTGTAACATGCTCTTACTTTGCTGTAGTGACACCAGTAGGCCTGAATATTTCACACGGACAGTCGGTGCAGTGCTTGAATCTGAAATGGCCCTGGCACTATGTGTGCTGCTGCCAGCTCTGCAGAGAGGCTCAGGGAGGGGTCCTGGTGCTGCTGCTCCCTCAGGGCCAGCTCTGCCCCGAGCCCTGGCCCAGGGATGCGTTTATTCACATCTGTCTGTCTGTCTGTCTCACTTTCCATGCACCCAGGACGAGAAGCAGCCAGCCACCACGCTGCTGGTGGGCCCCCGGCACGGCATCAGCCACGTCATCGACCTGAAGACCAACCTCACCACCGTGCTGTCAGAGTTCAGCAAGGTCAGCAAGATCCAGCTGTTCCGGGAGAACCAGGGGGTGGCCCGGGTAGAGACCAGCATCCTGGATGCCAAGGTGGGCAATGGGGCATCATGGGGAACAGCTGTGGTGGATAAGGGCCGGGAACATCAATGAGGGTTGGTTGCTGCTGTTTGGGGATTTCTGGGGTCTCAAAGAGCCCTTTCCTATTGCAGAGATAAAAAGGGTTCCTGGCCCTGCCTTTGCCACGGGGGCAAGAACTGAGGGGACATGGGTCTGTGCCTGCAGGAGGAGCAGCCTTTCTCCATGTCCCCTCCTTCCACCTCATACTTGAGAGATGGCAGCTCTCCCATGCACTTTCCCATGGGCACGTACACACGATGCTTTATCTCCCTGAGAAAGCACAGCAGACTGCCCCCAGCCTCCAACCCCCCCCGCCTGTGTCTGCAGGGCAGAGCATGCTGTGGGTGAGGCTCAGCAGCACCCACCAGGGCACGGCCTGCTGCTCTCTGTCTTCATTTCAGCACTGTGCAAAGGGCTGGGTTTTAAAGCCAGAATGTCTGCTCCGAAATGAAGCATAAGCTAATCCTACTGGGGACAGAGATGGATGAGGCGGGCTAAGAAAAGTTGGCAAAAAGATCATTACCTTGAAGCACTAATGTGCTTACTGCAATTACTCTATTGTACAGAACGTGTCGCTGGCTAAAACATGGGGCTGCAAATAAATCTGTTTCCTCCACCATCCACAGGCTGTCAGAGGGCTGTGCTGTGAGTCAGGGCCCCACAGCCAGGGTCTGTACTGCATCCACCACAGCTGCTTACTGGGTTTTGGCATTGTGCTGCTGATCCTATGGGTTAAAAAAGGGGCCTGGACAAGGAGCAGCCCGCAGCCACTGCCAGCCAAATGCCCTCATCCACATCCCCAGCCCAGAACCGCTGCCCAGGAATGAGCTGGAGAAGATTTCCAGGCAACAAGTGAGCTCGAGATCACAAACCATTTGTGTTTACTTCAGGAGCAAATGTGTTTGTCTTATAAATAATGCACTGGGTAGTAATAGCTTTGCTTTGGAGCTTTTCCATCCTGGGCTTTAGTCGGTGCTTCAGACAGTCTGTTATGGATGCAAAGACCAACAGTGTCTCTGCTCTGCTCCCTGTCTCTGCTCGCAGCTGCAGTGGTGGCAAAGGAGTGGCAAAGGGGAACTGGATGCTGGCAGGAGCAGAGGTGCAGGTGGAAAGCCCCAGGGTCTGTGCTGCAGGGCCCAGGAAGTGTTGTTGTGCAGACTTGCTGGGTTTGAGCCTTGGTTCCAGCACTTGTAGATTTGCTGGGGACAGGGTGGTGGCACTGGGGGCCTCCTGTGATCTGTATGCACTTAATGCTTGGCTTGGTGGGCTGGGTATTGCATTTCTTGGGATGCTAAGTCCTCTCCATGGGAAAGGCAGGGACATGCGGTTCCCCACGCTTCTCCCAGCCCTTCTGTGATGGGGCACAGGGACAGCTGGGGGCATCAGAGCCATCTCCCCACATCCAGTCCCTGGCTGCTGGACGCAGCCCTGCCCACACAGCTCCAGCCAGTGCAGGATTGATACCGGTGAGGACAAACCCCTCAAGAACAGAGCTGGAGCTGCGTGGTGTCTGGCTGCTGGCCCACGCCGTTTAATTATGGGCACGTTGGGTAATTGGCTTCACATCTCCCAGCAGGACCAACCACCAGTTTAGCCAGGATCAAGGCTCAGCAGAGGAAAACAAAGGAAAAATTAATTCAGAAGTGTCCCCCAGCTGCTGCCGTGCCTGGAATCTGGCTATTGATTTCAGCATCCCAGGGGCACCAGGCGTGCTTCCAGGCTGCGATAGAGACAAAAGATCACCGCGCATGTCCAGCTGTAGCCTGCCTGGCTTCCCACACAGCAGGGCTGCTCCTGCCCTCCTGCACAGCCCCACTCTGCCCTCCAAAAAAGGGGAGTGCTGGGGCTGGTGGGGGTGGCTGGGCATTTGCTGGTGTGAAATCCAAGGGGAACCCCATTGCTCTCTGCAAACAGCAAGTGGAGCCATCAGATTTCATCCACGCAAAGAGCGAAGCTTTAGAGTGATGCCAGACCTAAAGGCTCTGCTTCCCAAAGCTAAATTAATCTGATTAGTTCTCATTTTGTTAAAGCATTCCGGAAAGCCGCGAGGCTGAGATCTCCTTAGTCTCAGTGCTGGGGTGGGGAGCTGTGAACGCGAAGCTTTCTGCACGTGGAGCCCTTTGGGCACCATTGAATGGTGAGCACTCAGCAACCCACAGCAGCCTGAGTTGGGGGGGCTGGGAGCTGCAGGCAGGGGATGGCTGCACACAGGCTGCAAAGCCAAACTTGAGTTGTTTGGTAAAAGGAAGAAGAGCAAACAGACCAACCTCAGGCACTGGGGGAAGCAATTACAAAAGAGGTGCTCAGGGCAGCACTGAGCCACTCGTGTGATGCACATGCAGCTGTATTGATCATCAAATGAGAAATAATGGTGCTAATCACAGCAAGCCCCGTATCGATAGAGCTGAGTTAATAACGTGTAAGGGGAGAGGGGAGGGAAGGGAAGGTCATGTGCAAGTGAGAAATTGACTGCTGTCTCGTTAGGCCCCAGTGCTGTGTTATTAAACACAAAACTGGCACAACACCGGGGTAAGCAGGGAACATCAATTATGTAAATTCACATCCCAACTTTCTCCTGTGCTGCTTGGGCGGCAAGCAGCATAAGACCCAATGTGTGGATAAAAGGGGGAGATGAGCAGGAAACACACATCAGCTTAAGGGTTATTATAGGATGTGGAGATCGGCTCGTAAATGAATTGGAACGTCAGGGCTGTGATGGTCCTCCAGCACAAACCTGGCCATAAAATTCCACCTGAGCATTCTTCTACAAAACCTTCACCTTTGTCTGAACCAGAGGGTACCCTTCAGGACACTGCAAGCTGATTTAAAGGCAGTGCGTAATAGGAGAAGTGCCATATCCTTAACAAGCTAATGCAGAACTTGTCCCTGCTATCCAGGATAAATTTGTTTTGTTTTACTTTGTGGAGAGATTGGTTGCCAAGCAGGAAACTCAGAGCAAAAAACACCCTTTGCTCATTAAGACTGGATAATCCAGAATGTGAGTGTGAGTGAAAGATCAGAACGTGAATAATTG
Organism: Coturnix japonica; assembly: GCF_054131305.1. Taxonomy (NCBI): domain Eukaryota; kingdom Metazoa; phylum Chordata; class Aves; order Galliformes; family Phasianidae; genus Coturnix; species Coturnix japonica. The sequence continues at coordinate 10,362,561 of NC_140666.1, forward strand.
CAGGCTGCTGTTACGGATGGAGAGGTAGAAGAAGCTTTCTTTTTAAATCACATTCCTTTTCGTGGCCTGTTATTGGACTGGGGTGAGCCATTCCTTGTGTGTCCCACTGTGCATCTGCTCCTTGGTGTTCTGAATCGCGGATGCTCACAGCGCAGTGTGGAACCACCTTCATCCCAAGGGCTCAGTAGGATGGGGCAGGGTCCCAGCACCCAGCCTGCCCTGTGGGAACATCCCAAGGGGTGGCACAGGAGCCCCAGCAAAGCCCCAGGTGCAGGACGTCAGCCTCTTCTGCTCTCAGCTCTGTTTGCTTCAATCTCATTTCTCACACTGCTGCATAACAGAGGGGGAAAAATGTCTCCTCATTCAACAGATGGCTTGAAAACAACTGAGGAGGCTTAGCCCTGGGTAGGAAGCACTTTTTTTAAGGAAGGTTTCATATGGCGGAACTGGAACACATGGTTACCTTTCATCACTTATGTCAAGCCCAAAGCTGGGCTCAGAGCTGGCATCCCCCTCCCCACCGCTGGATGCTGCCTCCTCCCTTCTGCCTCACTCCCCTCCCTCTGACTTGTGTCACATCAGGTTTGCTCTCTGTGATGGCACAGCTCAGCACCGTGTCGATTTGTTTCTCATCCTCACTTCACACAGCAGCTGTGTAGGGACTCCTTTCCTCCTGCCCCATGGGGATGTGCTGTGGGGCTGGCAGCCTCGTGCCCGGCTGCACAGCATTGTGGCATTGCATCTGTTTTGGTTTTTTACTCTCTTGAAAGCAAAGACCTTTTTTGGCGTGCAAATCAGTGCTCTCCTAAAACAGACACCATCTGCTCCTAGGCACAAATTGAATTTTCTGAAGGGTTACATTTAAGTAAAGATCCACAGGCTCAAAGCAGAGGCCGGGGGGGGGGGGGGGGGGGCCTGAAATGGAGTTTTGCCCCTTCTGCAGCTCAGTGGATGCAGATGTGTTGGTGTATGGGAGAGCAGTGTGGTGCCTGCAATGAACCTGGGGTTCTGGCACCTGGAGACTGCACAGAACCCCCAGGGCCTGGGGGGTTAATGCTGGTGCTTGCGGGTGGGCTCAGAGCATTGGCACACAGTATATCAGGGTCCTGCCATGGAGCCTGCAGGGAGCACACAGCAGCTCTTTCATCTGCTGCACAGCACTGTGGGGAGGTGCCAGAGATTCATGGTGGGGGTTGGAGATTCATGATCCTTCTAACCCGGGCCATTCTGTGGTTCTGTGATCAGAGCACAGGTGTGCACTTTGCTGTCCCCTCCTGGCTCCCCATGACACCGGTGAGAGCCCTCCATTCTCACTCCCTGCCTCTCTTGCCTTCCAGCCGCTGGTGCTGCTGATGGAGTGGCCCGAAGCCACCAACTTCGCCTGCCTGATCGCAGGTTACTGCCGTCTCCTGGTGGACTCCAAGAAGATGATATTCTCCAGGCCGCCCAGCCAGCCCCCACCACCTCAGATTATCAAGGCAGGTACGGTTCAGCCTCTGCTTTCCATGCGAGCCCCTTCCCTGCCACCTCCTCCACCCCTCCCTGTGGGCAGGGAAGAGATGGGCTCCTCCAGCATCTCTGCTCATGTGAGTGTCACTCTGGTGGCTCCTAGAGCAGACCCAGGTGACCCAGTTGTGCTGCTGAATTCATACAGCAGGAAGTGGTCTCAGCCTGCTGCAGGGACACAGACAGGTCGTGTGTCCCACCAGGCACTGATGCTCTGTTCTTTGAGGACAGATCTCAGCTGTCAGCCACCCGCAGTTATTGTCAAGAAGGATTTGAAATGGGAGGCAGCCAGGAGTTACACGCTGTTACTCCATTTGGTGTAAGGAAACATAAAAGATGGCCTCGGTGGCTGGAAGTGCTCCCCACTGCCATCTGTGGGGAGACAGGAGGTGCCCTCCCTCTTTGAATGCCAAGAGCTGCAGTCTGTCCAGGATGTTTCCTGGAGGTGGATATAGCCAAGGGAGGTGCTGAGAACTAGCAGGGTCCCTGGGGAACGGAGCCAGTGCCCTGAGGTGTGAGGAGGGCACCTGGATGCAGAGTGGGCACCAGAGGAGGACACACCAGGAGGAACCACGAAGGCACCTCCAGCAACCCCAGCACATCCAGGGACAGACCTGGCGCTGATGTCGGTGTGAGTATGTGAGCATGGCTTCCTTCCTTGCCTTCAACCTGCGCCTCTTGTTAAGAGCTGCCACCGTGCTCTCTGCTCTGTGTGTCCTACATAAACCCCTTTGGTAGGAGTGAAGGGTGCTTCCAAATGAACCTGCTGTCATCAGAGCGCTCCCTCCCCAGGTTATATCATCTGGGGGTGGTCCTCAGCAGGCTGTGGGGCTTGGGGAACACAGTGGGAAGTGGAGAGCATCGCAGAAGCCCAAAGGCTGCCACAGTCACAGCTTGCCCGGGGGATGTCTCAGAACATTCAGGAGGTGCTTTTCCACTTTCCAGTGACGGTGATAACAGCCAGTGTCTGCCCTCAGTGACATTTTGCCTGGTGATACAGAGCACAACCTGAGCCAGGAGATACAGCAGGTCCTGCCCTTTTCTTGACAGCAGTGTGGCACTGTGTGGGGGCTGGAGGAACATGAAAGGGAGTGTCAGCATGGTAGGACAAGGATGGAGCCAAGGGGTCCCTGCTCTTCGTGCTGGCCCCCTCTCCCTATACACTCAGTACGCTAAGGCCAGGCACTCAGGCATCGTTTTGGAGAGGTGAACTAGTTAGCATTGAGAAAATCAAGTCTGCTGGCAGTCCTGGTCCTGGTCTGGCTGCAGACTGAGCTCCTAGGAGCATGGACTGCTTGTCATTAGCACATCTCTGCAGGAATGGTGAGAAAGTCCCACTGGGATAAATCAGGTTTGTCCAGGCTTTGATTTCCCAGGCTGCAGGCAGGCTTTGCCAGAATCTGAAGCTCCACATCAAGCCCTGCTCTGTGCTCTTGCCTTGGAGCAGAGCACATCCATCTTCCCAAAGGAACATTAAACCCTCCTGCTGAACTGCAGTCCTGCGTAGAAATGCGCGCTGGCTCTGGACGCTGTCACTTAAATCCCACTCTCAGCATTTCCCTGTAGAGCCATGCAGACCCCTGCCATCCCCACTGCGGCAATTCACCCTCCTGCCCCTTCCTTCCCCCGCTATCCCAGCTCTTTACCAGGACTTTCTCTCCCACAGAAAGCAGCTGGATTACAGATTTTACACGTTCTGGCTTTGCTTGGGAGTGGGCAGCCAGCAAAAGCTCCATCCAGCTGGGAGAGGCTGGTGCTGGTGAGCTCTGGCACACTGCAGGTCTGCATGGGTGCTCCTTTCTTCTCTGCCTTGATCCATGTAACCTGCTGCTAACAGTGCCCACCAGCAGCAGCATTGCATTCTATCACCCAGCTGCTTTCCTTGAGCACCAGCACAGCCATAAACGAGAGTGAGATTGTTTTGATTCAAATCCTAGCATTGCAGGTGATGAACAGTGTAATACAAATGTGTGTTTGGGGAGACAAATGGTCCAATTTGTTGAGATAATGAATTTAATTAGGATTTATTTGATTTAATTCACACTTGCTAAGATGGAGCCTGCTCCCCCTTGGCAGCTTCTCTCAGCACAGCTGCACAATTCAGCTCTGCACACAGAGGCCCCTTGGGGGGGTTGCACCTCTGGCCAGCTGGGGCGGTGTTTCAGCTGCATAGAGAGGAGTGATAGGAGCCCATTACAGCCAAATGCTCAATAGGGAGCAGAGGAATACCACATCACATTTAGCAGCCTGCTGCTGAGCTCGCTGCAGAAATGGATGAGTGTGAGAGCTCAGCGAGGCCGATGTGATGCAGAAATAGGGAGGGTAGTTCCTTGTTGCCATCTTTTTCCTGAAGCATCAGGGTGAGGCCGAAGGTCCTCATTCATGCATGTAGATGTACTGTTCCCATTGCCCTCTGAGTCCCAGTGGTGGCTAGAAGAAGCAGCTCCAGGCTGGGGTGCTGGCTGTGCTTGGCAGCCCTGCTCCTGCCTCCCTGCAAAGGAGCTTGCTCTCTCTTGCTTTGGTACAGCACAGAAAGAAGCTGTTTGCTCATCTGGCCAGCCTGGACTGAGCCCAGCTGTGAGCTGAGAGCAGGCTGATGCACTTGGGGAACAGATCTGTCAGGAAAGGTTAAAGGAATTCACTGTGGCTTGTCTAAGGCAGAGCCGTGTGGGGAGGTGGGGAGGGAGGAACACAAAGATCTTGCAGCGTCTGAAGGAGGTTCAAAAAAGGGCAGCGATGGGCTGTGCTGCAGGTCTGTGATGTCACCGATCGATTCCCTGCGGAAAGAAAACAGGAAAAAGCAGCTTTAGGGTTTGAGACTTTCCCATCTGAAACGGCATAATATGTAACTCCATGAAATGGCCGTGATCTAGCCTTGTGGTTGCAGCAGAGCCCCAGGAAGCAGCACATTCTTTCGGCGTGCCCTGGGCTTTTTCTGGCTGAGGCTCAGCTGCTCCTGCATCCATCAAGCTGCACCAGCCTTGGCCAGACTTGTGTAAAAGCCATTCTAAAACACACCCAACAGCTCTGTGTTCATAACCCACACTTGGTGGGGAGGCCAGTGCCTCCATCACTGCCATGTTTATGGAGGACAGAGGGCAGAGAGCACATGGAACCCACTGGGCGGGCAGCAGCTCTCCTGTCTTCATCTCCCCTCTGCCTTCTGCTACTCCTGACGCTCTGCTGTGGTTTGGCTTTAGATTACATGGACGCACACCACCTCCCCCGGCCCGCGGCGGCGGGGCATGCTGGAAAGAAGGAGGGTGGGTTCGTGGGGGGCCATACCGGCAGCCCCCCACCCGGCAGGCCTCGGGCAGCCCGCGCCTCGGACCCGGAGCTCGTCAGCTTTTGCTACCTGCACATGCGAGAGCAGAGGAAGGAGAGAGAGAGCAGGACGGATATCAATGAAAACCTGATCTTCTTCGAGGAAACACGTCCCAGGACCAAATCTGACCCCACATCCAAGAGCTCTGGACAAGGCTACGACGGGGCAGCCAACGAGCGTGACCCCGACGGCCTGCAGCACGAGCGGCACGCCAGCCGTGCCCGGGCACACACCATCGACACGCACCCGCGGGGCGACGCTGCCCACTTCTACTGCGAGTCCTGCAAGGCCAAGCTCCGGAGCCGGCTGGCCTCGCGCAAAGCTGGAGGCACCCACGACAACATGGTGGACCTGATGTCGCTCCCCCCTCCTGGTAGCGATGAAGAAGAGGATGAGGCCACGGCTCTGCTCCCCGCCATCGCTGCCCCGCCGCCCGGCTTCCGGGACAACAGCTCGGATGAGGACGACCCCAAACGCCGGGCGGCCGCACAGAGCCAGGAGCAGGGCCGGCACCTCTGCAGCATCCTGTACGACGAGATCCCCGTCACGCTGATAGACAGCGTGCAGACAAGGACGGTGCGGGACCATGCCCAGGAGCTGGACGATGCCCTGGTGTCCACCCTGCAGGCGCTGGAAGCCCTGGCCGCTTCTGAGGATTGCCCGCATCCCCCACCGCAGCAGACAGCAGGTAGTGGAGCAGCCGTGCCTTTCTTTTTCCCTTTTAACTTTTATTTCCTACAGCACGTCCTTCCTTTCATCCTTCCCTTTGTTCTTCTCCCATTCATCCCTTGTCCTTTGCCTGCTGGCACCCAGCTCCTGCAGGGTGAGCCCTGCCCAGGACATGCTGCAGTCTCTGGGGCCGGGCAGCCCTGCAGCCCCGCAGCACAGCTCTCCCCTCCCTCTGCTGCCCACTCACTGTGGCACAGCAGCTGCTGCCAGGTTTCCCTTCCTGCTCCACAGACCTCCCTGCAGCCCTGCTCTCGCTCGCACTGAAACCCTTCCCAAGACCTCTTCCTGGGCCAGGAGCTGAATGGAGCTAGCAAGCCAGCTCCGTGCTGACAAGTGATCTCTTAAATGAATTAACTCTTACTTGGGGGAAGTGACTAAATGTTCTCCCATGGGATCCTGCTTCTTGCTGCACCAGGGCCTTCCTGCCGCAATGGGTTCCTCTCTCCTCCCCACAGTGGTGTGTCACAGGCACTGTTGTGGGACTTTCTTTGTGTCCCTCCCCAGGTCTCATCGTTCTGGCCGCCATCACACCCGAGTCATCCTTGGATTCTGGCCATGAGACCAACTCCTCAGAGCTCACCGATGTCTCAGAGATGGTCTCTGCTATGAAGCAGCACCAGAACGCAGCCTACTTTCTCGCTCAACACATCAACAAAGAGAACCTCCTGGCCAGAAAGGACTTGCCTTTCCGAATTCAGAGCTGTGCTGCCCAGGCTGTCCTCACCTCGCCGTACACCCTCACCCGCCAGGAGACGAGCCCCTCAGTGAAGCCAGCTTTCTCTCACCCAGCCCCTAGCCTTACCACCTGCAAGAGCAAACAGGAGCAGCAGAACGTTGGGCAGAGTTACACTGTGGCTGCCCAGCCAGTGCTCACCTCCCAGCATAGCGAGCAGAACAGAGGGGCTGCAGTGCCAGGCTCTGAATGTAAAGGTGCAGGCCACACAAAAGCTGCCTTTGAGGGACCTCTGCATACCACAGCTGCACCGAGCAGAGAGCAGTCACAGGTTCTACAAGAGAAGATGCCCAAAGAGGTTCTGCCAAGCCCCAAACTCCTCCTGGATCAGAAAAGTGCTGTAACTCCAGCCATCATTTCAGCTGCTCTGCAGCAAGTGGCAGACACTAAAGGCTCAGCCCCTCAAGTGGGAGCAGCATCCAAAGAAGAGAAGACCATGAACGGGACCGGTGGCTGTGTATCAGCCAGCAACAAGCCTTTGAAACTCAAAGGAGGTCAGCTAACTGCAGAGCCATTGTGCCACTGTCAGCAACTCCCTCAGCAGCAGTATAGCGAAGCTTCTCCGAGTCCTGTAGAAGCTCATAGCAGTAAGGCTGAAGCTTTGCATCCCACCTCAGGAGGTGAAGAAACAATGCCTGGTAAGACTTTTGCCTCTAAAAGCTTCCAGCAAAAGGTGAGTAGAGATGCCCCAGGAAAAGCAGTGAGTGGAGAACCCGGCCAGAAGGCAGGGGGGGAAGCCGTCAATCTCATCTTTCAAAAACACATGGCTCCTTCAAACCAAGGAGACAAAACACAACAGGAAAGTTCAGCCAAAAGCTTAAAAGCTGAGAGCAGCAATCTGCACTCTGCATCACCTGCTGGCATTTTCAGGAGCACCAGTGAGGATTCCAAGGGCCCCATTCAGCTGGTGCCCAGGTCTGAGAGCCTGCAGATCAGCACCGTGCCTTCCAAAAAAGTAGACAAGATCCTGGAGGCCACCCAGGTGGATGTTGATGTCCCAGCTAAACCCAAAGCTCCAAAAGCTCCCTTCAGGTTGAGGAACCTGTTCTCTGCTACGTTTCCTACCCGGATGAAGAAGGAGACGGACGAGCGGCAGGCCCAGCTGCAGAAAGTGAAACAGTATGAACTGGAGTTCCTGGAAGAGCTGCTCAAGCCAAAGAGCAAAGGTGACCTCCCGCCACAGGAGTACCTGCACCCTCCTGCCCCGGGGCGCTGCAGCTGCCAGCTAAGGAGCAGCCCTGTGCAAAAAGTCCCGGGGATGTCCAGGGAGCAAAGGCGCAGCTGTGACTGCAAGCGGATCTGCAGGGGGGTGAGACCACCCCCCAGCCAGCTGGTGATGCCAGAACTGGAGAGGCATGGCAGGGATAAGGTCATCGATGTCCAGCAGCAGGCAGAAGCGATTAGGTTGACAAGCATAAGCAGCCCTTCCAAAGGCAAGCGGATACGATCGACAAGCTTAGAGTCCAGGGACTACCGGTCAGATCCAGAAAACGACGTGTCATGTTTGACAACATGTGCTTCCCGAGGGGAATGCATGGGTGCTCCGCAGTACAAGAAGCTCTTGCGTCGCTACAGTGTCAGTGAGTTAGATAAGGCTGACAGAACATCCCTATCCTCTGACATCTACCAGAACATCTACCCGGCCAGGCAGAAGGGCCCTCAGAAGGAGTGTGAGCCCAGCATCCTTTGTCCTGTTCTGAAGAGCAAAATCCAGGAAGCCGCTGGGGCGACTGATCCATCCTATGTCCAAATATCACAGGAGAAAAAGAACCAGAAAAGTTCGGCGGTGTTCTCTGTCCAGGAGGAGCTGTATCCAAGTCCTGCGGAGCTACGGGATGAAGATGTGGAGGATGAGAAGTGCTGCTCCATCCGGTACTGCTTCTACTACAGGAAATGCGACGTTGCGGATGATGGGAGTGAGAAGGATGAGCTGTCCTATTCCATTCCCATGCAGATACTGCCGGGAATGAAGCTGGACAACCAGATGGTCCCGGTGATGAGCAGGACGCTTCAGGTCCTCGACGCAACAGCCTGCAGCAGTCCCAACGACAGTCAAACCCAGGAAATAGATTTAAGGACCTCCACTTTCGAGGGAAGCTTGGCAAAGATCAACATCCTTCGAGGCCACACCTACAGCTTGCCCAATGGGTTTCTGCAAGTGCAGCTGGACACCAACGAGCTCCTGACAATCCTGCGGCAGTGCGTGGCGAGCCCTGACATCCGGGACTGCAAGCTCTACATCTCCCAACTGGCTGAGTACAAGCAAGAGCTGGCCCTCAAGTTCAAGGAGTTCCGGGCGTCCTGCCGCCGCGTGGCAGCTGTTGATAAAAGCCCTACCCACATGTTGTCCGCCATCACGAGTAGCTTCCAGGTGCTAAGCAGCCTCATTGAGACGTTTGTGAGGTTGGTGTACATCGTGCGCTCAGAGTCCCAGCGCCAAGAGCTGCTGACCAAGGTGGAGGAAGTGGTGAGGAATTACACCTTCCTCCTGCGGGCAGCGGAGGAATCCACGGCCAGAACGCTGAGCCACCAGCAGACAGTGGAGCAGCTCGCCCGCCAGTCCGCCACGGTTGCCACCGTGATGAGCACGCTCACGCGCTCCCTAAAGACACTGATTAATAAGTAAGCCAGCTGCTAAAGCCAACAGGCCAACGTGTGTCGGACTGTGTGTCAGTGGTTCTCGTATCGCCTAGGTCTGGTGAGGATGTCTGTCTGTCCGTCTGCAGGGAAAGCTCACACCTGCTGAGGTCTGCAGCAAAAAAGACGCTGTTTCTTGACGGAAGGGATGGCAACGTTGGTGGTGTTTAGAAGGGGAAATCCATGCCTTGTTGCAGGCCATGCAGACGGCTTGTCAGGGGTCTCAAGCAGCTGTACGGCTTGTTGTCTGGCACTTGGGAGGCACAGTCATCCCATTGCCACGCTCATTGGGTTTTGAGTGGTTCTGGGCCTCCCTCACGCCAAGAGCTGGCACCGTCCCCCTCTGTCACAGTGCGTGGTGACCAGCAGTGAGCAGGGACTGAGCTGACGCCGCCCGGCTTCACCTGGGCAGTGGTCCGGTTGGAGCCAAACCAGTGTCTTGCCACGTAAGCAGCTCTTCTGCCTCTGGAGTCTTCCTGGCCCACAGATGCAATGTAATTAGCAGCAGAAGGCATCTCTGAGATGCAACTCTCCAATGCTGCACTAGGGCTTGGGAAATGTTAGCATGGGGAGGATGCCACGTTCTTAGGACAGGGTTAGGTCCCCCCTGCAGGCTCTACTCCTACAGCTTAGGCACCAATGCCCCAGTCCTGCACACGGGCACTGCCTGAGTAAGGCAGCAGCTCAGTGCTATGTGAGCAGGGAGTCGTTCCCCATCCTCTGCTGGATGGCCATGTTCATGCTAGAAAGCCTGCAGAGGCCCAGATCACTCTGTGACCAGTGCAGGCCAGCAGCTGGGCTAGCAGCTGAGAGGAGACCTCTTCCATGCCATTGTCCAGAGCAGGTCTGTGCCTTGGAGGCTCAGCCCAGCCCCTCTCCTGACGCTTCCTTTCACAGTGCCCATGGGAGAGGAGCCCAGGTCGGGTTGGTCTGAGGCACGGCTTCCTCCAGAGCCAGGCAGTGCTGCTCCTGCCCTCCTCGCCAGGGGCTGGGAGCCTTCTTCTGTCTTCACTGGACTGACTGCCATGAGGAGCGTTACTTAGTACCACGTAATGGTTATTTATTCAGAATTGGGTTGGTTTTTTTTTTGTTTGTTTGTTTGATTGATTTTTCTTTATTTTTTACTTCTGGATGAATAGTAAAAACGTCTCCTAATCGCTTTCCTTCACACCCCGAGGGCTGCCCTCCTCCTCCTCCTCCCAGTCTAGCTTCTAGACCTGATCAATCAGACCGCCTTAACTGGTGCTCCAGTGCACTCACCCTCCCTCCAAAACACAGCAGCCAAGAGGAGAAAATGCAAGGTTAAGCATCGCATAGAGCTCACTGTGCACCCAACACACCTCATGCACAAGGGGTTGGGGCTCCCTGTGCCCCCTGCACCCATCTCAGGCTGAAGGGGAGATCACAGCAGGAGGGGGAAAGGCTGCCAAAGCCCACAAGCTTGCCCCGTGGCTGGCTGAGCACATGGTCAGGGATCTCCATAGGATCTATCATCTCCCATCCCTGTTTATTATGATTATTTTTTAATAAATATGCACATTTGAGATCTCTCGTTCTTCCATATGACTTATGGAAGTGCACAGTGTGCTTTTTAACGTGCGCATCCTCTACTGAGTGCAATAACATCCCCCAGCCCGCGGCTGTGCCGGGCTTCGGCCATTGCTATCAGGGAGGCAGAGGGGATCCTCCTGCCTCCTGCTTTACAGAACCATGTAGCAAACAAACAGTGGAAGAACCAATTCGGATTGCAGTCTATGTTGGGCAGAGCCTGTAGTGATGCTGAAGGCCAACAGGGAGCTGTGATTTTCTTTTCCCCCTGAATTATCTATTACAAAGCTCCACGTTTCCTCGAGCTCCCCGTGACACCGACGCCATTCCTCCACCAATCCCTCAGTCTCATACAGAGGGGAAAAATAAAAAGTTTTTTTATGGTCTGTAAATAGTATATATATATTAAAAATATATATATAAATTATATATATATATATATACACAAATTTATGTCTTGTTTTACAAACAAGAAAGATTAAATATATTCATCTTATCCAAACGAGCACGTGGGGTCTTTGCTTTGTGTTTTTGAAGTAGGGCTGTTTTGTGCAGAGCACTGTTCACAAGCAAACAGCCGTCCTTTTGTTGCTATAGAAATGCACGTATGGACGGTGCTGGGCTAGGAAAGGAGGGCACAGAGCAGCAGGTTTGATGCCAAAGCTGTGCAAACAGTCTCCTAGCTACAGGTGAGGTTGCACTGGGGACGTGGTTGGCCTGGCATGACACCAGCAGGAAGGTGCTGATGGTGCCCCCTGCAAACCCTACAGCCTGCAGGGACCATACAGGTCTGATGTGGATCGGGCACACACAGGCTGAGGAACTGGGCCGCTTTCTGTACGGGGGCTGAATGTGTTGTCTAAAGTGTAGACAGCAGCAGCCTTGGTGCACACACACTTCTCTATTCCCCCGGGGGCTGGTTATTTTAATCCACATCACACCATTCCCCATGCTGACATAACAAACGGTGCTTGACACTGACTGGGACGGCTATTTATAAAGCTGGGGATGGATCGAAACCTTAGGAAAGCCAAGAGGTTTTTTAACACCACAGAGAGCCCGAGAACGTCACTGACAGCCAGCACTTCTACCAGCAGCTCTGCAGCCGGTGCTGAGCTCTCAGTACCATCTAGTGGGCAATCAGCATGGCAGTGGAAAGCAATGGTTGCTTACATACTGCTGTTGTCTGTGACCAGGCAGGACTTTCCATGAGCTTCTAATTCCAAGTCTGCACTGCTTCTTATCATAGAATGGACTGGGTTGAAAAGGCCCACAGTGCTCATCCAGTTCCAACTCTCTGCTATGTGCAGGGTCACCAAGCAGCAGCCCAGGCTGCCCAGAGCCACATCCAGCCTGGAACACTGTTTCCTATGGTTTAGTCCTTTTCCTGACAACAGAACGTGGGTTCAGTGTTGCTGTGTGTAGCTGTGTGGTATGGGTGACCTCCATTCCTAAACACAACCCGCCTGGAACCAATGGGATATCTATGATCAAGCGATTTACCTCCTTCAAAGGAAAGAACAGAGTGTTGTAATAGAGTCAGTAAGGATCCGGAAACAAGACAGCTCTCATTTGATCCTCAAGGGTTTGATAGTAGCAGGGGATTTATCTGAAAATAATCCCTGTGGAAAAGAAAGATGATAGAGGCAGAGAAGCAGCAGAAAAGGAGCAGCCAGCAGAAATGCATCCAGAGCATATGATAAGGTTTTCTGAGTTGTTAAGTGGGAGCTTTGGAAAGCAGACTGACATCCGAATGCCCTAAGAGTGGAGGTGAGCCATAGCTCATAGCAGTGAATGTGTTGGATGTGGTGAATTCCAGCACCAAAGGGCAGACTTGTGCTGCTCCTACCCAGTGTCATTCATTAACTGGATGGCCCACAAGGCAGAGAGAAGGAAAACAAAACTCGCAGCCAAACGCTTTGAGCATGGAAATGGGTCCTGGGGGAAGTGGTGGTGATTGAGCAGCAATTGTATGCAGGAATGTGCCAAGAGAGGGAAAAGGGCTGCTTGTATTGATTGGCATGGCCATGAAATCCCATGGCGTGAATGAGCTGCTTAAAGCTTCCTGGACAATATATTCCTAGGCCATGGAACACAGCTCCATTTCTGATTCAGTGAACCTCCAGGCTGTCGGGTAAATAAAAGGGGAGCAGTGCCATTCCTTTCAGCATCTCTGCAGCTGGACACCAATGCATTTCCAAAGGGGAACACAGCAGCTCAGGCTCCCGGATGGTTCCTCCCAACACCAAAGCCAATGAGTACCACTCTATGAGGTAAAGCAAATGGCAATTAAATACAGTTCCTTAGGCTGTAAGTGGGTAATTCAGTTGATTACATTTGCCTTTCGATCTGAAGCAAGCCACGTTGGATTGGGCACTTAAAAATACTCCCATCCACCTTCACATCCAGTCCTTTTCCAGAGTGCCCCTTTGACAGCCAGACTGGAGCCTATGGATTTCAGCCACCCAACCCCTGCCTGCCTCCAGCTGAAGGCAGATCCACGTAAACCTCTCTTCAAAGCTGGAGGAGGGGAACCTCCCGAGCAAGCTCCATGGCTTTGTTTGACTTGGCCTTAGCTGCAGGCTGCTTAAAAGCTCCTTGATAAAGAAAGCCCTCTCGTTATCCTGTGCTAAGAGCAATAAATGGTTAAGATGGATGGACTTTTGTCCTGTAACCACCTTGCTGTCCAACACCCCGTTTGAGCCAAGGCTGAGGGAAATGGCTGGGAATCAAATATGTCCAGGCCTGGAAGTTACCCATCCCAGATCCTTCAGGAGGCAGCAGACCCTCTGCAGGCTGTGTGCAGGGAGGGGAGGCCTCCAGGCTGTTGTTGCAATATAGAGATTTATCACCGAAATATAGGGGCAAAAATCCATTATTATCCCACAGGATATCCAGAGTGAGGAGAAGTCTGAACCAGAATCACACAGCCAAGGGGGCTCGTGCAGCCATTAACCCCGGTTACTGTGAGATGTGAAGCCGCCATATGGTAAGAAGGACAAACACAGAAGGGCTGAAGCGCAGTTGTTGTTAATACGGGGTAATGGCAGCCATGAGCTTTTGGAGCAGCGCTGTCAGCAACACCCACACATCTGATGTGAGCGGCCGTGCAGACCATCTGACTGCTGTTTTCTGACTTTATTAGCGAAATGAGGCGTTTTTAGCATCAAACTGGAGGCAAAGGGCCGCAGCCCGCCCTTCCCGCTCTCCTCCACGGCCACTTCCCAGCCCTGAGGCGGGGGATCCATCATGGCGGCCGCAGGGGGGTGGGGGGGCGCCAAGCGCGTGGCCAACTCTACCCCCCCCAACCCCCCTCACATTCCCGCGGCCCCTCTGGCCAATCGCCGGGCAGGCGGACAGGCAGCGACCAATCACACGCCTCCTCCTGCCTTCCGCCCCGCCCACTTGGGGAGCACGCGCGCACACCTCGCCGCTCCCCAGGGAGGGCCGTTGTTTGGGCGCTCGGCAGAGCAGGCCAAGCCCCGCCCACCGCGCCCTGCACGCCATTGGAGGGTCGCGGTAGGACCCGCCCCCGGAGGCGGCGTAGCCAATGAGAGAGCGCCAAGGCGTGTCCGTTGGGGCGCGAGGAGTCTATAAAGGGCCCGCGCGGCTGGCGGGAAGGGGTAAGATGGCGGAGTAGCCGCGGCCGGCGTGGCCTGCGCTCTCCTCGCCGCGTCCCCTGTCAGGAGGCGGGTGGATCCCAGCGCCGCAGCGGGCCGCGGTGCGAGGCGGAGCGGGGAGCGGCACGAGGGGAAGGAGGAGGGCAGCGCTCCCGCCGCCGCAGCCGCCGCCATGCCCAACATCAAGATCTTCAGCGGGAGCTCGCACCAGGACCTGTCGCAGAAGATCGCCGACCGCCTGGGCTTGGAGCTGGGCAAGGTGGTGACCAAGAAGTTCAGCAACCAGGAGACATGGTGAGGAGGGGGCGGGGCCAAACTACAGCTCCCGGCGGGCAGCGCGCCGGCCACGGAACGTTTTCCGCCGAGCTCGCCGCGCGGGGGCTGCTGGGAGTTGTAGTGCGCAGCGGGGGGCGGCCGCGGCCCGAGGGGAGGGGAGGGGAAGGGAGGGGAGGGAGGGGAAGGGAGGAGAGGGCCGCTGGGGGTGCGGGATCCGGGATCCGGGCTGGGCACGGCGCGGGGATAACGGGGCCAAATGACGCCGGGGGAGCGGGGATGGGCCGCCCCCTGCACGACATGTGGCGGCTCAGGGCCGGACTGTGCGTCCTCTGGGGCCGGGGCGGGGCTGGAGGTGCGTGCAGGTGTGCGGGGAGGAACACACACACACATACACATATACACATATACACATATACACACACAGACACACACACATATACACACACAGACACACACACATACGGCCCTGGAAGCGGCGGCCTCGTTGTGTCTGTGGAGTTAAGGAGAAAGGAGAGGTTAAGGTGCCACGATAGGAAATATCTCGAGGAAAGCAGCTGTATGTGCCATATCCGGGGTGATACGGGAATCCTGAGTGGTTGCCCAGAAGTCTCAGACACGAGTTGTTTCCATTACGTGCTGTTGTAACTGCTGCCATGATGCCGTGCACATAGGTGTGATAAGGCTCCATGTGATGTACAGTGGTGCCGTGGCTCTGTCCTCATGTCCCTGTCCCTCCCAGCAGGTCCCTGTGTGAGCACTGATGTAGGTTCTGAACATCCAATGGATCTTATTTACCTCCATCAGCTCAGGGCCCATGCTGGAAAAGAGCAGAGCGGTTCGGTTGTACTCACACTCTTGAATGAGCTCTAATGTTAAGCTCTGGTATTAAAGTGCAGTGGAAAATGACACCGTGTGCTGTTAGTTCAGCCCAGTTTAGCCCATTGGGAAGGTCTCCACGATAGCCTGGAGCAGCTTGTGAGCAATAAGCACGGCAAGATGTCTGGAGTTAGCAGTTTGCTGGTGGAGGTGGAGCAGCAAGGCCAGGTGTTCAGCAAAAGCAAGCTGAAGGGGGAAGATGAGATGGTAAATGAGTAACGTTAAAGGTCTATCTTCAGGTACTCTGAGCACAGAGCTGTTGGGGGGTGGGGGTGGTAACCACCCTCCCACATGCTCCTGTAGTTTGCTGCAGGATGTGGGCATCCCCAGCACTGGAAGAAGCTGGGGGAGGATTTATCCTCTCTCGAGTGACTCTGGGTTCCTTCCACATCTGTGACAGGCTTCTCTGAACTTCACTGTTGCAGCACTTAGGGCTTCATCTTGGACAGCATTTCTACAGAGCTGAGAAGACCTGAGATGGCTGCATGCCTTCCAGCCCCGCTTTGGGTGCGGGTGTCTCAACACACGTTGGAGCTGCCGGCGTGCTGCTGGCAAACAGGACCTTTGGCTTGTGTTCAGTGCCTTCATCAGCAGGGATTAGTGTGCATTACATCTAGGAGGAAATTAACCCCAAAAGCCTTTCCAGAGTGAAAAGCTGGAGGGCTTCTCTGTTCAAGGCAGTGAAAAGCTGTTAGGGCTCTAATAGAATAATCTGCTGCAGCACGGCTTCTGTTGGAAGCTTGGCTTGGCTTTCCCTGCTGACTGGCCATCATCCCTGCTTCTCTTATACACTGCTGCTTTGTAGTTCTGTGATTTGGGGGGACAGGAACTGTTTGAGGGTGGGGTTTACATGCTCAGATTGCATAGAGATTAAAAGCAGAGGCCGAGCGCTTTCAGCCTTATTGAACCATTAAATGTGAGCAGTGAGTACTATGAAATAGCTACTGAGCAAACAAGCAACAGTGTTCGTGCCAAACACCCGTGATTACATGGTGCTGTCACCCACAGACCCTCAGGACTGCAACCCCTTGGTCTCTGTGCAGGCCTATGTAACAACTGCAGCTTTAATTTCTGTTTAGATCCAACTCTTCTTTCCCCATCTGTTTCCAGTGTGGAAATAGGCGAGAGCGTACGTGGGGAGGACGTCTACATTGTGCAGAGTGGCTGTGGGGAAATCAATGACAATCTGATGGAGCTCCTTATCATGATAAATGCCTGCAAGATTGCCTCAGCCAGCAGAGTCACAGCTGTCATCCCTTGCTTCCCTTATGCTCGGCAGGACAAAAAGGACAAGGTAAGGGATTCAAGAAGGGGTTCTGCTGGGGGAAGATATGTGCACGCTTGGAGAGGCCGGCAGGCCTGCCTGGCTGCCAGGGTTTAGCTGGAATTGAATATGTGGAGGAAGAGATAAAACTTAATTTAACTTAAACCTGAGGGCATCGAGCTGCAGATTCATCTCCACAAAGATGCTTGGAAATACACCAACCTGTAATCAAAGCTGATGAAAAGATGTGGTGTTAATGAGTACTTTTAGTAGCTGCTTGTGAATCATTGCCTAGAGGTGGAGGACTCACATCTTGATGAAGGAGTTAAACTTGTCTTAAATAGTGTTGTGTTCTGTTTTTCTGTCCCAGAGCCGAGCCCCGATCTCTGCCAAGCTGGTTGCAAACATGCTGTCTGTGGCAGGAGCAGATCACATAATCACAATGGACCTGCACGCATCTCAGATTCAGGTAGGAACTGAAATCAGGAAGCACTTAGCTGCTCCCATCTCAGCCTGTTTACTGCCTTGCAGGCTTTCCTGTCATCTGCTTTTTTTAGCTACAGCAGCAGTCAGCAGTTAAGAGCACAGGGCTGGAAGGGAGTTGTAGGGTCAGTTTGAAGGGGGGTGGGGAGGTGGGCAGTAGGTTCCTCTGTAAATAAGATCGTAGCTGCTCTCAATTAGACCAAGTGTAACAAGCCATGTATAAATGATGGCTTAGTAAATGATCCGTGCAACGTGGTCACCTTATGGGGGCACTCTGTGTTCTTAATTGGTCCTGGGAGGAGTTTCAGATGGAGAATGGTTTTATTTAGTGCTCTTAAATATTGAGCAGAACTTCCTGATGCAGGAAAGTCAGGGAGGAGCAAGCAGCGCTGCCACAGTGCAGGTAACAGTGCTGCTGCCCTGAGGTTACCACACCCTCCAGGTGTTGCTGGCACAGCTGCTTATGAGCATTCATTTGACCAGGACAGTTATATGAAAGCGTGCTGCTGATGAGATGGGCAACTCTGCTTGTATTCATTCCACCCGTCCTCTACGGCTGGCTTTGATCCCTTCCCAAGCTGCTGGTGAACAGAAAACAATGGGTTTGCTGGAAATGAGCCATCTCAACAGAGCAATTGGAATTTTGACCAGGGCTTGCTTTGGAACAGCAGGAGCTGTTTAGCAGGGAAAGGAGGGACAGCGAGGTGGTGTTACTCTGGCTTCTTTCCACCTTGAACAAGCAGTGAGACCAAGAAAACAGTTTACACCTGGATGGTTGTAGCATATTTGTTGTGTTGGTGCAAGTGTTTTGAGTCCTGAGAGGTGGGCTATGTACTTCCTGGTGAAGTAGGTGGGTTTGCTCTCATCTTAATCACTGAAAACACAGCCACTCACATGTCGGTGTGAATTCTGGTGTGGTGGTTGCCCACAAATGCTTCATTTCAGATAGAAAATGTGTGAGAGTGCAGCAGTGGGTGTCTCGGAGCAGCAATGCCTGCTGTGGGGGTCACCTTTCAGCAGCAGCAGTGATGAGATTGAGTTGAATAATTGCTTTTGTGAAGATCCTTGTCCACCATGTCTGGTTTCAGCCTGGTTCTTGGTTAGCAGAAAAGGATGTATGGGGTTGCTGAGCCTAGAAATGATGGTAGGAAGGATCAGTTTCCCTGTAACTTGAATGTAAGACCTGTTGTGCTGGGTACTCCCTCCCCACTCCTACCCATTGCTCCCCGTCCAGCATTAACTTGCAGCTTTTAGTGACCTTTGAGGTTTACCTGGAGCAGTCTGCTGGATCAGCACACAGTTGTGCAACCAGGTGCATTGCTGTTTTGATGTTAGTTTTCTGTACCACTTGAGATAGAACTAATTCCATGTTGTAAAAGTATCAGCTGTTAAGTGCTACTTATACTGCTAAACTGGTTCCAGTCTTACTGCTGTTCTGTATATCCCAAAGGCCACTGTCATTCTATTGAGAGAAGCAGAAAGGGAAGCAGAAAATGCTGTGGCTGTGTGCCTGATAACATAGCAGTCATCTTCCAATCTCTGGTCTTGGTATGTGACCTTCAGCTGCATCTGTTCCTGTCATATTTCTTGCAGGGCTTTTTTGACATCCCTGTTGATAACTTGTATGCTGAACCTGCTGTGCTGAAATGGATCAAAGAGAATATTCCTGAGTGGAAGAACTGCACCATTGTTTCACCAGATGCTGGTGGAGCCAAGAGGTAAGCTGTCAGAGCAAGCAGAGATGCTGCTTCATCTACCTGAATTCCTGAGCATGCTTGTAGCTGGCTGTGACCCTGCTCTGAAGACATTCGCCCTTGCTACAGCTAGGAAAGAGCAGTCCATTACTCTTCCTGGGGAATGCTTAGAAGGTTTTTTGAGCTACTTGGAGAATGAAATAGATTCTAGAATCACAGTTGCATAGGTAGGAGTTGGCCAATTACTTCATCCCATGGACTAAAACTGATCTTTAGGAAGGGAATTATGCATGTTGAAGGAAAGGAGCATGTAGCTCATGTTCCTATGCCAAGACAAGGTAACTCCTGCTGGTGAATACTGCATTTCCATCTAGGCTGTTCTCTCTGTGGTATTTTCTTGCTTTATTGCTCTTAATTTTAATTGCTTGCTATAGTTTCAGCCTGCTGCTGCTCGTCCTCTTCTCTGGGAGCAAAGATGATAGACTGTTCCTTTCTTAAGAGCAGCAGCATATGTCACAGCACATTTGTGCTTAGATAGTCTGTCAGTCTCCCATCTTTCTGCAGATGAACAGCAGTTTGTGGGCAGTTTGGAATGGTGTCAGATTAGTCTGCTTCTGTGTAGTGGTTACATGTGAGCAGCAAAGTAGAGCAAGTGTATTCTTGAATCCAGGAGACTTGTTGTCTAAAATGTTGGTGTGTGCTGACCTGATCCACACACTATGATTGCAGCCATCTGCTACAAAGAACCAAACTGGGTGCCTTCCTGCAGCAGTGTTGTGGCCCAGGTGGGCTGGTCAGGGCCTTCTGTATGTTCAGTTCCTTGTTGTGTAATGCAGGCCACAAAGTGCCAAGTCAGCTGGCATCACCTGACTTCTGACCAGTAATGCTTTTACATCACTGTTCATCAGTAGCAGTACATAAAGTCTGAGTCCCTCCAGGAAAGGTTTTCTGTGGTCACTTTTAACAATGGGGAGGAGTGAGCAGATGTGGTGACAGCTTCTTTTACTGCAGTCTTAGTGTCTTTTTCAGTTCTAGAAGAGATCTGATTGAAGCTACTGTGGAGTTAAGTGTGGTTTGGAAACTGTTCTCTCTTCAGAGTGACCTCCATTGCAGATCGATTGAATGTAGACTTCGCCCTCATTCACAAGGAGCGCAAGAAAGCCAACGAGGTGGATCGTATGGTGCTGGTGGGTGATGTGAAGGACAGGGTGGCCATTCTGGTGGACGATATGGCAGACACGTGTGGCACCATCTGTCACGCTGCAGACAAGTGAGTAGGGCTGGCTGGTGCTTTCCTCAGTTGAAAAAACCAACTGCTGTTAGGGATAGCTAATGAATTCATTGATTTGCATGTGACATTTCACAAGGTAGGATCATGGAATCATAGAACGGCCTGAGTTGAAAAGGACCACAGTGCTCATCCAGTTCCAACCCCCTGCTGTGTGCAGGATCACCATCCAGCAGCCCAGGTTACCCAGAGCCACATCAAGCCTGGCCTTGAATGCCTGCAGGGATGAGGCATCCACAGCCTCCTTGGGCAACCTGTTTCGGTGCATCACCACCCTCTGGGGGAAAAACTTCCTCCTGATATCCAACCTGAACCTGCCCTGTCTCAGTTTAAAACCATTCCCCCTTGTCCTATCACTGCCCACCCTCTCGAACAGCCATTCCCCCTCCTGTTTATACACTCCCTTCAAGTACTGGAAGGCCGCAATGAAGTCACCCTGGAGCCTTCTCCAGGTTAAACAAGCCCAGTTCCCTCAGCTTCTCTTCATAGGAGAGCTGCTCCAGCCCTCATAAAAAATAATGAAAAGTGTAGCTGAACTTCCAGCTGTATGAGTAGCTGGGTGCTCTCTCTTATTTGAAAGCAGTTTGTATCACAGTATGGCTGGTGGGTATTGCTCTCAATGGTGAGTGTAGTGATGTTTGATTTCTTGCACTTGAGTTTATTGTAGGTAGGTTGCCATAATTGATTCTGATATAATTAAATGCTGTCTCAACCATCACCTTAATATCACGCATCTGTATTTCTATTAGCAGTGAGCTTTCCAGGCTTTGTTATTAGCCATCTACCCTAGAAAAGCCAGCACTTGGTAAAACACCTGCCCCTTGTGTTGGCAGAAGTCACAGAAGGTGGATCTGTGTGTTACAACCCAGATATCCCAGGGCTGATGAGTGTTGTTGCAATGTGTAACTTGTTTCTAATAGATTCTGCGGTACTTGTTTGACTGTTTGCTTCCCCACATGGCCTTGCTTACCCCTTGCCCTGCACCTGTGTCATTTTAATGCTGGCTAGTAATTCCTCATCCATCTCTTTTCTTTCCCCTGCTCATAGGCTCGTGTCAGCTGGAGCCACCAAAGTTTATGCCATCTTAACTCATGGGATCTTTTCTGGGCCGGCGATTTCTCGGATCAACAATGCCTGCTTTGAGGCAGTGGTGGTCACAAACACGATACCCCAGGAGGACAAGATGAAGCAGTGCCCTAAAATCCAGGTGAGCATCTCCTCCTGTTTCTTCTTGTGGATGGTCTATGTACACCAATACTGTGTAGTATGTACAGTAGTATCATCGGACTGTAGTTTCCCAGCACTGACCAGTGTCCTTTACTAATTGCTGAGAGTTAGCAGACCTGTTACACTGATGAAAGGCACCTGCTTATCCACTTAGACTTCTACATTTAAGTCATTGTTTCAGTGCTCGCCTTACCTAGAGCAGATCACTGATCACGTGGGGTGCACAGTGTATGCAAGCAGTTGTTACTCCTGCATAGGGTGGGTACTGCATGTGAAGGGCATGTACTCAAGCAGAAAGCAGGAGGTAGGAAGTTCTCAAGTTGATAATGACGATAACCTCATCACAGTAGGGAAAGGTACAAGCCTTGTTTTCCCACAAAAGAAAGGACAGAAGCAACTGTCTGGAAGGATTTCTGGTCTATGTGGGAAAAGCTTTGCTCTTGCTGCCTCTCCTGATGCCCTTGGGAGATCAGAGAAGCTACTGAGTTCATAATAACAAGTGTGTGTGTGGGGGGGGAAAATGCATGATTTGAAAGGCTGTGTCTACTTCAAACACTGCCTTGTACTTCCAGGCCTACACCAACCCTTTATGTGGATTTCTTTATCCAGATGTCCCTTTTGTGAGAAGGTGTTTTGTGCAGGGGAAAGGTATGGGAAAACAGTCTGTATGAGTGGAACAGCTAAAAGTGACCTAAGAGGGAGCTCAGCCTCATTCCATGTACATGCTGTGCTGGTTGGGCTGAGGGCAGGTAGCAGCTCCACAACACAGTGCTCAGGTACTTAGAAAAGATAAAGGAAACCACTTTGCTGTCCACATGAAAATAGGCAGCTGTGAAGATACTGCTGTAGTGCACGCAATCAAGGATGTCCTCAACACTGATTCCCAGCACAAATCTATAGAATGAAGGCATGTGAGATGACTGGAGCAGTTCAACAGGCTGTCATGTCAGTCTTACAGTAACCTCTGCTGCTCAGTGTTTGGACATAATGAACTGTAGCAGTTGTTAGTCCCATGTTCTGTCTGCTGCTGCAGCTCTTAGGGGTTTTTTTTTTCCTCCTTCCTTCCTAAGCAAATTATCCAGAAAAAAGGATGTTAAATATGAATTTCACTTAATTCATGCACCACATCAGTAGTGCTGCTTAGAGACTGCAGTGTACTGAAGTGTTTGATGCCAGAGTTCAGAGCTGGAGTGTGAGCCTTGATTTTTCTTCTCTGCTGTTAACTGCTTTACCCCACCAGGTGGAGCCAGCACAGTAACTTGGCACTGAACCAGAGGACTGTAGCTTCATTTCTGATAAAACCTCGTAGTGGCAATGGTAAAGCCTCGTGACTCAAGGGTAGTAATCTTGGTCTTGCTGTAAACTCCCTGAACTTCTCTGCAACCTACAAACCAAATGAGATAGTCCCAGGCTATGTGGAATAGGGTAAAAGTCTAAGGAGTCTCTCAGCAGAGAAAGGCAACAGACTGTCATCAAATATCTCTTGTAGTGCTGTATGTACAGGATCTTCAGAGGGACAGGGAAGTAAATCCCTACATCATGAGGAGTTGTAGTTTGTCTCCATCTGATCCGTGACAAGTTTGGGGCAGTGAGTTCACTCTTGAGGTGTTGTTTCTTGTCTCATCAACCATTCTCACAGGTTTGATATTTCTTTCCTCTCCAGGTGATCGACATCTCAATGATCCTTGCGGAAGCCATCAGGAGGACTCATAATGGGGAATCAGTCTCCTACCTATTCAGCCATGTCCCTTTATAACAACTGTTGCCAGCTTCTGCTTGTATGGCTTTTTTTTTTTTTATTTTATTTTTAAAAAACCAAAACTTGTTCAGCTTGTTGTAAAGTCCAGTAGAAGACTCTGCTTGTTCCAGTGCAGTTCTCCACAGCTCCTCCTGCTTTAAACCAGGCTTTTACTGGCTCTGACCCCAGCACTGGGAGGCTGGGCCATAAAACTCATCTCTGTAACACTCCAGTTCTGCCAGCAGCCCCGTATGTGGGGGCTCATCAGTAGGATTGGCTCAATACTGCAGATCTGTGGAGAGCAGGACTGACACATGGCACATTGCCACAATTGGTTTTGGAGGGAGGGAGGGTGGGGAGAGGGTTTGTCTGTTGGCAGGGTTAGGTGACCTGTTGTACACACACCTTGAATTGTTTGGGAAGTAGATCACCCTAGGACATGTGGGTCTGGATGTACAAGAGCCCAAGAGACTGCTCTTATTGCTTTACACGTGCCAGCTCTTAAGGAGGGATGAGGAAGGCCTGTGTCTTGGCCAAGCTGTGACCATAGCCGAAGCCCTGGGGACACTTAGGAATGTTTCACACCTGGAGGTGGTTCAGCTACACCTTCCTCCTACGAAGGGAGTTGCTCCTTGGGCAAGTATTCTACTCCCTCTTATGCAGAGGAAACCTGCAGGTTGTGGGCTGTAGGTTTTAGGGTAGATTAAAACCAGTTCCTCCATTTCACAAGCTCCCATTAGCTTTGCTGCTGACTGGAGGGCTGCTGTTGTGTGCTGTAGCTGCACCTGGACATGCTGTGCACATGTACCTTGGTCTGTTTGCACCAGTACTCTGGTCACTGAGCCTCTCCACCCCACAAAAGCTTGGCTTCTGGCAATGGGTTGAAGGGGCTCTTGTTACACAGCACTGGGAAAACTGCAGATCCAAAACCAATCTACTGGGCAGTGAGGTGTCCAAAAGGAAAATACCAAACTAGAGTTAGCTGAGGCTCTGGGGTGTAAAAATAAGTATCATCCAAAACTTGAACACATAGTAGCTGTACCAGACAATCTTAATATATTAAGTGTCTCCTGGACTTATGGTGTTACAGGCCAAGCTGTTTTATGCTCTGGTTTTTTATAAGCACTCCTCCTTGAGTTGTTTGTGAGATGGGGAAGGGAAAAGGGAAAAGAAGGAACTCGAGATCACTTGCTGGGGTAACCAGCGTGGCATTGGGAAGGGTGTAAGTGGAACTGACTGAGAAGAAGGTGGGTCAAGATCTGGGGAAGTAACTACTTCAGCTGTGCCTTTTAATGTAAACTTCTCCCCTCTCCCTTCCTGGAATCCCTGTCCTGTGGCAATGTTAACACTTCTATTACAGTGTAGGGTTGTTGTTGTGGTTTCTCTTTTATTTTTGTATAACAATTGGTGTTTGTCTGGAAAGTGTGTCCCTTGCTTTGCTTTGCATCCTGCACTGAGCTGTGCCGAGAGCCCAATTCCTGCCTCCTGCTTTGGAGCCCTGCTGCTGCACTGCCAATGCCTCAAGAGCTGAGAGCCAGGACGTCAGAGCAGCAGTGTGAGGATTTTCAGCAGCATTTGTGTTTAAATATGTGACCTGATGAAGGAATTAAACTTTTATTTAAAAAACAACCAACCAACCAACCCAACAACACATAGCCTCTGCCTGTAAGTGCCTTTACAACCCCTGCAGAATGGTGTGCATCCTCCGAGTTAGGCCACTTGTGATGTAGGTATGTGCTTTGGAAGGGACCTTGGTGGGTCACCTGGCTTAGCAGCAGGGCTGACTGCAAGGTTCTGCTTTGCTGTGCTCACACTGCACAGGACAGCACGCTTAGGACTGAGCTGCTGGGAGTGGTGGCTTTTGTCTGTGTCTGATTTTGTGCACTTAGGCTGTTCTGTGCAGTTTGTTCTATTTGGTTGCAGATTTGTTCACATCAGTGTTGAGCTGTGGTAAAACCTGAATCGTTGAGCAAGCATGAGTGAAGAATTGCGCATCGAGTTAATGATTTGAGACAGCAGGACTGCTCTGAGAAGCACCTGTTTACGTAAACAACAGCTTTGTTTCTCATTGTAGATCCAGAAAGTGTAAGTGAAATGGAAGGGAAAGAGATGGCAGCTCTAGGGAAAGCTCTTTGACTTCAGAGCAGTCTTTGTGCCCTGGGCTGGACCATCTCATCAGGAGCTGCGGCCTCAGGTGGACTTTGAAGACCGCTGCTATGATTCCTCTTTAAAAGACTTCAGTACTGAGCAGTGAATACCTGAACTGTGGGTTTCCCACCCCAAAGTGGGCAGGGTGGTGGTGGTGGTGTGGGTCTCCTGAGGGTGATGGAACAGGTTTGATCTTCCTTGAGAACATGAGCTTCACAGCCCAAGGTTCTCAACAGGGCTCTATCAGCGGGCTCCTAACGCTGCAGCTGTGCCTGCCCTGTGTCCTTAGGTGCTTTAATTAAAGCTGGCTGTGCTGGGGGCGGCGGATCGTCCCCGCTTTGTGCCAGACAAAGAGCTGCAGGGGCCGAGCTGCTCTCCGCTCCCCCCCGGCGCTGCGCTGCTGGTGGCCGCGGGCACCGAGAGCGGAGGGGCTTTGTACCCACCCCCCCCATCCCCGCTGCGGGGCCGCGCCGCATCGCAGCACCCCGCTCCGTCCTGCACACGGCGCCCAGCGCACACAGCCGCACCCTCCTTCCGCGCCGCGGGGCATCTCGGGAGTTGTAGTTCTTTAGAGCGCTCCAGGCGGCGGCGGCAAGCGGAGAGCGGACTGTGCTTCCCAGCGTGCACCGCGGGCGGCGGAGCAGCCAATGGGAGCGCGGGATGGGCGGCGGCCGGGGTATATAAAGCACCGCCCCACGCGGCGCGGTTCAGCCTCACCTGGGGACGCGGAGCGGAGCAGCGGGCGGGAGCGGACAGCGGCACACGGGTACGGGGCGGGGCGCGGTGCTCAGCGTTACGGCACGGGGGGTCACACGGTCCGTTCGGGGCCGTCACGCGGGGTCCCCACGCTGGGTGCGGGGAGCGGCGGGCCCCGCCCTGCGCTATTGTCCGCGGTGGGAAGCGGGCGGCGGGTCTTTGTTTGCGTGGTGCTCCGTGCAGCCCCGCACCGGACCGCTCTGATAACAGCAGGGGGGTCTCACAGGCAAAATGTGCGACAAACCGGACCTGTCCGAGGTGGAGAAATTCGATAAGAAGAAGCTGAAAAAGACCAACACGGAGGAGAAGAACACGCTGCCCTCCAAGGAGAGTGAGTGCAGGGGCATGGAGCCGGGGATGGGGGCATGGAGCCGGGGATGGGGGCATGGAGCCGGGGATGGGGGCATGGAGCCGGGGATGGGGGCATGGAGCCGGGGATGGGGGCATGGAGCCGGGGATGGGGGCATGGAGCCGGGGATGGGGGGCTCGGGGGGCTGCCCGGCCACGGCCACGGCTCGAGGAGCGGGTATCTGAGCGCTGATCTCACTGCTGAGGAATCCGTGGGGAGAGGCGGACGGGGCAGCTGAGAAAAACGCACCCGAGGGCGGAAGGGGGATGGGGGGGTTGGGGGGAATGTGCCGTACCGCCATAGGGACAAAGCGCTGCCGTGGGTCACAGCCCCTGCCCTGGGTTGGGGTGTCCCGGTGTGAAGCTGCAGGAGGATGCTCGGTGCGCTCTGCCTGCTGCTCTTGGGTTCAGACAATAAACCCTATCGCCGTCTCCGATGGGAGCTCCTATGGAGCAGCAGCGGGGATTAATGGACCCGTCTCTTCTCTTACAGCCATCGAGCAGGAGAAGGAATGTGTGAAGTCTTCCTAGAGCGATGGTCTGGCAGGAAGAGCCGCCACTCGATTGGTTTTTGTTAGCTTGTTCTTTTTCCTTTTCTATGAATTAAATCATCCGTTTTTTTTGTTGGGTTTTTATTCCTTTAACTTCCATCATGTGCACGTCTAAAGACCAGCCGTATCTGCTAACCCACTGCCCCACCTCGCTGGCAGCTTTGGTGAATGGGGGACACAAAACGTGCCCCCCCCCCAGGTCCATCAGCCCAACCCCATGGGTGCTGCCCAGCTGACCTTGCTCTGATGCAGGGGCTGCAGAGGCTCGTGGGGGCAGAGCTCTGCACTGTGGGGGAGCAGCATCCTTTCTGGCCAGCCCGTGGCCTCGGTGTGTCTCACATCCTTTTCACTGCTGGTGTTCTGTAGCCTCACTCACTATTTGTCTTCCTTGGGGAAAAAAAAATAATGAGAAGTTTATTATAAAATAAAACAAAAGTATAACGACCTTCCTCTGCTTTGTGGCTTCTTCCCTTGGGATTATTCATGTGTAGCCTTGGGCGTTGGAAGGGCAGGGTTGGAGGGTTGGCATTGCTCAGAGGGATCCCTACAGCAGCAACCCAGCTCAGGGTGGGGACTGAACCTGCTCTGAGCAGTTGGTGTCCTCTGCCCCAAGCACTGCTGCAGGGCTGGGCTGGAGGTTCCTGTGCTGGCCCAGGTCCCACGGGTGCTGGGTCCATCCCCTTGCTGCCCGGTGCAGCCCTTCCCTTACCTGCTTCATCCCCTGCCCTTGGCTGAAGGAACTTTGCAGCCCCCAGGGCTGGGTTTGGTACCTCTCAGCTGTTCCTGGCCCGGCACAGTGAGGTTCTGTGGGCGTTCCCAGGGCTCTGCTGTGGTTTCCCAAGATTTCTTCATCTTCTCCAGGGTCGCCTGCCAGGCTGCTGTGCCCGCAGAGATGGGAGCAGACCGACCAACAGGGGCAGGGAGG
This sequence comes from Coturnix japonica, assembly GCF_054131305.1. Taxonomy (NCBI): domain Eukaryota; kingdom Metazoa; phylum Chordata; class Aves; order Galliformes; family Phasianidae; genus Coturnix; species Coturnix japonica. Next base: position 10,390,233 of record NC_140666.1, read on the forward strand.
TAGCAGCTGCCTCACCCAAACCCTGTTACCATCAGTTCTGAGGGCAAAGAACCACGAATGTCCCCATTGCAGGAGGAGGGCTAGCCGGTAATGGGAGGTCCATTACAGAAAAGCTCTTTCCACCAGCACTGCCCCCCTTCCCTACCCTGGACCTTTTTCACCCCAGCACCAGCTGGCTGTGTAGGCAGCTGCGGTGCCGGCCAGGCTGGTGGCCCCAACCTATGATGGCTTTGGCAGCGTGGGTGCAGGTGATTCTGTGCCGTGTGGTCACCATCCCCGAGGGGCTGAGTGCCACGGTCCCTCGTGTCCTGTGTGTATCCCTCCCTCCCCGCTGGGCCCCCGTCCGGCTGTTCTGGGGCGGTTTCCTCCCATGGCTTTATCGGCTGTGAAGGAGGGAGGAGGCGGCTGAGTCACCGGCGGGAGGAATTTGGGCTCTGCAGGACAAATACCTGGTGAGCAGCAGCACGGGGCCGATTCGGCTCAGGGCTCGTGGCTGGGATGGGTGCCTGCCCTCCCTCCCTCCCCTGGGACTGACTCAGCCGGGAGGGGATTTGGCCCCATAGGTTTGCAAGGAGATAATCTCCGGGCGTTGCGATAAGGCGAAGCCGTGCTCTGGGCTTCACAGCCATGCAAATCTGCAGCTCCTCTGTGTGCAGGGCAGAGCTGTCACCCAGCAGGGTGCCATGGGGCTGCATCCTCTTTCTGTACAAGCACAGCTGCAGGGAGGGTGAGCGAGCAAACATGAGCTGCAAGGGAAAACCTGCGTGCACAGGAGGTGTTTGGAAGCAGCCATGCATGCACGCATGGTGTGTGCACAGTGCAGGTGTGAGCTCGGTAGGAAGGGAAAGCAAAGGGGATGCAGCAGTGAGTGAAAGCAATGAGCTGCCAGCAGCACTGAGCGCAGTGCTCAGCACGCATCAACACCTCCCCAAGAAGCCGAGAAGTTATTACTGCTCTCAAAATAATGCCCGGGAGGTCAGCTTTACGAACAGCAGCTTGCTCATCCCCACTGAGCGAGGGCTTAGCACGTAATAATATGAAGCTGGTGCACTCCCAGTTCCCTGCCCTCTTAGCTACAGCCCGGGCAAGCAGAGCCCTTCAGAGGCTCTGGAGGTGCATGTTCAGCATGGGGAGCTTTGTGCTGAACCCCACATTGCTCTGAGCATGAGGAAGGGATGGCAGCCGCCCCTCTGTGTGCCTTTGCTCTGCACCACATATGCAGCAGTGACCAACAGCTCCAGAGTGGCCAGAATTGCTCCTCAGGGCCGCCCAGCACATTGCATGCATTCCCCTGGCGTGCCATGAGCAGAGGGGAGTGCTGTGATGGGGAAGGCAGCTCTGGTGACACGTGGCAGTTGTGGCTGGGTAGGGGCAGCTGACGGCGAGGAGCTGTGCTGTATTTAGGGAAGCAGCTGCCTCACATAGGAGACATTGTTTATGGTCTTTCTCCCCTTTCCTCGGTGCTTTATTACAAAGGATTATGGCATGAAAAGTGGTTTTGTTCCTGTGCTCCCCCTGCCCGGCCCCTCTCTGTGATTTATCCCCATTTTGGGCAGCAGCTGCAGCACCCTGAGGATGTGAGAGTGAGGTGGAGGTTCTGACCTGCACACAGCAATGCCCAGCAGGAAGGTGAAGGGCCAGACAGGGATTGCAGGTGATCACCTGAAGTTACCTCTATCACCAGGTGGTAGCCAAGCAGACACAGAGCCGTGCAGCAGCAGTGGGGCTTTGAGATGGGAAAAGAGCAAGGAATGAGGGCAGGGTGGACATGCCCCCAAAGCTCCCCTCCAGCATTGCTTTGGGGCACTTCCTTCCCACTGTCGGGATGCTGCAGCCACCTCCAGCTCCATCCCATGCCCACACTGTGGTGACTCCACCTATCCCCAGTGCAGGGCCATGTCCCAGTGTGAAGCAGTGATGTGATGCCTGCCAGCCACCCCCACAGCTTTCCAGGAACCAGCACAGGACTGATGGGCAGCAGATAAACGTGCAGCAACAGCTTCCCCTGTGCTGCATCTTCCAAACAACAGCCGTGCTTATGCACCTACCTCCAGGTACAGTTCAGGCTGCTGCCTCCTCCCGTAGTGCTGCTGTGCTGCCCTCTGCATTTCCAACTGCTCTGCTCGATGTTATCCATGGCTTTGTTCCCTGTATCGCTGCTGTGCTGCATGGAAAGGCACGGCTGAGGCCATGCACGGTGCAGGGAGCCGGTGTGTGAGTGGTGCAGAGAGAAGGTGAGATTTGGAGCAAGCAGTAGAGCAGGGGGGGCTGGCAGAGGGCTCAGAGGCAGGAGGGGAGCAGCCGGGTGCTGGCGGTGCTGGTGGTGCCCGCAGGCTGGCTGGCAGTGAGCCCAGATCAAGGGGCATTGCAGGAGGAATTGCTCAGGGGGGATGGAATGGACACACGCAGGGTGAGGAGGGCAGCACTGGCCGAATAATAGGAAAAGCCATCAGGTGAGCACAAAGGCTGCAGCAGCGCTGCTATCCGCGGGTTGGAATGGTGTAAGAACCTCACTTCTGCCTTCCTATCCTCCAGAGCCACCTGAGGGGTGAGCTGTGGTTGGGAAGTGAGGCACAAGCACCTCACCATTGGCTGTGCCTGCCCTCCCACTGCAGCACCCAGCACCCCAAGGGTGCATCCCCAGCACCCAGCCTGCAGGCAGCACGTGCTCCCACACCCCAGGGCCTGAGCGGCGCAGGGACGAGCCCACGCTTGCAGTGCTGTGTCTCAGAGAGGCAGCTCAGCCACCCAGGCGTGTTTCTTCTTGCTGCTCCCAAATGCAGCTCCAGCATCCCAGCACGGTTAGTGTGAGGATGTGCTGTGATGAGCCGGGCAGAGCCCCTCCCAGCCCCCTCCCCAGCACTGCAGCTCCTCGTGTTACCGGATTGTCCGGAGCAGTTGTTGTGCCTGGGAGCTGCCGGGTGTTGGGGGAGCAGCTGCAGAGCTGCTTGCTGGGTCCAGAGAAAGCAGGAGGAGGCTGGAGGTCCAGCTGCAGTGCGGGGCATGCAATGAGCTCCTCGGGGCTCAAGCATCCACCGCAGGAGCTCCCTGTGGTGCTCACACCTCAAATCTGATCCTTTCCATGCAGAACGCACTCGGGTGCACGTTATGCAGCAGGTGATGCTGAGCAGCCCCAGCTCCTCACACAGCCCAGCGGGGCGGAAGGCAGAGCAGGAGTGGGAACCCTCAGAGTGGGGAAACTGAGGCACGGTGCCCCCGAGCCGTGGACAGCAGGGGATGGATGCTCAGCACGGCCGGCAGACACGGGCTGGGCGTGGCCTCTCTTATCAGTGGCCGTGGTTATCACTGACCACGCCTTATTTGCGGCTGGTCGGAGGTGCGCATGCACCGCGCATGCCCCGGACGGGCCGGCATCTGCCCCCGGTGGGTCGGGTCGGTGGGCGGCGGCGGCTGGAGGCCGGTAAGGGCGGGCGGGCGGGCGGGCGGGGGGCGGCGGTACCCCCAGCATCCCTCCCTGGGATCACACATTCCTCCTCAGCCCCAAGCATCCCTCTCTGGCCCCGCACATCCCCCAGCGCTGGGTCCCCAGGGGGCTGTGAGTGACCCGTCCCGTCCCCCTGCAGGGGTCTGGGGAAGGGCTGTGCTGTGCTGTGCTGACCCCATGGCACGGCGTGTTCCTTAAGGCTTCATGCCGGCACGAGCCGTGCTGCGGGTCCCGTTCTGCTCTTGGGATGCTGACGCTTTGCTTTGGTCCCGCTGGGTTGCACGGCTGCTGCTCAGGTGTCCGCAGTTTGTTGTGCTGGGTGGTGTGTGGCTGGGGGTATTTCTGTGCAGGGGAAGTGAAATCGGGAGCTTTCAGTTTGCAGCTCTGCAAAGCAAAAGCAGAAGTTTCTGATTTTGTGGCTGAAAGAGCTCTGAAAAGAGAGGAAATAAAGTTGAGCAGGGCCTGCTGTAGTTGGTGGGGGGAGCTTTGGGGCTTGGAAGGAATAGAAATGCTGCTGTGAGCAACGTCAGACCCCCCATCACAGCCCCGTACCAGCTGGTGGCATCACTCAGCAGCACCGCATCTCCTCACCCTGCCCAGGAATGTGGGCTGTGGTGTAAGGGAGCAGGTTGTGCTTCCTTCCATAGCAGGCTGCTGCCAGCTGGCTCACACTGGGGGCAGAGGATCCAGGTACGTGTTCCATTCTCAGGTCAGATGCAGTGTGAGGGCAGGCAGGCCAGGCAGGTCAAAGCTGTTTCCTGGATGAAGGTAAGGCATGGGTTGCACAGGCTGTGCACTCATGCCAGTGTTCCTTCCTTTCCTTCTTCTCTTACTTTAACATCTTTGCCCCGGTCAGAAATTATCTGTGTTCTGTTACACCTAAGGCAAGGGAGACTGTGCCCTCACACCTTGTTCCTGGCTGCTTTGCTTACCAGTGCTGTGCTTTTGGCACCCCAGACCTCATCCGTTGTTTGTCCAGCCTGGCTCAATGTTACAGCTTCAAAGGCAGCACACTGAGCCCAGCTGCAGCATCCTCACTGACTGCTGTTTGTTTTGTAGTGACTGTCATGCTGGAGGAAGGCGTTCCCTGGCCGGTCCTGGAGACAGAAGTGCTGTATTTCTAGAGCAGGTATGGTACAGACAGCAGCAAAACGAACTTCTTATTCCTTGTCAGAGCTCTACCTTCAATCCCTGGATGTGGGAGGGTTTGTTGACATTTGGTCTTTTCTCTTGTGCCCGCTGACTAAGGCACAGGTGATATTGGGCTTGTTGCTATGTGAACTTGCACCTGTGCCTTGCAAAAAGCAGAGCCAAAAAAGAGCAGCAGAGGAGCCAGGTCTCTGCATATGGAAAACTCCTTCCGAGCTGTAGGGTTTGTGCCCAGCAAACAAGCACAGCTTTATGTGTAAGGTGAGTCAGCGTGCTTGGGGTGATTAAGGACGGGTTTGCTGGGTATTGATGTTAGGCCTGCATGCTTCTTACATCCCCCCAGTCAAATGGGAGGAATGAGTTAGCCAGTGATTGCACAGTAAAAAGGAAGGCCTGGCTGTGGTGATTCCTGCTGCTGGTTGGCTTTTGCTGTGCCAGGCTGAGGACACAGGCAATGAGAGGTGTTTACCTGACATTGGCATGTTTGACAGAACGAGATAAGCTTCCAGATACACCAAGTACTTGACAGAGGTGATGTAATCGGAACATCGCTGTCTCAATAGCTGCTGTCACCTTGTGCTTCATGCAGGGAGCTGCTGCTTCCATTTCAGACCTGATGAAGGAGTTGTGTGCCAGGCTGCTTGCCTAAGTGCCAACCCTGCCAGGTGCTCTAACAAGAGGGATCACCTTCTTTTTCACAGGCTTGTTCAGAAATGAAGATAGCAATGCTTTGTCCTATTTATTGCTGGGCACCCCCAGCAAAATCCAGGAGCTGAAGTTTTGCTTTGTTCTTCCCCTGAAATCAGAGAATATTATTCTGTGTGCTCTGCTTGAAATCTGAAGTGGGCTTCCAGTTCTTCCATCTTGGGAACACCAGAGTATCGGGGAGGGCCACAAACGTTGTGTTCTTTATTCCAGTGTGCTCCATCATCTTGGCACCGTGCTGCTCAGTTTCTGAAGGGGGGAGAGGCATCTGGGGGAGATTCCAGGGCTGTGGGTTTAAGTCCTTCAGCCCTACTAAATACATGTGGAGACAAAGCCAGTTTCTCAGCACAGGAGCCAGGAGTTTTGGGTCATCAGCTGTGTGACTTTCTGCAGAATTCGTAATTCAAAGAGCTATTTTGCACTGTTTCCAATCTCTATAGGTTGCCTTGGTCCTGTGGCCGTCCGTCCTGCTGCAATGAGTGGGAAATCCTTGCTCTTAAAGGTCATCCTGCTCGGAGATGGTGGAGTTGGGAAGAGTTCCCTCATGAACCGGTACGTCACCAACAAGTTTGACTCGCAGGCTTTCCACACAATTGGTGTAGAGTTCTTAAACCGGGACCTGGAGGTAGATGGACGTTTTGTGACCCTCCAGATCTGGGACACTGCAGGACAGGAGAGATTCAAGAGCCTGCGGACCCCCTTTTACAGGGGAGCCGACTGCTGCCTGCTGACCTTCAGCGTGGATGACCGGCAAAGCTTTGAGAACCTCAGCAACTGGCAGAAGGAGTTTGTCTATTACGCTGATGTGAAGGACCCCGAGCGCTTCCCCTTCGTAGTTCTGGGCAACAAGATTGACAAACTGGAAAGGCAAGTGAGCACAGAGGAAGCCCAGGCTTGGTGCATGGAAAACGGCAACTATCCGTACCTGGAGACCAGTGCCAAGGATGACACCAACGTGGCCGTGGCCTTTGAGGAAGCTGTGCGACAGGTGCTGGCAGTGGAGGAGCAGTTGGAGCACTGCATGCTTGGCCACACCATCGACCTGCACTCCAGCTCCAAGTCAGGGTCCTCCTGTTGTTAAGGGCGGCTGCTGCTTTGGGAATGTCGCTGGAACCGATGGTTGGATTGCAAGGGGAGCAGGGCACTCTGAGGAGGGTGGCCACAAGGACAGTGGGTGCTTTATTCACTGGGGAGTTTGCAGCTTTACCATCTGAATTCTGACTGTAGGTTTCAGATGTGGAAGATGAATCTACAGGAGAGTGCTGTCGAAGAGCACGTGAATGCAGGCCTGCTCCTCTCCCTGCCTGTTATAGCGGGTTTAAAGGTCTGGCTTGAACTAAAGAGTGAATTTGGATCTGTAGCAGGAACTGCGTACAGAACAAAGTTGGGGGCACTCCAGATGCTCTGAAGCATTTTAGTCCTGTACTCAAAAACTACTAGACCCACTAAACTCATGGCCTTACTGCCAAAGCAAAGTCTGCTCAGCACTGCGAGTGAAACCTGTTGGGAAGGCTGTAGCCCATGTCACTGTGGGAGTGCTACATCCTGGAGTGGCTGGGATGTGTGTATCTGCTGCTTGGGATCGATGTATTCTGTGCTGAGTAATGCTGGAACTCTGATACGAAGTAACATAACGAAGGAGAGAAGAAACTGAATGCTGCAGCATCATTTCTTCCAAGCTGTCTGTTTCTGGTCTGTTTTTCCCCGCCTTTTAACTTTGCCTTGTTTGGGTGTTGTTTAAAGGAGAGACTGGCTGCTGCTTGTTTCCTCAGCCCTTCTGGAGGCTCAACACCAGATCTTGCTTCTCACACCTTGAGTGGACCTGGATAGAAGGTTGCAGCGTGGTCACTCAGCAGGTCATGGTGAAGGGTTTGAGTTAGCTGGGAGTACAGGAGATCTGCAACGTGAACCTTCGGCTGGTTCCTGTCAGAAGTGATCTCTGTGTCCGGGTGATTGTGTGTGTCCCTGGTTCTATGAATGCTGCAACATAAAACCACTCACCTGCTGTGTCAGGGACTGTGCTGCTCTGCACGGTTTACTCACACCGTTGCCCTGGCCCTTACTCCCTACCAGGGAATCCAGTATGATTTATCTGTCACTCAGCTGGCATACTACTGCTAGAGAATGTCCACCCCGTTAATTGAGCCCTGTCAGCGAGCAGCTGTGCTCATTGCACTGGGGAGAGGTTTGGGCTGATTCCTCAAGGGGCTGAAGAATGGTGCTGAGAGGGCAGGGAGCCCTCAAGGAAAGGATACCAAGCTTTGCTGATCCCAGCTCCTGCTCCCTTCTAGGTGTTAGTCCCGAGCTATTTGTGTGTAGCAAAGAGGTCAGTGCTTGCTGGCTTGCCATTGTAACCTCATGTTCTGCGACTTCCTGTGCAAGTGTTTGTCCAATGTGATGACTTTGCACGTAGGAGCCTGGCACAGGGAGAGCTTCCTGTGCTCTGCTGGCTGCCGAGTGCAGCGCCCACTGTGATGAGCTACTGGATAGCTGATCGTGTAGCTCAAATAGAGCAGCCTGGTGTGCTCAGTGCTTTAGAGCAGGGCAGTCTCTGCTCTCACACTGGCTGGTGGCAGCTAAACCCCATCCCCTGGCAGTCTGTGAGATTGCAGGATGTCTCCTCTGGGAACTCAGGGTGATCCTGCTCTTCTCTGTGGGGCAGCCACACGTGGGAGGGGCTGAGGCTTTAATACAGAGCCCAGTGGGGGGGGTGGATCTGATTTAGAAACGGGGCTGAATACTCACATTCACATTCACACAAACAGATAGGAAATGCTTGCAGCTCCTGGAAAATCAGGCCCCTTGCTCTGCCTCCATATCTGCGACGCACATTTAGGAGTTAGTACTATTGATTTAACAGAATCTGACCTCTGCAGGCCTCTGATTTTCCTTCAGCTGAATGTAAGCATTAGGCTTATGTGTTTTTACAGCTCCATTCAGAGGCGTCGTATTTTATATTGAAGCTGTTTAATTTATTCTGAGAGGTACGCACAGTTCCTGAAGGAGCCCAGATCTTGAGCTCTCTGCTGCAAAGCTGGGCACCGACAGCCCTCCTTTCCCTGCATCCACTCCTGCTGCTGCAGTTGTCGCTATTGCTACAGACCTGGAATTGTAACACTGAGATTCTACCTTTCTTTAAGCAAATAAAGCGTGGATGTGTTTGAGTGGGTTTGGGAAGTGCTGTGTTCTTGGTGGGTCAGTTCTGAGGGACCAGAGAGAAGTCAGCAAGGGATGGCATCACTTCATTTAAACTAAGGCTGTTCCTGAGTGCCTCCATCTAGAGATTTGGTTGAGTGTAACTTATTTACAAGCTGCGCCCACTGAGCAGTTTTGTCTTTTCCAAGAGTACAGCAGAAAACACTTCTGGAATGGGAACGTTTCGCCCCGCTTCCTCCTGTCACTACGCTTTAATTGTCAGCCTGGGCTCTCAGCAGCAAGCCGTGCTTTCCTTCCCCTCCTTCCCGTGCTCTTGGACGCAGCCCCTCGGGCTGCAGGGGGCTGCAACCAGGCCCGAATGCCATGTGAGGCTGAAACGAGTGGGCATATGGGGCTGTTCCTCCTGCTGCCCTGCCGGGTGGGCTCTCATTCTGTGATGCTTTCCTTGTGTTTGCAGAGCCTTTGCCTACTGTTGCTGCTGGCAGAACCTTTCACTTAATGGGTTTTTTTTGTTCTTTTTTTTTTTTTTTCCCTCTGATGTCTTCTTGCTGATCAGTCAAGGTTTGCAAGTAAGTCCTTGTTAGTCCTCATGAGGATGTGAGTGCTGTGAGCAGCAGCAGAGGGCTCTGTGGCTCTGTGTGAGCAGCTGTGAGGTGGATGGGATCGTGCTGTCCTGAGGGGCTGCGTATTCCTGCCAGTGCCTGAGCATGGGTAATAAGGGGGGAGCTAAAAACACTGGGCTGGTGGAGCAGCTCTTCCCCAATGGCTTCAGGGGATCCTTGGGGGGGCACGTGGCCGCATTTAATGCACATTTAACAGCTTAGTGGGCAGCCAAGCTCAGCATCAGCCTCCAGCTTGCCCTTTCAGCCCATCGCACTCGAGCCGAGAAGTGGTGCGAGGCCGCCAGGAGGAGCCGGAGGGCTGCAGGTGGGAGCCGGCATCCTCGGCCGGGCGCTGTGGCTCTGCCCTCGGAGGTGAACCTTTGAGGGGCTGGGAACCCCCCAGGCCGTCCCAGCACGAGCATCCCTGGGTGCGGAGCTCCCCTTCCCTCTCCTGTCCTCGCACGGGGAAGGACCTGGTTCGTCTTTGCTCTCTCACGGCCGGGAGCTCTGTGCTCCGTGGTGCAGGATGCTGAGGGCTGGGACTGGCCTCAACCCTGCAGAGGAGGTGAGCAGCAAGGAGCCTTGGGATCTGCTCCAGGGCTTCTTGCTCTGCTCCAGCCTTTGTGGGAGCAAACTGCAGCCTTGTTGCGACTGCTGCACGGGGGGAATTATTTGCAACCAGCTTTTGTTTGCAGAAATGAGTTTTGCTACCAGGCATGGTTTGTTCCCTGGCTGTTCTCAGCCACCCTGGGGGACTCAGGGTGCCCAGGGAAGGGGCAGTGAGAGCAAGGTCCTGTGTCACCATACATAGGGGCAGCAGCACACAGAAGAGGCCACGCGTGCCCTTCAGCCCTCAGATCCATGCCTTGGCCACTTTCACTCACTGTCACCAACCCTCACCCCTCCCGGGGGGAGCTCTGCTCTCTTTCAATAGACAGAGATGCTGTTTTGTTCCCCATCTCGCTCCTGCCTGATGGCTGATGGCACCCACACACAGGGGCCCTTTCAGCGTGGGGGGAGGAGGGTGGTGGCATCTGGGAACGTGGGGAACAAAGGACTCCATTGATGCAACACAGCCCCACTGCTGAGCTGGGGGAACAGCTGAGCAACCCCAGCTGAGTTAAGGGGAAGCATCAGTGCTGCCTGGAGTAGCTGGGAGAGAGGGGAGTAGGGGGGTTTGAGCTGGTTTTAAATGGGTGGGAAATGAAAGACCCCATCCCACAGCATCACCTCCCTGTGCCACCAACCCTGTGCCATCTACCCATGGGTTGGTAGCAAGCGTCCCACCAGCTGCCCACAGAGCAAAAAGCTGTAGGACTCTGGCCTAGCCATGCCTGCCCGTGTGCCCAGATGGGGCCATCCTGCTTCACTCTGGGATCTGAAGGACAAACAGGGACATTTGGGGCTGTCCAGCTGCAAACAAAGGGCTGGGTCCATGAGGCCCCCTACTGGGGTGGGGACAAAGAGGGATGGAGCCCAGAGGGGACTGCAGAGGTGGGCAATGCTGCCCTTCCCTTGCTGGGGCATGGGGAAAAGGGAGAGCAGCACAACAAACCAACAGCCAGACAAAGATCTCATTCGGAATGTTCTTAATTTTAATTTATTTCCTTTAATCTTTATAAAATACATCTTGTAAGATAAGTCTTTAAAAACCTGCTCCTTTTTATTGCTTGTTAACGAGCTGAACTTCTAGATCAGAGGTGAAGGAAACGCTTTCAGTTGATTAACTCTGTGTGTGCGTGTGTGTGTGTGTGTGTGTGTTTGGGGGTCTGGGAACAAGAGTGGGAAGGAGGACCCGGTTATTTGTTGTTAAATGAATACCAAAACCCACCAGCAAACCTTCCCAAGAGCGGCGGCGGCGGCGATGTGAATGGATCCCCCAGATCTTGCCTGGTTTCTCCCCATCTCCCCCTCCCCAGCCCGTGTGCGTTGGTAGCATGGCCAAGCTCAGTGCTGGGCAGCAAGGATCCTCGGAGCGCTCTGCTCAGCAGACCGACCCATTATCCCTGCCCCCCCAGCTGATGGAATCACCATAATACAGACATTAAAAAAGAAAACAATAATAAAATAAAATATCCATGCAGGATGGAGCGATGGTCTGCCAGTAAGAGTAGTTTCTCCAATAAATAAACACAAAGCGTTAGCACGAAGTGGTCGGGGGGGAGGAAGAGCAGAGCGGGGCACCTGTTGGTGGGGAGGGCGAACGTGGAACGAACAGAGACTGCAGGAGCAGCAAACGTTACAGAAGCAAATGTCACCCCGAGAGAAGAGCACCATTGTGAAGGAATGGCTGAGTTTGGAGCAGATGGGCTGTCCGTGGGTTATCCTGCACTACAAAGGGGCTGCTCCAGCTCTGCTCTGCAGCACAGCGCAGGCGGACCCCTCAGCTGGCACTGTGGTGCTGGAACCTAAAGCCGAGGGTGCCCTTTGCGCACAGACACCAAACTCCTCCAGGCTTTTATAGGGGCAGCTGGGTTAGGGACATGGGCTTTATCAGCATCGGGGTCAGCGCTCTCTTCTCCTCAATGGGAAGATCCTTGCCCTAAACTCCCTTTGCCTTGGCTGCAGCAGGCACTTTAGGGTAAATTCATCTTTCTTTACTAGGGGAAAAAATAATCCATCTCATCCTCCATCCAGGAGAGGTGCCGGCAGTCAGCGCCAGGAGAGGCTCCAGCTCCAACAGACCCAGCCAACTTCCTTTTCTCTCTAGGGAGCCTCCTTCATGCTACTCCTGGAGCAACCTACGCTTGGATTTCTGCCTCCCAGGAGCATGAAGGCTTTTGCTCATCCCTATAGGCAACGTTGGGACACCGGAGTGAGTCCCTCCTCTTCCTTTGCTGGTTTTGGCCCTAGAGCGAACCGGTTACGGGTGAGCACAGAGAGAAAAGTGCATGAAGAGGCATCCGTTGGTGAGAAGCTCTTCCTGGTCACGCTCAGCACGATGGATGCGAGGGAGGAAGAGGAGGGGAGTCAGCGGCGAAGGCAGCGTTAAGGCAGGAGACCTGGTGTCGGGTGGCTGCAGTGTTAAAGCCTCGAGGTTAGAGGAAAGGAGGGTGCTTGTCTGGCTGGGCTCCACCTTGCCGGCTAGAACTTGGTGCCCCGGCCCATCAGCTTGAGGACGGCGAAGTTGTAAGTGGCGGCGATCATGAAGGTGAGCTGCGGGCAGGAAGAGAATGAGCCAGGGGAGGAGGATGACAGCGCTCCAGCATCCTTCATCTCAGCACCTGGCCAGCACAAAGCCCCACGGCCAAGGTAGGACACCACAGTGCCAATGTGGGTTTGGTCCCCGGTGGTCTCCTAAAGCCCCTCCAGATCCCCTCCAGTGGCCACCTCCCCCACCACCTCCTTATTGTTAGAAAATGAGACAAGCTCAGGCTCTGCCACTTCTGTGCCCACCACCTCCATTGTCCTCTGCCCCCATCTCCTTGCCAGGTGGAGGAGGACGGCTGGGCAGCGGGAGCAGCGACTCACCAGTGAGACCAGTGTGGCAGCAGCCCCCACAAAGGCCGCGATGAAGAGGTGGAAAGTCATTTGGAACTGCAAGGGAAGAGGGGGGTTGAGCTCCCAAAGGTCTCTGCTCAGTCCCATGGGGGCTTCAGAGAGCACTGGAAGGGGCTCACCTCGCTGGTCTTGCAGATGGAGAGCAGGTTAGAGCCACACACCTTCCCAGGAAACGCGTTCCAGGGCAGGACACCTGGGGACACAAATCAGGGTGAGCTGGGGCATGGCCACTGGTCCCATCACTCAGCCCCACTGCAATGCTGGGTTGTGGGATGTGCTTTGTGTGCTGGGCTGGGGACCATCACCAGGAGGAAGGCAAAGAGGGAGGACAGAAAGGTGACAGGGAGGACCCTCCTGGCCCAGCCATGTCCCCCCAGACCCTCTCCATCCCCTCTCCAGCCCAGACCCCTCTCAGCAGCTGTAACCCCTCATGGAGGTGCAGTGCTCACCATACATCCTGGCATCCGCACACAGCGTGCCAATGCTGGCAGTGGTTTTGGTGGGGTTGGCGATGGACTGGCAGGTGGTCCAAGTGTTAAAGTAGATGTAGACGGGCACGGCGGAGCAGGCGAAGACCAGGAGCCAGACGATGGTCAGGACATATGTAATGCCCACAAACTGCAAGGGGCAGCACAAGGCGAGGGCACAGAGGGGGTTACAGCGTGGCTGGGAATGGGGACAGGGGAGCGCGAGGGTCCCCAGGCGGGCAGGGCACAGGGCAGGTGAAGGGCCGGGATGCACTGCCCACTGTGCCCAACACAGCCCCATGCACCCAATGGACCGCCAGCCCGAGCTGGGCGGCACTGGGGCCGACCACACACACGTGGGACTGACCAGCTGTGGCACAATGGTGCCCCTTCCCATACCAGGGGATTTCTGCGGCCAGCAGGGTTTGACCTCTGCGGGAGAGCAGCTGCAAAACCCCTGAGCTGAGCAACGCCGCTCTGCTGCCCTCCCTCCATGGTGCCACCCCAACCGAACCCAAAGGGAACCGCAGCCATTCCCCTCTGCTCCCCAAGGCCATTCCCAGCACTAGGGCACCAGTCTTCGGGCACCATGCAGGACAGCCATAGTGGCAGCATGCACTGCCCTTGCAGGGATGCTTGCGGCTCTGCCGGGTGATCCCTAAGCACAGAGCAATTTGTTTGGGGGCAAATGCCATGGTCAAATTGGCTGCTTTGGGCACACAGTTGGCCTCGGGGAGGGCTGTCAGGCTGCGCTTCCCCTCGGTACACCCCGACCCCCGGGCGGTCGCCATCTCCTGCCCTTCAGCCAACGCCAAACCCGCTGCAGGCGCGCGATGGGGTGCCAAACCCCGGTTAAGATCACCTTGTCAGGATGTCCTAGCCACTTTCCCAAACACTGACACACCCGCTGCAAAGAGTGAGCTCGCTGGGGGCCTCGCGCTCCCCTCCCTTTCGGGCCCCCAGTTACCGTTGCGCTGAGGCCCTTGCCGCAGATGGTGGTCCGGTAGTCCCCGAAGATTTGCCGGACGGCGCCGGTGGTGTAGAAGCCTTCAGCCAGCAGCAGGGCTCCATAGAGGAAGAAGAAGGAGGCTGTGCCATAGATGACGTACTGAAAAGCGTGGATGCTATGGGGAGAGGAGCGGTGGGGATGCTCAGGCAGTGCTGCGGCACACAGCCCCGTGTGCAGCCCCACTTACCCTCCCCAAGCCCAACACACCCCTGGGGGAGCTGGAGTGGGGTGTCACCTCCTGTGGGGACAAAGCTGCTGTCCCCAAGTGGAGCTGATGAGGGGGAGCAGCACCTTGCTAAGCAGGACATCCTGCTGCCCCCATACCTACCTGGTGCGTCTGTCCTGTGCACCCCACAGCACCTGGCGTGGGTCAGATAAGAACAGGGTGAAAAGAAATGGAGCATCTGCCACGGGGCAACAGCGCCGGTGTGAGGCTGCCCAGGGCTGAGCACAGCCTGCGTGGTGTCGGCCCCAGTGGGTGGCAGCAGAGCCGGGTGACAGCGGCACATCACGCGCAATGGAGACGCGAGGAGCCCCGCGCCGTTACTTACACATCGATGAGATACTCGTAGTCCTGGTAGTTCTTGGAGAAGTAGGTCTCAATGAGCTGCTCGGTGCCGGTGAGGGCTTCGTGCCCACAGCCACAGAACAGTGCCACCCCAAAGAAGCAGAGCCCGGTGGCGACCAGAGAGGCGAAGGGTGCCCCGATGAGGCAGCGGGCACAGCACTCCAACAGACCTGCAGGGCCACAAGGGGGGATTTTAGGGAGATAAAGGGAAAAATGCTGAAACTATTTGTGGTGGTGCTACAAGAGCAGCAGTGCAGGGTGCTGGGGAGCTGGCAGTTGAGTGAGACGGAGATGCGGGGTGATGCAGCGTGATGCCAGTGGGAGCAAACCAACAAGCTGCTAATGGGCTCCCCGCTGCCGCAGTGCTAGGGGTTTCTATTTGGGCTGCCATGGTGCCGTGGTGCTTACAGAACCTGGGATGAGGTTGGGGTGCAGAGAGCGGGCACAGCTTGGGGGCAGCTCCACTCCCTCCCCGGCGGGTGTGCACTGAGTTCCTAAAGCGCTCCGAGTGCTGGAAGCAGTCCCAAACCCATGCTCCCCCCACGGACCCTACAGAGCCTATCATCTCCTCCTTGCAAGGACAAGGCAGCCTTGGGGTCCTGGCCAGCAACGTCCCCCCCTCCCCACACAGAGCAAGGGTGCGTGGTGGCACCGAGGACAATGGGGGATTGTCCAAAGAGCAAACAGGGAACAAAGGCAGCGCTGTGGGGGAGCACAGAGACCCCCCCGCCTGTTTGCCTTGGACACAACGGGGCCAGGGAGTGGTCCTTATGCCTTCCCCTCCCAGCAGTGCACCCTGATCCCTGCAGGTCCTACAGGGATGGATAGCTGCATGCGTTGCAGCACGATGATGGTACCAAGCTGACTTGAGGGTTTTAGTATTTCTTCTCTCCCTGCTGGGAACCTGGGGGCAGTTGCTGGCAGATGGCAGGTGGGGACCAGGATGCAGCAGGGCCTGGTGTGCCCTCCAGCTTTGGGAAAGAGATGGAAAAGTGCAGGAGGAGAAAAGGGGAGAGAAAAAAGGGCCCTTGTGCAGCACCATCATGGGCCTTGTTGCACAAAGTGCTGCGGGCAGGAGGAGGGTGGCAGCTGTGAGACCCCCATCAGAGCACCCAGCAGGATGACATCATTTTATCGATGGGGAAACTGAGGCATGGAGCTGCAGGCACACAAGTGGCACAAGCTGTGATGGGTCTCAGTGCCCCGCTCTCCCTGCAGCCCTGGGTTGAGCTCATGCTCCTCTACCCTCCCGGAGGGATGGGGTCTGTCCCAGGAGGGGACAGAAAGCCACATGGGAAAGGAAAATGCCATCCCTGCTTCCTCCCCTGCCACCCATGGGAACATCACCTGCACAGCCTGCCAGTGCCAGGGGAAATGCTCGGGCTCTCTGCTCCAGGCCCCCACAGCTGTGACAGCTGTCCCACGTCCCCATACTCACCCATGGCACCCGACTCGCTCAGCTCCCCGTGCGCTCGGCTCTGTCTGCAGCCCTCGCCTCCCCTGGCAGTCCCTCACCCTGTATTGTCCCCTCTGGGTGCCTGTCCCACTCGCCAGCAAAGAAAAGGGCTCTCTGAGTGACAGCCACCCCCCTTAAAGGGACAAGCCCCCGTCCCTCCCCGCCCCGGCCCCCCCCAGCTGCACCCCTTGGCTGCCAGCCGTTCTGTGTGTGGGCAAAGCAGAGAACTTCAGGGCTTGGGGTGGGGAGGGGGAGGGAAAGCTTTTCTAAAAGGGATAAAGGGGCTGGGGGGGGGTCACAGGGCACCCACTGTGCAGTGGGAGGGGGACCCCCAGGCCTGGCTGGGGTGTGAGTGCCTATAGGTGTGAGTTGTAGCAATGTGGGATCTGTGGGATGCAGTGATGCCCCTCTGTTGCCTTCTTGCTCCCTAAGTGTCAGACACCTGCGTTCAGTGCTCCAGAGTGGGTGTTCTGATGGGAATTCTGCTCTCCTTGCTTTCACGGCAGTTCTTCTCTCACTGTCCCCATCCTTTTGGGCTCTATGTGGGACAAGAGACAGAGCTCCAATGGGCACAGTCCCCAGAGGGAGTCCTCCATGGGGTCCTCAAGGGATGGGGACACATCCAGGGATGGGGAAGCAGAGGGGGTCAGCTCCTTGGGGTGCCCATCTCCCATGGGTGCCCCCCATGGGGGATCAGCACAGGGCTGGGGACGCCTGCAGAGGGCAACAGGGCCCTTCTCAGCAGGCAGACAAAGCCCCGCTGTGTCCCTCAATGCCCTGCTTTGTGCCAGGCTGCGCTGTGGCAGGGCCTGGCTGTCCCTGGGGCTGGGAACACTGCTGGGCTGGGGGTCCCCAGGGCACCACACAGTGCCCCCAGTGCTCTTCAGAAACCACATCTGCGGGGCTGCTGATGCTCACTGATAAGGGACTGCATTGCCTGGATGGAGCCAGGCACCAGAGGGAAAAATGATGTTATGGGGAAAAAAACGATGAGCCCTTCTTTCTCTTTCTGCAGAAATTCAAGATCTTGCATTTTATTTCAACACCCTGGGGGGAAGCATCAGCTTTCTGCCATCCGGGATAATGTGAGCAACGAAGCAGGGCTGCGATTTCTGCACCAAATGCCTTCAAAAATCTCCGTAATTGGTTACTGCTCGTTAGCATCTCCCTCCCGTGTGCCCCCCCACCCCCAGGGCTGCCCATGCTGCAGGGGGGCGGCTCCACAGTCTGATTTCATCCCTTCCTTCTGCATTTTGGCTGAAGCCTTTGGGACCCCCTCATGCTGCAGGCTCTGAGCATCCCCTCTTGGCTGTGTGTCCCCGCTGGCTCCTTCGCTGTGAGGATGCCTCTGTGATCAGCCCTGGGTGCTGCTGTGTGCCCGGGCTGTGGGCACAGTGCTGGTGTCCCCAGGAGGAGCAGTGACAGCGCGTGCAGTGCCTTTATCCATTATACATACATGTCGGGAGGTGCGTATTGTCACACCAGAGAACCTTGCTGCTATTTTTAAACAGCCACTTCCCCAGGCCAGGCTGATGCCCACCTTCTGATTTCCCCCATCACTGGGGTGAACCCCCTTTCCCACAGGGGAGGGCAGGAGGCTGCAAAATGTGCTAATATAGATACAATTAGGGGGGGGAAAAAGGCAAAGCTGTTGGAGCCCACTGGGGGATGGGGAGGCGAGCTGAAGGACAGGAGGGCTGGTGGTGCTCCCCAGCCCCATGGAGGCTTCATCCCAGCATCCACTGACTTTGCTGTGGAAGGCAGCGGCTGCCTCTCTCCCCAGGCAGCTCATTCCTCTGGTCTGCACTCTGTGGGGTCATCTCTTGGAGCTGTGCTCGTTTACCCTGCAGAAAACCCAGGGATGCAAAGACAAACGATGCCTGCAGAGCGAAGCCTCTTGGCTCCGTGGTCCCCCTGGCTGTCCCTGCCCCACACCTCTCCCCCAGCCCCCATGTTGGGTCCCCATTCCCCGCTCACCCTCCATAACAGTCCCTTTGGTTTTAGGGCAGAGAGCAACAGCCCCACCCCCTCCCTCGCCCCCCGCTTTCCTCCACGAGGCTACAGCCACCTCCTCGCTGGGGTGGCTTCGGGACAGGGAGGCGTTTGCTGCTCCAGTTATTGATGTGCCGAGGTGATGCCGAGGTGCAGCCCCTCTGTGCCAGCAGCTGTGCGGGGCCCATCGCCAAGGCCAGGGCATGGGTGGGACGTGGGGACACGGAAGAGATGGCATTGCCAGGAACTGCAGTGGGAACCCCAGGACAACCACGCTGACCCCACAGCAGAGCATAGGGCAGGGAAGCCTTTAGGGCGGGGAAGTCCCATCCCCTGCAGCCACCACCCCGTCCCCCCAGCCCACACCGTGACACCTCTGGCTCTGCGGGACAACGACGCCAGCACGGCAGCCCCGCGGCCGTGAACCCCCGGGATGCAGCCACTGCTGTTTGCATCTGTGCTGCAGCAGGAGGATTTGCCGTCTAATTAAACAAATCCTTCATCTCCCCGGCAGCGGCCGTGCCAGGCAGAGTGGGGGGGGGGAGAGGCGGGGGAGGGGGGTAAGGGGGAGGGAGGCTGATTTCTCATTCCTTCACTCACCGCCTGATGCCACAGATGTGTAACGCTTCGTTTTCCAGGCTCGGCCCTCCGGGGGGGTCTCGAGCAAATCACGAAACTCCTTCACAATTAGGGCGAGCCGGGCAGCCTGCAGTTAACACCGCTCCCACTGAGCTCCTTCTGCTCCGTCCTCGGAGACCGCTGGGGCTGAGGGCACGGAGACGCGGAGGCGAGAAAAGCCGACGGAGCTCCAACAGCATTCAGCAGCACGGGATGCTCGTCGGCATGGCAACCATGCATGGGATGCAGGGGGATGGGTACCCCAAAGCGGGGAGGGGACCACGGGGACCCCCATCCCCATCTCCTGTGATGTCTTTGTGGGTACAACAGCCTCGGTGCTGCACAGCAAGTCTTCCATAGGCTCAGAAGATTCAGGGGATGAGGGAAGGGGGAGGTGTGGGCTGAAGCCTCGTGGTGTCAAAAGCCAGCGGGTCCTCCCCAAAGAATCTGGAAATGCTGTGGGTGATGTGAGCAGCGGGGCCTCAGCAGGCAGCACCACTGCTGGGAGCAGAGACGGGAGAGTTCCCGGTGAGAACAGCCCGACTCACTCAGAGCATCCTCCCGTCAGCATCCTCCCCAGCAGCAGGAGGGACCCAGCCCTGGTGCTGGGCAGATTTGGGGACAAGGCAGCAAAAGGGTGACTCACGGGCAAGGGAAGAGACAGGGACATGGGGAAGGGCTGGGTGACCCCACTGAGGGGTTTGGCACCAGTGCCAGGCTTTGCTCCCGGCCCGGAGAGTGTTGTTGGACACTTATCTAGATTAAATCTCCCCTTTCGGCATGCCTGCTTTGCCAAGGTTACAGGGTCATCCCTCCACCTGCAGCTCCCTCCCCACACATTGGCACTGGGGACCGAGCCCCTATGGCTCAACCTTGAAATCCCCACTGCAGATGCAGACCCCAGCACTGCGCAGTGTGGCACAGGTTGAAGGAGTGCAGTGGAGGTGGATGAGGCCAGCCTGCAATCTGGGGGCTGGAAGATGGGAGGCAGAAGGAGACCCCAGCCGTGTTCCCCCTGGTGCCATACAGCTTGGTGGTGGGACGCACAGCCCCGTGCCCTTGGCGGGTACCTCTGCAGCGCCGCATGCAGCGCACGCCCCGCGCCGTGCCGGCACAAGGGGTATTTTTAGCTTGGAAAAACGCCATGGAACTGGAGAGTGACATTGGTTGGAGTTCGGACCGTCGTCCCGCTTCACCTTGCAGTCTCCTCCGGGGCCGCCCTGCCCGGTGCTGTGTCCTAATGGCAGCATTGCGCCCTCCCTCCTGAGCCCCCCATGCACCACGCAGCTGGGGGGACCTGGAGTGCATCACATTCCCCTTCAAGACAAAAGGATTTGGCTCCAGCAGGACGTCCCACTGAAAATGTCCTTTCTGTCTGTTTCAGAGTTAGGGTTGGTTCAAGTGCATTGGAAAACAAAATTCCCAAAGGCAGAGCTCGTGTTGTGTTACCATTTTCCTCTAGAAATAAACGAGTGCAAATGGCCAAATTCGGGTATTTTTCATCAGCTCTTAGGCCCCACGCTCAGCAGCCCTGGAGGAGAAGCTCTGAGGGATGCAGCCACAGCCCCGTGGGGACACACAGGGACACGCAGGGATGGGGCTGTGCACAGCCACGCTCGGGAGCGTATTTTCTGTGACATTCATCTCACGCACCATTAGCTGCTTCCAAATGTTTGCACACTGAGAGCAATGCCCGTGTCCAGCCTGGGGGCATCTGTCCTTCTGCAAGACATTGCCACCCCTACAGCAGCAGGGAGAAGCCCAGTGCTGGCAGCAGGGCTTGGGCTGCACATCCCCAGGCTCCGTGCTCTCCTGCAGCACCAAACCAGCAGCAACGCCGCACCGAGGGCTCAAGGAGCTGCCTGCTGTCCTCCCCCATCTCCCTTCTGTGCCACCAAACCGATCCTCCAGCAATTGTTCATCCCAAGCTGGATCCGAAGAGCCCATCAGCCTTTCTGACAGGAAAGAAAAAAAGGGATTTAAAAGATGTTTTTGAGGCCTCAGCCTCTTGGAGTTGTGATGGCCGGGAAAGCATGACAGCATGGATCAGGCAGGATTAGATCCACAGCCTTGGCACTGTGTGGGCTGAGCAGAAGAGGGGACTTGGGGGTGGGTTGGCACAGCCTTCCACAGGGCTCCAGACCCAGGCAGGAGTTCCCCAGGGGAACAGTTTGATGTGTGATGTGTGCTTGGAGATGGAGAAAGGAAAGGTGAAGAAATCACGTAGGCTGAGCAGCCCCAACCTCCGCTGCTGCTGGCAGGGCCTGGCACCGTCTCTGCAATGGGAAGAGGGCTGGGGATGCTGAAAATGGATGTGTGTCCCCGGGGATGGCTGCACCCAGCAGCTCTGCTGCTCACAGGAAAACCTCCCTCCGTGCCCCACTTTCCCCACGGGCTGAGCACGGGGCTGCCCCCCTCCTCCCGCTGGTGTCAGCTCAGCTCAGCTCGGCCCACCGCTGGGTTGGAGCTGCTGCTCAGCGCTCGCCGTGCGCCCCGGGGCTCCGGATCCCAATCACAACCTCACGGTCCCATCAACGTTAACGGCAACGGTAATCGGAGGAGACTTCTGCCAGCTCCGTGCCAGCAGAGCTGCTCCTCCCGCACACCGCCCCGCAGCGCCGTGCCCCCCCCCCCCCGGCCCTGGAGGAGCCTCCTGGGCACTGATCTGCTGGCTGTCACGTTTCCCTGCTCCAGCAAAGCCAGCAGAGTGGGCAGGAGAAAGCAGCACGGGGTCCAGCAGAGCGCTCCCAAAATGCACAGCCCCTATATGGGGTGAGGGGGACACGGGAGAGGGGGGGGCACGCAGCCCTCCTGTTCCCATACAGCACCGTGTGGGGTCCCTGCAGCAATGGCTGCTTCCAGCCATGACTACAATACGACTAGTACAAATAAAGGACCTGAGCCAGGTGTGGTAAGGTGAACAAAACCCTGAGCGATGTATCCACCAGGAACCCCTTATTCTGCACTTTTTATTAATGCTGTCTCCACCCAAACGCATTAATCATGGAAGGCCCAGAGACACTGCATGCTGCTCAGCCACCCCAGGGGTTGATGTCAGCCCACTCAACCCACAGCTGCTTTCCTCCTGCTTCACTTTACCCATCCTGCTGGCCCCTGCAGCCCCCCAGTCCCGCACACCTGGCTGCCCCCGTTGCTTTCTCCCCCAACGGGGGGCAGGAGGCCGTGCTAAGGAGCTCACCTGCCCCTAATGAGGGCGATTTCAGGAGTTCCCATGTGATGAGCAGCTGAGAAAAGCAAGTGCTGGGCTCTTAGATCAGCCGTGCTGTCAACCCCTGGTCCCTACACCTGCAAAGCTGTCCCAGAACCCCAGACAAGCAGAAGGAAGGATGCCGCTCCCTGCGCTCCTGCGGGCAGACCCTCCAGCGCACCCTCACGCCCCGCATCTCTGCTGGCACATTCCTGCACCCAGAGCATCCCATAAACCTTTCGATCTCAGCGCATCCATCAGCCCTGGCCATGAAACCGAACACGTCCCTCGACCCGGCTGCGTTCCCTTCCTCCCCCCACCCTCTTCGTGCACCCCCTTTTCCTGTGCACCCCCATAAACCCCTGAGCCCCGCACCCCGCCACGCAGAGTCCCAGCGGAGGACGCACCGTCAGGGGCAGCGCCCCGACGGCCGCCCGGTACCGCACACGGCGGAGCCCCCCGGGGCGGGGGGTTCTGGGGGCGGGCGTCTCTCCGCACCGCGCCCGCCTCCTCCCCGCCGCACCGGCCTGAAGCTCCGCCCGGCTCCCGGTGCCCGCATCCTGCCGGCGGGCTCCCGCTCGCCCGGACTATGAGGAGAGGGGCCGGCCGGGGGGTGGCGGCGGTCCCGGTGCGACGGGAGTGGGTGCGGGGGAACCGCCGCCACCGGCCGGGTCATGCCCGTGCGCCCGGGGCGGCGGGGCTGCTGGCTGCGGCGGGATGGGCGCGCTCCGGACCGGCGCCCGAGCCTTCCTCCTCCTCCTCCTCGGCTGCCTCCCTCCCCGGCGTGGCCCGCTCAGGTGAGCGCACGGCGCGGTGCTCCCCCTCCTCCTGGACCCCTCCCACCCTTCCCTCCAAGAACCAGCATTCCCCACCGGGACTTGGATTCCCCCAGACGGGACCGAGATGTCTCCTACCAGTCCTGCGATAGGACCCCCACGCGCGGTCCAGACCCCCCCGTGCAATCCGCACCCTTCTCGTGGACATCCTCCCCAAATCCATCCTTACCCCCTATCCCCGGCAGCGGGACCTTCCGTCGGACCTCGCACCCCAGGGACTTTGCCTGCACGGTGCCGCCCGCCCCCTGCAGCCCCCCACCCCGGGCACAGCCCTCACCGAGGTGGGCTTAGGGACCATCGGACGATGGCCCACGCAGCTCTTTCTCCATCACAGCAATGCCCCTGAGGTGCTCAGACCTCTTCCCAGCTCAGGGATTTTTCTCTTTCTTTCTTTTTTTGCTGGGGGAGAGGGGGACGCGGGGCAGTCCCAGGTCCTATGGAGTATTTTGGGTGGAGGACCTGAAACCCCCGAGTCCCTTCATCCCATTCTACCATCCCTGGGTGCCACTGGGATGAGGTGGTACACGGGGGACAGGTGGGGGGGCTTCAGTGCCCCTGTTGCTCCCTGTCCTGGTGTATCTGGGGCAGCGTGAGGGGTATGCAACGTTTGTGGTGGGGAGGGGGAAAATTGCATCCGAATGTCACCATTTCACCAGCAGAAATCGCTTCCATTGGGATGGTATTCTCAGATAGATGGGAGTGTTTTCCAGCCCCACCATTCCCTGAGTGTGTGGGGTGCTGTGCTGAGCACCAGGGGTACCTCAGGGGAGGCTGTGCCCCATCAGCTGTGCCCAGGGATATGCACAGCAAGCCTTTGCCCCAGCCCTGGTACTCGGAGAAGCTTGGCTTCTTCTATGGATGACTCCCTCTGCTCCGAGCAGAGGTAGGAGCACAGTGTGGGCTCAGCCTGCACAGCCTCAAGAGAGTCCCAGCCCCCCTTTCAGCACCCTCCCTTGCTTGTGGCAGTGGGGTCTGCAGCCCCAAACAGGAGCAGGACGCCCCAGCAGCACGCTCAAAGCTCCCTTTGTGTCTAGAGATCTCCAGCTCGTTCCTCTCCATCACAGCCACATGCCAGGCAATGTGGTGAGCAAATGTCTCTCGCATTGTTCCTTGAAATGATCATTATAAACTGACGGAAGGAGAGGAACTGGCAGGCGGGGATGCATTCACGAAAATATCTCCTCCAAGGTCAGCTTAAATAAGTCTCCATCATCACTGGCAGTGCTGCGTGGGAGAGCTCATGTCAGCTCCTTGCCATGGCTGGGCTGCTCCTCTCTGGCCATGTCACCCCTCAATGCCACCGTCCCCTCTGTGCTCCTGGTCACCTCCTCACTGCCCTGGGTCAGCCACAGCTCTGGAAGTGTTGTATCCACGCAGCCCCCATGGGTGCATGCGGGGCAGGGGCTGGTGATTTACCCCAAGGGACAGCCCAGTGGCTGTTCCCAGTGCCCACAGCCTGGGATCATCACCACTGCGTTCTGTCCTCGCTGTGGGACACCTGGCCCCAAGCACTTCCCAACCATGGGTATGAGACATGCTGAGGCTGCTGCATGTCCTCCCTTGGGCTGCAGGGCTGTGCCTCGAGCTTTATGGTGCTGGCAGCTGGCTCAGCCCCCCCCCCCCCCCCATCTGCCCGCAGGCTGGTCTCAGGGAGGGAGGAGATCAAATCCCACTCCCGCAGTGCACCCCAGCCCATGTCACCCTCTGATTTCCTGGACAAGCTCATGGGACGAACGTCGGGGTATGATGCCCGGATCCGACCCAACTTCAAAGGTAAGGTGAGGACGTGAAGCTCCCAGGGCTGGCCGGTGCCCCATGCTTAGGGCTGTCCAGATCCAGGGGGTGGGTGTGGGAACAGGACCCTGACCCACATTCCTCTCTCCCCAGCACCTCCCCAGTTGTACCCGTGCTGTCTGTGCCTGCTTTCCCATGGCAGGGTAGAGGTGGGAGGGCTCCCCTAAATGCACCATGGGGTGACCATGATGGGCACAGGGCTGCTCACAACACGCAGGGTGCAGGGTCTGTGCCCACGCCAGCATGGTGCTAGTCAGCAGTGAGAGCTGCACTGCCTGCTTGTTTTCCAGGTCCGCCCGTCAACGTGACGTGCAACATCTTCATCAACAGCTTTGGCTCCGTCACCGAGACGACTATGGTAGGCTCCTCTGCAGGGGATGCTGCCTGGGGTGTGTGTGTGTGTGTGTCCCAGTGCCAGAGCTGTGTCTGTGCTCAGGGCTCCCACGGGTCCCTCTGGAGCTGGAGCACTGTGACAGGCTGCTGCCCTCAGCATCCTCAAATGCATGAGGATCTGCACTGGGGAAGCCCTATAGAGCCCCTGTTTGTGCTGCTGCAAAGCCTTCAGACCACCAGTCTCCTCCTGCTCCTCCTCCTCCGGCCCTGTGGGGCTCCTACTGACACAACGCCCTCTGCCCCAGGATTACCGTGTGAACGTCTTTCTGCGGCAGCAGTGGAACGACCCCCGGCTGGCTTACCGTGAGTACCCCGATGACTCGCTCGACCTCGACCCCTCCATGCTCGACTCCATCTGGAAGCCGGATTTGTTCTTTGCCAACGAGAAAGGGGCCAACTTCCACGAGGTCACCACCGACAACAAACTGCTGCGCATCTTCAAGAACGGCAACGTGCTCTACAGCATCAGGTGCTGAGCACTTCTCCTCTGGAACTGGGCTTTCCTCTTTCACCCCACTGGGAATCTTACAGTGATTCTCTCTTCTGTCTGCCTCCTGCAGGCTGACGCTGATCCTGTCCTGCCCCATGGATCTCAAGAACTTCCCCATGGACATCCAGACATGCACGATGCAGCTGGAGAGTTGTGAGTGTCTGAGGATGTTCAAGCCTTGCTTCCGCCCATGGCATCCCATCACACGCCATCCATCCCAAAAGCCGACATCTCTGTATTTCTGGGGGAGCTGAGCAGGAAAGGGGAGGTCATTTGGGGTGGGGATGAATGGGCTCATATCCCCCTGACCCGTGCTTTCCTCCATCACCTTTCCAGTTGGCTACACCATGAACGACCTCATCTTTGAGTGGCTGGAGGAGCAGGAGGCCGTGCAGGTGGCAGAGGGCTTGACGCTGCCACAGTTCATCCTCAGGGACGAGAAGGACCTGGGCTACTGCACCAAGTACTACAACACAGGTGAGACCCCTGGAAACCCCTGACTGCCCCCCAGCATGGCACGGGCCCCCTCACCCATGCAAAGCTGGGTTTCCTTCCAGGCAAATTCACCTGCATTGAGGTGAAGTTCCACTTGGAGCGGCAGATGGGCTATTACCTGATCCAGATGTACATCCCCAGCCTGCTCATCGTCATCCTCTCCTGGGTCTCCTTCTGGATCAACATGGATGCAGCACCAGCACGGGTGGGCTTGG
The DNA here is from genome assembly GCF_054131305.1 of Coturnix japonica. Classification (NCBI taxonomy): domain Eukaryota; kingdom Metazoa; phylum Chordata; class Aves; order Galliformes; family Phasianidae; genus Coturnix; species Coturnix japonica. The sequence continues at coordinate 10,416,332 of NC_140666.1, forward strand.
GCATCACCACTGTGCTCACCATGACCACTCAGAGCGCCGGCTCCCGTGCCTCTCTGCCCAAGGTCAGTGCTGTGGGCACAACGCTGGCACTGGGGGGGCTAGAAAACACCTCTAGGATCCCCAACCCACTCCCACCATATCCATTGACCACGTCCCCCAGTGCCGCATCTCCACAGCTCTGGGGAGATCCTCCGATAGCTGTGACTGTGGGGAGGGCGGGGAGGGATGCAGCCCCACAGCTCTGACCCCTCTCCCCTCGCAGGTCTCCTACGTGAAGGCCATTGACATCTGGATGGCTGTCTGTCTGCTCTTTGTTTTCGCTGCTCTGCTGGAATACGCCGCCGTCAACTTTGTCTCTCGGCAGCACAAGGAGTTCATGCGCCTGAGGCGGCGGCAGCGGAGGCAGAGGATGGTGAGTGCCTGCAGCTGCTGCTGTCACCACTCGTCCCATCCTCAGATGCTATGGGGACCCCCGGCGCTGCCATCCCCGGGGCTGCAGGGCTGTCCCCTATGGGAGTTGTGGGAATTGCAGTCCTCCAGCCTGCGGGCAGCACGGGGAGCCCAGAGCGTCTCCCTGCCCTGCGGGGATGCCCAGAGCTGAGTTGTGCTGTCACAGAATCATGGAACCATAGAATATCCCGAGCTGGATGGGACCCATAAGGATCACTGAGTCCAACTCCTGTCTCCTGGAGCAGGCTGACACTGCCTGTCCCAGCATGGGGGGACAGTCCCAGCACTGGCTGCAGGGAACTGTGCCTGGGCAGGGAGCAGATGTGCTGCACCCCAGATGGGTGCCATCCTCCTCCTGCCCTGGGAGATGCTCTGCTTTAAAAAGGCAGGAAAAGAAACGAGGGTTTCTTTTCCTTTCCCATGTGATGCTCAGGGAAAGCAGCTGGTGCCCCCGCTCCGCCATATGGTGACACTGTTAGACACAGAGCTCCATGTAGAAACCCCGTGGACATGCCCCCCAGGCTCACAGTGCCCCCTGGCACAGAGGCTGTGCTGCCGGAGGGGCTGCTCTCCCCCCACGGCTGCTCTCTGCCCACAGCAGGGGCAGAGCCGTCGGTCACGCGCTGTCCTGTTTCTGTTTGGTGCCAAAAGGGCCTGAGCAGCGGGACGGCCAGCCTGGAGTCCCTGGGGCAGCCGAGCAGCCTGCACAGCAGTGAGCACACCTACGCGACGCTCTCGCAGCTCTCCAGCTCCAGGGTAAAGCACACCCCTCCGGCAGTGCACCCCTGCACCCTTCCTTTCCCCAAAAGGAGCCCCCCAGGAGCCCTTCCCATGAGTGAGGGTGCAGGAAGGAGCAGCACGGGGACGTGCACAGGGCACATAGCCATGGGGACCAGAGGCATATTTCATCTGCTCCTTGGAGATACCCTGCTCTGTGCCTCGGTTTCTCCCACTGTAAAATGGGGCCAAACGCAGCCTCCTTTGCAGTGGAGTGAACCACGTTGGGGCAATGTGCATCTCAGCTCCCTGCCTACCCAGATCACACAGCGCAGTGATCTCCTCTGCTTGCAGTGGCTCAGCAGCTGGAGACATGGGGAGGAGACACTGCAGGGAGTGGTGGCACAGGGCGGGCTGCCCAGTCTGTGGAGAGATACCAGGGGACAAGGACACCCCAACCGTGCATCTCTGGGGCTGCTGCAGCCCCCTCTGAGCCCCCATCCTGCTGCGTCCTCAATGAGCACTCAGTCTACAGCAGGGGAGCGCGGCTCCGCGGCACACGAGAGCACATTTCAGCAATTTCAGTCTCTGCTGCTCTCCCCGCTGGGAAATCTTGCTTATCCAGCAGAGTGCTGAGTTAAATAAAGATCCCCAGCTCCCTGCATGAGAGCCCCTGGCTGCGGGGTGCCCATGCAGGGCAGGATGCAGCCCTTCGCCCGTGTGCCTCAGTGGGCAGCGCTGTTTGGAGAGGGCATAAGGACCTGAAACCCACTGCTTGTGGGCGTGGAACGAGGAGTGGGATGTCCTCAGCCCTGAGTGGGGACACCCATAGAGTGTAAATGAGCCGGGCCAATGTGGCTCTCTAATGAAACAGCTCACTAATGAAGCACAGCTGTTGGTGGGGAAGAGTGAAGGCATTGCTGGACTGTGGGGAGGCAGCAAGGAGAGTGAGGAGAGAGCCTCCATTGCTTGCTCCCATCCTTTGCCACTTAGCAGACAGCCCTGGCTCTTGAGGGGACTGGGGGGTCCCTGATGGCAGCGAGGCTCCTGTGTCCCTGCATGGTTGTGCCCCCTCAAGCTGTCTGTTCAGCAGCACACCTCCATCCTGCAGCAAGCAGCTGCTGTAGCAGTGCCTGCAGCCCCAGCACCACAATGCTCGCAGAGCCCTTGTGTGCCCTGTACCTCATGTGCACCCTGCACCCCTGTGTGCAATGCACCCCTATGTACCTGGCACCCCCATGTGCCCTGCATCCTTGTGCGCCATACACCTCCATCCAATTTGCATCCTCTCGTGCACCCACACCCCCATGGGCCCACCTGCCCCCAGTCCATCCCAAGCATCCAAGTGAGGGTTCTGGGGCTGTCCTCAGATTCATGGGGGCAGTTTAGAGCACGATGTGTTGGCAGGCAGGTGCTCATTGGACGCCCCTGTACCCCAGACCCCGTGCTCCTCTGGGCTCCTGCCTGCATGCCTCAGACGTGCAGGAAAAGCACCCAACCTTGCACCTGGCACCCACCGAAGCAGACAGGCACGGCTGGCACATACACAGAGCATGCAGCACTGCCCTGTGCCCTGCGGGGTGCCCGGCTGACAGCACTTTCCCTCTCTAGGAGGAAGAGCTGATCCGTGAAAGTCGCTTCTACTTCCGAGGCTATGGGCTGGGCCACTGCCTGCAGGCAAAGGAAGGGGCTGGGGAGGGTCCTGGAATCTACAGCCCCCCCCCACCCAGTGCACTGCTGCGGGAAGGGGAGACCCTGCACAAGCGTTACATAGACCGTGCCAAGCGCATCGACACCATCTCCCGAGCCGTCTTCCCCTTCACCTTCCTGGTCTTCAATATCTTCTATTGGGTTGTCTACAAAGTGCTGCGCTCAGAGGACATCCACCCTGTGCCCTGAGGCCCACAAAAAAGCCCAAGGACCTCATGGATGGATGCTGCCATGTGCTTGGAGGCATTGAGCCATGGACAGCAGTGAGCCAGGCAAGGGGCTGTGCTCCTCTGTCCCTGCACAGCCCACAGCTCCGTGGCGGGAGATGGGCAGCCCCAGCCTTGCTGACCCCATCCCCTGGCTTCTCCCTCAGCCCCAGGTGTATGTCCCTGGGTGCGCTCACTCCATCTGCTCCTCCACCGGAGAGGAGAGCCTCTGAACCCTCAGTTTAAAAACTCAGCAAGGCTTCCAGACCTCCTGACTTGGATATCCTCCATGCTTAGCAGGAAATAAAAGCAGTAGTTGACGCTGATGTAGGTCCTACAGAGATAACTGTGTGGATGATCTCCTTTCCCCCACTCACAACAAGCCCAGGTGGGGCACACATCGTTGGTGGGGTGCTTTGCTGCAGCCCCACAGGTTCTGTGGGCAGGATGGAGGCGGAATTTGTCCCTTTCCTCAGCAGCCTTGGGGCCACCATGGCACAGCAAGGGGCCAGGCACCATGACAGGGGACACAAACGAAGGGCAGCACAGCCTGGGCAGACGTCCCACCCTCAGCCCCCAGCCTCCCTCCCTGCTCCTCAAGCAGGAATTGCCCTCTCCCTCTCCCTAGTAACCAGGAGCCCCCAGCACCCACTTTTTCAGCCCCTTCTGAGCCACACACAGTCATTTCACAGATGGGGCAAGCAGAGGAAAAGCATCCCCAGGAGACACCAGGGGTCCGCCAAAATGGCTGAAGATTGTTCCAGCCCATTGCCACTGTACTGCCCTGGGGACAGCCTTCAGAGATTTGGAGGCACAGGTCTCCACTGCCCACCCACAGACCCAAACAGAGATGTGCTGGCACCCGCAGGTGACCAACCAAACCTCCAGCAGTGGTGGGTTTTCAAACAGCACCGATCTTCCTACACAAATAAAGTCTGTCTGGGATTTTCAGTGGTGTGTTGGGGGTTTCTCTCTGCCCAGAACCCCACGTCTTGGAGCAGCTCCCAGCTGCAGGAAGGATGTGGGTGCACCAGCCTTGTGGTGATGGGAGCCCAGACCTTGTTATCTCCATTTATCTGATAGGGTTTTGCCTGGGGGACAGGACCTAAGGAAGGGCAGATGTGGAGCTGTGGGGGTCTCCAGCCCCACGGTGGAGCTTGGATACCCACACATGCTGGATGTCCCAGCCTCCCCTTCGCAGCCAGCTTGCTGGGCAGGCGCCAACTGCAGAGAGCTGCCAGCTGTCCTGGGGGCTTACGCCAGCCCTGCGGTGCCACCCTGGGCCAGCGCTCCCATCCCCAGCTGGCGTGGGGGCAGGCAGAGCTCACAGCTGACAGCCAAGTCTGCAAGCAAACATCAATCTCCCTCTGTGCTCCCAGCCAAGATTCACAGATCGGCTCTGTTGGGCACCCCGTACCTCACAGACCCATCACCCTGCTGGGCCTCAGTGAGGTTTTTGCCACAGAGAGTGGAGAAAACAAAGTGGAGACCTGCAGCTCTGTGCCTGGTTTGTTCTTCTGATGGGAGAAGCCAAACCCTGCAGTGCTCCTGTGCTCCTGCCCTCACTGCTCTCCTTTACCCAGCAGCAGGTCTTGGGTACCTGGGGGCTTCACTGAGGAGAACAGCTGAGGTCAGCCCCAAAGCACCCTGATGGAAGGAACTGGCACTTCCCAGAAAGAAAGGAAAAAGAAATAATAATAATAATAATAATAATAATAATAATAATAATAATAATAATAATAATAATAAGTAAACTGCAGAAGGCCAACATATCATAAGATAACCTGCAGGAATGGTGTGCTCTGGCTGCAGCCAAGCAGAGGGAGTCCCCACTCATGCACCGTGGTGTGGGACACTTAGGGGAGCACTGTCACCCCACAGCCCTACAGGCACAGATCTGGTGGTTTGTGCCCCCTGGGGACCTTTTGGGGGCAGCAGCAGCAGCACCCAGCCTTTACCAGAGCTGGGATCCCCTCCAGCCCATGGTCCTGGCCAGTTTCCATGCCCTAGGGCTCACCCAGGCTGGGGGTGCAGCAAGGCATATCAGCCACCCCCTGGCAAAGCCCACAGACTTCAGATGGAGTCAATTTTCCTTCTCCTGCATGATGCTGCACGTCCAGGACATGTCTCAGCCGCGATGGGAAGCAGCATCGGGCACAGGCCCAGCAGCGGCAGCAGAGTTAATTGCCGTTGTAAATGGAAGCTAATGGAGTTACACTGAGGTAATGTGACTCCTGGAAAGTAAAATCAGAATCATCAGCGCTGGCAGCTCCCTGAGCACCTGCCAGCACGGCACTCACAGCCCAGCAGCTGCACACACATGTAACTTGCCTCCTGCTGCTGCACACCCATGGCTGCTGGGGGTAAAGGCTCCGTGCTCTCATTGATCCTCATCCCTCAGCGATGGGGCCGGTGAACCACAGCACCTGCCTGGCAGAGCTGCGAGGATGGTCCCCAACCAGAAGGGACAAGCAGGGGAGGGTTGGATCCGTACTGCCCCCCCAGCACAGGGAGCACGGAACGCAGCCCAGCTCCAGGCTGCGGTTTGGCGTAAGGAAAACAAGGCACGAAGCTGCGCGCTGTGTTCTGACCCACTTAGCGCAGCACTGCCCCGCAGCCCACAGAGCAGGGGGAGGACCCGGCACCCAAACAATGCGCCATTATCTGACCGCTGCTTTATCTGAAGGGCTTTTGTTCGCCGGGCACCGCAGCGGGGATGGGGGGACACCTAGCGAGGAGCTGCTCTGCGGGAAGATGCTGCTGAGGCGCTCACCGCTGGGCACGGCTGGGCTGGGCCTACACGGGGCCGTGACGGGGCCCACACGGCGCTGCCCAGCGCCCCCCGATGGCGGCGGAACAGGCCGCGGCCCCAGGAGGGCACGACCCGCGCGGGGCCACGTGACCGCCCCATCACATGACCCCTCCGCCATGTGACCGCCCGTCAGTCTCACGTGACTCCGCAGCCGGCTGGTGTCATGGCGGCGGCGGTGCGCCGGGCCTTGATGGCCGCTGTGGTGGTGGCGGCGGCTGTGGCGTTGGATAACGGCGTGGCGCGGACGCCGCCCATGGGCTGGCTGCACTGGGAGCGCTTCCTCTGCGGCACCGACTGCGCTGCTGAGCCGGAGCGATGCGTCAGGTACCGGGACGGGACGGGACGGGACGGGATGGGGGTGGGGGAGCCGGGGTCCCGGTGCTGGGAGCGGGGCTGCGGCTCGAGCTGCGGTGTCATCCCCCATACACATACACATACACATACACATACACATACACATACACATACACATACACACACATATACACATACACACACATATACACATATACATACGCACACACACACACACACACACACACACGTTGCTCCCCGCCCCCAGCGAGCGGCTGTTCACCGAGATGGCCGACGTGATGTCCGCGGACGGCTGGAAGGAAGCGGGCTACGAGTTCGTCTGCATCGACGACTGCTGGATGGCGCCCACGCGAGACGAGCGGGGCCGGCTGCGGGCGGACCCACGGCGCTTCCCCAGCGGTATCCGCGCACTGGCCGACTACGTGAGTGCGGGGGGTGATGGGGGGTAATGGGGGGCTCTGCGGGAGCAGCGTGACTCAAAGCCTGTCCTTCTGCCCCTGAGCTCAGGTCCACTCCAAAGGGCTGAAGCTGGGGATCTACAGCGATGTGGGGAGCAGGACGTGCGCCGGGTTCCCCGGTAGCTACGGGCACTACGAGTTGGACGCACAGACCTTCGCCTCCTGGGGTGTGGACTTGCTGAAGTTTGATGGCTGCAATGCCGGCTCGCCGGGGCTGCTGGCAGAAGGTGTGTGAGCAGCTGGGGCACGACGGGCTGTTCTGCGGGTGTCAGCAATCCCCAGCCAAGGGGTGGGCTCCAGGGAGATGCTTTTCCCTGACTGTACGCGTTTAAGGGATTTGCTTACACGCAGCGTTCCCAAGTGCAAGGCTGTTCTCTCCCCGCTGCATCACATATTGCTGGCCCAAGTGGTTTTTGGCTGTTCTGACTCCCGGAGCTTTCAGGCGTGGCTTGAGAAAGCAGCTTCCTCCCACCAGAGACTGCATCGTGCTGAGCACAGAATCCTGTCTGTGTTCTCTGGGGGCTGCCTGCAGACTGCCCTGTCAGCTCTTAGCACCATAAAGGCTTTGCACTTCTGGAGTGCTTTCATTGCAGAGCACTAAGCATTTTGCACGCTTGATGTCCAATCCCTATAGTGAAGCTGTGCCATAATGGATCAGCTGTGAGCTGGAACAGCTCTCATCTGCAGTGGAGAGGGCAGATATCAGGGCTTTTAGCAGAAAACAAATCGAAGGGAATACTGGCACAACAAACCTACTGGGATTTTCGCTTTTAAATGTGCCCTTATGGATGCTGGTTCCAAAGCTGTTACACGCAGGCTGGTAGGTCAGCAGTCGGGAGCTTGGTGCTGTGTCAGAACTCCTGGCTGCAGACCCCCTCCAAGCACTGCACACCACAGTGCCCCAGGTTTGCAAGAACAATGTGGTTCTGAAGCTGGTTTTCTGTTGGCTGAGCTCTCCCTGCTGGCACAGCGTTTGGTGGCAGGAATCCTGCACGCTGTCCTGGCTGTCTGGCAGAGAGAACCTGCCCAAGTGACAGTCAGCTCCACGCCAGTTGGTCCAGCGTGTGCAGCACCGCAGGCAACAGCTGAGCTGGAAGCTGGCTGCATCAGATGGATGACCCAGGTGCAATCCAGTGGTACTGAAGCAGTTCCAGGACAGAGAGCAAACGCTTCATTCCCTCTCTGCTGATTGAAAGGGACTTAACAGGGCTGTCTGAGGACAAGGACAGGACGAAGCTAGTGCTTTTTTATTCCTGCTCAGTCGTCCATATGGCACAAATGCATCGTAAGGACATGTACCCACGATGTTAACTGCTGGTGCTGTACCCAGCAGCTTGGTAAGATACCAGCTTGCATTTCCAACTTGTATTTAGGTTGCCTGGAGAGGTGGTGGGTGCTCTGTCCTTGGAGACATTTGAGGTCAGGCTGGGTGGGGCTCTGAACACCTGATGGAGCTGTGGGTGTCTCTGCTCAGTGCAGGGAGTTGTCTCAGTGACCTCTTATCAAGGGTTCCTTCCAATTCAAAAGATTCTATGAGGGGAAATACACCATGCAGCACAACTGCAGCCAGCTCCCAGGGCTGCATCTATGTCTCTATCCCAGCTGAAACCAGGGTAATGGATGATGTACAGAGGTCAGCAGGCTGAGGGCAGCACCACTGCTTGGGTCAAATAGTACAGCCATGAAGCAGCTCATGTCACCTTGGAGGCAAGAGGCTGGCTGCCACTACGAGCTCCTCTCCCTTTATTATTTGAGCCATGAAAGTATGTTCAGCTTTGATTTTTAAGAGTCAAGCTGAAACCTGACCCTGTGGCATTGGTTTAGTTGCATTCTTTTAGCAAGGAGATGCGTAACCTCTCTTCTTTTAGGTTACAGGAATATGTCTCTGGCGCTGAACAAGACTGGCAGACCCATCGTGTACTCCTGTGAATGGCCTTTCTACCTGAGGCCCATGCAGCAGGTAGGGAGTGTTTCTCAGGGCTCAAAGCACACAAAGTGGGAAGAACAGAAAAGCATTAGGACAGCATAGCAGCCTCCCAAGGAATTTGCTGCTCTCTGGTCTGATAGAGAACAAGACTCCCCATGGCACCAGGACAGGATGTGGTTATTCCCTCCCAGAGAGATAAGATGCGTTAATCACCAAAGGGTGTGTAAGCCCAAGAAGCAGCAGTAATTACTGAAATTGTAATGACTGCAGCAGTAATTGGATGATGAAGTTTAATTCCATTGGTCCCCTCCCACCTTTGGTAAAATAGCACTTGTAGATTTTCTAACAGAGCTTGGTGGCTGCAGCTGCTCTCCCAAGAGAAACAATTGGGATGGTGCTGTCTGGAGTGTGGCAGACCGGGATTGTTGGGTATGAGGCATCTTAGGCAGCCTGTATCATTCTGATAGCTGACAGTGGATGGTATTCTAACAGTTCTCAACCAAAATATCCCTGATGCAGTCTAGCCCCGTGTTCAGTCTTGATCTTGTAAAGCCAGGCTCTCTGGCTAATCGCGCTTATTGTTTTGGCAGCCCAATTACACAGAGATCAAACAGTATTGCAATCACTGGAGGAACTTTTATGATGTCTATGATTCTTGGAACAGCATCAAGAGTATCGTGGAGTGGACAGCACTTCACCAGGACAGCATTGTGAAGATAGCTGGGCCAGGGGGCTGGAATGACCCTGACATGGCAAGTAGAGCAACACCATTTGCAGCAGCAAAACAATTCTTTCCTTAGCTGCAGCCTGAGAGGGATGGGTTGGGATGGACTGGGAGGAGAAACACTGGGGGGAAACGATCTGATGGAGTCCTAGGATTAAGCACTGGATGAGTCTTCTGCAGCCAGCTACTCTTGTTCCTAGAGCTCAGCCTATTTAACCAGTCCCCTTAGAGGGCACCACCCTCAGCATCCTGTCACTTCCCAGCACTCAGCTTGCTGGCCCAGTTTCTCCTTGGCAAGCAGCATTATGAGGCGTTTTTCTTTTCCTGTCGCAGTTGGTGATTGGGAACTTTGGGCTGAGCTGGGAGCAGGCAGTGACTCAGATGGCCATGTGGGCCATTATGGCAGCGCCGCTCTTCATGTCCAACGACCTGCGGCACATGAAACCAGAGGCCAAGTGGCTGCTCCAGAACAAGGAGGCGATTGCCATCAACCAGGACCCGCTGGGCAAGCAGGGCTATCGCATCACTAAGGTACAGCAGGACCTGGCTGGGGGTTGTGCCCTGCAACACGGGCTGCAAGCTTCCTCAGAAAGCAGGCACTGGGGATCTGTGACAGGGGAGCACCCAGGGCTTGGGAACAGGAGCCCAGTGAACACATTTGTTCCTGAAGCCTGCTTGAGCACACAGGCATGAAGACAGCTGGTTCTGCCTCCCCTAACACAAGCTTGTGGCTTATTTTCTCCTTGACAGGACAAGAACTTTGAGCTGTGGGAACGGCCCCTGTCTGACAGAGCCTATGCTGTGGCAGTGCTAAACCAGCAGGAAATTGGGGGACCTCAGAACTTCACCTTCTCCCTCACCTTCCTTGGCAATGGGCTGGCCTGCAACCCAGCGTGCTGCATCCAGCAGCTCCTGCCGACCAGCAGGGACTGGGGGGTTCACAGCTGGGTCTCCTCCCTGAGTGTAGAGGTGAACCCAACAGGCACCGTACTGCTCAAAGTAGCACCACTATAGGAGGAGAGGTTTTTCTTTTGGTAACCCTCAAGCTCTGCATTCACTGCTCAAGAGCTTCTCCATGGACGCTGAGCCTTCTGCCTAGTGTAACAAATGCCCATGACTCCATTACCATGAGATAGCAGAAAAAGGGGTGCTGCTTCTCTCCTCTTTACCCTTTCTCTGACATCTCGCCCAACTCTCCTTTCCCAAAGGTTTACAAGGCCCCCAGCAGGGCAACAACTCACTGCTGCTACTACCAAAGATATGTAAGATGTGCAATGCAGTGCTCTGCAGCTCTTCTTCAGCATTTCAGGCACAAAAGGGCAGCACAGCCCAGCTGCTCTGCTGTGCTTTAGCAGTCAGGAGTGCACACTTGTGGCCACTTAGTCCACAACTACGAAAAGCTGTTCCTGCTGAAGAAACTTAACACTGTCCTGAGTGGTCACCTTCTGAACTCGGGGACTGGCCTAAATCACAGCACTTCTTAGCAAGTGAGTTCTTAGCAGCCGCCTGCTTAAAGTAATCAAGCATGATGCCTTCAAGCTGAGCTTGGAGAGTTTTTCCTCGCTCACAAGTCTTCCTTTCATCAGTGGTTGTCCCTTTAGACAACAGTCCCCCCATTCCACCCTTTATGGGGCCAATGGGGATTGGCTTCCTTAGTGAGCTCCCTTCCACAAATAACTGCTTTCTTTCTCCAGTGGCAGCAGCCTTTAGCTTAAAGGTCCTCCTGGTACAGGACAGAGACGCTTAACCACAATTACCAACCAGAAGCAACACTCAGTACAGTGGATTCGATGCTCTATGTATATTATACACCTCTTAGAGCAAGGAACATCTGTTGGGTTAATGTACTTGCACGTCTCACCCCACCAGCAGCACAGAACACACAAAAGCAAGTTAACAGATCACTTCCAAACACTTTAATATGGTCCAAAAATGAGTAGGATGCAGCTTAGAACTGTATCACCTGGCCCTATAAGAAGGAAGAGATGAGTGTGAGTTTATTCACCCCTGAATCTTGCCCTCTCCCAATGGTAGCACATAGCCTGCTGTCTGTCTGTCCCTTCTGCTGCCACTCCAGGCAGGCTGTTGCATGCTGCTGATAATCCTCCCCTTGATACAGAGCCTCACTCAGCACTTAGGGAGGGCTCAGCCTGTGATGCTGGCAGTATTTCCCCCTTCCCCCCAAGGCCACATGCAGATGATGCTTCCATCACCAGCCAGTCTTGGTACACACACACATACCTTTCTCTTCTTGTCTCCTCCCAGTTCAAAGTGCTTGCATCTCTTAATGGCCAGCATCCTCTTGGACCTGCAGTTGGGCTCCACACACTCCAGCCTCAGCACAATCTTCTTTGTGGTCTTGGCCTGAGGAGGGGGGAAGAGCAATGAGCAGTGTCCAAAAATGAATAAAATGCTGCTCTCAGGAAAAGCCTCTTATCTCCACCCTTACAACATTCATCAGCTTGTTCTCAGAACATAGGAAGAAATTAAACACAGCTGACTTGCTCCATTAAACACAGAAAAGTATCTTAAAGACTGGTAAAGAGTGAATCTGCTCCTTTGCCTACTCATGTTTTAAAGAACTCCGGTGAAAGGACTGACTGGGGCAGAGCTGGTCTCCTGCAGAGATCAATAACAGAGCAGGAAAGCTGCTCCAGCAAATGCCTGTCAGGTTTTGCTTCCCTGCTGTAACAGGGCAGATTTCAGCCCCCATGCTGCATCACTGCACTGTAAGAAAGCAGTGACCTAATAGGGAACGAGGAGCAGCCTGGGATGGGAACTTGTGTTCTTGCACTCTCTGGACAGTTCTACCTGCATGGAGCTGCCACAGTGCGGACTGAACACAGCACAGAGACAGAAGTGTCCCCTCCAGGATGATGTGTGGAGAGCAGATGTTCCAAGCAGGAGTTATGGGAGCAGCGCTCACCTTCTTACGGAAGATAGGCTTCGTCTGGCCTCCATAGCCGCTCTGCTTCCTCGTGTAGCGCCTCTTCCCTGCACGAAGAAACAGGAACGTTTAGACAGCAGCTCTGATACGCTACAAGCACAGCTGGCAGCGCCTCGGCATCAACCACCCCCCCGGGCTCTGCCCCCTGCCCACCGCACCCCCACCCTTACCCTGGGCATAGAGGGAGTCCTTGCCCTTCTTGTACTGGGTGACTTTGTGCGGCTGGTGCTTGCCACACTTCTTGCAGTAGGTCCGGCGGGTTTTCGGGACGTTCACCTGGAGGAGCAGACAGACCTCAGTCAGCGCAGTCAGCGCAGCCACAGGCCGCACAGCCGCCATCCCGCCCCGGTGCTGCGGAGCGCGGCCCGGCCTTCCCGCCCCTCTCCCCACCACAGCACAGGCCCCGCGCCGCCGCCCCGCGCTTACGGCCTCCGCCGCTTCCCAGGCCCGGCCCGCCCGCTGTCCGAGCAGCTCCCCGCATCGCCCAGCGCCTCGGAGCGGCGGAACGAGCCGCCGCGGAGACGGATGGAGGCGGATAAAGGCAAACCCGCAACAGCACACCAACAACGCTCACCATCTTGCCGCTGGTGACCGGAAGAGAAGGAGCGAGCCGGAAGCGGAAAAAGACGTGAGGGGATCATAGAGAGGAGGAGCGGGGAGCGCAGCGCCCCCTTGTGGAGGGGAGGACGGGGAATGGAGGGGAGGGGGAGGGAGGAGGGAGGAGGATGGAGGATGGAGGATGGAGGATGGAGGATGGAGGGAAGGAGGATGGAGGATGGAGGGAAGGAGGTCGGGGCACGTAGGTGTGGGGCCAGGGGCCCTGGTGGTGTAATAGGGACATGGTGGGTGTAATAGGGACATGGGTGCACAGCGACATGGGGCTGTGCAGGGCTACGCAGGGACACGGGGTGCAGGGGAAGCCCTCGTGCCCTTCATGCACAGTGTGCAGCCCATTTCCCAGCCGCACTGCCCAGCACCAGGCCTGGAGCTCACACCCCAGCCCTTCTCCCACCCCCTGCTCCTGCACTGTGCCCCCGGCTCCATGTCCCCACAGCCGGTCCTGTTGGCGGCACTGTGAAGGTGGCCCCGGCCATCTCCAGGAGGAAACGCAGCTGCTGCTTTGAGTCAGAAACTCAGAAAAGGGGAACTGAAAGGGTGGGGTTGGCCGGCCCCGTTCTTCCTCCCTGCACGGCAGACCCCATTGCGGGCCCCGCGCCGTGTCCCTACAGCTGCCCTGGGCCGCTCGGGGCAGGCGTGGAGCAGCGGGCGCAGCCGTTGGGGCGGCCGGGAGGGCCCGGTGAGTGCGGGGCACACAGGGTGGGCTGCGCCCCAGGGGCGTGTGGCAGGAAGAGATGTGACGTGGGCAGCACGAGGGCTCGTGGCCTCACATCTCCGCTGTTTGCGGTGCTGGGGATGGGGGAGGTATCTCAGGTGCTGGCTGTGGTGTGCCATACCGAGCAGCCCCATCTGGGCCGTGAGGCTTGGATGCACACTGAGCTGGCGGCATCCATCCTGCTGCCACGAGGATGTGGGGCGCAGGGCCCTGGGTGGCCATGGGGCTGTGCCAGAATAGGGGGATGGGGTGGTCTGTGGGTGCTACAGTGTGCTGGAACTGCCTGTCGGGGTGCTGGCTGGGTGCTGGTGGCACTGGGGCAGCACGGAGCAAGGAGTGGGGGTGATGTGTGAGTGCTGGAGTGCAGTGGAGCAGGGGGTGGGGTGCTGGCAGTGCCTTTGCACACTGAATCCCTGCTCCAGTCCTGCACTGATTGTGCAGGGTTGCCTGTGGCAGCTCCCCTCCCTCCTTGCACTCGTGTCCGAGGTGTGACAGCGGCAGGAAGTCACATTATCTGGGGGGGATGTCTCCGCTCACCCACTCGCCACCTCTGCTGCCACAATGAGGCAGTGATGGCTGCCTGGGGAGGGGAGTATGGCCAGGCAGCCACCAGCACGGGGATGGGGTCTGGTGGCCCTGCACACATCGACCCCTTCCTCACCCCTGTTGCACAACTGGCAGAAAGGGGCAGCTGGGGAGAAATGTGCTAGTGCAGAGATGGGGAGGCTGTGCTGGGGACAGGGAGAGACAGCACTGTGCTGGATCAGAGCATCCCTCTGTGACACTCACCGTCCTTTTCTCCCTAGTGTCCTCACTGCATCCTCTGGGATAGTGACCTGTCCATTCTGCCCACTGCTGCTGGGGGTGATGTAGTTGCTGCTACACAAGGTAAGGGTCCCTGCATCCTGTGGGTCAGTGGCCACTGCAGCCACCTGCCATGTCCCCAGTTCTCTCAGCCCTCATCCCTGGATCAGACAGAGACTGCTGGTTCTTCACATAACCCATTATTTTTAAGCTGTTCTTATTTTTAAACCACCCAAAGAACCCTAAGCAATGGGGCCCACAGTGGGAGGACAGGGGGAGCCCCGTTGTTTGTAGGCACATAGGGCGGCTTTGCTGCTACAAGGTCTGTGGTGGGGGTCTGGACATTGGAGAAGATGGGAGGGATACCCTGCTTCTGCCCCCCTGCTGGGCATGCCATGGGAGAGGCACAGCGGGCAGAACCACGTAGAATACCTTTGGTCCCCCTGTGGTCCCTGTGGTGAGCAGATGGGCTACACAGATGTGCAGCGGGGAGCTTGACCCCACTATTCCAGGGAAAAGAGAACAAACCTGAGGTGAAGGGATAGGAAGCACAGAGAAGGTAATGGGAGGTGTGGATCAGTAGTGGCTCCATGTGGCTCAGCAGTGAGACCAGGAGCTGGTTACAGCCCTCCGTGGGAGCACCTCACACCTTCAGCCACAGGGTGCTACAGACAACCAGACCCGTTCCTGCAGAGGGTCAGAAGCTGTGCTGGTGGGGGCCGCAGGAGGATTTAAGCACCTGAGTGCTGGCTAAAGGAAACACTTTGAGCCTGGCTCATATGGGGAAAGGAGTTCAGCACTGTCTGCCTGCAGAGTGGGGAAGGATGGTTCTAGAGCTGCTGTTGGCTGTTGTCAGCACAGCACTGCAAGCATTTGGGGCTTTTTTGTGGACCTGCCCCCACAGCTGTCCCATTTGCAAGGCAGAGCCCAGGCAGCTCAGTGGGAGGAAACAGCCCACACAAACACAGCAGTGCCGAGAGGAGGAGGGAGGGTGCTGGGTGTCACAGCTTGGCCTCCATGCTCCTCCCTGAGGCGGTGTTTCTCACGGCCTCCCCAGCTCCCTCCCATCTAGCCACTAGCACCCAGCTGGAGCTGGAGCCTGTAGGGTGGCAGCTTGGTCCTCACCATGGCATTTCAAGGGGGAAGTAACCAGGGAGAAGTCACTCCATAAATACCCTGTATGTGTGCGAGGTCCGGCTGCAGGCAGGTGTTGGGCTGAGCAAGAGCTGTGTCAGTGTCACCCTGCACACAGCAACCCGGGGAGCACGGCGAGGAAGCAGTTGGGGTAGCCAACATGGCCAGCATCATCCTGGAGAGCATCTTCTTGAAGCGCTCGCAGCAGAAGAAGAAAACATCTCCCCTCAACTTCAAGAAGCGCCTGTTCCTGCTGACAGAGAGCAAGCTGTCCTACTACGAGTATGACTTTGAGCGTGGGGTGAGTCTGTGGGGCTGCTGGCCCCACACCAGCACAAAGCATGGGGATGAGGATGTCCCCGGGTCCCCGCTTTGGGGATCATTCAAACCAGTCTTGTCTCTTGCAGCGTCGAGGCAGCAAGAAGGGCTCGGTGGACATTGAGAAGATCACCTGTGTGGAGACGGTGGTGCCCGAAAACAATCCTCCTCCTGAGCGGCAGGTCCCGGTGAGCGTCCCTGCTGCTGTCCCCTGTACTCTCTTTGGGGCAGTGCTGTCTGGTATGGAGCTCTGTGCACACAGTCCAAACTATACTGATGTCCAGCCCAACACAGAGCACGGGGCAGGAGAAAGGCAAGGGCTGTGGGAGCAGCTGAGCTGCAGGATGTCAGTGTCCATCTTTCCCTCTCTCTTCCAGAGGAAAGGGGAGGATTACAACATGGAGCAGATCTCCATCATTGAGCGGTTCCCCTACCCCTTTCAGGTTAGTTCTCATCGTGCTCACTTCACCTTTCTGCTTCAGCTGGCTGCAGGGTAGGAGCTGGCATTGCAGCAGGGGTGAGAAGAGCAGGGGGACATGAGGATAAGCACAGCATCATTTTGGGGACACCCTGCTGCTGTGTGGGGCAGGCTGATGAGCCTTCATGGGCAGTGAGGAATCGGGCGGCTCTCTGGAAAAGGAGATGGATGCTGGCCCTGAGCTTTGTCCTGCCATTTTTGGTCCCCTGGCCAGTCCTGGAGGGATGGATGCTCTTTGCTCACTCAGCCCCCAGCCCAGTTGCTCGTGCTCACTGGCACCCAGCACAATGAAAGTTAGAGAAGGAAGTGGAAAGTCTCAGGGGAAGGGGCTTATTTATAACGTCTCTGTCATGGTTCCATGAGCACCACGGGGCCAGCACACAACGGCACGGCTTTTGCTCCGGGTGGCTGCAAGCCTCTGCTCTCCTATTTCCCCCCATGAGCCATGGCCTGGTGCTGAGCACGTTGGTGTACTACAGGTGGTGTATGACGAGGGGCCCCTCTATGTCTTCTCCCCGACAGAGGAGCTGCGCAAACGCTGGATCCATCAGCTGAAGAGCGGTGAGTTTTGGGGCACCTGGCTGCACATGCGGTGTGACTCAGAGCGCTGGGTTTCCGGGGGCTTGCTGCCTCGTGGTTACGATATCCCATATCTGCGGAGGAGAGAGCTCTATCAGAAAGTGCTCCCATGACGAGCAAAGTCATAAGGCTATTCCCCTGCTTGCATCATTTGTACCATCCCTGTGCTAGCGTGAGCCTGGGGAGAGGGGGCACTCACCTCCTACTTATTCCTACAGCATTGTCTGAGGTATTTTGCCATCCCACAAACCTGCTCCAGAGCAGTTCAATCATCTTCAGAAGTCGCTGAGAGCAGGAGGAAATGGCAGATGTGGCCACAGAGCTCCACCAAGGGGAGGGTAGAGCCCCCATTGCATTAGGAAGGAAATGTGGACAAAAAGTGTATTAGGAGCCCAGCAGCATCTCTGAGCTCATTCCAAGCTCCATGTGGTGTTGCTGAGCTGATGCTTTGCTGAGGAGCTGCTCTCTCCTCGAGCTGTGAGCTCCTTGCTGCAGCACTTAACAGAGGGGCTGAGCTGTTTGTGGTCAGCCAAAATCTGATGGAGCTGCCTGTGTGTGTGTGTGTGTGTATCTTTCTGTTGCTTTATGCTGGTGGGGTTAGATTAGCTGCTCACATTGACACAGGGAAGTTTGCCTGAGCAAGGAGGAAGCAGAGCGGGCTGATAACAGGGAAGTCAGTTATCTCACAAGAGCCCTGCTGTTCTGCCTAGCTGCCAGCCCCACTTCCCCACTCCAGGAGGATGGTGTGGTGGCAGTGGAAGCCATTGCAGGATCTGCAGGGAAAGAGAGAGAGAAATACTGGCTGTTTGCTGCCGGGATGCCCACATCCTGCTTCCTGGAGAGACAGGGCTCTCTGCAGGCAGTGGAGATAGTGTGGGCCATCATGCTGAGGTGGCATTTAGGCACATCCAGGTGTCCCACAGCGTGGGGATGAGCAGCAAGAAGTCTGGGAGCAGTCCCCAGCAAGGAAGGCTGCTGAGCAGGCAGGGGATGGTAGGTGCATCTTGCTCTGCCCACAGGAAAACCAGGTCCAGCACCAAAGGCTCAAAAGCCCTGTGAGTTGTGGACCTCAACAGACAGCCTGGGGGATGCTGGACATGCAGGAGGACTGGCTGCAGCAGGACCTGGCCCTCCAGATGTGCTCATGTCCTTTTGCAGAGCTGCTGAATAGCTTTGATCAAATCTGAGAGGGAAGGGCTGGCCCTCCCCTGGCTAGCAGCTTGATGGCACAGAGGCAAGAGCAGCTAGCTGGTGGAAACCCAAGCAGCAGGGCCATGTAATTGTGTGTCAGTGGGAAAGCAGGGAGTGAAATAATTTACTAGGGCTGATCATCTGCATTTGGAGTCACACGCATCTCCCCTCCTTGGCTGCAGTTATCCGATACAACAGCGACTTGGTGCAGAAGTACCATCCCTGCTTCTGGATCGATGGCCAGTACCTGTGCTGCTCCCAGACAGCCAAGAACGCCATGGGCTGCAAGATCCTGGAGAGCAGGAATGGCAGTAAGACACTGGGCACCCTCCCCTTGCCCATTGCCAGCCCTGGTGATCACTTCCCACCTGCCCACCACAGGTAGGGATCTGTGCTCACCTTTGTTTTTGTGTTGTGGAGGTTTAAAAGCTGGGCGGTCACATCGCAAAACAAAGAAGCCTCTTCCCCCCACTCCTGAGGAGGACACGGTAAGGACCAGTGAACATGGGTTTGCTCCAAAGTGTTTAAAGAGAAGTCTGCAGAATTTTACAGACCAGAACTTGGCTTTGGAGGGGGATGTCAAATTAGAGCCCAAGGGGGCTTGAACCAGGGGATGGAGCCCAAAAAGCTGAAGGAACATTTAATGATCTCACCTTGAGGGTCCCCAGGGGGAGCTGAGAAAGAGAGTAACCCTGATACAGGATAAAGACCAAAGGTTCAGGGGAAAAATCTTAGCTTTGGTGAAGACAGGACTCCAAGAAGGAAATATGGCTGTAAAAAAACTCTGGGATGGGTCAGTCTCTTGGTGGAATTCAATGTGGGAGCTGAGATGGAATGCTGTGCTAACCTGGCCAGGCTTGGGGAGGGACTTTGCCCAGGAAACAGCATGCCTGCCAGCCTCACCGTGTTCCTTGCTCTCCCTTGCCGTGAGGAAGATGGTGATGAAGCCCCTGCCCCCTGAGCCAGCCCCCAGTGCAGCAGGCGAAATGAAAAAGGTGGTGGCCCTGTACAACTACGTGCCAATGAATGTGCAGGACCTGCAGCTGCAGAAGGGTGAGGAGTACCTCATCCTGGAGGAAAGCCACCTGCCCTGGTGGAAAGCCCGTGACAAAAATGGGTGAGAGCTCCCACTATCCATGGCATTCACCCTGCAGCTGTGTTCTATCCCAGCACTGCTCCCAGGGCAGCCCCAGGGACCCCCACCTCACACTGGGGAATCCCAACTGGTCTCAGACTCTGTTTTCTCTTGCAGAAGGGAAGGATACATCCCTAGCAACTATGTCACCGAAACCAGCAATTCCCTGGAGATTTATGAGTGAGTAGGAGAAAGTGTGGCGATCTGGCAAGTTGTGCTCAGTTGGAGACCTTTTACATCCTGTTCTGGGTCAGGATCAAGCCAGGATGTGAACAGGGCTGGCCTGGGGGTCGCCCTGATAGTTGTATCCCTCCCTGTTCCAGGTGGTACTCAAAGAATATCACTCGGAGCCAAGCAGAGCAACTGCTGAAGCAGGAGGTAAGTGTTGACTCCCAGGTCTGGGTCTTCTACGCACATGACCTATGCCTGCTGCCGTCACCTCACATGTAGCATGGGCCAACCCTGGCTTGTACTGGGAAGGGAAAGCTGAGCAGATCTCTAAGCTATCAGACAGCAGGCCAGTACCCACAGCTCCTTTGATGTGTTCCTCCCTCCCTTTCCAGCTGTGAACATGTCCCAGTCCTCCATAAGGGTAAACCAGTCTCCAGTGAAATGACATGTTTCTAAATGCGGTGGATATTGAGGGCCAGTAGGTGTAGGAGCAATGCAAGACTGCCCCTTCCTCTGTAGCTAACAAGGAGAATAGAACTGGCTAGATCCAGGCCAGAAATTACTTAGGTCACTGAGAGCCCTGTGGTCTCAGCATTGCAGCCCAGCAGTATAATTAGCCTGTACTACCTGGGGGCCAAACAAATGAACGCTGCAGCCTGTATCACCTCAACAGCTCTAGGACCTGTCTCTTTCCACTGTGACCTCCTCCTGGAAAGTAAGTCAGTAGGTGCCCCAAAGCAGGGGCCACAAGCAGGACTCCTTTCATTCACTGCACCCTCTCCAGTCATGCTGTGATTGTACCTCTTGTCTGCTATGGTCACTACTTCACAAATACCCCATCCTATCCTCCTCCTCCCCCCCTGTTGTTTTTTTTAGGGTAAAGAAGGGGGCTTCATTGTCCGAGACTCTACCAGCAAGACAGGGAAATACACTGTCTCTGTTTATGCCAAGTCCGCTGTGTAAGTGGATCTAAGAATTGCTTGTTACTATCTCAGAGGGCTCCTCCAAACACCTCTTGCTCTCTGCCCGCCCTTCCCAAGCTGCTGACCCCATGCACTGTCTCTCCAGAGACCCCCAAGGGATGATCCGCCATTATGTTGTATGCTGCACCCCTCAGAATCAGTATTACCTGGCAGAAAAGCACCTGTTCAGCACCATCCCAGAGCTCATCATGTACCATCAGCACAACTCTGCCGGTGAGTGCTCATGGGTGCAGGCAGAGCTTGCAGCCATAGCCTGAACCTAATGCCCTTCTTAAGCTGGTAGCACCTGAGCTCCACATAAGGTGTACAGTCACCATCCCCCTGCCCTGGGACAGCCCAATGGCAGGTTCAGCAGAGCAAAACAGCCTGGAAGACACACCTCTGCTCTGCAGGGCTGCATCCCCAGGAGCTTCACACCCCCTCTGAATTCCTGCAGGACAGCATCCATCAAGCACCCCTCTACACCCACCACACATCTTTCAATAATGCTTTGTCATCGACAGCCCTCGCTAGGCTGCAAAGCAACATTGTTCTCTTTTACTGATGCAATTTCAATCAATTCTGTTCTGGACAAAAGTAAAATATGAACCTGTCCCTCTTAACCTACCCAGCAGCGTGAGTTTGCAGATGATAAAGTATCTCTCAAAAAGGGAATGGAGATAGCAGGATGCGTCCCAAGAAAAGCTGGAACAAGAGCATTCCAAGCAAGGAGAAGCTGTGACAGGCTCAAAGAAAGTATAGGGACAGAGTGAGGCCACCAGGTTTTACTTTACAGTGTCCTCCTTTTCTTGGGCTGAAGGAAGGAGGCCTGTGTTCCCTGCTGAAACATCATGGGTAAATATTGTGTGGCAGTGTACCTTTCTGTGTTTCAGGGCTCATATCCAGACTGAAGTATCCCGTGTCTCGACACCGGAAAAGTGCCCCTTCCACAGCTGGCCTGGGCTATGGTAAGCTGTCTCAGGCTTCCTGAAGTTTCCCTGGCTGCAGGACCTAAAGGATGCTTGGGTGTTCTATCTGCAGGAACTCCTTGGGGCTGAGGTCCTGGTAGTTTCCCCACAGCAGGGCCCACAGTCTTCCCTAGAATCCTTTCCCTGGCCCTCTGGCACAGCACTGACCAAGAGACATGCAAGTCTATCCCCTGGATAAATAGGTCTTGGATTTCGTGAATGTTCTGTGATGGTTTTTTAGGCATGCTTATGGTCTTTCTGCACTTTCTTTCAGGCAGCACATGCTTATGAGCCCTTCTTGGAGCAGCTAGACTGGGAGCATCCTGCAGGAAGGGCACCTGCACCCTCATCACACTCACTCTCTCTGTCCTAGGGTCGTGGGAGATTGACCCGAAGGACCTGACCTTCCTGAAGGAACTGGGGACAGGGCAGTTTGGCGTGGTGAAGTACGGGAAATGGAGAGGTCAATACAACGTAGCCATCAAGATGATCAGGGAGGGCTCCATGTCAGAGGACGAGTTTATCGATGAAGCCAAAGTCATGATGTAAGTGGTGAGCAGCCCCCGGGTCAGTGCAGCATATATCTTTGTCAGAATACCTGCACTCCCAGATGGTTTGGAGGGACAGCATCAGGTGGCTTCATGCATTGCAAAGTGAATCTACGCCTCAAGAGCCTGCACTTTTTGTGCTGGTTTTGCCAGTGAGCTTTCCAGGAGCACTTTTCCCTGCCCAATTCTCCCTCTTCTTATTCAGCAATGCTGCTTTTGCAGCTTGCCCCTGCAATGCTCAGAAATGCCCTTCTTGCCCCCAACACAGGAACCTATCTCATGAGAAGCTGGTGCAGCTCTATGGGGTCTGCACAAAGCAGCGTCCCATCTTCATCATTACTGAGTACATGGCCAATGGCTGTCTCCTGAACTTCCTGAGGGAAACTCAGCGGCGGTTCCAGCCTGCTGAGCTGCTGGAAATGTGCAAAGATGTCTGTGAAGCTATGGAGTACCTGGAATCCAAGCAGTTTCTGCACCGAGACCTGGTAGGGATGTAGCCAAAGGACACTACTCCAGCTCAGCTGTAGCTACAACATGTCCTAGGCAGGGTCCAGCTAATCCATTGGTGTGAAGAGAGGCAATCTACAGCCTCTCTGTATGCCTGCAAGCTTCCCTGCCCACCTGAGCATAGACAGGGTGCCCACTATGGCATGTCTGAAGTCACTGCTGAGCAGTGGGTTAGCAGAAAAGGAAGGACTAGGCATCTTTCCAGGGGACAGTAATACATTTTTGGCTAGGGCAGAGCTTTGCATCAGGCAACACAGGCAGCACCACTAGCTCAGACACTGAGCTTTAATCCCCATGTAAAGCTGAGGATGTGTTTTTTCAGGCCTCTGGCTGGCACTGCCAGTGTGCAATCTACTGTGTGCCATACCTGATCTCTTCCTCATGCTTCTTTGTCCAGCAAAATCACACCAGGGAAATTGTCCCTCCATCGATAAACAGGAGGCCTTGGGGTCCTGCCTTGCCAGACAAAGCAGGGCAAAGCATTAGATGGATGGAGATGAGGCAAAGTTGTAGATGGTACAGGGAGAAAAGAGAAGGAGCAGGTGGGAATGACTGCCTCCATCTCTCCATCCACAGGCTGCTCGCAACTGTTTGGTGAACGACCAAGGCATTGTGAAAGTCTCAGATTTTGGCCTTTCCAGGTTTGGTAGATACATGTGTCACTTTCCTGTCTTGATTTTCTATTGCTTTTATCAGTTTCTTCCACACTTTTGTCTGTCTCCCCCATGATTCTCCAGTGCTGCTTTCACCCTGCCATTTCCTGTCTTTCATCTGTCTGCTCAACATCCTTCATCCTTCCATCATCCCTTTCTTACATCCTTCATCCCTGTTGGCCTGTCTTCTTGCTGCTTCACCCCCCATCTCCAGGCTCCCGCCTGCAGCCTTCTTTCCACAGGCCAGTTTTGCCTCTTGCTACGTCACACTCACTCATTCCCAGCCTTGACTAACATAAACTTGTCTGCAAAGGGACATTTTTGCCTTTTGAAACCTATTCAGAGTGCAAACTCTGGTCACTCTGAAAGCTGTGAATTCCCTTTGGGTTTTGCTGGTTGTGTGGATGTGTGAGAAATGAACTGGAGGACAGGTGCCCTGATCTGTTGATGTGCTGCAGATACGTTCTGGATGACGAGTACACAAGCTCCATGGGGTCCAAGTTCCCAGTTCGGTGGTCTCCTCCTGAAGTGCTTCTGTACAGCAAGTTCAGCAGCAAATCCGACGTGTGGTCGTTTGGTAAGAGCACAGGGTTAATGGCTCAGGGGGCAGTGAGCTCCCCATTGAGCACAGCCGCTATGTGTTCCTGCTATCCCCACCACAGGTGTGCTGATGTGGGAGGTTTACTCTTTGGGAAAGATGCCTTACGAGAGGTTTAACAACAGCGAGACCACAGAGCACGTCATCCAAGGCCTGCGCCTGTACAGGCCGCAGCAGGCCTCGGAGCGGGTCTACGCCATCATGTACAGCTGCTGGCACGAGGTACGTGACAAGGGGCGGCTGATGCTGCGGGCACGGCGGGGTGCGGGTCCCACAGCCCGTCCTGTCGCCCCGCAGAAGGCCGAGGAGCGTCCCACCTTCTCCACACTGCTGGGCAGCATCGTGGACATCACAGACGAAGAGCCGTGAGCGGCCCTAACCGCAGCTCTAACCGCGGCCCTTCCCGGTGCCGGTGGCTGGAACTACCGGGCCGTGGATACGGGCAGCCCCGCTGTGCAGCCCCACACAACCCCACAATAAACCGCTCCGAACGGCGCCGGGCCTGCCAAACTGAGCATGCGCAGCGCGGGCGGAAGTAAGGGGCGGGCGGAAGTAAAGGGGAGGCCGTGCGCATGCGCGATCGCAGAGCGGCGCGGCACGTGAAGGTCGTGGCGGCATGGACGCGCCGTCCGGCGGGGGGCTGGGGGGAAACGACCCGCAGCTCCAGCGCTTCATCGAGGTGGAGACTCAGAAACAGCGGTTCCAGCAGCTGGTGCACCAGATGACCGAGCTCTGCTGGGTACGTCGAGAGCTGGGAGGGCGGGAGGCCGCAGCGGCTCCGGTTAGACTCGGGAGGCGGTGGGGTGGGCCTCGTCCTCCGGTTATCCTAAGGAGGCGGTGCGGGGGGGATATGGGGGCACAATGGAAGCTGTTGCCTCGAGCTTTGGGGCTCGAGGGGCTGATCTGGGAGGGGAGGCCCCAATGAGGCTGAGGTGGAAGGGCGGGAGTTCGAAGGGGGCACAGCGGGCGCGGTGCTGCACCCCCGGACCCAAAGCAGCCGCTGCTCCACAGGAGAAGTGCATGGACAAGCCCGGGCCGAAGCTGGACAGCCGGGCCGAGACGTGCTTCGTGAACTGCGTGGAGCGCTTCATCGACACCAGTCAGTTCATCCTGAACCGGCTGGAGCAGACGCAGAAGTCCAAATCGGCCTTTTCGGAGAGTCTGTCCGACTGAACGGCCCCAAAAACGGGCGGTGGGACGGCCCTGCTGCACCCTGCGCCCGTCCCTCTGCTGCCCCGACAAGCTGAGGTCAGCTCCGGGGCGTAGGGTTTAATTAAATGACGGTCTTGTGAAAGCTGCAGCCAGCCAGATGAGAGCCCGCAATGGATCCAGCTGCTCTTCGGCACGGTGTTGTGCTGCGCCCACCCCTGATCACCTGGAAGCATCTTCACTCCGGGACACAGGGGCTGCAGGTGTCATGCATGAAGCGGTGGTGGTGGTGGGGATGATCCCCACAGGGGTGCTCCCAGCGCTAAGCATGCCACTGCTGCCTTAAAACAGCGCTGCACACACCTTCATTGCACAAAACCAACCCTCCTCGGTAGGTGCCGTCGAGCCGTGCAGTTCCCGTGGCTGTGCAGAAGGAGAGCAGCAGGACTGCACCAGCACAGGCACCCCTAACGAGGAGAGCTGCTGGGCATGGTGAGCATCCCAGGCAGTATCACTGCTGGAAGACATTTCAAAGGCTTCCCTAAAGTCATTCATGTGGCCAAGTGGCAAACTCTCATATTGCAGCACGGCTCTCTCAATACTGACTTGCTCCATTCATTGCTTTCTCCTCGTCAATGTAATAAATATTAAGTGGGTCAAATTTCTAACACGAAATTCTCCTTTGTTCAGGTAAACGGTCACTGAAAAATGGAAATATGGCATTCTGGTCATTCCTTCCCCTTCCCAATGGTTCTATTTATTTGCAAAACTAGAAGAGAGGGGGAGTAATTGTCTTCTGGGTAGGCAACCTGCTGTGAATTCTGAACTATTGCTCAACGTGTTTGGTCCCATGAATCAAAGCTCATGCTTGTGGCCTTTCCCCTTCCTCCCCAAAGGGTTATCAGAACCTGCTTCCTTGTATAGTTTCTACAGAGAGCCTAAGTACAGGAAAAATACAGCCAGCTGCTTTATAACTACCGTCATCTGTGGGGATTACTGGAGGGAAGCCTGTGGCTGTGTCTTCTGGACTTTTGCCCCTAGGAAATGACACAGAGCTCCTAACTGGAAAAACAACCAGCACCTACTAATCCACCCTCTGAAACGCAGTGTAGCGTTTCAGCATTGTTTGCAGACAGCCTGGCTCTGGGAAGCATGGAGTGACCTGTGTTACTAACATATGGCTTAGAGCTCATATGAACCTCCTGAAGTAGTTCTGTGCGTGACAGTTTGCTGTGAGTGGCTAGTCAGGGTGTGTGGAGCATCTAATGGGTGTCTTGTAGCCAGCAGCCTTCCTAGGAGTGAGTTCAGAATGAGTTAAATAGAGCTATGCATATCCTAACCTGCAAGGATACAGCTATCTGCCCATCTTTCCAAAGCTTACCTCAATAGCTAGAGACTGTTAGGTGCTTCCTGTCCCCATTGTGAGCCATTCTCCCATACCTGTCCTGTGTTTCTCTCAAGCACCTGCATCTTTCTTCCTACCCCTGTAATCCTCCATGTCCCTCTGTGCTGGCCCAGCTCTCGGTACAGATGCATCAGCAACTGCTTGGTAACTGAACACTGCTGGCTTTGATGATGCACCTGCATACAGCATTAGCCTGCAAAAGAGATGCTGCGTGCTCCCCACTGTAAGAGCCAGAGCAGCACGTGGCAGCACCACTGAAGGTCTCCAGCCTTGGCTGTATTCTGCTCTTGGATGTGAACCTGTAAATAAATTCTAACAGAAGAATCAGTCTACAAAAGGATTTTTGCTGGGTATGTCATTTGGAAGGCCAGGCACTTGTCTTCTATCCACATTATCTCAGCACCATGTTAGAAGATTAAGAGTAGCAAAATAAGTATTCTTAAGAAAAATACTCAGAGGCTTCCCCATATGATCAGTCTTTGCCTTCAGTAAGGGTTAGCACTGTGTTAGTGCTGCAGGCCTCTGTGCAACCGAAGCAGATCCTGACAAGGGCGGATCGATCCCTCACGAAAGAACAGTTGAGGCACTGGGTACTGACAGCATGGCTGTTCTCAGCACTCATGTCTGTAACAGTGAAGGAGGCTGCAGTCCCTGCCTGATTCCACACAGTGGGAGGTCACACTGATCACATGCCCAAGGCAGGCAGAAGGCAACCGCTGGCCTCCACACACACAGAAGTACCCAGCAGCATCCAATGCAGCAAGTTCAACCTTGCACAGAGGAGCTGCTCGCTGGTTGGAGCTGACAGCGCTTCAGAAGCTTCCTCATACACCTTCACCTTCCTCTTCTGTGCTCTGAGAGCTTTTGTCCTCCGAGTGCAGAAGAGGCTGGTGCTGACACGACTGATGTCTGTCTGTGCTCCTCCACACCGTGTGCAGGTCTGCCCTGCCTTGCTGCAGGAAAAGGGGCAGGAGGTTGGGGCTGAAGGGCATGTCCCTGAAGGCATGAAGGAGGAAGATGCCAGACACGATGGTGAGGAAGCCGCTGATGGTGCCAATGATGTTGTCTAGCACCATGTGTTGCCACTCCTTGAAGAGGATGGCAGAGCACATCATGACTGCTGTGGTGAACAGCACGTAGTAAATGGGAGTGACCACGGATGTATTGAAGATGTCCAGGGCTTTGTTCAGGTAGTTGATCTGCACGCTGATGCAGATCACCAGGCACACCAGGAGCACCCAACCCAGCGGTTCTTTCAGGACTGGCTTCCCAGCAAACAGTTCCTTCAGGGCAATCCCCAAGCCTTTGACACACGATACAGAAAGTGAGCCGATGGCGGAGCACACCAGAACATAAACCAGGACGTTGCTCCGTCCATAACGGGGTCCAGCCACAAAGATGAGCAGAAGGGAGCTCACCAGCACACACACAGCAAATACAATGAATCCTTGGAGAGAGAATAATTAAAGGCTCTATCAGAATGGAGAACAGTAGCCCCAGTGACAGAACAGCACGCAGGGCAGTGGCATACCCAGAGCCTATGGCATTAGCACATGCTGGGGGCACGCTGACCAAGAAGGGGGGCACAGCCCTGCTGGAGCACTGTGCAGGAGGGCAGCAGAAGGCCTGGGAAGCCAGCACTAGCTAAATGCTGCAGGGTGTGGTGGGATAGAGAACCCCCTCCAGTCTAGTCAAGCTGTTCCCTCCCCAGTACTGTTATTTCCAAGCCTGAAGTTGACATGATGCCTTTTATGTAGGTACCTGGATCTTTCAGCTTCTCTGCCATTGACTCCAGGCTGGAAACCTCTTCTTCCTGGGGAGCGTGGATTACCATCACTGTGGAGCCCAGAATGCTTAGGACACAGCCAATCTTGCCATGAACATTCAGCTGCTCATTCAGGAAGGTAGAAGACAGAACCGCGCTGGAAAAATGAAAACAACAAGAAAAACAAACAAACCAAGGAAAGCCAAGCAGTTAGGAATGGAATATCTGAGGGAAGGGACAGGGGAAAGTAGTGCAGCTTTCACCACTTAGTGGTGGCAGGTGAGGTAAGGACAGTTCTGAGGCTGCTTACCTAACGAGGACACTCAGAGCACCCAGCGGAGTTACCAGCGTTGCAGGAGCAAAGGCATAGGCAGCAAAATTTGCTGCTTCTCCAATTCCCACTGCAAGAGAAACTGTCAGGTGAACATCAGAGTAAAGAGCAGTTCAGTGTAATACAGATCCATGTGCAGGCATTACAGAGATTCCCATGTGCAACCAGGAGAGGACAGTGCCAGCCAGAACAAGCAGAAGCTTTTCCTTCTCACACACAGGAGGCCTGGTGATGCATGGTGATGCTGGTGATGCTCCTCAACCACACGTGGCCATCCAGCTAAGCAGTAACAACACAAACATATTCACATGCCCTCAAAGCTGAAAGGAGCTTTGGCTCTTTACGTGCTTCGAAGTTAATCTCTGCTGGAAAGGTTCTTAGGGCTTTTTGCAGGGTAAATCAAGTGTCACGTTTGACAAGGGTGCAGCAGAGCTGCTGGATCAGTGCTGCCTGCTGTGCTGGATGAGCAGCACCTGACGGCAGGGTCTGAGCAGGGTCAGGAGCACTGACCCAACCCAGTCAGACCAGTTCCTCAGTTCCTATTCAGCAGGGCTTCAAAACAATCGAGAGTTACAATTAGATCCACATCCCCACACATTCAGGAGATAAAAATCAAACAGCCCAGCAATCCTAGGATGGCTGGGTTGGAAGGGGCATTAAAGGTCAGCCAATTCCCATCCCCTGTAGCACAGCTGCTCCAACCTGAGCATCCTCGTGTGCTCCTCCTGACCCCTCCTGCCTTTTGGATGCAATACGGGAGCTCAGCAGGGCACAGCAGAGGCACAGGACCCCCCTTCCCCCATCGGCTCAGCTGGGAGCAATCCCAGCGCTGCTCATCCCTTCCGACCTCTGGGTACTCACTGCACAGCAGCCCTGTCCACCACAGCCACTCCCGAAGGTACGCGTGTCCTCCGTGCCCTGCGGAGAAATGAAGGGACGGGGCGATGAAGGGACGGGGCGATGAGGGGACGGGGCCATGAAGGGACGGGGCGATGAAGGGACGGGGCGATGAAGGGACGGGGCCATGAAGGGACGGGGCGATGAAGGCGCAGCGGGAGGCGGATCCCGCTCGGGGTCGGCTCTGGCCGTACCTGCCCTGGGACGCCCGCGGCCGCACAGCCGGAGCAGCCCCTTCTTCTTCAGGATGAAGCTGCCCCCGATGAAGGCGCTGGAAGCCAACGCCAGCCCCAGCCCCACATAAAAGCCGGGCCGACCTCCCGCCGGCCCCATGGCGGCCCCGGTCCGCCGCGATCGCCTTCCCCCGTTGCGGAACGGGCGGAGCGGGGCTGCGGGCAGCCCGGACGGCGCACCGCGCTCCGCCCCGGCATCGCCCCGCCCGGCGGACCGAGCGGCCCGGCAGCTCGGAGCCGAGCTTCGGGTCGGGAGCCGGGCTCTGCGCTCGTTTATGGGCCGACTTTCAGCTGCCGCGTTCTCGGCTCGATCTCTTTGTTTCCTTGAAGGTGAAGGGGAAGAATAAAGCAGGATGAGTAAGAGCAAGGACGACGCTCCGCATGAGCTGGAGAGCCAGTTCGTGCTGCGGCTGCCGCCGGTGAGCGCCCACCGCCCCCTCCGTCCGAACAGCCGTGACCGCAACGCGGGGCTGTGCGGTGGAAGAGGGATAAAGGGAAATGGGTTAAAACTAAAAGAGGGGGGATTGCGGTTGGATGTCGGGGGGAAATCCTGTACTCAGAGGGTGCTGAGGCCCTGAGCTGCT
Source organism: Coturnix japonica (assembly GCF_054131305.1). Lineage (NCBI taxonomy): Eukaryota > Metazoa > Chordata > Aves > Galliformes > Phasianidae > Coturnix > Coturnix japonica. The sequence goes on from NC_140666.1 coordinate 10,446,341, forward strand.
GGGGGGCAGCCAGCCCATGGCAGGGGGGTGGAACTGGGTGGGCTTTGAGGTCCCTTCCAGCCCAAGCCATCCTATGATTACCAAATGATAAGCCATTAGTTGCTGTTGCTGTCAGCGCTCTTGATGCTATTTTGCATGTGCTTATCCTGAGGCAGTGGGTCGTGAGACCACGTGAGGCTGCTAAGGGCAGCTGTACCCTCAGCTGCTGTGCAGGATTTCATGGTCAGGGCCCTCACAGTGCTGTCACAGCTTCATTTCTTTTGAGGAGAAGAAGCACACAAACAGTAATGGGCCCATGGAGTTAATGCATGATTCTTGGAGGAGGGTACAGCTTCCCCTGCAGATTGTAGGCTGCCTTTTAGAGTTGTTTTCTGCCTTGGGCTGACTGTGTTGTTTAAAGCTGGGTATCACAGAACCATAGAATGGCCTGGGTTGAAAAGGGCTGCAGTGCTCATCCAGTTTCAACCCCCTGCTGTGTGCAGGGTCACCAACCAGCTGCCCAGAGCCACATCCAGCCTGGCCTTGAATGCCTGCAGGGATGGGGCATCCACAGCCTCCTTGGGCAACCTGTTCCAGTGCGTCACCACCCTCTGCGTGAAACACTTCCTCCTAATATCTCACCTAGACTGGGCACAAACCTTCAGTGGCTCTCGGGGGCAGCAACACAGCAGGTCCCAGCATAACTCTGCCTGATCATTTCAGGAATACGCCTCCACTGTGAGAAGAGCAGTTCAGTCCGGGAGCGTCAACCTGAAGGACAGACTCACCATTGAGCTGCACGGTGAGTGAGCAGCAGCCCGTCCCAGCACCTCGTTGCTCCTTCTGAGACAAAGCTTTTCCTCCTCTCCAACCCTCCCAGCACTAAGCTGCCCCTTGGCTTTCCACAGCCGATGGGCGCCATGGGATCGTTCGTGTGGATCGGGTGCCGCTGGCAGCCAAGCTGGTGGACCTGCCCTGCATCATCGAGAGCTTAAAAACCATCGATAAGAAAACCTTCTATAAGACAGCAGATATCTGCCAGGTATGGGCTGTTCTTTTTGCCTGTCTCAGCAGCTTCTTTGCCTGCTCCTCTCTCTGAGAAAACCTGTGTGCACTTTGATGGATCGACCCCTGGTACAACATGGCCAGTTTCTGTATTGTCATATTAGTAATTCAAAATGTCCTACATCGGTTTGGTATTTGGGTTTTCATTGTGCATGTGAATCCCTTTGGCAGCCACTGTTCCTTTTCCAGCAAAGCCTTTACGTCCTTTGATTCTTGCATTGCCATAAGCAACCTTTGTGTTTATATGGGGGTTTCAGATGCTTGTTTGCACTGTGGATGGCGATCTCTACCCTCCTTTGGAAGAGCAGACTGTGAGCACTGACCCCAAGGCCAACAAAAAAAAGGACAAGGACAGAGAGAAGAAATTCATCTGGAACCATGGCAGTGAGTAGAGGCTCTGCCAGTGCTCTCCATCCCACGGCTCTGCTGGGTGCTGGCTGTGCTGCTGCTCTGCTTTTAGTGCTGTCTGGCTTCCTGAAGGGAACTTCTCCCTCTTGGCAGATCAGGTTTTCCAGACCCAGCTCCCCCTTTAGGCCGCCTGCCTGACTCAGTGCAATCTGCTCTGTTGCAGTTACTCTTCCCCTGAAAAATGTACGGAAGAGAAGATTCCGGAAGACAGCTAAGAAGAAGGTGAGTTGTTTCGGTCATGCTGACTGGTGCAGGTGCAATAACCAAAGAATCAGAAGGTGGAGACGTTGGAGCTGTAATTATCCATCCTAAAGCAGTGTCTTAGCATTGTTTCGCTTGTTACCTTGCTAGAGGTGAGGGGGAAAGCAGGCAAGTGTACTTAAACCCTTCTTTGGCTGCTTCTCTCATGTTTCCAAAATGCCTCTGAGGTGGGAAAATACTCAGTGCTGAGAACTGCTGGACTCCATTCTTGTGGCTGCTTTGTCACAGCGCGTCTCTTCCTGCTCACGGAGAAGAAAGGGTCGCGTGGAAGTAAGACTTCACTCAGCCCTGCTTTCCAAGCTGAAATCCTGAAATGGCTCGTTCGCTTCCCCAACAAGCAGCACTACAAATAGAATAGCTGTTATTTCAGCTGGGGGAGTGACAACAGATGGAGCTCGGAGGCTCTGTCTCAGTACAAACGCATTAGCCAGGAAAGGTGTTGGGGAGATGCAGCACCACGAGGCTGGGAAGAACTGCTCTCTGCTTTGAGGTTTGTGAGCTCACAGCGGAGTGGTATTTAGCGTGGCATTTGGGAGATAGATTATTTCATATAGCCCTCGGGAGAGATGAGCTGTCACTACCTGAAGACACAGGGCTGATTTAAAAGTGACAAATGAAACCTTTTGAGAGAGATGGGAAGCGTTTTGAGTTGACCATTCATCAGTGAATGGCACCTTGGGCACTCCCAGTATACACATAGGAAGTCTTATTGCAGGAGTTCTATTGGTGGGTGCCCGGAGTGGTAGAAAAGTGAGTGCGTGCAGCCCGGCAGGGAGATCTGCACAGGGAAAGATGGATCACTGTTCTGGAGGTACATACATTACTTCTTGAGTGGAGCATGAGCAAAGGTCAGGTGGAAGGAATAAGAGAAGAGAGGCTTGAAACTGGTCCAGAGGCTGCATGTAGGAGGTGAGCAATGCACAACTACCTGCACGAATTGTTTCATGGGCTGCCTGTTCTTTCCCCTCTCTGGTGCAGTACATCGAGTCTCCTGATGTGGAGAAGGAGGTGAAGCGTCTCCTGAGCACCGATGCTGAAGCTGTCAGTGTCCGTATCTTTTTAGGGGAGAAAAAGCTGGGGGGTGGGGGGCTGAGGCAGTGTGCGTGACCTGGGGTTGTGAAGAGAGCTGAGTTCAGCTCTGTGGGCGTCAGAGGTTAGGGGGCAAATACGTGTGACGCAGATGTTTTAGAACTTCATCTTTGCCTTTTTCAAAGCTTATTGTTTCTTCCCGGTGACCTTCCTTGCACTGAGCAGGACCTTAAGTAACAGCAGAGGGCAGGTCTCCGAACAGGGGAGCTGGGGTGGCTCATTGTGGGTATTCATAGTTGTGAGGCAGGGGGTGATAAGCTGCAGTTTTTAGCTTTCTGCACCTTTCATGCTCATTTTATCCTTGACTCATCTGCTCCAACTGCCAGGCTGGGAAGTCATTGCTGAAGATGAAACAAAAGAAGTGGACAACCATGGTTCACTCACAAGCCTGGACATTTCTTCCCCAGGGATGTCGGGACATAAACAAGGCCATGGCTCCTCAGGTACAGTGGGAAAGGCTGCTGCCTTTTTTCTAGCTATGAAGTTAATCAGGTCGACCTGATGGGGGTGGAAGTGCCCAAAGGAGAGAGGGCAGTGCGAGATGGACACCGTATATTGATGGGGCCCATGGCTGGCACAGGGTGCTGGGCTGTTGGTCAGCTCTGTTTTTCCTCTTCCATTTTTCACTCTTTAGAACATGATGAACTGCGGGAGATATTTAATGACATCAGCAGCAGCAGCGAAGATGAAGATGAGCGGGATCATCATGACGATGAAGACCTGAACATTATGGACACCGAGGAGGACTTGGAGAGGCAGCTGCAGGACAAACCAAGTGAATCGGATGGGCAGCAGCAGGAGAATGAGGGCTCCAACCAGATAGGTGAGTCAGGTGGCAATGCTGCAGAATCAATGGGGTGCTGGGTGGCGCAGCCTCTGCTGCAGGTCTCAGCTCATTCTCTTCCAGTCATGGGCATCCAGAAACAGATCGACAACCTGAAGAGTAAACTCCAGGAGACCCAGGACAGGAGGAAGCGCCAGGAAGATCTCATCATGAAAGTAGAGAACCTAGCCCTCAAGGTGAGAGAGCTCCCACGGTCTCTTTGAAGTCATGTGCTTAGTAGACTGATTCAAGTGCTGTCCTGGGAAAACCATGGTGGCCAGGGGCAACTGCATGCTGGGTTAAGAATAATTGTGCTGTGACCATACGTTCCTGCATTTTCCCACAGAGGCAAAGCACTCTGTGAAGCTGCAGGAGATGAGGGTTAGTGCAGTTTGGGAATCACTGCACTGTTTGACATACCGTACCAGCAGCCATTAACAGAATGTATTGATAATTGTGGTCTGGTGTGTTTGTAGACCCGTCTCCAAGCTGTGCTGGATGAGTTCAAACAGCAGGAAGAGCGAGAGAAGCAGCAGGTGAGGAATCTCCCACAGTGCAGGGTGTGCTTCCCTGCAGCATACAGGCAAAGCAGCCACGACTGCAGGTGGAAGGTCTGCAGTAACTCCACAGTGGGCGGGATGCCCAGGGCTGTGTTTCTGTGACACCTTTCTCCTTCTCCCCAGATGACATCTCTGCAGGAGCAGCTGGAGTCCCTCATGGAGAAGTGAGGCATGGGCCTGACCACAGCAGCAGGGCACACAGAGACAAGAGCAGCTGGAAGTGCTCCATCTCATGCTGAAGTCACTGCTGCTGCTTTAGGGCAGTGCAAGAGGTTCTGCATCCAGCACTGCTCCTCCTTGCCTTGTGCTGAGCTTGGCTATAGAGTTAGACCTGTGAGAGCAGCCACATGCTGGGACTGGCTGTAAATATTCATGAGGGTTTTGGTTCTCCCTGGGTCAGTGTGGTGCAGCTCTGTGCACCTCATTGAGTCTTGAATGTGGTGGGCTGTACCCTGGTGGGACCTTGTCACTGTATTTGGGAAATGCTTGTCTGCAAACCAGACTCAGTAAAGGACCATTTCCAACCCTGTTCTGTTCCTCTGTATTCTCCAGGGGACAGGCTGGCAGTGCCTCTTGTTAGTTTGCCACCTGGCTTCTGCTTCCCCTGGCGGGAGTGCTCCATGCACAGCTGGGTCAAAGGGAGGCTGTGTGCAAAGGGGACCCCCCCACACTCCCAGGCTGTGTAAGGAAGGAGGTCCTCCTGATTAGGGAGTTTCTTTAATTCCTCACAGAATAGGCAGGCAAATCCCAGATTAACCTGGCAGGGTGGGAAGAGGATTAGAAAGGCAGTTCTATTTGGCAGCTGGCAGAACACAACAGAGTGCATCACGCTGGGACAGCGTTATCCTGCATGCTGAGGAAGGGGCAAGGGCTGCCGTAGTGTGGGTGCAGCCAGCACAGGAAGCGGGAGGCTGGGTGGCAGCTCTGGGATGACATGCCTGTAGTCTGGAAAGGGAGCTGCCTCAGGAGAACACCGAGCTTGGGAAGGGCCTGAGTGCACGTAGGAGTGTGACCTGTCCTGGGGGAGGCCATGGAGGAAACCTACCTGCTGAATGTGGAAGGGGTCAGAAAGAAGATCCTGCACGGAGGACAAGGGGAGCTGCCGAAGTTCCAGGATGGGAGCAAGGTAAATTGTGTTGGTTGTTATCCCAGAGCCCCAAGAGAGAAGGGAGAAGCTCTGACACCTCCCTCCCTGCCCATCACCACAGTGCTCTGCCAGGCGTGGCGGGGCTCAGCAGCCACGATGGGGTGCTGGAAATCCTCCTGCTTTCCCTGACACATCAAATGGGGGCAGAGGGGCCAATAGTGTTTCTGAGAGCCTCAGCCCATATCGACGGATGGATCCATGTGGATGCCATGACGTCCTGGAGTTGTCCTGGCTTATAAAGGGGTACCCAAGGGAAGCAGCCCTGAGATGAGCCTATTAAGATGCTCCACCAGCTGCTTTCTATCTAAGTTGAGCTGGTAGGAGGTACAGTCTCCTCGCTGCAGATGGAGAGCTGCCAATCCAACCTGCAGATCACCAGCAGCAGGCTTGTCCTCATGTCCTGGCCCCATGGCAGGCAGTTCCTATCCCATAGACCTGCCCCAAGGCCAGGCACAAGGGCACTCCGTCACCTCCACCCTTTCTTTGGGGCAGATCACTTTCCACTTCCAGACACTGAAGGACAACTTTGAGCGGACGGTGATCGATGACAGCCGGGAGGCCGGCATGCCCATGGAGATCATTGTTGGCAAGATGTTCAAGATCGAGATCTGGGAGACGCTGCTCTGCTCCATGAGGACAGGGGAGGTTGCGGAGTTCTGGTGCGATGCCATCGTGAGTGAGGGGTTCAGGGGTACGATGAGTCCCATCTGCATCCTGCACTGGGCTGTGCAGCCCAAAGACGTGTGGCAATGTCCTCCATCCCCTTGCAGCACACAGGGATGTATGCCCTGGTTTCCAAAGGCATGCGGAGGATCGCAGAGGGCCGGGACCCCCTGGAAGGGCAGAAGCACCGCTGCGGCATGGGCAACATGTTTGACTACCACAGCACGGGTTACGATGACCTGGATGAGCTGCAGCGAACACCTCAGCCCCTCATCTTCATCATGGAGCTGTTCCGGGTAAGGAGAGGGCAGGGTGATGGGGAACGGCCGGGGAAGGGGCTCAGTGCCCACTGCCCACACAGGTGGAGGAGCCCTCGGCCTACAAGCGTGACACCTGGGCCATGAGCAAGGAGGAGAAGCTGGCGGCCGTGCCCGTGCTGCACAGTGAGGGGAACCGCCTGGTCCTCCAAAAGGACTTCCAGCGTGCAGCTGAGAAGTACCAGGAGGCCGTCATCTGCCTGAGGAACCTCCAGGCCAAGGTGGGCCACCTCCCACCGTCCCTGCCGGCCCTTCCTTGGCCAATCAGTCCCCCGTTGGGTAAGGGGATGACCACCTCCATGATACCCCACTGGGTAGGAGAAGCCGTGGGAGGAAGGCTGGCTGAAGCTGGAGAGCCTGGTCACGCCGCTGGTGCTCAACTACTGCCAGTGCCAACTGGAGCTGGGAGAGTACTACGAGGTGCTGGAGCACACCACGGAGCTGCTCCAGAAACACAACGGTACCCATGCCCTGAGTCCCCCACACGGTGTGCTCATGACCCCTGATCTCCCTGCTCACATATACCTGCTATCTGTGACAGTGCTCCGTCCTCTGGGTTCCACAATGTCCCATTTCAGCCAGATTCACTCACCCACAATGACACCCCACATCCCTTGATCCCCCAGCCCAGCACAGCGCTCTCCCAACATCCCTTAAGTCCCTTACCCACAGAAGTACCCCCATAACCAGTTTCTCCTACCTCATGGTGCCCAGCTCCCTGATGTACCCTTACCCATGGGAGCGCCCACACCCATGTTGGTTCCTGGGGGCTCCAGTGACCCCACTGGCTCTGTCCCACAGACAATGCCAAGGCCTATTTCAAGCGGGCGAAGGCGCACGCGGCCGTGTGGAATGAGAAGGAGGCACGGGAGGATTTCCATCGTGTGGCCCACCTGGACCCCGCCATGGCAGCCGCTGTCAAGAAGGAGCTGAAGCTGCTGGGGGAGAGGATGAGGAAGAAGCATGTAGAGGATAGGAAGCGTTATCAGGGGCTATTCCAGCAGCCCCGGGGGGGGAGGGCTGCCATGGGTGGGGGGCAGCAGGAGGAGGGTGGGTCCCTTGTTGGGGAGCAGGCAACAGGAATGGGGGAAGAAGGGGTTGGTGAAAGAGAAGGAGGAAAGGATGGGGATGGATGTGGAAAGGATGAACGGGGAAGAGGAGCAGAGCCAGGGGAGGCTGAAGAGGTGGGAAATGGGGTGGGACAGGGTGGGGAAATAAAGCTGGGTGCCTGCAGGGCAGAGCTGGAGAGTTGTGGGGCAGAGAGGGGGCTGGAGGAAGGGGAGGAGGAGGAGGAGGAGGAGGAACATGAAGAGGAAGAAGAGGAGGAGGACAAGGAGGAGGAAGGAAAAGTAATGGTGGAGGAGGAGGGAAAAGAGATGGTGAAGGAGGAAGAAGTGGTGAAAGACGCCGTGGAAGAGGAAGAGGAGAAGACAATGGAGAAGGAACATGAAGAGGAAAAAGAAACAGCAGAAGAGGAGGAGGAGAGGGAGGAGACAGCAGAGGGGGAAGAAGAGGTGAGGGAGGTGGAGGAGGAGGAGAAGGTGGAAGAAGTGGAGGCAGTGGTGGAGGAACAAGAAGAGAAGAAAGAGGCAGTGGAAGAGGAGGAGGAAGGGGAAGGGACAGTGGTGAGGGAAGAAGAGAAGGAGAAAATAGAGGAGGAGGAGAACTCAGCAGCAGAGGAGGAAAAGCTGGCTGTAGGGCAATGTGAGGTATCAGAGAAAGGAGAGCTCATGCTGGGGCAGGAAGCTGGTGGGGCAGAGGGAGCCGAGGCAAAGAGTATGGCTGGGGAGGAGTCAGGCAGAGCTGCAGAAATGGCACCTACATCTCTGGACCAAGGGACATCCCAGGGGCAGCTGGAGCAGGGCAGCTGTGGGGAGCAGCAAGCAGACAACTTCCCCTTCACCAGCCTCACCAATGGGGCAGTGCTCCAGGCCAGGCCCTCGGGTGCAGATGAGGAGCTGGGTGGGGGAACAGAAGTGCCCTCCTACCTCACACCAGCTGAGGAAAGGGATGGTGCAGCCCCAGGAGTGGAGGAACCCCTGGAAAACTGCAGAGAGAGCAGGGAGCTCGAGGCCACTGCAATGGGGCACGGGCAGGCCTGAGTGGGGATGGTTGCTGCTGAATGGGGGACAGGGTGCAAGGCTGCCCATGGGAGGCACAGCAGGGGCAGAAGGGCCGCAGTGCCCCCAGGATCCTATTTCCCACAGACTGGGGACACTGCAGTAACACAGGAACAAAGCTGCTCTTCCACTGGGGCTGGCAGCTCCCCAGTGCCATGTTCCTGCTGCCTCCCCTGCCCCAAATCACCACTCCTGCAGCCTGCAGCCAGGTCCTGCTGAGCTCTGTTGGCTGAGAAATAAAGTCTCTTCCCTGGCACCGTGTGCTGGATCTGTTCCTGGACGTTCCCGGTATCCCTGATCACAGCCCCCAGCTCCCGCTGTGTGCTGGAGCTGCAGCACAAGGAGGGGGGGGAAGGTACAGGGGCTTTAAACTCCTTTCAGGGCTGCAGCTCTGGTGCAACTCCCCCACCACAACACGGCACCATCAACCCATACACATCAGCCTTCCACCATCAGCCAAGGCTGTGCGTTGGGATGGGAGGTCTCAGAGTTTTGGGTTGACATACAGCTGGGACTTCACTATGGGCACTGGACATGGGATAGAACATCAGGGAGAGAAGCTGCAGCCTGGAAAAGCAGAGGGATAGGACTGCCCACCGAGGATCCCTACTGTCACCTCTTCCTCTCTGGGGCTGCAGAAGTGCAGAACCATCCCTGCACAGCCAGCGTCCCAGCTGCTGCATGGCCCCAGACCTGCTGGAAGAGGATGGATGCAGATGATGGGCAAGGGATGCAGCTGCAGCCAGGCAGCCTGCGACTCTGCTCGCAGTTTCCCTTCTGCCCCAGTGGTGACACTGAGCAGAGGGATGTCCTTGGCCCTGCAGGAAGACCTGTCCCAGGATGGCACAGCACCAGGTGCTGCTCTGGTTCAGGGGGTACAATGGAAAACAGTACGGAAGGAAGGGGCCGGCACACACACTGCAGGCTCAGTATGAATACAAATTTATTCTCTTTCCAGAGCAGAAGTGGAGAGCAGCAGCCAGGACAGCACTACGTGGTTAACAGAGCATCAGCCCGCCCACATCCCTCCCTGCTGCCCTCAGCACAGCCCCAAACCTGCACCCACAGCCCACAGGGCAGGCACACAGCTCCCTGCAGTGAGGGTCTGCACCAGTTTGCCTTGATTCTGCCTTTCTCTTCTTATGGGGACACCCTGATCTCATGCAGTAGCCACACTCCAATTATGCCATACCTGTTGCACTGCAAGCAGCTCCCACCATGTGCTACATCCAACCCAGTGCCATCACCAACACCTCCATCAGGACCGCTCCAGGACAGCAACCCACAGACCATCAGGATGCTGGCACTGTGTGCCACCCACCAAGCCCACACCTCCTGCATTATTTCACACCTTTGCCATAGTGCCAACCCCAAATCACACGGCTCCCTGCTCCCCAGCACGCTGCCTCGGTCCAACAGCCCTCCTCAAACACAGCACATCCAGCACAGCCAAAGCCCCATCCCTGCGGCCCACAGGGACGCACCAACACACAGCCTTCCCTGCACCCTGCTGTGCCCAAGGGCCTCTCCTCTCTATCCATCCCAGCCCTCTCCCACTGCGGGGCACCCACAGCACCTGACTCCGCAGCTTTCTCGACATAACGCAGCCCCTGATCCTACATCACAGCCCAACATCCTGGCAGCCCCCAGGACAGAGGGGAGTAGGACAGAGCCCTGCTGCCAGCCCGGCCCCCCAGGCTGCCCCCACAGCATCCTGCAAGAGGGGGAAGGGTCCCTGCAGGAGCAGGAGTTGGGCTGGACTGAGAGCAAAGTGCAACTACACTCAGTGTTAGGGTTTAATGGCATGAGTCCGTGAGAGTATTTAAGTACAGAATATATATATAATATATAGAAATATATGCAAATTAAATGATAAGGCTCTGTTATAAAGATCCTCCCGAGATAAGGCTACTAGCTGGGCTGAAGCTCTGGCGCGGGCTCGTCCCTACCCCACAAACCCAGCACCTCTCAGAGTCCCATCCATAAGGCTGGCAGCCGGCTGCTGTTACAGAGAGTTGGCTCAGCCCCTGGGAGGCTGCTCAGTGGCTGCAAGAGCGCTTTGGTGTCCATCACCCTGAAGGGCCCTGGGCAGAACCAGAGAGGAGCAGGGTGCTGAGCTCTGTGTGCTGTGCAGCTCTTCCTTCTGAGCCTCTCTGTGTGCAGTGCTGTGACCCCACAGCCCCAATGTTCCCCTGAGATCTCCTGCAGCTCATGAGCATGGGGAGAGGAGGGGGCGAAGCAGCTGGGCAGCGGTTAGGCAAAGCCTCTGGAGGTGTTAGATAAGGGAGGTCATGCCTGCAACAGAGACGAGAGGGGAGGAGGAGTTAGAAGCCGGGGGTGCTCAAGGGTGGCATGGGGCAGCACTGCCCTGCAGAGGGTTAGTGCTGGCACCAAGCAGCATCTCCTTGCTGTATGCATGGGCATTCATCGGGCAGTCACAGAGCAGCCCATCCCCATCCCAACCCCAAAACATCCCTGCTGGAAGAGCTGTCCTTGAGCAGCCAGGAGAGCTCACGCTGCTGCTGTTCTGTCTCTCCTGGAGGTGGTCACCGTAGCCTCGCTGCCGTCGCTCTGTCCATCTGCAGCACAGAGCCCATAGGGCAGAAAGGAGCCAATGCCTCTGCCCAGCATGTGGCTTCCAGTGCTGTCCTCACAGGTGGGAGGCTCCTCCTCATCCTCCGTGCTCGTGGCAGTGGGGGATCAACCAGTGTGGGGAGGGTGGGATGGGGGCAAGGCTCCGCATGGAAAAAACCCTCATCTGATGGAGCAATAGGATGCCAGCGAGGGGGATTTCACCCGAGTACCTCGAGAGTTGGGGAAGGCGCTGCGCAGCTTCTCCATGATGTCCTCCAGGCACACGCTGACATCCTGTGTTTTGGCTTCCACCTCATCTGCAGAGGGAGAGGGCTGGGCTGAGCGGTGTGTGCACCCTGCAGTTGTCACCCAGGGAGCTCCAACACTCACCTGCTGCTTCGGTGTCGGGGGTGTCGTGCTCCTTATCCCTCGTCTGGCCGCCTTCGGACTGATGTGGAGATGAAGCCAAGGAAGATGCTGCTGAACCATTGCCATTTGACTCTGTTGGAGGCTGGAGGGAGAAGGGCTCATTGCAAAGCTTATCCCATTCTCACCCTGCACCTTCTGCCCACCCTGAGCCCTGTTCTGTACCTGCAGCAGCAGCTCCCTCAGCCGGTGCAGCTGGGACTCCAGCTGCTTGTTGTGGTCCTCCAGGATCTGCATGCGGGTCTCCAGGCGGCTCTTGTGCTGCCGGAGGATCCGGGCCTCTGCCAGGAGCTCCTCATTGCGTGGATCCTGCACTGATTCAGGGGAGCCCGTAGCCAAGGTTGGGGATTCCACTGCCTCATCATGCTGCCACTTCAAACGCCTCAGCTCTCCCTGGAGGATCCTGCAAGGCAGCCCGGGTCAATCCCACTGTTTTCATTTCTGGAGGGTGATGCAGAGACTGAGCACTCTTGGAGGCTTTGCCTGCAGCTCTGCCTCATTGGGGTGGCAGGCAATAGGCACCCAGCTGCTTCCTAGAGGCAAAGAGCAGGGGCACAGCAAAGCCCTCCTGCTGTGCTCAGCTGTGGTCCAGCAGTGTCTCCACCATCCACTGGGAACTCAGAGAGGAGAGAGGTAGCTGTGGCCAGGGCTCACTTGAAACAATCCAAGAGGGGTACTTGGGGTTTGAAAGGGGAACACATTCTAGGGTTAGGTAGGAGCCTTTTGAGGAACTGAACCCTGGAGAACACCAAGTCCTCACTGAGTTCAGTGCTCCCCAAAGGCTTTAGGGCTCATCCTCCAAACCAGACCCCACGCTTAGGCCCAAGACAGGTTTCTCAAAGCCCTTGCCTTAGACTTAAGCCCCTACTTGAAGAGCTGCCCACATCCCCAACCTGTTTTCATCCTCCAGGTGTGCCAGGATGCGCTCCAGCTCCCCCTTGTCATCCATGGGCAGGCTGCCTGGGACCTGCTGACTGCCCGCAGGCTCCCGGTCCGTGATGGGGCTGGAGTGACGCAGCAAGTATTGGTCCTCATCCCTGTTGCAGCAGGTGGAAGAAACATGGTGAGGAACACTGGAACTTCGCTGCAAGACCCTTGGGTAGGTGGGGGTGCCCTAGGAAGGTCAGAATGGAGCCACAGAAGCAGGGAGAGGAGGCAGAACTCACAGGCTATCATCAGGGGACAGGCTGTCACTGAAGAAGGAACAGTTCTGGTTTTCCATCTCTGCAAGCCTGGAGGAAATAGAAGTGGCTTGATACAGCTAGAATGTCTGCTGAATGCACTCTAATTGCAGCAGTCCCTGGAAGACTTCTCTCTGTCTCCAGTGGCAGGAAATGTCACTGCCAACAGCTGACACACAGCATTCAGGGGAGCATCTGCCCCTCAAACTCCCACCCCACTGCAGCCACGCTCTGTGCTGCAGCAGTGCTGGTACCTGCTGGCAAAATGCTCAATCCGAGAGTGTGTGTCAGCGTGGGGCAACATCGGGGACGAGGCTGGTCTGGAAGAGAGAACAGCAAGACTCACGTTCCTCGCTCACAGCCAGGGCTTGGAGGGGCTGCCCTTCTGCAATAGCTTAGGGCTGGGCCAGCTCTGAAACAAACTGCCTCCATCCCTGGGCCAGCTCCCCTCCACCCATCCCTGGGTGGCATCCCCACATCCACCCTTGGCCATCCACCTCCACCCACCCTTTGGCAGCACTCCTCCCTCCCACTGCCTCCAAGCAGCACTCCTGGAGATGCCACTTCCCCCAGCCCCCCCAGTGACACAGCCACCAGCACACTCACGTCTCAGAGAAGTCAGCCTCCAGCACAGACTGGACAGGCAGGTACCCCCTCTGGGGGTGTTTGCTGAAATACTGCTTGGATCGAAACTTGTTCTTCAGTGTGGTGGCAAAGTCCCTCATGTTCTCACTGGAGGTGGTCTGCAGAGAGAAGAATGTGGCTCAGATGCTGGCTGGCATCCTCAGGGAGGAAATCCCTTTTGGGATGGGTGTAAACCCAATGGAGGCAGAGACAGGTTTGGAAGTGAGGAGGACACAGCCCTCGGAAGGCAGGGAGGGGCAAAACCAAGGTAGACATTGCTGGGACAGCATCAGCCTAAGCATCGCCGTGTGTGGCAGCCCAGCCCCGTACCGGGGTGTAGTACTCCATGATGGGGTAGTGCAACTTGTTGCCCTTGCTGGCTCGCCCGGTGAGGAAGCAAGTCTGGCAAATATCCACGTTGAATTGCTTCAGGCTGCGGTACCTGCAGAGATCGGGATGTCAGAAGGAGAAGTGGGAGGCAGAGGAGCTGCTTTGTGTTGGGAGTGAGCACAGGGAGTGCCCGTGAGCTTCCAAACACACACCCCAGCCCCTACCTGAAGCCCTTGATGGGGCACTGCCGACAGACAGAACACTTGGTCTGGTGCTTCACCTGCTCGGCCACGGTGACACGGTGCAGCACGGCCAACCACACCATGGACTGTGGCTCCAGGTTGGCCCACTCCAGGAACTGGGCCGCCTCGATAGCAGGTTTCCCATGGCTCTGGGGAAGGGATGGGAGGAGATGCTCAGGGCTGGAGCCACTCACCGAGGAGACGGCTGGGCAGACAGACACGGCAGCACTCACGAATCGGAAGCAGCTGCGGATGCTGGGCTCCACATTGCTGCCCCCAAACGCTGCCACCTCTCCCAGCTGCCGTGGCACCTGGATGGCCTCGTGCAGCAGCACACCCAGGTGCCGTTGGTCACACAGCCCACCTGCGTTCGCCACTTGGCTGAAGAGGTCTGCAAAGGGACAGGGAGGGGACAGCTCTATGAGATGTATGGTTGGCAGCTGGGATCTGCTTAAATCAGGGGGGAAGGAACCCCATGTTGATTAAGTAACTTCATCAGATCCTGCTAAACAGGAGTTTAGAGACTTCTTGAGTCATTGCTCCTTTATTTAACCCACTGTGATCACATCCTTCCAGTGCCCCATTGCAGTACCATGGTTAAAATGCAAAGGGGGCTCTCATTGACATGAACATGACTGCCCAGCCATGCACCCTGAGCTTATCCCTTGAGAAGCACCAAATAACTGCTGCCCCATGGCATCCTCTGCACCGCTCCATGCAAGCAGGACCCACGCTGCACCCATGGCTGTGCAAAAACACCTTCTAATTTGGGTGGCGTAGGCGTGGGAGGGAGTGAGGGGAGGTGATGCAGGCACATTAGTCACTGCTCAAAAGCTGCTTCTCTGCTCTTTTTGGGAAGCGAATGGCTAAGCCAGAAAGTCAGAGCACTCCCACATCCCCCAGCTTGTTCCACACCAAGGGACTTACACTGAAACTTCTCCTTGACCTCTGTCCCGCACAGACATGCAATGCCTGTCTTGAAGGAGAGAGCCCTCATCTTCCCACTGCGGCCACTGCAAGGTGAGATACAGCACGGGTGGATTTTTGGGCAGGGGGTCAGCAGGACAAACCCACACCAGCCATCCCCATCCCAACCAGTTGGGGCTGTTTTACAGCTGCCAAGCACAGCGACCCCAGCAATGGGGGGAAGCTGTGGGGTCAGTACCTGTCAAAGACATTCAGCAGCCAGTTAAGGCTCATGTCCACGCAGAGCGGCACGTTCACTAGGATGCCCCGCTCCTCCTCCAGCCTCTCATAGAGGGAGGTCAGGCAGTGGATGACCTCCACCACGTCCATCGCGCGGTCGCTGGGCTGCAGGTCGTGCTCATTGAAGATTTCCAGGGCCGTGGCCAAGGTCACCATGTCCACTGAGTAGAGAGCATGGGCAGAGGGATTAGAGGTGGAAGGGGGAAATGAAGTAGATGGGAACTGAGAGCAGGGAGATGCAGCCCTGCTGCAGTAAGGAAGTACATGGACAAGATGGGCACAGCTTCTGGGATAGTTCTCTCATTGTAAACCCCATCCCAGGTATCCACAAGCCTCTCAAGACACTTTCTGAGCCATTTTCCTTCTTGCTGCCATAGCTAAAGGCAGCAGTCCCCCGGGCTGGCATGGGAAGGCAAAGTTCTTGGTGTCCTGGAGCCAGCATGCCACTTCCACATTATAACATGGTGTGGGAAGGCCTCCCTTCTCCTGACCCATCACGTAGTTGCACCAGGGATCCCAAATTCACAGATAAGACATCCCTACCCCTACTCAGCACTCACTGCCCTGACAGCCTCATCACCCACCTCCCTGCCCTCCTTCCTCAAGTGCATTTTGAATGAGATCACATCACTTCTGAAATGGGGAGATACAGGCAACCAGAACTGAGCAAGGAGCACAGAAGAGGGCTCTTCATCCCTTTGCTCTCATCTCTTTGGCTCATGCCAGTCCTCAAGCAATTCCACTCTAACCCCAAGGCAGACATCCCACTGTGACTCTGCTCAGCTTCCCAGCCACATTCCTGGTGGGCTCTGTCTGATGAGAGGCTGTGCTCACTGAATGCCTCTTCCAAGGAGACCCACCAGCAGGGAAATCCTACTCACGTCGCAGGGCTTTTTGCACCCGCCGCAGCTTCATAGCTGTCCGATAGGCTGAGAACTTGATGTTGTTCAAATCCGCTGCAGTAACACCGGAAAAGAAGAGGGAAACCACAGCTGAATATCCTTGTCTGCAGGGCAGGAAGCAGCAGCTGCTGCTCTCAGGCACTATTCCCACCAGCACTAGCCTGGCTGGGCCTCATGCCCCATTGCCTTTGGGGCTGATGGCATCTCACATTGTTCCCCATGCAGAGGAAAAGGGTTTTGAGGGCAGGCTCCTCACCCAGTGTCTGGTATAGCTCTGTCATCTTTGGGTGGTCCCAGCACGTGGTCTGTGCCTGGTGGCTGGAAGCACAGAAAGAAGCCAACATGTCAGGCTGGGAACCAAGCACCCAGAGACAAGGAAACGACCCTGGGATGATGCCCCCTGTGCTGGTATCACAGGCTGCGCTCCCAGGACATAGCAGAAAAGGGGGATGCCCATGGGGTTGTACCCATCACAGGGTCGCGGCTCTGCTGGGCTCAGCTGGAGCTCAGTGCCTCCCCCAGTCCACCCCCAGCTCCCACTGCTGCCACAGAGCTCACTCACTTGATGTAGTACGGCACTTTGTTGGGGGAAATGGCTCGCTCCCAGGGAACCTGAACAGAGGCTGCAAGGAGACAGGGGAAGAGGTCAGGCCAGCGCTGGGAGCTCCTTGGGGTTGGTGCTGCTGACGGTGGGTGCCCCCCCAGCCCCTCATCATCAGGTCCTGGCAGGGAGTTAGACACTGCCCATAAGAGACCTCAGGAAGACGAGGGCTCATCCCATGCTCATCCCACCCTAGAGGAAAGAAGCCCTTCTGTGACCCTCAGCCCTCCCACCTCCCCACAGGCATCTTATCAGTTCCAGCAGCTGGAAATACCATCCTTCCTTCCAACTGGGAGAACAAGGACTGTAGAGACATCAACAGTCTCCATTGAGGCCTGCCAGCCCAGCAGGGATCAGCGCTGCTGCTGCCTCCTGCTCCAATCCCTGTGCACCAGGTACAAGATTTGTGACCTGCCCGCATCCTCCACATGCCTCAGCTTTTGGGAGCTCTGTGCCCAAGGACCTGCACCCTGCGTTGCTGTACCCCAGCTCAGCCAGTGGGACCTGCACACGTACAGGAGAGGAAGTGCTGGGAGCCCGGCCCGAAGTCCCGGTGGGCGTCCTGGAGCTGCTTCAGGCGTTCGTTGATGGAGGCCTGCAGGATGGACAGAGGAACGTGATGGCACCTGTTGGGCATTTGGGCTGGCAGCTCCATTGGGAAAGTTTGTGGAGGGACTCAGGTGTGCCCCAAACCACCTTCCTCACCTGTTTCACATTGCTCAGCCTTTTACCTCATCCTACGGGCTGGGGTGGTACATCCCATATCTCCATCCCACCCTTATCCACATTTTTACAGATATCAATGCAACCAGAGCAGGTAATGACCACCATCAGATCCCACCTCGCTTCACATCACCTGCAGCTGCTTCCAGCGTGTGTTGATCTGCTCCAGCGTGCGGGAGTTCTCCATGGACAGGTGGACATCAGAGATGGCGAGCTGGTGTGCAAGGTCATTGACCACCTTCACCCCATCCTTCATAGGAGAGAGCTCCTCTTTGAAGAGCTGCGGTACCACATCCAGGGGGAGCAGGCACAAGGCAGGGGAGGAAGGAGAACCAAGACATCAGTACCCAGATGTGATTCCTCTGCTCCAAGCTGGGGTCAGCTGGCTGCTGCCCACCCCTCCTGCAGACTGAAGCTGGATCCTTCTCAGAGCCACAAGTACCTTGGTCGACTGGATGTGCTCTGGCAAGGAGTCAATGAAGAGGTCCCCAATGGGTTCCCAGGTTTCACGCACACTCTCAGCCTGATCCAGTGCCGTGCTGAGCTCTTCCATTGCCCCTTTGATCTCCAGCAGCTGCTCCAATGTCCGCTCAATGTGCCGGTGCTGGTCCACACAGCGGGCTGTCAGCTTCTCCCACAGCTCGCTGGCCACGTTCGCCTGCTTCCAGACGAAGCGGCTGATGTTCTGGATGCGGTGCCGGGGAGAGACATCTGAGAAAGCAAAGCAGGTGAGGCACACAGAGGGCAAAAATGAGAGCTAAGGACAGAAGCATTTCCTACCAAAGGACTGGACAAGGCAGATGTGCTACAGCAAGAGGCAGAGCAGCTGTGTGTCACACCAGCCACCCCTCTCCAAGGCCCCAGTCCAACCCCAGAGGGGCCATAGGAGGATGAGGAATGCAAAGCTCCGCAAACCTTTGCTTTCAGAAGTTGGCTCTTCCAGTTCCTCAAATGGATGCTGGGAGAGGAAAGCCTGCGCTGACTCTAAGACAGAGTAAATGTACGGCCCCCGGGACTTCACTTCTTCCATGAAAGCCTGGAGGGGAGAGCAGGGCATGGAGGAGATGACAAGCTGAGCTGGAAAATTACGTCCTGCTGCCCTTTGGCTGAGGGCTTCACTGATTTACTCCTCCAGTGCCCACAGGGCCACCTGCAGAGACTCCTTAGTGACATCAGGGGCATGGGTATAGATGGGGGCTGTGTGCCCTCCGCCCAGGTTGGTACATGGGGACGTACCGCGTGCGTCTCCTTCTCCTGCTGCACCAGGAGCACATCGCCACGCAGGGGCAGCTGTGCCGACAGCTCCTCATCCTTCTGGCCCAGCCAGTCGATGATCTCCTGGAGGGGCACCTGCAGCTTCCCGCTGTGGTCAGAGAATGCTTCCAGACGAGCCCTGGAGGAGAGCAGTGACTGCGTGGGGTCACCAGGACAGGGCTGTGGCCCCACGGAGCCCCCCAGCTGTGGGGACGCTGTGTCTGCAGGTGAGTGGGAGGTGCTGGGCAAAGGATGCTCTGCAGACACCCCGTGTATTGCAGCTGGCAGCAGAGCACCCAGGACTGTGCTTTGGGCAGCGCAGGGGGCTTGGCTCTGTGTCTATGCAGCTGAGCAGCTTCCATGAGCCAGCAGTGAGGCAAGAGGCAATTAACACGCCCCAGTTAAGCTCTCTGTCCCGCTGGCTGGGAGCTGCAGCCTCTGAAGGTTGAGATCATATGGGTAACGCAGGGAACGAGCTCAGAAAGCTCCCAGTGAGCACACACAGCCCACGGGGCCAGCCAGGGGTCTTACCGAAGGCTGTGAGATTTCTTTTTGATCTCATTCCAACAAAGATTCATCTCCAGAGGGGCCTGGGGCCCAGCAGCACTGCCAGGAGCCCGGGAGGTTACACACGAAGGTCCTGTGCCATCCTGAGAGCCTTTAACCTGTGCAGAAAAGAGCTGGCTGGGATGTGGTGCCCAGAGGGGGCTGCCAGCACTCACAGCACTTCACCCAGGGGGCTGCACCACTGCTTCTCCCCTAACACTTCCCCAGAACCAGCAGTGGCATAAGAGCTGCTCCGATGGGTGCAAATAGCAGCAGAACCTGCCCTGGCTGTGTGCACACCCTAGAAGTGGGTGCTGAGCATCCTCAGCGAGTGAGCAATCCTACCCTAAGCCCCCAGCACTGCCCCACTTTCCTCTTACAGTGGCAATGAAGGTATTGCTGTGCTTGCTCACCACACCAACAGGCTGGCAGGGTCAGGAGCATCTCATGGGATTTGGGTGAGCGAGGCTGGGGATTTCCTTTCCAAAGAAGCATGCAATGCAGTGTGTACACACACACACAAACACAACACACACACTGCATTGCAACAAGCAAGGTGTCAATGTACTTTCTGCACAGTATTCACTCTCGTTCTACTTTGCTACCAGAGCTCATTTGGGGGTTAATTATCCCCAGGTGACTAATCAGCCATAATAAACTGCACTATCGCTTCCTAAATGGCCCACACAACAGGCAGGCTTCTCCAGGGAAGGCAGCAGCATTTCCAAAGGGAAGGTGTGGGCACTCCTTGCCTTCACAACAGGCTGCTGGAGTGCTTCAGGGCAGCAAGCAGGGAGAACTGCCAGCCCCAGAGCTTGGCCAAGCAGTGCCCACTGTGTGCTGGTTCTCATGGAGGTGTCAAACCCAGCGCTGCTAAGTTTGCTCCTTCCAAGAGCATCTAACACCTGTTTGCAGGCTGCTCCCCCACCCTGCTGCTCCAGGAGCACTGAGAAAAGAGAGAAACCTGTCGCCCACAGAGCTCACAGTGATCTTGGGGCCGTGCATAATGAATCACTTGAGCTAAAACTGCTGCTTATTGTGGAGAGTGTTTATGCAGAATGGCTTCATGAGAAAGGACATGAAGAGATTCCACTAGTTAAATTGTAAAAGAATGAACGTGATTAAAGACAAAGACGGTCTATTCTAGGGCCGATCACGGGCTAGGCAGCTGAGAAGAAATCAGTATGTGAAAAGACAGGGTATGTAGCTAAAGATGAAATATGTATCTAGGAGCAAGGACGGCCTAAGGGAAAAGCAAGATGTGTAGCAAGGTGTAGACAAAGCTGCAAAGAAAAAGTATCCATAAGACTAACCACAAAGGTCAGATGAAGTAATGTCTAATTCACCAATCCTGAGCTTAACTTTTGCAATATGCATGAACTTATTACTGATTGTATAAATGAGATGCTGTAACACCTAATAAACGAGGCTTGTTGACCATGATAGCATGAGACTTGTCTCCCGCGGTTACTTCCAACAAATGGTGACCCCCGACGTGATAAGGAAAAAAGGGTGCCACGGGTGAAGAACTGCGTTGGGTTCGGGTCCGGATTTCACAGCCCGACGGACGACGAAAGAGCTAAAATTGGAGCTCCGCGTCTCGAGTGACCACACAGGTGGGCTCGACCGACACGTGCTGCCGAAGCCTGGAGGGCTGCAACGGTACCGACGTGAGTAAAAATGGACAGGCAAGCAGCATATAATTTATTTTCCGCTTTTCTTAAGCGGAGACAGTTTAAGGGGGTAGACTTGGAAAAGGAACTCCCTAAGTTATTAGTGTATGGGTATGCTAAAGGGTTATTTCAGAATCCGCATTTAGTGTATGATCTTGCTGAGTGGCGTAAATTTGGGGATACAATTTTTCAGGGAATGATAGATGGGGAGAAAATGGCTAAAAAATGCGGGAAGTGGTGGCGTGTGGTTTATAATGATTTGTTGCAATATCAGGCAGAAAAGGAAGCGGTAGAGCAAGCTAGTGCTGTGCAGGGGAGGAATAAGAATTATAATGAATGGTCAGATTGCCCGGGGTCCCCTGCAGTGTCCACCGTAAAGTTGCCGCCGGCCGCCGAGCCTGAGTTGCCAGTGGCTGCGGAGCCGAGTGCCCCGTCTCCGTCTCCCTGCACGTCTGTATCAGACGAGCCGCCTGCATCGACCATGGCGCTACAGCCGGCCCCCTCGACCCCCCTTTGCAATGAGCCGCTCCCTGGGGCACAGAGTGACCTGGCGGAGGCCGTCGCGCGGGAGCGGAGGGGGGCTTGGGCTGCGCTGGCGCGGGCTTGTTTAGAGGTGGGAGACGGTGAGGCGTTGGAAGCGGTGCGACACATGGTGCTGTCGGTGGGGTATTCGCCTAATGCTGCAGGTGGAATACAGGCTGTTATCAGTGCTTTAGATTGGAAGTTGTTGTCACAATTGCGGTCTACGGTCAGTCAGTTGGGAGTAAAAAGTGAGCCAGCGATACAGATACTGGATTATATCTGGAGTACTCAGGTTTTGTTGCCATCTGATTGTCAGGCTATAGCTAGGTTGATTTTTTCGCAGCACGAACAACTGCTATTTAATGCTTATTGGGAAGAGATGTG
Organism: Coturnix japonica; assembly: GCF_054131305.1. Classification (NCBI taxonomy): domain Eukaryota; kingdom Metazoa; phylum Chordata; class Aves; order Galliformes; family Phasianidae; genus Coturnix; species Coturnix japonica. The sequence continues at coordinate 10,467,961 of NC_140666.1, forward strand.
CCAACAGAGAGTTGCGATAGTTAGGCAGCCCGGAGATCCCTTGTATAATGTCACTGTTGAAGAACTTTTAGGGGTGGGTCTTTTCATCCGGACGGAGGCCCAGGCTTTATTAGGACCAGCTAAATGTAGGGAGTCAATGTATCTGGCCAGACAGGCTATGGATAAGATCAAGGCACCAGGTGGGTTGTTGTCTTATATGGGAATCCAGCAGAGAAGAAATGAGGATTTTGGAGCGTTCATAGATAAGGTAGCTGGAGCCATAGAGAAGGCTGGAGTACCAGAGTACATGAGGGAAATAATGCTAAAACATTGTGCACTTCAGAATTGTAATGCTACAGCTCGTGGCATTCTAAGTACTTTGAGGAGTAAATGGACAATAGAGGAGGCGTTAGACAGATTATCGAGCGTGCCCACGGGGGCTCAGGCTTTCATAGTTGAGGCTATTAAAGAGCTAGGGGCAGGATTAAAGGCACAGGCTGAGGCTTCTCAGAATCAAATGTTAGCAGCCCTTGCACCCCTCCAAGCTGCAGTCGCTACAAGCCCACGCTCGCAGAACAGCTCCCTCATGAAATGTTTCCGTTGTGAAAAAACTGGCCACATCCGTCACGAGTGCCAAGCCGCTGGGATTTGGTGCAGCAAGTGTCAATCCAACGCCCACAACGCTGCTGTATGCTATAGGAAGTCGGGAAATGTGAGAAGCAGCGCACGAAAGAACAGCGGCCGCGTTCCGACACAAGCTGCCGTTCCCAGCCAGCGGCCGCCTGCCCCCCCGCACACGTCGCTCGTCGCGTTGTCGGTCTCTACAGCACCCCCTCCCTCTGCTTCGCCCACGTCGTTCTCTGCGCCTCTCCGTGCCGCCCCTCCCTCGTCCTGCGCGGCTGTGTCTCTGCAGCCCGTGTGTAACGTGGTTAAAGACACGGATGGACTGAAACCAGGGGATTGTTGTGACCCAGGTCCAGTAGATCCAGAAAGCGAATCGGACGCATTTCCTCCTGATGATACTTTGAAGGGAGCAGGAATGACAAATTTCCCTACAGCGTACTGTGATGTCTTAGAGCAATGCAGAGAAGAAACAATATTAAGGGGTGATGCTGACACGATGCAGACCTTTCCTAATCAGGTCCCCTGTTGGGAATCTCTGCCTTATGAGTCAGTGAAGGAGCTAAGGGAGTCAGTGAGAACATACAGAGTTCAGTCAGCCTTTACATACAATCTTTTGGTTACAAACAGTGACACGCTATGACCCCTCACGATTGGAAAACTGCGTTAAGAATGATCCTCTCTCCTATGCAATACACCGTGTTTGTGACTGAATATCAGCTACATAATTTGACTGATACCTCTTTGCCTCAGACTCAGACAAATCCATGTGGCGCAGCACCTCTTCAACTGTGTCAGACAAATGTCACTCACATTCCTGAATTTGGCCGTGTAAAATATGCACATGTAACAATAGATATTCATTCTTCTTACATATTTGCTACAGCACATACAGGTGAACTCAGTCATGACACCCGTAAACACTGGTTATCTGCTTATGCTGCTATGGGAATCCCACATACTACAAAAACAGATAATGGGCCTGCGTATACCTCTAAGGCCACTCAAACTTTCCTCCAAGAAGGGTGTGTTAAACATACTACAGCCATTGCTCATTCTCCCACTGAACAAGCTATCACTGATCACATTTATCAAACACTGAAATCCATTCTTATTATTAAACAAAAAAGGGGGAATATGGGAGACACTCTGCAAGAAATATTATGTAAGGTTTTGCGTGTTTTGTTTGTGCTGAATTTTTTGAATCATGTTCATAGAGATACAGCTTATGTGGATCGTCATTTTGAGGCTTCCCCGGTGCTAAAAGAACAGCCTATGGTTAATGTTTGGAATATGGCCACAGGACTTTGGGACTGTCCCCTATCACTGACAACTTGGGGTCGTGAATATGCTCTTATTTCCACAGGGACTGGCCCTGTGTGGGTTCCAGCATGATATCTTCGGTCTCATCTGAAGGCAGAAAATAGCATCCAGCCTTTATAGTAATTGTAATTGTGTGTTTATTACTTAGTGGTATTGCTTTGTAACTTGCTGTGTTATAGATAATATTACTAATAGTTTGACATAGTGTGTGATTTTCTGTTTTACCAATGCAGTCTCAAGATTTAGAGTTTAAGGCATTAGCTAGGATGTTGTGTGCTTCTTCTATTTTAGTAATAGATCAGATGTGTATTAAACAGGATTTGATCTAATCAATGCTAGAATCTACAGGAATAGATCTTTTAATGTTTTAGTACTGTTTGGTTATGATATTATTAGCCTATTAATTAGCTTTTCTTAATTTGCAAAGACAAAACCTGGAAAGGAATTCCAGACAAAGAGATGACCCTGTATCATAGAACGAATACCTCTTTTACATCCAATTAATTGGAATCTGGAAATATAACCATGCATCATTTTAGACAAAAGTGCACGCTAATAGAACTAAATTTGATAGTTTGTTTTCCAAGCAGGTGTTCCACTTGAGCTCTATATCACGCACTGGCCATGCGGATATGGTGTACAACTGGAAGAAATCCTTCAGACCCTGAATGCAGGAGAGAATCTGTGATGGGTGAGAGAGGAAATGTGCACCTTGAAGCAGGGGACGCCCTGCTGGCACTATCTGTCGCATCCACCACCAACATGGCTTGCTGTTTCTCAAGGGTCAATAAGTATTAATGCCCCTAGTGATACTCTAGTACATTTGTCCTCTAAAATTGGTTCTATTTGACATGCTACTTCATAAAATTGCACAATCATTAATCAATTATTAGCCCGGATAACTCAGTTGGTAGAGAATGGTTATGAACATCCTAAAAGCATTTATTGCACAAATTTTAGTGGTCATTAAAATCAATATATCAGAGTATATGAAAATTGAAGACTTTTCCTGATCAGTTACAGATTAACACAATGGGACCCTCACGGATTTATTTTCAGATTGCAGAAACTTAGGTTGCAGTACAAACATGTTTGTTCTTTTTAGTAGGTTTAACAGTAATGTTGTTATGTTATATTTGACTTGTCTCTTTTTTCACTTTTAGAGTATTGTCAATCGAGGTCTTGATTGAGTTATAATAGTTATGTTATTAATATAAGTAGTGTTGTTATTCTATAGGCAGTATCTTGGAATTGTTGTAATACAAGAAGAATTCTACGGAGCAGCAGTCATGGATCGAGATGAGAAGTTCACAGAGCAGCAGCTATGGAGCAGGATAAAACTACATGAGAACTGATTGAACAAACGAACTGAATTGCTTGTTAAATATGATTAATTGGTCGTTAAACTGAGCCTTTTCATTTTAAAAGAAAACGGGGGAAATGTGGAGAGTGTTTATGCAGAATGGCTTCATGAGAAAGGACATGAAGAGATTCCACTAGTTAAATTGTAAAAGAATGAACGTGATTAAAGACAAAGACGGTCTATTCTAGGGCCGATCACGGGCTAGGCAGCTGAGAAGAAATCAGTATGTGAAAAGACAGGGTATGTAGCTAAAGATGAAATATGTATCTAGGAGCAAGGACGGCCTAAGGGAAAAGCAAGATGTGTAGCAAGGTGTAGACAAAGCTGCAAAGAAAAAGTATCCATAAGACTAACCACAAAGGTCAGATGAAGTAATGTCTAATTCACCAATCCTGAGCTTAACTTTTGCAATATGCATGAACTTATTACTGATTGTATAAATGAGATGCTGTAACACCTAATAAACGAGGCTTGTTGACCATGATAGCATGAGACTTGTCTCCCGCGGTTACTTCCAACAGCTTATACATAGGGAAAAATAAACACAAACCAACAGTCTGCCCGCACAGCTTCTCCCATTGCCAAAGCAAGTTACCCCAGTGCTGCTGGGAGCAGCCAGCCCAGGGATGCCAGAGCAGGAGAGCAGCTCTACCTGCGTGCAGTACAGCTCAGCAGCAACCACAGCCCTCCCAGCCCAGGTGTTCAAAGCCCACAGCTCACAGACTACAACCTGTGGATCAGCTGGTGGCTGTGGCCAAGCACAGGTCACTTACCCCCCTAGGTCAACCTCTTGCAAGCAGACAGAGGGCAAGAAGCATCGTCATCCACCCAAGCATTCCCTGAGCACCCCCTCCCCAGGGCTGCAGCAGCAGCAGCAGCCTGGACCCACATCCCCCTCCAACCCATAACAGGGTTATTTCCAGCCCAGGACTCACGCAGGCTCTGGTGATGCTGCCTGCCTGCTCGAGGTGCAGCGGGGCTGCTTGGAGCAGGCATTGCTCTTGTTCTGCTGTGCAGCAGTGGCTGCCCGGGAGGCAGTGAGCCCAGCTGTGAGCACAGCACAGGGCTGCCCCAGCACTGACCCCCCAGGAATCTGGAGGGGGGCGGCTGTGCCTCCTCGCCAGCCTCAATCCCAGCTTTGTGTCTGTGGCATTCCTGCTGCCTCCAACCTGCCTTACCCCCCGGGGTGCCACCGCTGCACACCCCTCACCCTATGAGGCTGGGGGGCACACAAGGGTCACTACCAGGGGTGGGAGTACCCAAGTCCCAACAAGCTTTGACAACCCAGAAGGTGAACCTGTCTTCCAGGCTTAAACCCAAGGTACTCTCCGTGCCCTGGCTCAGCACTAGGTACCAACACATACTCCTGCCCAGCTGGGTACCAAGAGTTTGTTTTTGCCAGCAGGCTCTAGGCTGGCTCCCCATGTCCCCCCACAGTCCCGCTGGCCAGCATTGTTCCCATGCTCTCCTCCACCTACAGGGAGGGAATGAAAAGCTCCCTGTCTCCCTGCACATCTGACCGCTGGTGGCACCGCCAGCTGCTTCTCCCACCACTTTACCAATCCACAAACTCCCCCAGCCCCAGAACCCCAAGATGGAGCAGAACTCAGCAAGCAGGGGAAGCCTGGGCAGAGCACTAAGACTGAGTGGGACAGCAGAGGAAGGAGGAGACCCTCCTGGCCTGACACTGACTCAGAGCAAACACCCCACCTAGGGACAGAGAAAACCTCAGGTGGATACATACCAAATGTTCACACCTTTTTGGTGGGCTCTTCTCTCCTTCATGCTGATCCCAGAGCAGAAATGCTCTCTGAGCAGGAATGTTCAGGGCAGAGCATCCTTGAGAGAAGCAGCCCAGGAGGAGAACAGCCTCTTCTACCACACAGCATCTCAGTATTTGCTTTTTTTATGAGCTTTCCAGCCCTTCCTTTCCCCCACCAAACATTCCTTTTCAGCCAAAGCTGACATCCTTCCCCACATCCAGGGAAAACAAACCCAACCAAATACATCAGAGCACCTGGCAGCAGCAGCCCCTTGTTTCTTGTTCCAAAGGAATGCATAAAGGCAGCTCTGCAGGTTGTCCCTCGCACCCTACTTTGGGAATCGCTTTGCAGCCCGAGTGCTGGAGGAGAGCTGACATCTTCATGATGCACAAGGCACTATGGGGTTGGGGTGGGGGTCCCCCCACTTGCTCCATAGGCACGCACACAGCAGGGGCACTTACCTGGGACAGCGGGTGAGCAGCGGATCCACGCTGCGCCTGCTCGGCCACACGCCACTCAGGACACCGCGGGACGACGAAGGGCCATTCCTGCATCACCAGGGGCTGCATCGGCACCGCCGCTCATGGGGACGGAGGGAAACCCAGGCACCTGGAACACAGCGTGACAGGCAGCCCCTCCTTGTGCTGAGCCCACCATGGGGCTGAGCACACACAGGTGGGTCAGCTGCTCTCTCCCATCGCGATCTCTTTTTTTCCCCAACTCAACATCCAACTCTTTTTTATCCCCCCCACTCCTTTGCACCTCATTATGTAATTTGCCATCATATTGGCCCACACGCAATGCTGTGGTTAAAAAAAGCACAGGGTTTCCCAAAGCACAGGAGATGCCTGCATTAAAAAGCAGAGCAGGGAGAGCTCCCTGTGCCCAGGACAGCCGATACCTTCAAACACGTTACATCTTTGCTCTGAAATCCAGGAAGGAAATTTCCCAGCACCTCATTCCCTCACCAAACCAGTTCACTTTTTACGTGTTTTTTATTGGGAGCCATAAAAGTCACCATTTTATTCCATTTTTAAAACACGTGCGACCATAAAGTGAGCCAACAGCAGTCCCACAACTGCTGTGCACACCCAAACAAACCCTCCGGCTGCTGCTGGTTTGTTTTTATTGCCTAGGGTCCAACTGAGCCAGGACAGCAGTTTGTCCCATTGCTGACGCTGCTTCCTCTTAATGCAGAGCGGATGAGAAGATAAAGCCCTGACAGAAGCAGCGTGAGAGGTGCTGGAGCTCGGTGCAGGGCTCAGAGCTCTGCTCCTCCTGCCCAGCCCTGCGTGCTTCCCCTGCATTCCCCCTCCACTATATGCATTAAGAGAACAGCTTATCCTGTTATAGGTTTTTTAATCCCTTTGCAATTTCTGCTGCCACAATTCTCCCCAGCTCCAGCAGAGCAGCCTGCGCTGAGCTCTCCAACACGCAGATAATCCAGAGTCCATCCTCTTCCCTTCATGCCATTTGCACAAATGAGCATCACAGAACGCACATGGCAGCACCTCACCCTGCTGCGTTCCCCAGCACAGACACAGCCATCACAGATCCAAATGCCTTCGGGGCATCCTTAGGTAAACTCACCCCTGGACAGGAGATAAGGACATCCCCTATTGCCAGAATGGCTGCGCTGTCAGAGGCTGAGCTGGCCCTCACCCTCCTGTGCACCTCATGGGTGGGAATTCCATCTTGTGGATGTGATTCTCAGGGCACAAAAAGAGATTTTGCCTCAAGTTGCTCCATGGAATCTTGCTGAGCTCTGACTGGGAAATTCATGGCTTTGGGTAATGAGGTTCTGCAACATCTCCCAGCAGCCACCAGCCTCAGGTTTCCACCAGCATGGACCTGCATTTTGCTTAAGGATAAATCTCCATGGCTGGGGTTGGTGCTGCTCTGCCCCTCCTGGCTGTGGGGATCCTCACCTCCCTGGACCAAGGCATGGTCCCACTGGACACAGAGCCACAGCATGAGGGAACAAGGGCCCATCCCAGGCAGCTGCTGACATCCATACATGGAGAACCCAAGAGGATCTGGAAATAACCCAACCGTACAGCAGCCAGCACAGAGCCACACATTCAAGGGGAGAGACAAGCAGACGGCAAGGCAAGGCTGCAAGCAAACCGGTGTGTGAGCTCTTGCCAAATTCCAGCTCCTGCAGAAGGAAAAACGTCCCTGCTCTGCTCAGCCTCTGTACCATAGTGCTGCAGCCCAGCACTGTGTTCAGGCCCTGCAGCACGTAGAACAGGTGTCTTGGGTACGTTCCTGGGCTGCATGGCCATCACTGGCTGTGGCTGCTCACCAACAGGAGCTGAGTCCCACCTCACTGTGCTGCAGCCAGGTGCCGTGGTTAGTGACAAAGATGCTGGAGATGAAAGCAGCCTTGCTGAAAGTACATGCAGGCATTGGGGGGGAGTATTGTGTATTGTATTGTGGGAGCTGGAGCAGGGTTAGGATGTAAGAACAGAGCCTCGGTCACTGCAGAAGCACAACAGGACAGCAAGGAGCTCCTCCAGCCGGGGCCACTGTTTAAAACCCTTCTGACAGAAACCCAGCCCCAAGCTGTGCCCAAAATCCAGGAATCCCTACTACCGTTCGCACTGCAGCTACCCCATATCTCTGTGGGCAGCCCAAGCACAGGCTTCATGGGAAGCCAGAATCTCACGTGGGTGTTGGATTTGCAGTTCTCTCTACATAAAAGAGCAGCAAATACAGCATACGGGGCAAGAGGTCCCTCCATCACAGAGCTGATGTTTTGAATTGCTAATTGTCTCCAAGATGTTCTTTCCGGATTGAATATTTCCACTTCAGATCCTGGCCTATAAGGGGAAAACATGGAAAGGTTTAGAGGCAGGGCAGCTCGGCCTTTATCCCACGAGGGGAATGGAAATACAAACACACTCCCTGCTGCTGGAAATGTTAATGGCTTTGTTGTTGTTTAGCTTACTGTACCAGAGAAGTAATAACATTTCAGCTCAGTGTCCTTTAAGGGGAAAGGTGGGAGGCTTGTGGGTATTTCAGAGTTCAGCTCCCATGTATCCACTAACAAAGGGAGCATTCCAAAGCTGGTGGCAGCAGGACTCCCTCAGTGGTGCATCCTGTCCCAACAATACAAATAAATGGTTTTCCACATCTGTAAGGAAATAGCTCTGAGATCTGTGGCTGGTGCATCTAATTCCCAAGACCCCATAAGGTCAAGGCTCAGGGAGACAGAAGTCCTTGTCCCACTGGGACCGAGCTTAAAAGACAACACAAGGAGAGGAAGGACCCATGCCATGATGGAGGGCTTCATCTCCTTACAGACTAGGAGCAGATACTCAGCCGTGCTCCATGGACACTGCCCCACAGCCCCCAGTTCTGGTAATTCTGCCCTACGATGGCTGGCAGCGACCTCCCCCGTATGTGTGGGCACTGAGAGCCCCATCATCTCAGTGCTCCAAAACCCAGATGCCAAACAGGACACTGCATCAACCTTCATCCTCTGTGGTACAACCTGTCCTCCCACAGCACTCCCTGCCAGCTCCCCATGGTTAATGGCAGCACAGGGTCCCTCAGTGAGGCAGATGTCCTTAATAAGCTGCTTGAAAGCCTTGGTGCAACTGGTGGAGGACACACAATGTGGAAGGGACCTTATTAACTAAGTGTGCACTCTCCCACCTAACAAGCTATGTGCTGAGACGGCCACTTCAGGTTTGAGCTCACAACCAAAATGGTTTTAAATTCAAGGGATAAGGAGGTGTCATAAATCTTAACAAAGAAACGGGCTCTTCTGCTGCATCTCTGCTTTCCCAAACCAAAGAATACACAGAAATCTCAGGCTGAAAAACAGCATCAGTTTCATTCTTCATCCAGCAACTGAGGACCTGGATGTCCCAGCCAACAGTGTGTGCCCATAGGTGGCCATGCCAAACAACTGCTCTTCTCTGCACGGAAATAACTACAGCAATTGAGGAAGATCTGGGATCTCTTTCACATGCCCTTCCTGACTCACAGCTGGGTTTGAAGCTGCTCTCTCCAAAACTTGCTTTGCTGAGGGATCCTTCCCATCCTTCCTCCTCCTGCAATTAAGCAGGCGCTATGTACCAAGCTTTGCATCTCAAAACCCAGCTATGGGTTCACAACCCCATAGTGCTGGATGGGAAGACCCAGCAGACAAAAGGTGAAGGGGCAGAAGCCAACATCCTCCCCTTGCCCACAAAGGACAGCAGGACAGCAATAACTGCCTTAGTGAATGTGAGGAGGCTGCAGAGCGCTCTGCCTGCTCTGTAGCCCTGCAGCCAGCCTATTTCCACCCACTGAAAGCCCCAAATCGTCTGCTTTTCTCCTCCAACAATCTGTGCTTCCTTCCCCACTGTTAGCAGAGAAACAAGTCCTGCTGCATGGTGAGAAACACATCGCCCATTTGCCATGCTAACTTCCAGCTTCCTCGACACTTCATTTCTCATTCCTGGAGTTAAAATAAGTTCTACGCACTGAGAGCTCTGCCCCCACCTCAAGTCTGGTCCTCATCAATTGCCCTCACCCCGTTCTCTCTAGCCACGAGAGGCCCCATTTCCTTCCCATCCCCGAGCTTGGTCGGATCTGCCTCATTTTTATGCTAGAGGAAACAGTAAAGGAAAATGGGTTGGAGCTATTTTGGCTTCATTCCGAAGAAGTGTTTGATCTTTAAACACCTGTGAAAATGATGGTTTTGGAAGAGCAAATTCCTCCTGCTCAGAACGCCTTGTTTTCAGGAGATTTGCAATTTGACTTCCAGGCTTCTATCAGAGGCACCCAGCCTGAAGCAGAGGACCTGAACGTGCTTCTCAGAAGGATGTTATCATCAGAAACTCACCTTGCACCCTGGGAGGTCAGGGCTTCAGTTGAACCCATCCACTCCCTGTCATCCTCCCTCTCCACTCTGTGTACTTTTGAGAAGAGCCATTCCAACCTGAGCAGCCCCACTCGCAGCTGTAATCCTGAGCAGCCTCGATGAATGTGATTTATCTGTCCCAGGTGTTCATTCAAACTGGGTCTCTCCTGTGTTGTGGATAATGGACATCTTGCTCCCTTCCTGCAGTGCCATCATACACCTGACAGTGCTCTGCACATGGAATTGGCAGGCGGCCCCAAACCAAGCAGGCAGAACAGCAGGAGCCCATCCCCATTCAGATGGGGTTTTGCATGGGGTCCTGTTGCAGGGGACTCTTTGCAGGCAGTGAAGGCCATCCAAAAAAATAACTGAGAGACAGCACTTGTGGCTCCAGAGAGACAGACACGGGGCAGGCAGAAAGGAAGAGCAAGGGGCAGGGATGAAACATGACCACACTGAGATTGGGGTGGATGTTAAAACCTAACCCAAGCCGTCCATTTGTCTCGTAGCAGCACAGGGCAGTGGCACAGTCCCTGCTCCAGGGATTCCACTCTGCAGAAGGGAAGAGTCAGCCTCAGGGACTGTGCTGGGGACTGGTACAGCCTGGTGTGCACCAGGTTGCACCGACCCACAGTCACCCCACGCAGCATCCCACCTGCCCCAGGTGGTTCTACACACACAGTGGGGGGCTCTGGGGTGGAACACGAGGCCTTGAAAGAAGAAGATGAGGAGAAGGAAGCTGGGAGAGGGAGAATCAGGACATAAAGGGAACAAGGCTGCACTGGACAAGGCAGAAAACAAAAAGGGCAGTGCTGGGACAACAGCCCGATCCCAGCCCGCTGCTGGAGGTATCCCTGTCTCTGCCCTACAGAATCCTTCAGGGAGAACAGAGGCAGGCCAGCACAAAGCCTGCTCTGAGTGGTCCTGAGCTCAGCCAAAGGGGAGCTGAGCCTTCAACAGGGAAAGGAAAGCTGGCAGAGCAGGGATGCTCTCTGCTTTGTTTGCATTTGGCATCCTTAAACTAATATCCTGATCCTTGTTGCTAAAGCAGCCTATATCAGCGATCCTTCCCAACCCTCAGCCTCCCCTATGAGAACAGCATCATTAACTCTCCCCCGCAGCCCCTGTATGCCCCAACCTCTTTCTTTTGTGCTCTGTGAGTTTCCTCACCCGCACGGACAGCTACAGATCTCTCGGAAGGGATGCACACACACCCAGGGCTGCATTTCCGAGGACAGCCATCCCCGTTTCTCCCCTCCCAGCCCCACGGTGGGATTTCAGCACGGCCTACCTTCCGAGCACGCCAGGTCGGGAAGGCGGGCAGCAGCCGGGAGCAGGGGCTGTGAATCAGCAGAGAAGTGCCCGTGACAGGGCTGCATGCTGGGGCTGAGCCTCCTCCGCCGCCACGTTGCTATGCGATCACATCGCCGGGACCAGAAGCATCTCACCGGCAAGCCGAGATACCCTTGGGTCGGTGCTGGAGGGAGGAACGAGGACAAGCCCACACTGTTTGGACCCTTCGGAGGTCCTTTGGCCACCAGCCCGAAGGAAGAGAGGGAGAACAGCAGGGATGCGAAGGCAGACACGCGCAGGAGGAGGAGGAGACAAAATACACATGGAGAGAGAAGGGGGGGGGGGGGAGAAAAAAGGGAGGGGGCTGGAAGGAAAGCACACAAAAGGCACCGTGCTCTGACCTCTGGACACCCAGCACAGCAGCAGCCAGGTTCAGGTGTGCATCCCTCTGCTCAATGGGGGCTTTCATTGTGTATCACATATGGCCAGACACCTGTGCTGGTAATTGCCAGGCATGGTCACCTTGGTCCTGACCTGCAGTTTGCAATGAGGTTTAGAGTTGATTTTTTAAAGTGGGTTGTTTTTAAGGTAAGGAGCAAAAATGAGAGAAGAGCTTGAGTTCTGATATGGTGCCTTTTCTCCTTTGAGAAGACAAACAAAGGAAGAGCCATGAAGACATCCTTAACCAAAGGGGTTTAACCACAAGGGTGTTGTCAGAGAGCAGAGGCAGAAGCTGCTGGTGGGGCTGAGGGCAGGAGCAGAGCTGGAATTTGGGTTTCAGTCCACATATAACATCGTCTGTGGATCTTTGGGTCCTCCCAGCCAAGGAGTTTGAACTCTGTCAGTGCTGTTATTGCCACATTGCAGGAAAAGAAGCTGAGCTCAATGAGTTGGCCGTGCAGATCTGATCCCCATCCCACACTGTTCCTGCTGGGTTGGGTTACCTCAACCTGGGAGATGTAAGCTCAGGTAATGCTCCAGTGCATTTGGGGACCCTGAGAACAACACTCCCTGATGCCATAACACTGCTGTGAGGTGGAGATGAAGGGATCAACTGGAGGACAGGTAGGCACTGCACGCCTCCTGCTTTTAAAACCTCAGTAGCATATGCCTCCACAACAGCTACAGCGATGCAGTAAAACCTGCCCTGAAAAGCTGTATTTAGAGTGAAAACACCCAGGCCCTGGGTATGGATTGGGAGGCGGACCAGGACTGTCTCTCTCCTGGGCTATTTCTGTGCACACTCACACACAAATAACTGCTAGGTTAGCTAAGGAGAGTGAGGGGGGGAAGACAGCACTGGAAGGGCTGCCTCATCCCTGGAAGCATTTAAGTCCAGGCTGGATGTGGTTCTGGGCAGCCTGGTCTGCTGGTTGGCAACTCTGCACATAGCAGGGGGGTTGAAACCACATAAGCATTGTGGTCCTTCTCAACCAAGGCCATTCCATGGGTTGTCCATCTGCCCCCACCCCACCTCTGCACAGAGGGACGTGAGCAGATCAAAGTGCATCTGTCACCAGCACTGCAAGGAACATGACAACGTGGATGAACAAAGCAAAGACATATCAAGCTGAGTTACACATGCACAGGAGATGGACATCAGCACACAGACATGAGCAGACAGCACGAACAGCATAAATAAGGCACTTAGCAGTACATGTCCCTGCACTATCAATAATTTAGGATGCAGCAAAATACAGTTTAGGGACAGGAGGATGCAGCAGGAAATAATCTCTTGTGTCAGCTTCGCTTAAGTTCCAAGACAAACCAGAATCTCTGGTGGTTGACTTGCTTGCACGGCTGGGAGCATCGTCCCAGGGCCCTGGTACCTCATGCTGTGAGGACATAATTAGGACAAACAGCCCGGCAAGTCAGGACTCAAAGGAAATCAGAGAGACACGCTCTGATCTGCCATAAGCACGGCCCTTCACATGACTGCTGCCACCATATGAAGTGTATGGGGAAGTCTGAGAGCAGAAATGCTCCACTTGATATGCTTCCAGTTCTGAAGGTAACCCCAACATCACCTCCTGTGGAACGCCAGGATCCCAGCGGCCACCAGCACACACACCTTTCCATACTTTGGTTGTTCATCCTGCACTAAACAGCAAAGGTTCATCTCAATAACAAAATTAGTGACCCCCCATTGGCCCAGAGGGGCACCCCAATATGCACAATGCTAAACAAAACACACAGACATACAACAGACCAAACCCAGGTGGATTTTGTAGGACATCACCCAAAAGGGCAATTAGTTCTGGTTTACACCAGTGTACCTGGGTGAAACTGGAATCATTCACACTGACTGAACACAGAGTATGGGACACTGTGAGTGCAAATGTGTTCTCTGCTAATGGCTGTATGGGCTCTATGAATGCTATATGTAGTCTGAATCATTTTGAAGCTGGAGCTGTGTTTGGTACGACCCCAAAACCTTCACCACTCATATTCGAAATCGATATTAATTTGGCCAAATCGCTCTGCAGTTGGAGCCTTCCTTAACACAAAGTGCTTTGTAGCACCAAGCAACACAAGCAGTAACTGCAGACCTAGCAGCCCCAGCATCAGCAGAACAGTGCTGGGATAGTTCAAGGCAATCACTCTCACCATCTCTCTGCCTACAGAGAAAAGGATGAGCATAGGATACAGGAACAATGGAGAAATACTGTGCAGTTTTGGGCATCAACTCCAACCATTCCATGGTTCTATGGAAGGCTACAAATGGGAAACATCTGACAGCCCCAAGAAATGCTGTTTCTTTGCCTTCTTGAGGTCTTTTCCTACTTGAGTGATTCTCTGATTCCCAAGTGCCACCAACGCCTGTGCTCTGCTGAGATGGAAGCTCCCTCCTCTGTCTCCACCTTCCTGAAACAGAAGGGACTGAGTTCTACCATGGCAGCCCATACCAAACGGACAGTGATGCATTTTTGCTGTGGGATCATTGATTGGAGTGGCCATTCAGCATCCACCTTCAGAGAGCTAGAAGGGATGGACCTCACACAAAGGGACAGAGCTGCTCCATTCCCATACATCAGATGGGAACACAAAGGGCCTCACCGCAATGAAAATAAACCCCAAATGAGGAGCCCTACACTCAACTTGGGACAACATAAGAACAATTCCTCAGCCATCAAACCCTACTGTTCCTCCATCTGCATAAAGCAAACGATGTCAACTAAATTATTAACTCCTTTGTGAGCATCCATAAACACCCAGATCTCCCAGACACAGATTCCACGCTGCCTGAAGCGCTTAAGGAAAGCAGCAGGAGGGTTTCTAAAAGCATGATACCTGGAGTGAGAAGGAGACGAGCTGTGCAGGAAGGCAGCACGAAGCAGAACAGCCCCCTCTGTGAATGATCCTGCAGCAGCACTAGAGCAGCTCTGCCTGGGAATGAGAAAGGAAGGAGGAAATCTGTTCAGAGCAGCAAACAGTGGGAAAGAATTGGAGAGTGGAAAAAAGCAGCAGAGGAGATGGGGATAGAAAGAGCAAAAATGTGACTGAGAAAAGGCACAGTCCACTTTCAGGGTTTTGTTGTTGCTGTTTAGAGGCTGCCACCACATTTATGACGTGCTCTCCTCTCCCTCCCTGCTCTCTGGGCTCTGCACACAGAGGCAGGAAGGCCATCAAACAGGGACTGCTGAAATTCACTTCGACACAGAACAGAGGAGCCCTAAGAGAAAGGAAACTGCTTAGTGATCCATGTGCAGGCAGCTGGAGAGGGGATGTCACACACATGGGATGTGTGAGGAGAGGGATGGGATAAACCTGCAAGGAGAAAGCTATTCCTGGAGGGCAGGGGTTCAGGGTTTTACAGATAAGCCACACACACAAGCAGCTTATGTCTGTAGTCCTAAAGGAAGAGCCCAAACACATTAGACAGACAATAGAATGATCAGTTCTTTGTCCAGACCCAGTGTCTGGGGCTCAGGAACTGCACCATGTAACAGCACCTTAACTCCCCACCTCCTGCACAGCACTAAGCAGCCCACTCTGTGCCACAACTCCCTACAGCACCCACTGTGGGTTGATGGGGGTCGATTCATTCAGCAGCAGAACCACATCCCACCTGAGCATACAGGTACGTAAGGCTGCCAGGGTCAGTGGTATTCTGAGGCTGTGGAAGGTACCCACTGCTTTGTTTAAGGACCACTTGAGCTGATGTGTTTGTAGCGAGACTGGAAGGAGAGCAGATTTATCAAGGCATTAAAAACCCTCATGCTGTGGGAATCTTTTCCTCATTTGGAGCATGAAACCAAGAAGAGAAATAAGGCAGCACCACAAATCAGCAATGCAATGAAACCACCAATACTGCCTGGGTACTTCAGTGTCTGCCCCAGCCATCACAGTTAGCTCAGGAGCTCAGGAGCTCAGGAGCCCAGAGCCTAATGCCACCTTCATGACCTCCTCCATCAAAATACTCATTTTGGCAAAGATCAGACTCTAACATCAGAACAAATCATAGCTGTTATTCTAAAGATCAGAGCCATAATGAAGAATGCCTTTCCTAGAAGTAGGTATTTGAATACATGGTTCTTTCAAGATAGTCATCCTTCAGAGCAAGCTTGTTTCCCATACCTATTGTTCTCCCAGGCTGAAGCATCCTCTGCCTTAAGAGCCCACTAAGAGCTTCTCACACACTTCCTTCAGGAGTTATGGAGCTACAAAGGAAAGCAGGTCAGTGTGCATTATTAATGACAAGCTATCAGAGGATCTAGGACCACAGCCAGGGAGAGGAGCTCTCTGCAGAACCTTTAGCACGGTTGAACTCTCAGCAGGGTCACAGTCCTCAGTTTCCCTTATTTTCTTCTCCTAGCTGCAAAAATTGGTGATAAACCAACCAGTGATCAGGAAGCGACTGCTCTGCCCAAAGGGCTTTGAGCTTCAACTCAAAGGCAAAGGATGCAAAGTGAGGAGGCGTGAGGTAGAGGTACCAAGCACATAAACATGAGTGGAAAACAGCACAGAGGTGAGCTATATTTTTGGTACCAGTTAGATGTTATTAAAGGGCTCAGAACATACATACTGGCAGTTGTTGGAGCTGCAGTGCAAGCCTCAGAGGTTCAATTTTCTGAGTGGCTACAGCTGTACCACCTTCTAAATCCTTGAGTCCTGATTTATTCATGGCATTAGGAATGCAAAATGTAAGCAGAGGGAAGTAGGCCAGCAAGAGAATAGAAAGCAGGGACACAGAGGAAATAGTTTCCTCATTCCAGCTGAAAACAGGTTGAAATTGTTAACTCCTTCAGAGCAAGGTGACTCTATGAAAGAGTAACACTGCCCAATGTGTAGAGATGTACAAACACTCATCTCCCTACAAATCCTTGATAAATATAAATACAAAGCAAACGTGGCTTCCAAAAAGGAATTCAGCTTAACTTGAACCAGAGGTGCCCACATCTGGATGTGTAACACACAGGCCACATATGCTTGTAATGGAAAGTTGTCTACAAAATTTACCATGTTGGACAGTAAAAGAGCAGGAGAAGAGAAAGCAGCACTTTCCTCCCTAAAAGAAGCATTCTTCCGTGCAATTCTTCCATGTACGTGGAGAGGTAGTAGAGAAAATGTCACATCTGGAAGAGAAAAAGAAAGTGTCCAGGTGTGAAAGAAGGACCTGCAGAAGTCCATCCCATGCACCTGAATAACAGAACCACACACAGTTTGGTCAAAGACTGAGCATAAAGAGGACTGGTGGTGCTACAACCAATTCTGCTACTCCTGAATAAAACACCTACAAAGGTTAAGAAAAAACTGATTCCAAGGATCAATATCTACATAACACTTTGCTACTAGCATCTTTAGAGGCATTTGTATACACCAGACACCCTTCAGACACAGGCATCTTCCCCAGTTGAAAGTAAGTCTCTGGCACTCACCTTCAAAGCATTTACAACCACGTTAGTGGTGAGATAATTGGAGACCTCAGTTCAGCTTCATCTGACCTCTACTTAGTGTGAAGAGCAGAATATGAGAAGATGCATTTTGTTTTCTAAAATAAATCCTTCAAAATGGCATTTTTGAAGTTTAGGGTGTTTTTTTTTTTTTGTTTGTTTGTTTTACAGAATATACATTATATATGTACACATTTAATATACAACATTATAGCACTAAGAACACAAAAAGGAAAGCTTATCAATAGGAAACAGTAAGCCAGTGGCAATGCTGTTAAGCTGTTGAAGGCCACCAGCAAACCAGTGATACACAAAGTTCAACTGCATTACAAGAACATTATAAGCAAAGGTATCACAAAGACTCTTCTGGAAGACTCGTAACATAAGTTAAGTTCAAGAGGGTCCATTTGGCCATCCTGTTATGAGTCAGCATGTATGTGGCACAACAGTGAACTAGGAAACATGGAGTCCTCCAGTCTGGCACAAAAATCAGTCATTCAGGATACTGTATAAGTTGCCAGGGAAGAAAGAGGAGGGTCACATCAGCACATCTTATTTATAAGGCAGCACTTCTCACTACAGCTTTGAGATGGAAAATGTTTTTCTTCCCCCCCCCCCCAGATACTCCAGCAAAGAAAAATAAGGAAAAAATCAGGGATGTTACATATCACATCAGCTCAGCAGCCTCAAGCTAAAAAAGTTCAACAGGAAATAAGGGGGTTCAGTGCTGGTGAACTAAAACCACCTAAACGTTCCGTCTCTATTTCTGCTTTCCTAACACAGATGCCAGCACGAAAATGCAGGCAAGCATAATTGCTCTGTTTCTTTCCTCTGAGGAAGGAAGAATTACTGACACAGTCCGTTAACGTTCTGTTTCCCTGTTCCAGATGACAGAAAGGCTCCAACAAGTCTTTGAGTCACACTTCCTCAGCCTCTGGTTTACTTTGAGAGGTCTTGGAAACACGATTGACGCTGCTTTCAATGAAGAGTTTCAGGCCTTCTAAACCTTGCCCATACAGATATCTCAGATACCAGTTCCACTTCTTTCCCTGAAAAAGGTGAAAAGAACAGTTAGATATGCAGGTCATGCTTTGGCTTTCTTGAGCCAATCTGAACATATGCAAATTCAACCTGTCAGCTTGACAACAACTATCCCGGCCCATAAATACTCAACAGGTATACAGAGGTCTCACCCTGTACCCAGACGCCTAGACTTCTCACTTACATATTTCACATTCTTAGCTTGAACATAACAAACAAACCGTGGTCTTATTTAATACACAGGATGTTCATAAATTCTAAGAGAGCAACATCTGTTGGATCAACAGCAAAGATGTCAAAGACCAAATTCATGAGGATACTGAAGTCTTCCCTCACTAACAGTGTGATTCTTCCAGATCAGGATTGAAGGACACCATGGTACTGGAAAGGAAACTAACTGCCATGACAGTTATTCAGTTGTCCTAAGCTAAAGCAACGCTACACATTCATCTCAAACTTAATATTCTGTTTGTTCATAGGTAGTACAAATTCTGCTTTAAGCAAACCAGAAGAATACCAGTTATATATCAGCATTAATACCAGCATTTCTGAAGCTGATCAGCTTCTTCTCCCTCACCCCACCGCCCCCACATCCTCTAACTAAGTAGCTGCCAAAAGTGTCCTTGTTTCTGTGAAAACAGGCATCTTACCTTAATTAGACTGAAGTTTAAAGTGGTATCATCTGGCCAGACCTTAAGGAGGGAAAATAAAACAGCGTCAGAATGGTGTCAAGCATGTATATCAAGAGAACATCCAGCATGGCCAGGCCACTGCTTGCTTCTCTCATAAATCAGGAATTCTAGGTATGCAAAAAAACAGGGATATTTAATTATCTTTCAGAATGAGCTTCCAATGTTAAACCTGGCCAAGTCCACAAGTGGCAAGGTGATGAGGAGACACATACTGCAGTATTACAAGGTTGCAATAGAGATATGCATCAGTGCCTTCAGCAACCCCTTCTGCACAGCATAAAAGGCATCCCTCCAAAACAACTGGACTGCATGACCTTAGAGGTCTTTTCTAACCTCAGGGATTCTATGATTTCCATGAGTTGTAGATAAATTCCCCTCAATGAAACAAGACAGGAAGAGAACGTATTGTGCTCTCAAATTGTACTGCAGAGCAGCGCCCTCTGGTGCTCAGCACTGAAGCCTTTAAGAAAAGAGGCCCTGCAGTCAAACATTCTTGTCTCAGTGATGCAGTGAGAAGGGTGGAAGAGTTCAGCATTATGTTGTTGGGTTTTTTAAAAGCCGCAAAAGCTACAAGGAAAAGGGACCTAGATGGAAAAAAAGATGTAATAGTTCTGCAATAGCAGGAGAAAGACCAAAGAAGATAGAACTATCAACTCAGAAACCTTTCATCAGGCAAAGGGAAAACTTGGGTTTAAGCCAACAGTAACAAAGTACTCAGATTCACGACACTAAGCATGTAAGCCAAGGCAAATCTGTAGTGTACCTAACCAGCATTCTTCACATTTAACCTAAGGTTTGCTGGGTTTCATTCCAGCAGCTTGCTTGCAGTCTGCCAGCAATCCTTGCAACAAAACAGCAGCTTTGTGCACCTCATGGATAGCCTACAAAGCCTGATTTGTATGAGCAACACGCACTTCTTAAACAGTAACAACCTGGCAAGCTGCTCCCTCCACTGTTCATTAACAGTAGGAACATGAGGGTATTTTGAATTCAGCTAATAGAACTCACATTGGATGTTAGAGTACACCATGTTTCATTCCATACTTGGAAGCAGCTACATGTATTTGTTTAGACCATTCTCAAAAGGCAAAGCAAAAGCCAGAAAACACAGCTACAAGCTCTGCTGCGTGTACCCAAAAACAACTTAACTATGTGTTTCTGCAGCTTTGGGAGTTTAAGGTTTAAGTCATGCACTGTATTCTGTGAAGTAGGTTACTGAATGAGTACATTTCTTTGTTATTTATCCATTTTAGTTGTATCCTGAAAATGTACAAATCAACATCGAGCTGTTTTTACTCAGCCAACAGAGAGACTTCTTTAGAGAAAACATCACTACACTCTTTGGTGCTGCTAAAGGCTGAGGTATTCACCTACAACATTACCTGCTTCAGGAAGTCAACAGCATAGCACGTCAGAGCTGGGTGGTAGACAATATTGAAGCTGTTTTTGTACTCCTTCACTCCAGTTTTCTTCAGCAATTCATCATCCATACGAATGCCCTGAGGATGATTATCCTTCTGGAATGCAGTGGATGTCCACAGACAACCCACCATGGCTATTATGTACTGGTTATACTCTTGATATGTCTGGCTACTGATCTTGAATTGCTGTATTTTCTAAGGGACAAAAAAAAAAAAACAAAAAAAAAAAACAATCACAAATGCATTGCCCTGCTTTCAGCTGGGACAGAATCTATTTTCTTCTAGTGTCTGGCATGATGCTGTGTTTTGGCTTCAGGAAAACTATGTCAATAACACTGATGTTTCAGTTGCTGCTGAGCAATGCTGTGTGGAGCCAAGAACATCTCAGCTTCTTGTATTGTCCCTACCAAGGAGGGAGCTGGGATGGGATAGAGCCCGGACAGGTGAGCCAAACTCGACACCATATAACATCATGTGAAACTATGGGGTGCATTGGAGTTGGGGGGCGGGGGGAGTGAGGGGGTGAGTGAATGAGTGAATGAACACTGTGTGTGGTGCTCAGCTGCCTACCAGATCATACTACAACAAACATCTTTGAACAGCCACACGTTCCCTGCAGTCCTTAAGAGCACTATCAAAATGCCTTCCCCCTGCTGAACCCAGTTCCATACTAAGGTCCAGTCTAGAACAGAGCAGATACCTTTTTACTTATCTCATTCTCTTTTGCGGCTACCAAGTTGGTTCTATACCTAAAACAAAATAACAGGCGTCAGTAAAACTTACTAACTCTTACCTGTCACTGCTGGAAAAAAACCACTGGTTAAACATTTACACAGAGTGAAGGAAGGTTTTCTTAATACAAGAGACCAACAAATTTTCTTCTGTTCAAAAGAGAGGCAGGAAAATAAAATCAAAAGAGACTTAATCACTTGGCATCAGTTTTTCCTGAGGGAGTAAGGACAAATTTGATAAGGTTCATGTGTTGGATGAGTAACACACAACTGAGCTTACCAGAGATAAACTTTCAGAAAGGCTATACACAAGAATCAGCTTAGTCTTGGAATAAGCAGAAAAAAGCAGTGTTTCTTTAAGATGAGAGACTTTCATTCACTAAGCAGAAAAACGGAAGTCACTGGAAGTAACACAACTTGACAGTTGTTCCATATAATAAGCACTAGCTCCTCTCATTTCCCAGAGAGCATCCTGTCATGTTAATTACCCTGCAGACTCCTTAGAGAAAAAAGCCACATGGAGAGCCCTACGCCAGCTGTCAGCAATTGGCTACTCTTCTTCTCAGATGCAGCCACTGGAATTAACAGGGCCAAGAACAGTAGGGGTGGATCCAGCAGACCTAAGCAGTGCTGCTGTTAGGCTTGCAAGCACAAGGCAACTCTAAATTTCCCACCCATTTTCAGGGTGGCAAAAGTGCTTCCTACTCAGCAGAGCACAGAATTTGCAAAGAAAATATTCAAATCTGATGGTCAGAGCACAGGACTAAGAAGTTTAATGCTTAACCACTAATGATTGCAAGCTCTTTGTTGCTAGGCAACATAAATCTCCTCAGAACTATATCAAACTCCTTCCTTCACACATTAGTGATAACAAAAGTAATACTGCTGCCATTTAGGATAACAGACCAGGGAACAAAATGCAACTTACAGCTCTAAAATATTTTACCATGAAAGCTGGACACAACTAGAACATTTCATCTTTGCTTTATATAAGGAGAAAAAGTATAGATCCCCATTTCAGATTTATAGACCCAAATAATTTCATTTTCAAAAACTCAAAAAAGACCAACAAGAGAAATCCCTACAGCCCACACCATTCATAATACCTGTACATGATGTAGCAGAGCTGATTTAAGTTGACAGAATCCATGCTGAGCAATGCTGGGTAGAAAACTCCAGCAGGAGGCAATATTAGCAACGGCAGCTTGTACTTCAGATATATGTCACACACCTGCAGGAAAAAAGCAGATCTAGGCAGATTATTACTGCCATTAACAAACCCCCAAACATCTAGGAGCAAAAGAGAGCACAATGCTGCATTCTAGCCAGCTCCATCAATTTGATCAAGGAGGAATTGTCTCACTCCAACCTTCTATTTGTTTTCCTCAGGTACAAGGCATTTATCTACTCTCAGCTCACATCTCAGTCTGTTCCAACCATTTAAGCATCCCAGAATGCTGGTGTTTGGTTGCTTGTTGGGTAACACTCACTTAGACCCCTCCAAAACACAGCCCATTTGCTTTGCATGTTTAATGAGCATTATAGTTATAAGTTCCCAGCCCTGTCATCATGTCCTTAACTCTTTGCAATGTTATCCAAGCTGTAGAAGCAACAACAGCATGGCTGAGTTCACCCAGCAGTAAACACATCTATAGAGAAATGGAGGGAAGCTAGAGAGTAGATTGAATACTATTCAGTGCTGGGGGAAAAACTATAATAGAACATTTAAAGAATATCCCAGCAATTAATCAAAGCTTATCCAACCACATTTGGGAAGGTAACATTTTTTCAGCTAGGAAAAAAATGCAGACAGCCTCAGGGAAATGGAATTTGGAAAGACACAGCAAATGGAACACATACGGTCTCATAGAAATCCAGGATGAAGCACAGCAAGAAGGTATGACTCTTCTCCAAGTGCAACGCAGCAGTAGAAATTCGTCCCACAAAGTGGATCAGTTCAGCCACTCCATTCACCAGTCCAGAAAGGGTGGTATTCCTGCAGCAGTACACAGGGAATATTACTACACACACACGCACCCCTCCACAACAGGTAGAAACATACAGAAAAAGAAGCTAAGTCATTCGTCTGTCCTGCCACCCCCAAGTATTTGGTATTATGCTTTTTTATAAAGTACAGCCAGTAATAGACTGTTACCCACATAATTAAAAGATGACCCAAGCTGCCAGTGTTTTAAGGATCTTGAGATCTGGACATACCAACTTTCAGTACCAATAAAAATATTTTTAAATCAGAAATAAAAGTCAGGACCTAAGAGGTAGCTTGCAGTATAACAGAAACATTACAGTATTACCAAGTAATTAGGTAACAGGCATATGTAGATATGTTTCAGACAAGCTTACAAAGAACCGAATTGAGAATCAGACTCTGAATCCAGATGAACCAAATGCCAGTTTAACCAGTTCTGTAACAGCTCTTTCAGACTCTCCAGAACGCTGCACTGTAGGATTTAAAAAGACAAGTTGTTGAAAACTTACATGAGTGAAAAACACTGAACAGGACACGCTGAGAATTAAAGCATACAAGGAAATGTATCAAGAGTTTCTCAAAGAGAAGTGAGTATCTGTGGTCTCCCTTTAAACTGAGTGTATATATTATATAGTTTTTGCTGGAGAATGAGAGTTTTTAATTCTGTTAGAACTGCAATAAAAAACAGCTGTCTGATTGTATGAAAGTCAGTTGCTCTTTCTAAAATCCAGTGCCTCAACTTAGCTCAAAAAATAAGATACCTTAAAAAGCACTTGAGTTCCCAGAGAAGTTTCATCATCAGAACATTTTACCCTTGGGCACAGACTTCTCTCTGTACTGTACTTCAGACAGTTACACCTTATACAAACACAGATGCGGTACCAACTAGAAGTAAATGGCCACTCACTCAGATTACCTTAAAGTAAAGGGATGATGTGAAGAAGAGCTGTGCCAGGGGACTGCAGAGTTGTGACTTCATCTCTGGAATAAAAAAGAAAGTAGCATGCTACCTGTGCTTAAATTGCTACCCTGGGGTCAGACACTGCCCAACCTCATGCAAAAGATCCGCAATACATACCAGAGAAGGTACGGAGGGGGATCCAGCTCATAAGTTGGAGGACTTCTGATTGGCAGGATACACCATCCCAGAGAGGAAGACTCCTGTACAGGAACTCCTCACAGGAAGGAAATCCCTCCTAGAAAGGGGAAAGTGAGCACTGAGGAATTCATCTCCTATGCCTGAACTCTGCCATGATCAAATCTCCTGGAGAAGGAAGAGGTTTGCACCTGCTTCGTGCAATTCTCCGGGACACTCAAATTACCATTCCTGCAGAAACCACAGTTATCCCCAGAAAATTGGCTCTCTATGGGAAAATGTATTTTTAAAGACCTTGTGAGACTTCAGACAATGCCATTTCTCAGTTAAACTACAGGAAGCATATGTGTCTCAAATATACTTTAAGAAACAACTTCATGAAACCCTTGGTTTCCACATAGCAGGAACTTACCTGCAAGAAACACTCTGCCCTGTAAGCAGTCTCCAGGAAGCCTCTGAATTCTTCTTCATATTGGCTATTATCAACTACACACCAGGTGCACTCTGAAGAGGAGAGAGTAATGCATTTGAACTAGAGCACAGCAAGAATAAGCAAAACCTGAAATAAAATTCAACACTTATGCAGTGTTTGTTCTAGTACTAGACAAGTAGTACTATAAATCCAAATGGCAAAGCACTGTTATCAAATGCTGAAAAGCTAGAGACATCCTTAACTACACCACAGTGCAAGGTTATGCTGAGTTCCTACCTTCCTGAAGAATCTGTCCCATCCAATAGTAGAGCCTCAGAGAAGCAGATTCATCTTTGCTGCAGTTCATGTAGTGAAGCAATAACGGGTTTGTTAGCACTGAGCCCATCTGGGAAGGAAACTGCAAGAACAGTGGCAACATAAATAAACAAAACCAAACTAGTTATTCTGTGTTTATATTTGCAAATGGCCACAGACTCTCATGCTATCAGACCTGCCCAATCCTTCATTTGCAAAAAGGTCATCCTCCAGACCTCCTGCCCACCAGCCTCAGGTGCTCTTCCTATATTAGGATGCCCACACACTAGATATCTATAAGGGTATGGACAAAAATCTTTGGATCTCTCCAAAGCATGCACAGAGCTTGCTGAGACCTTCCTGCCACTCACCTCCAGGCAGTGGATGTTTTGTAGGAGTTGGGGAAAGGTCCGCAGCTGCTCCACTGGAAAAGATTCATTAGCACTATATGAATCAGCATGTCTCATTTTCCTACCCACTGCTACATTCTGTGCGTTGGCACTGGTTGCAGGTACAGTCAACTGGGAATTCCATTTCTGCAGAAAAGAAACAAACAAACAGCAGTGACTCAGCTGAGCACTTGTGCCCACTGTTCACAAAGATCCTCTTATGCAAAGAAAAAAGAAAGCACCCAGACTTCCATTACAGTGGGCACACTGCATTTCCATTTGGCTATCCCACCCTTCAGAGCTCTGAAATATAACCCAGCTCCCACAGTTTGCCATTACTCATTGTGAAAACAGCTGTTTGGCAGCTTCCTGAGGAGCAAAACCTACTCTTTTCCGTGAGCAAGGTTGAGCTGTGCCTAGAACCAGTGGTTGGGGTACAGTAGAATTGGCCTGGTTTCTCTGCCTTACAGCAGTCACTGCTGCTTTCCAAGGGCTGTCTGCATTCTTGAAGTAAGTCTGAAAACAAAAATCAGACACATATGCTGTAAGAAGCCATGCTTTTTACATTACTGTCTCAAAGTTTGCTGAAATGGACAAGTTCAGGCAAGTCCTGGCCAAGGTTCCAGGACTCCCTTTGTCTCAGACACACAGGAACCAAGGTTCGAGAAATCCCTTTGTTTAGGAGATGGACAAGTCCGGGAGCTACGAAAGGAAGATAAGATACTGATTAATGGCCCTTAAGTGGTCTTTTTGTGTTGGCCCATCTCAAGGAAGATTGACATCTCTGAGGACTAATGGCCCTCAAGTGGTCTTTCCTGTTGACCCATCTCAAGGAAGATTGACATCTCTGAGGAAATCACAGGACTCTGACCCGAGCCGTCCCGAAATGTCTCGAAGGCTGGAAAGAAGGATAAAAAGGGCACGGACAAACCCCGAATTGAGGTTTTTCTGACACCTGATGCCTCACTACGGAAACAAGGAGGTTTTCTGTCATCAGATGCCTCTCTACGCGAGTGCCTGCATGCTGAAGAAGATGCCTGCATGCTGAAGAACCTTTGAGGGTATCTAGGTATCTGACCTCAGATTCCTCCACCGTTGTCCTACTGCTGCCTATTATCTCTTCTGGGATTGCTATTCGAGACTCTGCTCCGAGGGACCTCGCTGCCCGAGACTCCACTTCCTGAGACCTCGCTACTCTGACCATCTTCTCTGTGTTTTATCGATCTGTGGCCTGCTACTTCGCTGCTGCTCTCCCCTACGTTTATTTTGCCCCGGACCAACGTTAACAACGTGCTACGGGACGCTGCTGCATCCAGGAGGTGACTATTCCCCGCTTTAACGTAATTCTTGCTCTTTTCTACCTTTTTCTATCGCCTACTTTCCCTTCCCTATCACCCTAATTTTGGCATTCGTCGCTCTCCCTTCCCCATCCCCTCAATTGTCTATTATTTCCAATAAACTGGTCGGATCAACATTTGAATGTTCTTCTTAATCTCACGCCGGGCATAACATTATCAAAAGAGCCTATGCCTCACTCTAAATTGGAGCGAGACATATGCAAGAAGCCAAACTAAGACAGAGTATCAGAAAGACCAGATTCTATTCCAGTAGACATCACAGAGATGTATATACACTCATCTCTGCCTAACAGACCAAGAGGCTAGGATTTGACAGCAAGTAACTTTCATCATTCCTTGCTTTCATTATCTTTCAGCTGTACTCCAACAGCTATGCTTTCATGCTCCTTCTGAAATGCCTGCTTTTTCTCAAGGGAATTCCAATACCTATAGCTCTTAAGATCAATCATCTGTTCATAGGGTAAATCAAGTACACACTAAAATAAAGCTATGACAAAGGAACGCATGTGCAAGTTATAAGGAAGGCTTCATGAACTCAGTCAAACCGAACAACTCAATGAGTAATTGAGCTCTCAAATCAGGTATCGCAGCTAAAATGAAATTGGATGAATGAATGAAGCCCAACATCTGACACAAGCACAACATCTCTGCACAAAACTTATTTTTGTCATTCCATTTGCATTTAAGTCCAATCAAGTCCCAAAATATCACAGGGACACCTAGGAAATAGAATCTACCTTCACCACTAAAACACAGAATCATAGAATCACCAAGGCTGGAAAAGACCTAAAAGATCATCCAGTCCAACTGTTAACCTATTACCAATAGCTTCCACTAAACCATGTCCCTCAACACAACATCCAGTCTTTCCTTGAACACCCCCAGGGTCGGTGACTCCACCACCTCCCTGGGAAGTCCATTCCAGTGTCTGACCACCCTTTATGAGAAGTAATATATGTATTAGTATCCATGTATACATTATCATATATGATATAGCACAAGCAGAAAGCTCATCACAAATACTGTCCTAAGTACTGGTTCCAAATGGATTAAATCTGACTCCTCACCTTCATCTTCTGAGGAAGGGTTATGGATACCAGCTCAGGACAGAAAAGCTTATAAAGCGATAGCAGGGCCTGTAGATGAGGCAGCATACCCTGTCAAAAAAAAAAAAAAAGGAAAAAAAAAGATGTGATATATTTTTAATATAAATATCAAATATTGTATTTACAAAGCAGAAAAACTCTCATTACTGAAACCTTCTATACATACATATCGGTAAGTAACTAGAGGTATACAATGAATAGAGTAAAAACAGTCTATGAAATACTGTAGGGAGGGATAACGAGAAAGGACTTGCTACTGTCATAGCTCTAATAAGAAATTTAACAAATAAAAGCTATTCAAAAATACAGTTCTCTGCAGATTAAATGCTCCAAGTGTTACTGAAGCTACATAGCTCCACTTATACTTCTCTAGCAGATGTAGTTACCTCTACAGCCATTTTAGTTTCTTACAAAAAGGCAGCAGGTACTGTACAATCTTATATTTCCCAGAAATTTTTAATAAAGCCTGGAACAGGAAATTAAATAAGGTAACAGATAAGTGAAAACAAGTTGCTCTTCACATCAGAGATTTTACCACATCTCTATAAAACATACAGTTTTGTACACGTCATTGCATGTGCTCACAACAACAGTAAAAAACACAATACAAGAATTCAGGATGCACATGCAAGGCAGAGAAGCTCAGATGCTAGAAAGATTACAGCCTACTGTTCCAAGCTTAATCCCATCTTAAGCTGTTCGCCTCTTCTCTGTTCTGTAAGGACACTCAGAAGCTGCACCATTAAGTTTCAGCCCCTACAAGATTTGAAATTAACTTGCCGTTTTTGACTGGAGATCAAGGAGTCGCCTGACCCGAAAAGGCTTGACTGGAAAAACAATGGAGAACATTAGAAACTAAAAAACACTTTCATTCAGCATTTAAGTGAAAATGAGATGCAACTTCTATCGGTATAGCAAAGCAAGCAGGAACAGCCAGTATTATTTCTGGGCTAATAGACAGGTTTCTGCTTCATCAAGTATGATATCAGTCAGATAGAATTATAGCTTAGGCCTCCTGGACCACGTTGCCTGGTCACTGTATTACCTCCACTGGAAGATGTGGCAGCACCAGTACACAGAATAAGAAACAAAACGGTATTTCAACTCATACAAATGAGGACTCTCACCATTTTCTTTCCTGGTCAGCAGGCAGAGTATATGGCAGATGTAGGGACACTGCAAAGAAAAGGCAGCAATGAATCTGTCTTGCTGATGCAAACCACAAATCAGGACACACTGAAGGGGAGACTTCCATACAGACTTCACAAGCTAGTACTGCTTCATTCCATCTGATGCCTCAAGTCATCACTGCATCCCCAGTGAGGGGCAGGTTACCTTACTTCCCATGGGAAGCAGCACATTTCCACATCTACAAAAAACTTCCATATGTGACATAACATATGAACAATATATGCAGTTTTCATAGTAAAGAGACTACTCAGGGACCCCTGGTCCTGGTTTTGAGAACGGGATTTGCGTATCTCAGATCAGCAGTGAAAGTTTCCAAAGCAAAAGTTACCCTTAAATAACAACCAGACCACATTATTCAAGCAAACAACTCAGTGTTTCCCTGTTTCTGATTCTGAAGTACCCAGCAACCATCAAATCCAAAAGGAGAAGAGGAAAATAAAGTTCCACCAAAAAAAGTCTCTAGTTTGCAGCTATTCCCCATCTAATTCTATCGCCAATATGCAAACTACTAAATTAGACTTATTTTGTTCAATTTCATATGTTTTTCAGTTCTCCTTACCAACTTCTCATCATTCAGGATGAAAAAGAAGACGCCATAGAGGGCATGAACTTGTTCCTTCTGATCAATGAAGTCAAACATCGTGATCAGCCATCTCAGAAAAAGCAGCTGCAGACAGAAAACAGCTGTCTTACATTAACAGGCAAAACCAGGACAGACAAGGCACCAACCAGCTTAAGAGAAGCAGTCATTACAGGACATTCAAAGACAACCAGACAGCTACACAGATAAACAACCAGCACTAATTCAGTTGTGGAAGAAAGCCAGACAGAACATCTACTGCCATACTCCAACAGAAGAATCATCAGTGATGATTATGTGCTAGCCCCTAAAGATGAGGCAAACCTTCAGCCACCTACATGAAGGCCAGAATGACTGTTCTTAAAGGTTTCCACACCAGATACAAAGCAAGTAGAAACTCTGCAAGTTTCCACTTAACTCCAAAGCATCTCACTGACACTTCAGGTACAGGTCTCTCCATCAGCAGTTTATGCAATAACTTTGTACATTAAAACCACAGGAAGCAGAAATCCTGCACATGACCTTTCCTCATCAATCCTGTGCAGAAACATTAACTATAGCAAACATTTATGAACTTACCTGGACATTGCTCGAGCATTTGCTGACACAGAACATAGATACAGAGGAAACAACAGAACTTTCTGGTATCACTGAGGTTGGGATTAGGCTCTTCAGTAAACGAATATTCACTGTATCAGCTGCAAAAGAAACCAATGAAGAACAAATACTGCTCACATACCAGGTTCTTCAATATGGTTTTACAGGTTAGGTTAAGATCACCCAAATTACTCAAAGCTTCTTTGCTTACAGTAACAGCGCACAAGAATCCATTAGGGACTATTTGTATCTCCCAGAAGAAAACCAAATATCCAGATTAAAGAAAGAAAACTGCATATCTAGTATTTTAGTACTAAAACAGCCTCTAGACTCCTTGCAAGACAAAGAAAAGTAGCACAACATTTCTGGCAATATTAATGACCAATTCCTTCACCAAAAGAGTATATGAGTGCCAGCCAAACATCAGCAAATTACTGCCTTAGAGATAAGCCAAGCAACGTGAATCAATACAAGAACAAAATTACTTGCATAATGAGGAAAGAACCCTGCACGCTCCTCTTGGATGTGAGAAAGGGAAAGGTCATCCTTCTCATTTAACATTACATTAATCTGGAAATACAAGTGGTGGCCACTG
Organism: Coturnix japonica; assembly: GCF_054131305.1. NCBI lineage: Eukaryota > Metazoa > Chordata > Aves > Galliformes > Phasianidae > Coturnix > Coturnix japonica. Next base: position 10,498,563 of record NC_140666.1, read on the forward strand.
CTTCTAAGAGTGCAACACAAAGACTGCACTGACAGGGAATTGATTGGTAGTACTACACTCTAATTTTAGTGAGTTTCATTAACACGGTTATGCAAGTGTCCTGGTTTTGCTTGAGATAAAGTTATTTTTCGTTGTGGTGGCTGGTACAGTGCCATGTTCAGGATTTGGGGGGGGAAAAACTATGATGATAACACACTGATGCTTTAGTTGCTGCTGAGCAGTGCTTATGCAAAGCCAAAGATGTTTCACTTCCTCAAATCAGCAAGGCTGGCAGTGCAACAAGAAACAGAGTGGGGACAGAATCAGGACAGGTGACCCAAACTGGCTAAAGGGATATTCCATACCATATGGCATCCTGACTCAGAATTCACACTGGAGCATGCAACGAAGATCATTTTTATGCCAAACCCTATAGCCATTATAAATATACCACCTCAAGCAGGTTCAGTTAGAGGGGAAGGAGACACACACTGAAGACATGCAAACAGCACATAAACATTTTACCAAGTTTGCCACTGAGTGCCACATCTAGCAGTACTTCAAATCCTTCAGGGGGTAAACCTCTTTTCAGGGCAATGCTTTCTATAGTAGACAAATGTTTCTTCAAAACTTCACTCTTTTTCAGTGAAACTCGATCTTGAACTAGAATACGAAAGACAAACAATGATCAGCTTCTGAAATTAAACTGAAGTGTTTTAAACTTCTCTGAACTGCTCCTATATGTAGTCCTTCTTGCTGGGCTCTCCACAGTATCTTAGAGTGGCCTGCATTGAAAAGAACCACAATGATCATCTGGTTCTAACCCCCTGCTGTGTGCAGGGTCACCATCCAGCAGCCCAGGCTGCCCAGAGCCACATCCACCCTGGCCTTGAATGCCTGCAGGGATGGGGCATCCACAGCCTCCTTGGGCAACCTGTTCCAGTGCATCACCACCCTCTGGGTGAAAAACTTCCTCCTAATATCCAACCTAAACCTCCCCTGTCTCAGTTTAAAACCATTCCCCTTTGTCCTATCACTGCCCACCCTCATAAACAGCTCCTGTTTATACACTCCCTCCAAGTATTGGAAAGTCACAATGAGGTCTTCCCCATAGCCTTCTCTTTTCCAAGAAAAACAAGCTTCATATAACAAGCAAAAGAAAAAACCTTTAAATACACTAAGAAGATGAGTTACTATAAAGCTCAGGTGTTAGAATAGGGAACATTAGACATTAACAATCTTTACAAGTCTCTGTAGCTACACTTAAATCTGCTCTTACTTTCCCCAAAGTAGCTCAGAGCTTCCTCAAGGGACTCTTGCTCATGGTCATTTTTCTGATCACTCCGAGATTGACGATTCTGGGCACTTTCCTCAGTATCAACTGTCCCTCCTTTTCGCCACGCAGAGAGATCAGTCTGTTGGCTGTGTTGAGCTTGCAGAGATCGCTTGGAGTGCTTAGAACTCCGTCCTCGTTGCATCTTCTCAGACTTTCAGTTGAGACAGGAGAATTCCACTCGTTTGTCACGTGGGTTCTGATCCTTCATTGCAAATGGGGAAGAAAACAGATCAACCTCCAAGTGTTGAAGAGCAACAGAGAGCAAGTTTCCTGCAAGAGAAGAAAACAAGCGTTATCCTGACAAACTGATTTTACAGGGACCCTGCATGAGGTTAACAGCAGTTCTCACAGTAAAACATTATTTATAGCTGTCATTCACACACAAAGGTGTTTTGAACTGAGAAGCTTAAGAATTACAGAATGACCTGGGTTGGAAGGGACCTCAAGTATCATGAAGCTCTAATCCCCCTGCCTCGCAGGGCCACAAAGCTTCGCCATTTACTAGATCAGGTTGCCCATGGCCCCGTCCAACCTGGCCTTGAACACCTCCAAGGATGGGGCATCCACAACCTCCCTGGGCAGCCTGTTCCAGGACCTTACCACTCTCCTAGTGAAGAACTTCCCCCTAACATCCAACCTAGATCTTCCCTCTTTCAACTTAAAACTATTTCCCCTAGTCCTACTATTATCGGCCCTTTCAAAGAGTTTACTCCCGTCCTAGTGCCCACCCGCACCCATATCCCCCCGAAGCACCGGGACAGCCTCGATGCTCTCGCCCACAGCTGTCCGCCCCTCAGGAGGAGCGCAGCGGCAGGCCGCGCCCACAGAGCTCACCGCGGTGCTTTAACGCAGTGAGGCCTCCTGTCAGGAGAACCCGCGGCCCTCCCCAGCCGAGCACACACACCCGGTCCCCAGGAGGCTCTCCCCGAGCTCCCACAGCACTCTCAGCCTCCCCCCATTAGCCGTGGTCCCGGCGCTGCTCCGGGCCCGCCCCGCCGCCATCATTACCTCATTCCAACCGCCCGCAGTTCAAACTTCCGCGCCTCATCGTGCGCATGCGCGCTGCTCACTACGCAGCGCCCCGGCGTGCGGAGCGTCTTTTAATTGGTACGCGCATGCGCAAAGCAGTGATGGTGCTGCAGGCCGTTCTGAGCGTGCGCAGTCGCTCTGCTCAATAGACGGGACCGGGTGGGGGTCGGTCCGCGTTTGGAAACGCAAAGAAAGGGTTAAAAAATGCAGCGGGCCTTGATCGTTACAAAGCACGGGGTTAATATAACGGGTTAGCTAAGGGATCGTGCCCACTTATCACCGCCAGCAAGCAAAGATGGGGCTCCAGATATAGGCTGGTGCTGGGAGCAGTGATGGAGGACAGTGATGGAGGGTTGTGATGGTCAGTGATGGAGGGCAGTGATGGAGGGCTGTGATGGAGGACAGTAATGGGGGTCAGTGATGGAGGGCAGTAATGGGGGTCAGTGATGGAGGGCAGTGATGGAGGGTTGTGGTGGAGGGTTGTGATGGAGGGCTGTGATGGAGATCAGTGATGGAGGGCTGTGATGGAGGGCAGTGATGGAGGGCAGTGATGGAGGGCAGTGATGGAGGGCAGTGATGGAGGGCAGTGATGGAGGGCAGTGATGGAGGGTTGTGATGGAGGGTTGTGATGGAGGGCTGTGATGGAGGGCTGTGATGGAGGGCAGTGATGGAGGGCTGTGATGGAGGGCTGTGATGGAGGGCTGTGATGGAGATCAGTGATGGAGGGCTGTGATGGAGGGCAGTGATGGAGGGCAGTGATGGAGGGCTGTGATGGAGGGCAGTGATGGAGGGCAGTGATGGAGGGCTGTGATGGAGATCAGTGATGGAGGGCTGTGATGGAGGGCAGTGATGGAGGGCAGTGATGGAGGGCTGTGATGGAGATCAGTGATGGAGGGCAGTGATGGAGGGCTGTGATGGAGATCAGTGATGGAGGGCAGTGATGGAGGGCTGTGATGGAGGGCAGTGATGGAGGGCAGTGATGGAGGGCTGTGATGGAGGGCAGTGATGGAGGGCAGTGATGGAGGGCAGTGATGGAGGGCAGTGATGGAGGGCAGTGATGGAGGGCTGTGATGGAGGGTTGTGATGGAGGGTTGTGATGGAGGGTTGTGATGGAGGGTTGTGATGGAGGGTTGTGATGGAGGGTTGTGATGGAGGGCTGTGATGGAGATCAGTGATGGAGGGCAGTGATGGTCAGTGATGGAGGGCAGTGATGGAGGTTAGTGATGGAGGTTAGTGATGGGGGTCAGTGATGGAGGGCAGTGATGGGGGTCAGTGATGGAGGGCAGTGATGGAGGACAGTAATGGAGGACACTGATGGGGGTCAGTAATGGAGGGCACTGATGGAGGGCACTGATGGAGGTCAGCCATTGCTGGCTCCACAAACAGCCTTCTTCCAAAGGAGAGAAATATAGAGAGGGGGGGCACACGTTTTGGAATCCACTTGCTATCTGCATCTAGTTAAAGAGCCCACAGCAATGGTCTGTGCTGCACACGGTGCTGCAAATCCACCTCATGGCATCTGTGTGCATTTGGGGTGACCTCAGGATGATCTCTGAGCAACAGAGGTTGCCTCAGCGAGGTGCCCTGTTGGCAGTGCCATCTATCTGAGATAATCCCTGGGGCTGCAGGATGGGGGTTTTGCATGATATGTGTGTTTGGGCTGCATCCTTTGTAGCAGAGAATCAACTGCAAAATGGGATACACTACATGCAGACATCTATCTGATGCTTACAGTCATACAGCACCAATGTTTGGACTGTGGGTTTAATATCTTTTCTCACTGCTACACTAGCAGTGTTCCCATGGCTCCCATCCTGGATCGCCTCGTCTTTCTCTGAACCCCCCCTAAGGTGATTCTGCCTGGTTTAGGCACAGTATTAGAGCACACAAGATCATTTCCAGCTGCATCTCCCAAAAGGACACCTATATCCAAATTTCCCCCCCGCAAAAAAAAAAAAAAACAAACAACAAACCAAACCAAACCAGTTTATTTTCATCAGTAACGTATAAGGGAAAACCCAGACAAACATTGACAGAAGCAAACAGAACTCGGAGGTAAAACACACTTCTTGTTTGACATACAGGGATTCGGGGCCTTGTGAGAGGACACCCCTCAGTGGCTCCTTCCCACTGAAGCTGTGTATGGGATGCACGGTGTCACACCCAGACATATTCAGACCCTCATTCATTAGCAGTAACCATGGATTCCAACAAGCCTGGGGGAAAAGTATTTCTTTTTCTTTCTCTTTTTTTCTTGAAAGGGAGAGTCTGATGCTTTTTGCCAACAGCAAGAGATTTTGGAATATGGTACTGGATAAAAGCAACTCCTTAGGCAGTTCTGCTTCCCATCCCCACAGCGGGGATCCTTATCCTCAGTTGGGAGGTAAAGAGATACCACTGCTTCATGTTAAATAGGGAAAAAGTTACTGCTAAGAGGCCACTGCCCCTGTTCTAAAGCCTCTGCAAAGCACGGAAATCTGAGAAGATGTAAGCAGTGCATCACGTTTTCCCTGCATCACTGAACCACATAACAAACTGGTCACAGGCAGCAAAGGCTATGGGACACCTCCCTCAAACACAAGAATGCTTAGTCGGGTCCATTCCCTGCCTGACTACATCAAAGAAAATGTATGTTTGTGCCTGGGGTGACTCTATGGGGTGGGCTGCACGAGCCAGCGCAGGGCAATGGTTGTGTTCTAACCTGCAGCTGAGGCTGCAATAAAGCAGAATTGCATCCAGGCCAAGTTTACACTGCTGAGGATCTCAGGTCTTACGCTCAGGGATGAACCCCCACCTCAGGAGTGCCAACCTAGCATGATGAACTGCCCAAGTCTTTGCCCACACTCTGGTTTTGCAGCTCCTGCTGAGGCCAGTGCTCCTCCAGCCAGGTGCTAACTGCCTGCAAACTGTCCTGCTCAAAGCCAGCTTGTATCTTCCTACATTACAGACCAGCAGCAAAGCAAGACTATGCTGTAGACATACCATAGATCTCTCAGACCCCAAGTGAAACTTTATTTAGACAGCTGAAAATATATAAATAGGTAAATTAAAAAAACAAAACCAAAACCAAACCAATTTTTTCTGGGTGCTTTTGGAGAGAGCTGCCTCGAGGGTCCGTATTCCTCAGACTCACTCCACTAAGATACCTTCACTTTGCCTTTCTCAGGAGCCGCCTCGTGGAGGAGCGGCTGCTCATCCCCATTCACCGACAGCATCCTCTTTTCTGGTGGCTGCTCCTCGGGCTGGCGGGCAATCAGCAGGCGGCAGGTGAGCAGGATCCCAAAGACCAGAGCATGGGCATAACGCTTGAGTGGGTCCCCCACTAGCTGGTGGAAGAAGAGCACAGCCAGCACGAGGAGGAGGAGCAGAAAGTTGGCCACGTCTTTGGGGCGGCCAGGTACCAGTGTCATGACAATGCCACACGCCACTTCTAGGGCTCCGATGCTCTTGCGGAGAAGGATGGAGCTGACTCCCATCTTCTTCAGCATGGGGAGGGCCCGCACGTAGCTCTTGTAGGCTCGTTTCTGAAAGCAAGCAGTGACAGTGAAGGATGCGGTGATGTGAAGAGGAAGAGGTGACTTTCATTGACATAGGTAAGTGTGGTATGATGTAAAGATCATAGAATCATAGAATCATACAATCATAGAATGGCCTGGGTTGCAAAGGACCCCAAAGATCATCCAGTTCCAACCCCCTGCTATGTGTGGGGTCACCATCCAGCAGCCCAGGCTGCCCAGAGCCACATCCAGCCTGGCCTTGAATGCCTGCAGGGATGGGGCATCCACAGCCTCCTTGGGAAACCAAGATCAGTGATCACAGACCCAGCTGGCATGATACCCCTCTGTAGCCACAAAGCTTCTGTTGGAAGGATATTAACACTCCATCAACCTGCAGTTCTCCTTCAGGAGGTGGAAGACAGCTGTGCAAGCTAGCACCCAGTGCTGGAGCTAGGACTGCGTTAAGGACTCCTCCCGAAATCTGAAGTTACCATTGCTATGATCAGCAATGCAGAACCATGTTTAAAAGAAACCACTGTCTGAGAGTATCATGGCCTTAAATAACACACCTTGTCCCTGACAAGCCAGGGTACAGATGGTGGAAGAAATCACTTCCCATCTCAAAGCAACAGAGACTACCCCAGGGTTTGTGGGCAGGACAAATTCAGTGCAGGGCAGGCAACGCATCAGAGATCAGATTCACCTTTGTGAGTCCTGCTCCTGCTCTCACCCACCTCTGTGATCCTTTCTTTCCTCAGATAAAAGCATGCAGACATTTGACATCCTTGCCCTCTGATTTCTGCTGAATTTAGAAGCAGTGTGAGCTGCTGCCAGCCTCCTTCTGTGGCTATTTGAGGGAAGAAGCAACCTCTGTCCTCACATACACTCAAGTTCTTGCATTCAAACATGAGGTATAGGTGGGTTTGCGTACTTACTTCCCAAGCAGTTTTGGAAACCTGCTTTATGGGCACACAGAACTTTCCCCCTTCTCTGTGGATTTTAAGAGAAGCCGATGATGCTGTAGTTGAACAATATTCAGCTTTGCTGTCGGACAAAGATCCCTTGACCAAGGGTATGTAAGGTAAGGATGAGACTTCTATCAACAAAAGCTCTCCTTGGGGCAGCAGTTTTTAATAGATAGATGAAGAAATGGGTTTGGTGGTATGCCCCACAGCACTGTGGGATTCCAATAGATAAACAGTTGTGTGTGCTTTTTGCTGAATGGCAAAATAAAACTGAAAAAAATCACTGCCCGTTTGGGTAAATAGCAGCAGTTCTGTTTGTTTGGGGCAAGAAGTCACACGCTGATGGACAAGATCGGGTTTTCATCCCCATCTCCACCACTGAGCAGATCTGCCTGGTTTGCTGTGCAGCAAAAGCATAGAAACCTAAGGAGCCTCATCACAACGCAGGGCATTAAGAATGATGTTGTTGCCCAATATCTGAATGCCTCCGCTTCCTCCTTGTAATAAAAATGGAGATCATCCCTACCTGCAGGCCTTGCTCCTTGCAAAGCAGAGACCCACAGAGGAGCCCAGTGCTGTGCAGAGTGAGTATCCTGCAATGCTGCTAAAGCCTCAGGGCCCTATTCCTAAACCTCACTTAGGCAGCAGGAGCTGGAGAGCTTTGTTTTCTGGACATTTTGTTCTCACCTCTCACTCCTGAGTTATTCTGCAATGCTGTTCTCGGTCAGAGCCCTGTGCAGGGCTACAGACACAGCGTTGCCATTCAGATGTTATTTGAGAGCTAAGGAAAAGCAGGTGCAGCGATGGGAGAGAACAGAATGTGCTGGAAACTTCCATCACTGTTTCTTACGGGCTCAACAATTACACCGGTGCTTCTCCACCATTGCAAAGACTAAAATGAAAATGGAGGAGGGCAGGAGAATAAGCCAAGGCAGACGGGAGCAGCAGGCCAGCCCTTGCTCTTGCTCTGGGACTCTCCCAGCTGATAAATGCACTCGGTGCCACCCCCCTCCTTAGCACCCAGTAGGGGAAGAGGTGCATTTCCCAGAGCACAGGGAGTAATTAGGTGATTCTTCACATCTTCTTCTGCCTGCTAAGAATCCCACAGCATCTCACGGATTAATCTCGTGCAAGCCTGGTGAGGTGGGGACACTCAGTGCCATTATCCCTGCAGGAGTGCACCCACAACATCGAGCACAATCCTTGGGCACCTGGGGTGGGCACTGCCCGAGGATGGCCGGACCCTCCCTGCATCCCACACCCACCCTTCCCCCATCTTTAGGGAACAGCGGTGCCATCCCGCCGTCCTCGCCCCGCACCGCAGCTTTCTCCCACGGAGCGCTGGGGGATGCCGGCATCTTTTCGCTCGGTTCCTCCCCGTACCCAGCGCACGGCTCCCTCCCTCCCATCGTTGTTCCCAAGCGGTCGCGGTCCACCCCCCGAGAGCAGCACGGCCGCCCCTCCGCCGGCCTCACCATCTCGTTGTAGGCATCCCTGCTGAGCCGCGGGGTCAGCTTGATGGTCCCCATGAAGACAAAGAAGAGCCCCAGGGCCACCGAAAGGGCGACGATGGTGATGGTCCTGGGGGATGCCATCGATGCGGTCCTAACGCGGCCTCCGAGCTGCGGTCACCATGGAGGGAGCCGAGGAATAAAGCTGCAGAGACAGCGGGAGGGATGCGGCCTCTCCGCCCCGCGGCCGCCGGGTCCTAACGCCCGCCCCGCAATACCCCGCAGCTCCGGGCGCGGGGCGCTGCTCCCGGAGCCCCGCATCCCAATGAGGACGGTGCAACCCCGCTGCCAGCTCCTCCCCTTGTGCGTGTAGCGCTCCACAGCAACCGTGCGTCCTGATCCCGTGTTGCTTTTTGATGTCAAGTCATTCTCTCCCCTCCAATTTCCTTTTGGCAGAAGGACAGCCTAACAGAGATCTGTTCCCACCTTACAGCAAGAAGCCGAGGTGTAATTATACAGAGCAATAATGCTGGAGAACCACCTCTCCTATGGAGCCAGGCTGTGAGCTGGGGGGCTCAGCCTGGGGTTGCAGGGAAATCTCAGAGCTGGGTGGGCTCAGCCTGGGGAAAATAGGGCTGCAGGGAGACCTCAGTGCAGCGCCTGAAGGGATTGTATAAGCAGCACGGGGACCGACTTTTTACAGGGGCAGATAGTGATGGATAGAGGGAGGATGGCTTTAAACTAAAACAGGAGAGGTTTAGGTTAGAGGTTAGGAAGAAATTCTTTACAGAGCTGTCCAGAGAGCTGTGGGTGCCCCATCCCTTGGGACATTCAAGGCCAGGTCGGATGGGGCTCTGCACAGCCTGAGCTGCTGGTTGGCAGCCCTGTACATGGCAGTGGGGGGGTGGAATTAGGTGATTTTTAAGATCCTAGCCTAAGTTAAGTTCCATGAACCACATCCCTCACCGTGAGCTGAAAATGAGAGGGAAGCCATGCAAAGGGGCAGCACGAGGGAACCTGTCAGCAGTGTGCCCATCACCTCCTTCTGCTGTAGGATCTGCTGTAACAAGGCCCAGGTCCTGACCCCATGTATTTGAAGAGCCCAGTGAAGGTGGCTGGCACTGTCCCAAGCTCTTAGGGACATGGCTTAGAGGGGAATACTGGCAATAGGTGTACAGTTGGACTTGATGATCTTAAGAGTTCTTTTCCACTCTCAGTGATCCTATGAAGCTCAGGGCTCCTTAGGACCAAATCACAGCTGTGAGAGACACCAGCAGGCAGAGCCCTCAGGGCAGGAGCTCTCCCTGTTTCCTTAGAATTCTGCTAATCTCCATTGAACCAATTTCTTCTTTCTGAGGAAATTCAAAGCCTGACTGCAGAAACACATTCTGCTGACTGAGACCTACCTCCAATCTGCAGCGATTTCATCTTCTGAAGAGCTGGAGAGAATTTCAAGCACCTTTGAGGCTCACAGCTTGCCAGCCAATGAGAAGAGCGTGATGTACAAATACCTTCTATTTGTTTACACAGTTAGCATGGTTTATCTATTTATTTGGCTATTACAGAGCAACCCAATGAGAAAACAACTTCCAGAAATCATTCTGTTTCCATATAGATTAGGCAACCCACAGTAAGAGCAAACAGAAAATAACTCATTTCTTGATATAAAAATAAACTCAAGTCCCAGCCACATCCGCTCCTTAAGGACATCAGGAGGTCGCTTCCTGAGCTTGCAGAGCTGCAAACCTCCTCGCTGTCAGCGGGTGAGCAGCAGCACCAGCTCACAGTGAGCAGTGTGAGGGAACATGTCGAAAGGGACAGCCAGCGCCGGGGCAAAGGGATCTCCTTCCAGCTTCTTCCCTGGGTCAGCTGGACAGCACAGCCTGCAGGAAGAACAGCAGTGGAGGACAACCTTCAGACTGACAGCATAAGCCTTCCCATGCCATTAGTGGCACGGAGAAGGCATTAAGAGGGTATCTTTAGGTTGGCTAACATCCATCAGCCCTCTGCTGGGTGATTAACCCTAAGGAGGTGACTGCTAATCCTAGGATTAGCTGGAGGCCCACCTTCCTGCAGGGAGCGTGGGGATGCAGTATCCCACACCCTGCAGCACTATCATACAATCACACAATCATAGAATGGCCTGGGTTGAAAAGGCCCACAGTGCTCATCCAGCTCCAACCCCCTGCTGTGTGCAGGGTCACTAACCAGCAGCCCAGGCTGCCCAGAGCCACATCCAGCCTGGCCTTGAATGCCTGCAGGGATGGGGCATCCACAGCCTCCTTGGGGAACCTGTTCCAGTGCTTCACCACCCTCCGTGCCATGTTGGGGAAGGGCTGTGCACAGTGTCATTACAACACCTTTGCATTCTTTTCTACCCCTGACTGATGCTTTCTGCTGGCACTCAGCCCCAGGAATACCCACTACTTCAACCAGTGCAGCTTGAAGGTAAACCCAAAGCTGTGCAAAAGCACAAACCACTTCTGGCCACGCACTGACCAGGGTGCCACCTGCAGAATTAACCCAGTGCAATTTGGTAACAACAAAAACCCTCCTGTGCTGAGGACAGGTCTTTAGGTCCTGGTCCTCAGGGCACACAACAGTGTCACTAATGTCAGCAGAAAAGAAAAAGGGAGGCTGCTCACTGCAGGAAGTTCCTCATGGCTTCACCCTCTGGTTTGCAGGAGATGTAGAGCAGCCTTCGGATGGCCCCGCAGCTCCGGATGGCCTTCACGACCCTGTGATCTGCAACAGCACAGCACCATCTCACCATGTTCTGGTGACACCCCATGGCACTGGGCAGCATCTGGGCTCTAGGGACAGTCTGGGACTTCCCAATACTGGCCCAAACCAGTAGAGGTCACAAGGGTGGTTGTAGGGCCAGAGAATGAGTTAGCTGGGGGCTTGGAGCCATCACAACAGCTCACACACAGCTTGCTCAAAACTGTCTCTTCAAGGTGAAAATAAATGGTATATTCTTACGGATCCCAGCCCGGGATGGGTTCACCACTGCAACAAGGGGTCGGGCATCCTCCCATGATGAGAGCAGTGCTGGTAACACAACCTCTGCCTTTCCACTGTGAAACTCACAGTTTGAAATTCCTGCACGGAGAAAGAAGGCACACAAATAAAGAGCACTCTCAGACATCCCAACACAAAACCCCACTCTTTGCTGAGCGGATGGTGTAGTTAGGAGCAACCCTTCCCTTTTGCTTCAGGTTTCTCAGCAATGGCAGTGGTTGAACTTACCATTGAATGCTGCATTCCACCTGGCATCCTCTATTGCCTTCTGCACTATCTCAACACCAATCACCTTGGACACATGGCGAGCCAGAGAGAGACCAATAGTGCCTGGAAACCAGGGATTCACAAACACTCTGCATTTACATGTAGAAAAACAAGCACTGGAGATAATGTTGGGCATGCAAAGCATTTGCCCCAGGGAGCTGTGGTGTCCCATCCCTGGAGGTGCCTATGGCTGGGCTGGTTGGGGCCCTGGGCAGCCTGAGGTGGTGGGAGGCACCCAGCCCGTGGCATGGGTGGGACTGGGTGGGCTTTAAGGTCCCTTCCAACCCAACTGCTCTATGATTCATGCTGCTCACCCGTCCCACAGCAGACATCAAGGAGCACAGTGTCTCCAGCAGCCTGGCTCAGCTCCCTGACCGCCTGATACAGCACTTCTGCTCCACTTGTGTTCACCTGGAAAAAGGCGTCTGGAGAGATGCGAAACGTCAGGCCCAGCACGTCTTCAAAGATGTGTGGCTCTCCATGAAGGAGCTGGAAGGGTGACTGCTCATGGGAACAGCGTGTCATGGTGCTGGAAGGACACATAAAATAACACCCTGCTGGGGGGCGGTGTTTCATTGCCCCGTTCCTGGGGTGCCCATTTGCTTTTAATCCATACAAGCCTTTCAACTAGATCAAGGAATTGTGACACCTTTAAGGGATCTGCAACTTGCTGAACTCAGAATTGAATGGGGTCACGATGACATAGGGTGGAGTTGCGGCCCTTAGTAGAGGGTTGTAGCCGTGGGATGTATTCCCACTTTTGATGCTGATGTGATTTGGAAATGATAGAACCACTGGACCATTTAGGTGGGAACAGACCCTTCAGACCACTGAGTGCAGCCTGGCAGTACCCAGTCCACTGGTAGTCTCCCTAAGAGCACTTTATGTTTTCCCTTTTGCTCCCCAGGCTCAATGCTCCCAAGGGGCAGAACCATATCCAACTATCTCTGATGCTTCATGACAAACGCAAAGTGCAGCCACCTTAAAGCCATGCCCACAAGAGCCACCCCAGCACCAATACCTCTCCTGGAAGTACAGTGACGTCAGGGCACACGCTGCTCCGGGTCCATGGGTGAAGAACTCTCTCAGCAGTTCTTTCTGAGCAGCCAGAGCCTCCTGGAAGAGAGGGAAGGAATGGTTGGGTCTCTATGCCCGGAGAGCTCCATGACAGCCATTGGGATGTCCTGGAGCTGTCCCAGCTCCACTCACCTGGCCCAGCTGCTGGGGGTGGAAGGTGACGATGGCCATGGTGTGGCCGTGCTGGGAGGTGCGCACCACGAGCTCCCTCCAGTGCCCACCTTCATGGAAGAGGATGCAGGAGTCCAGCGGGGAGCGGCGGATGAACTGCTCATAGCACTGCATGGAACAGAGCACAGTGAGGGGCACAGCCCTCATCCTCACGCCATGCTGTGCCCCAAACAGCCACTGTTCCACCATTGCCCTCTATGCTATCTCAGCTGAACACCAAGAGAAAGTTCTTTGTGAGGAAAACGACACATTTCTATCTTTCCACTTTGTGATTCTCATCTGTTTTAAATAGCAGCTAATAGCTGCTCCATTAACTTCGCTCCAGGGGACACATCTGAGGTTCCAGCATTAACTTTTATGCTTCAAAAAACATTTTTTTCCATTGGCCAGAATCAAAACAGAACCGGGACCACCTCGTAACTACACATGCATATACATGCACATACATATTACACATACACATACACACAGCCAATGCAGTGTTGCCCCAGGAGGAGCTCTGACACTCTGTCTATCCTCCCTTCTACAGACAGATGTGATATTTGCTTTACCTGGGCCACTTGTGTGTGCTTCTGGGGGATGTTCTTCATGTGGGCAGTTCTCACACAGACAATATTTCTTGCTGGAGAGAGAGATGGGTTTGTGAGGGGTTTGTTTCACTGCAAACCATGCAGCGTGCAGCACTGTAAGCTGGAGGAAAGCCTTGCCTCTGAATCATCCCATTGTGCAAAAGAGAAGAAAAGATGAGATGTAAGCCCAGCAGCTCTCACCCAGCACCACTCCTGGCCCCATACTGACCTCTGCCCGTCCCCACATACAGCCCCACTGTTTTGGGGTTCCCATCCGGCCCTCGGTTCACAGAGAAGGTGGATTTGTTGCGGTACCCATTGACGGTGGGCTGTGGGAGGAAAGAAGAAAATGAAAGCTTTGTATGAGGGCTGCTCCAAAAGTGATGCCACCTGCTTTATGATGTTGGCCCACAGTGTCACCGGTGGATGCTGGTGGGTGGGGTTAAAGCTTCCCAACAATATCCCAGTTCCTTTTATTGCCGTGTGACAGATGGCAGCAGAGGAATAGTCTGACAGAATGTGGTCTGATATGGGAGTGCAGATGAAGCAAAGGGGTGTCAATGAATTCCTCCATGCACATAAAGTGGCACCCATTGCCATTCAACAGCACTTGCTGGACATTTGTGGAGCCCAACCAGTGGATGCAGCACCTGTGCTTCAGCCATGGTGACAGCAACAGTGGTCGCCACTGCTGGTGCAGATTTGAGAGCATACAGATCTTGTTCTGCAGTCTGCAGAGCAGAAGGCAGCAAGGCACCTTCTCTGGAACCAACCAAGGCACTCACCGAGGGGACCACGGGCTGCAGCGGACAGCAAAGCCCACTGGGATCCTGCACACCTCCTCCCAGCTCCTCTAGATGCGACGTCAGGGTCTGCAGAACCTCCCTCAGTCTCTCGTACTTCACCTACAGAGCAGCGCTAAGCCAGGAACACTCCCACAGCACCACACAACCTCTGTGTACCACAGAGCAATGGAGAGACCGTGGCCCCAAGGGTAAGTCTGGGATGTTGGATCACTGGAGACTCTATTAACCTGTCCTGCACTGGGCAGGGCCTGAGCACCTTCTGTGCTTTAGAATAACTCAGGAATGAAGGCAACAAAGGGTGGAGTTTAGGGACTTGGTTCAGTAAGCATGGGGTGGGAATTGGTGATCTTTGAGGTCTTTTCTAATCCTAATGATTCTGTGATTCTATGGGAATAGACCAGGCTGCAGTGTCAGATCCCCACGTCAAGGGGATGGAAAGGGAAAGTTGGGGCAACACGATGAAGACATTCCAGGTGAGCACACCTTACCTGCAGCTGCTCCTGGTATGGAAGTCTCCACAGTGGCGTCGCTGCATCTGCCAGCCTGGAAAGCACAACAGAGGGCTTGTGCTCAGAGCTGCTTGGGGTGGGAGGGCCCAGGAGCCACAACAAACACAGCAGCCACAGCGAGCACAGAACAGGCTGAGCCTGAACCCCTGGTGTCCTGGATGAGCCCCCATTAGAGGACAGAGCCAAGAACAGCCCTGTCTCTCTGGAGGTTTCCCATAGAAGAACAAGACACTCCTCTCATTGCTTGCTGCACCCTCTGCCTGCTCACATTGCTGGTCACTGCTGTGAAAGCTGCATAGGATGAAACCCAATGCAGACCAATGCAGTTTCTGCACTGTATAAGGGGAATTACAGGCTCAAGGACGTGGCCAACCCTCCAGTGGCAGCCTTAGAACCCACTGATGCTTATATCCAAGTCAAGGGGAGCAGGAATGCAACGCACAAAGCTGCCTTGTGTGAAGAAAATAAGTGAGGATAGGGTGAGATGTATATAATCCAAACAGTCCTAAGTGTCTATCAGGTGTTCGGATGGATATACTGCTGTTCTTCCCCACTTTGGGGCTTTGGGAGCTGCATCCAAATCACCATCTGATTTCGAGCACACAACTGTGAATCACCGGGGTGAGTGCTTTCTGCTTGCCAGCAGGGCAGTTGCTCTGTCCCAGCTCCTTCCCTCTTGCTTAGGCCTCTTCATTTGCCTTTTCCACTACTTCTGTCACAGCTGAGCCTCTCATTTCTACCTGGACAGAGGTGAAACCTTTAAGCTCTCAGTGCAGTCACCTGCTCTGGCACTGACAATCACAGCCAGGCTGATGCTTGCTGAGGGCAATAAACACCATGATTGCTCAGGGTTCTGACAGCAGATAGCTGAGCTGTGCATGCAGTGTGCAACACATGGACCTTCCTAACCGCAGCCCTCCATACACAAATGCTCCCCCACCACACGCAGCACACACCTCCCACTGCCATACCTCTCTTCCCAGGAGGATGCTGGCAGGCTGCAGCCCTCTGTGCCCTTCTTCCTTCTCCTCTTAGCTGCTCTCTCCCCTGTTGGCTGTCGGCAGTCCCACCCAGGCATGCTGCTCAGGAACATGGGCTGCGTGGTCAGCAGGCGGAGGCACCAGCGTGTCAGCATGGATGCGTGGGGCAGGGCCATGGCAGGCAGCAGAGGGGCTGCTCAGAGCCCTCCAGCCCCACGGTGTCAGCAGATGTCACAGCTGTGCGCCCCAGCTGCACCTGGAATAGAGCAGCAACAGGCGTGATGCTTCTCCGGTCCTTTCCATCCTCATTTGAGCATCATAGGGAATTTTGCAAACTCCCCACGGATCAGAGCTTAACTGCTCAGCTTTCCCAGCACTAAGATTGGCAGCAGTGACCCAGAGCTATCAGTGCAATGATTTAGGCTCACTTGAGCCTCCTGCAGACATCCCAGACCTGGGGTTAACACTGCACAGATATCATTCCAGTTACTGAAATGAGGCAGAGCGGAATGGCTGCTTTGCATAACCACCACATAATGTTATACTGTGATTTACAGCATAATATCCCAACAGTTTAATCGATCATGGCTGAAAAGGACGGGGTCTCAAGTATGTTTGAAGCAGGAATTTGTTTATTTTTTGCTTCACCGTGTGACACATCCATCACCAATTTAACCGTACAACAAACCATCATCACAAAGCACTTATCAGCTAAAATTCTTATCCAGGCAATAGCAGCCGCAGGGTAACGCAGGAAGGGCTTCCCTTACATGCAAAGGGAACAAAAAGTTGCTTTTCACCTGGGAAGGGTGCAGGCTGCAGCCATCGCAGTGCGGAATCCGATGGGTGCAGGACAGCAACAGCTGTGTGTCACAGTGGGATCACACCGGGGCCATACTGGGATCACAGCAGAGCGGAACCACTGCTGCTTCCCGGCAGCCCCCGCGGCTGCACGTCACCTCCTGCCTGCCAGAGCTAATGATCCCAACACTGCTTGCAGCTAGAAGTGAAAAGGATGCCAGCCCGCATCCCACCGCCTTCATGCTGGGGATGGGGCAGGGGGTGAGATGTGGGGCACCCGGCATTGAGCACAGCCCCACGAGCCCTGCGGCTTCTGCTGTGGGGGAGGATGGCTGCATGGAGGCGGGGGGTTCCTGCACGCTGAGCACTGCACACAGGCACTGCTGCAGCCCAGCAGCACGGATCGGAAAAGAAAAAGAGCGCTGTGACCTTTGTTTGCTGCTTTCCATAGGAAAAGCTTTGCTGGCTGTGTTTTCCCCCCACCTCTGCTAAAAAGATCATCACAGTATCATAGAATGGCCTGGGTTCAAAAGGACCACAAAGATCATCCGGTTCCAACCTCCTGCTGTGTGCAGGGTCACCAACCAGCAGCCCAGGCTGCCCAGAGCCACATCCAGCCTGGCCTTGAATGCCTGCAGGGATGGGGCGTCCACAGCCTCCTTGGGCAACCTGTTCCAGTGCGTCACCACCCTCGGGGTGAAATATCCCTCTCTCCTGTTCATCATACAGAGAGAAAAGAGGGCTGAAGCTGCTCACACCTTGATTGGAAAGTCCAGAACATTCAGTCTTTAAGGAAACATTTTTATTCTCCCAAGTATTATTCAGGTGTTGGAGATTTGTGGTTGCTATACCAGACTGGTCTGAACGAGCCCCCACCCCTCAGTGCCCAGCTCTGCTGCCCAACAGGGAGGGCAGGCTGCTCTCTGCCTCTGCTCTGCCTTAAAAATAAAGGAACAAATGAGGTGTGGGCACAGAACAGGATAAAAATACAGAGAAATATTCCCTTCTGCAGGAAGGGAACAGGTGCTGATGAAGGCAGCAACACTTGCACATCCCTTGAGGGTTTCTCTTTAGGAGCTGCTGCAGAAGAGCAGAGCTGAGAAGCTCAAAGCAGGCTGCTCCCATTGGGGCTCAGTGGGCACTGCAGCCTCTCTGCCCACCGCAACCTTCCTGAAGCAATGGCCCCAAGCGAGCTGTGCTGTGCCCAGGAGAGCTGCCAGCCCCTGCAAATGTGCTGCTGATAAGAGCAAAGAGCTAAAGGAAGCCCCAAACTCTCTGTCTGCGGTGCACAGAGGCACTGAGGTTACAGAGGCTGCGATAATGAGAGGATAGAGCTGTTGTCAACATGGTTTGTGGTTGCAGGGCTGCAGCATTTCCTGGCAGGTCTGCTGTGCAAGTCTGTCAGTGCTCATCTCTGGGCTCCATCATGGAACAAAATATTCCCCTGCTCCACGAATGATGCTTTGATGAGTGTCACCTCATCTTTCCCTGATGTTTTTGTACCTCTCCTGTCCCATCCCTTTCTCCCCCTTTCTGGTGAGAAGGCGACGTGTCCTCAGCAATGATTCACTGCCCATTCTCCTTTTCACTCCTCCCCTCTCCTCTCCTCTGTCTGTGAAGGAGCCCAGCTCTGCCTGCAGCTCTGCTCCTCTGGGCTGCCAAGGCCAAATCTCCTTTGGCACTTCCAGCTTTGTTCGTGCTCAGAAATGTGCTCTTCAGCCATGTCAGCTGTGGTAGGAACAAGCTGGGACCCCAGCTGTCCTTTCCTCCTTGTTTACTCCCATGGAGGCTCTGATCCTCATGGTATTACATGAATTGTAGATTCATGGAATCATTATGGCTGGAAAAAGGAATCTATGATCACCAAGGCCAACCCTGGCCCATCACACCATACTACCAAGCCATGTGTGGTGTACTGGTTCCATCTTCCCAGCAAGCCTTTTCCCATAAATACCAGCAGCCAAAGCCAATCTGCAATGAGGAAATCCCATTCCCCGGACCTTGACCCTACAGTTCTGTCACAGACCTGCTGGGGGTTAGCCTGCCCTGGTTGCTCAGCAGGGCTCCCTTCAGCCTGCCCTGAATGGTGCAGAGCACAGCCCTGCGGAAACTGCTGGACAGGAAAAAGAAGATAATGGGGTCGAGGCAGCTGTTGAGGGCTGAGATGCAGAGCACGAGCTCGTTAGCAAGGTGCAGACCTTGCTTCCAGGGCAGGCTGGAAATGGCCCCAATCTGCGCCAGGATGTAAGGGATGCGGACAGTGTGGTATGGGGTGAAGCAGACGATGAAGATGATCAGGACCACGAAGGTCTTGGTGATGGCTCTCATGCTGGTCTTCTTGTTCAGCTGCTGGGCCTTCATTGAGGAGACCTGGTGCAGCTTGGCAAATATCTTGCCATAGAAGTAGAGGAAGAGCAGCAGCACAATGAAGAAGGCAGCTACTGCGGCCATGTTGAGGGCTGCTGCCGTGGTGCTTTTGCTCCTGAAGTGGAAGCATTTATGGTCACAGGACTCCTTCCCTCTTTTCTCAAAGAAGAAAGGCAGCATGAAGGCAAAGTTCACCACCCAAACCATCCCAGAGGCCAACATGCTGCGGGACACGGTGTGAATCCTGTATTTCTGGAGGGGCCGGATGATCTTCAGGTAGCGGTCCAGGCTGATCAGGCTGAGGAAGGTGATGCTGACATACATGTTGAGGTAGAAGAAGGCCCCAACGATGTTACAAAAGACACGGGGCTCACTCCTGTCCTGGAAGGCGATGCGGAAGGGCAGGCAGAGGGCCAGCAGGAGGTCGGAGAGTGCCAGGTTCCTCATGTACACAGTGATGGAGGTCTGGCGCTGCATGCTGTGTGAAAACACCCAGAGTGCCAGCACATTGCTGAGCAGCCCAATGGCAAAGATCAGGGAGTACATCACAGGCAGCGTCACTGAGAGGAACCCATCGTGGATCTGACAGGAGTTACCCAGGAGCTGCTCAGTGACTTCAATGGTAGGAGGGGGGGTGCTCAGGGGGTCCATCGTGAGCGTGCAGACCTGGAATGCAATATGCAGGGAGAGCTGTAACAGGGTATTGGGGTGAGCTGGAAGCATGTGGGCATTGGGATACACACGGAGTACAGCCACCTGTGGTACCCAGTGCCCCAGATGCAATGGGAAAATGGCTCTGGGCAAGGAACAGGCTCTGCCTGCTCTCTGTAGGGAAATGTCTGCTGAGGATGTGCCCATTAAACACTGGTAGGGAAGCAAAGCCCACTTCTGCCTGTCCCAGCTTCTCCCAGCTCTGTGCCATGAAGGAGGTCAGGAAGGGGCAGATGAGACCGTGGAAGTATGCGGGGTGAGCTGCTTAACAGTGTCTGGAGGGGGGTCAGCCCAACTCCAGCTCTGATTTCACATGAGAGACAAAACAGGTACAGCAAACATTAATCCAGGCCATGTGCAACCCAGGGACCCAACGCTGGGCACTGACACATCCTCTGCCAGCACCTGCCCCACTGCCTACAGAGCCCTTTGTGAGCCTGTGAGCTCCTGCATGCCCCACTGCCTCCCTCCCCTTTCCACTTTCCGTGATGCTGAGTGATGGAGAGCTGCAGAACTCTCCGACTTCCCTCCCACATACCATAACTTCTCTACCGCCTTTCTTTGCTCCCTCCACACCTGCCCAGCATACCAGGACAGCAGGGCAGGGCAGCACACCTGGATGGAGGCTGCAGAGCTCCATGAGCTCGCTGCTTGTAACTCACAGTCATATATAAGCAGGGGACTGAGCTCCCCACATTCACCGCTCACAGCTCAAAGCACAGCAGTGTTGCCACCAAGCCCCTGATGGTTTCAGAGCAGCGTGCTCTGCCTGTACACCCATCACAGTGCTCTGCATATAGTTTGCAAGGGGCAGCACAGCTGAGCACACAGACAGCACGGTTTGCACACACAGGTAGCCCTGCAGCACGCACTGTGTGTGCCTACAGGCACATTAGTGTGGCAGCCACCCACAGCTGTTGTCACAGCACAACTCACGCTCCCCCTCCCAGCTCTGATCACGGCCCCCACCAGCTGCAGCCCGACCCAGAGGCACCCACCTCACCCGGCACTGCTCAGCTCCTGCACCAGCTGTGACAGAGCTCCGTGTTCCCCACAGCCCCTATAAGCCCTTGGCTGCTGACACCTCCCACCCGTGACAAGTCTCACCCCGCTCCACCTCCCCTCCCACGTGTGTTGCTGTGTTTTTCCCCTGCTGGAGGTGGTTCCCGAGGTGAGCTCGGTGCTGCAGGGCGATACTGACATTACGCGCCTCGCAGTGCAGCTCAGCAGCCACGTGGCCCCGCCCCCCCCAATGGGCGTGGCTCCGCGAGACCACGCCCCCACGGGCGCCCCGCCCCGCCCCCCATGCCCCGGCAGTGGGCGCTGATTGGTCGGCGCCATGAGGCTCCGGCGGGACGCGGCGCGATCGCGTCACTTCCGTGCGACGCGTGATGCTGGCGGCGGGCGGTTCGGGGCCCGGCGGTTCGGGCGGCTCCGGAACCGGGCCGGGTCCCGGCGGCGGGGACGGGGACTTCCTGTCGCGGTACCGGCTGGTGTCGGCCAAACTGCGGCGGCGGTTCCTGCGGAAGCCGAACGTGGCGGAGGCGGCGGAGCAGTTCGCGGCGCTGGCGCGGGAGCTGCGCGCTCAGGAGAGCCTGCCGTACGCGGCGTGGTGCCAGCTGGCGGTGGCGCGCTGCGCGCAGAGCCTGTTCCACGGCCCGGCCGAGGCGGCGGCGCTGTGCGAAGCGGCGCGGCTGTTCCTGCGCCAGGAGCGGGACCTGCGGCAGCGCCTGGCTCTGCGCGGGGGGTTCGGCGAGCACCTGGCGGCGGCGCAGAGCTGCGGGGCGTTCGCCGCCCGCCTGCACCTGGAGCGGGGGCAGCCGGCGCTGGCGGCCGGGCTCTGCCTGGAGATGGCGGCGGCGCTGCGAGACACGGGCCGGCCCGCCCGCGCCGCCGCGCACCTGCAGAGGGCGGCCGAGCTGCTGACGGCCGCTAAGCTGCCCCTGGAGGCGCTGCGCTGCCTGACGGAGCGCGCCTCCTGCCTGCTGCTGGGCCGCGACTACGCCGGGGCTCTGGCCGCGCTCACCCGGGCGCAGGCGTTGGCCGGAGCCGGAGCCGGGATCGGGACCGGGGGCGGCGGCGGCGGGGCCGCGCCCGGAGGAGCCTTCCTGGACGCGCTGGTGAGCTGCGAGGTGTCGCGGGTGCTGCTGCTGCTGCTCCTGCAGCCGCCGCCCGGCAAGCTGCCGCCCGAGCACGCCCGCACGCTGGAGCAGTACTGCTGGGAGCCGCCCGAGGGCGGCGCGGCGGGCGGGGGGCTGCCGGCGGCTGCCGGTTACCTGCCCGCACGGCTGTTCCTGCTGCTGCAGTCCGCAGTGCTGGCCTGCCAGGAGAAGGACGCGGCCGCGCTGCGGGCGCTGCAGGCGGAGCTGTGGCCGCTGCTGAGCGCCGAGCAGAACCACCTGCTGCACCTCGTGCTGCACGACCTGCTCAGCCCCGCGGGGAACGGGCTGTGAGCGCCAGCACCGCCGTGCCCGGAGCATCCAGGACTGATACGGAACTGTCCTGCTCGGGGGCTGCCGGCGGGACGGGCTCGGGTCGATTGAGCCCCGCCGGCGGGGCGTGTAACACCGTGTATCACCGTGTAACACCGTGTATTACCATGTAGTACCGTGTAACACCGTGTAGTGCCATGTAACACCATGTTACGGCCCGGCTCGGGGCCTGCAATAAAGCTGCGGAGCGGGCGCTCTCTGGCTGCAGCGATTGGTTGCTGGGGCGGTGGGCGGGGCCAGTGAGTGGGCGTGGTCACGCACGGCGGGAGCGCGAGGCCCCGCCCACCCGGCGTCACGTGGCGCCGCGGGGGCTGTCGGGAAGGGGTGGTCTTTCCGCTCTCGGCGCGGCGGCAGCACGCGGTGCGGTCATGGCGGACGGGGACGGTGAGCGGCGGGACGGGGCGGGGCGCGGGGCGGGAGGAGCCCGCCGTGTCCTGCGGGACGGGGGGGGCCGGGCCGGGCCGGGCCGGATGGCGCCTCGTCGGTCCCGCGGGCCGCTGAGTGTGCCTCTCCCGTAGGTTCTGCCGTGAAGAAGCGGCGGAAGAAGGACAAGCGATCGCTGCCCGACGAGGATGTGGCGGTGAGGGCGGCGGGGGGAGCCACCGTGGGACGGATCCACCGTGGGACGGATCCACCGTGGGATCCACGTGTCCGCACGGCGGGGAGCGGGGGGGGAGGGGCGGGTGGGGTGAGCGCTACCGCGTGGTGCCTCCGACCCTTCGCTGTATCCCCCCGTTGTATCCCCCCGTTGTGCCCCCTGACGCCCCGTTGTGCCCCGCAGGACATCCAGCACACCGAGGAGTTCCTCATCAAGCCCGAGTCCCGCGTGGCGCAGCTGGACACGTCCCAATGGCCGCTGCTGCTGAAGGTACCGAGCACAGCCGGGCGGTGGCTCCCCGCCTTTGGATGTGGTTCGTGTTCCTGCTCCGTGATGGGGTTTATTTGTGCTGCTCCTTTTCCTGCCCCACGGCTGTGCTGTTACAGTCGTTTTGCCTCATAAACCTGAATGCAAAGCCCCCCCTGTGCAACCAGCAGCACTGCACAGTGTTATGCTGTTATCCTCAGGCTCACCTCCATCTCCTGATACTTAACTTCTTTGCTTTGCTTTTGTAGAACTTTGACAAGCTCAACGTGCTGACGACACACTACACACCCCTCCCGTCCGGTGCTAATCCCTTGAAGAGGGAGATCTCTGACTATATACGGTGAGCAGAACAACCCACTGATTACATATGCTACACGCTGAGCTATGGTAGCAGAATGGAGAGCAGTGTTTAATCACAGCATGTGTGAGCACAGCTCCACGTGTGCTTGGTGGAGCAGCTCTGTGGCTCAGCTCCTGTCCAGCTGTTTATTCAGAAACGTTTCTGTGTTACCATGACAAACCTCATCCTGTTTTTCACATTGCTGTTGTTGGCCCCGACGTGTAGCTCCTAACCTGTCATCTCACACTATAGGTCTGGCTTCATCAATCTGGACAAGCCTTCCAATCCATCCTCCCATGAGGTGGTGGCGTGGATCCGGCGCATCCTTAGAGTAGAGAAGACAGGGCACAGTGGCACCCTGGACCCTAAAGTGACCGGATGCCTCATTGTGTGCATTGAGAGAGCGACACGACTCGTTAAGTCTCAGCAGAGTGCAGGTAGGTTCATTGCCACCAGACTGTGGTCAAAGTGGTTGAGGAGATGCAGAGCTCTTGTGGAGGCAAGGAGATATTCATTCTTGCCCTAAGCCTTCAGTGCCTTGAGCTCAAGGATTGCTTATCCATCTTGCTTCCAGCCATCGAGGGCACATCCGTGCTGTCTCAGGTGGTTTTTCTGATTGCTTCTCTGGGGCTTGTGCTCTTTTAGGTCAGTGAAAACAGGTCTGAAAGACAGGTTTTACGTGCAAACTCAACTTGAGGCACAAGTGTGTAAATCCCAAAGAATAAAACACAGCGAAGAAATAAACATGCAGCTAAGATTGGTTTGGGGGGAGAATAATGTCTGAGTGGTGTGCACCTCCTAGGAGAGCTGTTTGTATGGCAGTGCATGACTTGAGGTCAACATTAAATGCAAGTGGCCGCTCCTGACTGCTCTTGTCGTTCTTTCAGGCAAAGAGTATGTGGGAATTGTTCGGCTGCACAATGCAATTGAAAGTGAGGCTCAGCTTGCCAGGGTAAGTCTCAGCACACTGTTGGACTGTTGGCCACACTGGTACTCTGTGCAAAGAGTTCAGCTTCTGTGGGAGATGAGCGGGTAGGAGCAGAGCTCAGGTGTGCTGTGTGTGAGGTGATGATGAAGTTTATCCATTCTCTGAGTGCGCTGGCACTGCCCTCCTGCAGCACCCGATTCCTGTTCTAGGGTCTGGGTGCCGTGCAGCCTCCAGAGACCCTGCAGTGTCCCAGCGTCCTGCTGGGGGCTGCTGTGGTGTGTGGCTGGCTGCCTGCAGGAGCAAAGCGGTGCAGGCAGGGTCAGGGCCCCTCTCTGGGGGGCTCTGTCCTCACTGAGACGAGGGATGACATCTGATTGCATGCTGCCACCTGATGGAAATCCCAACTGTGCCTCACTGGCAGCTGTGGGAGCGTTTTGACCACATCAGTGGTTCACACCAGCTTTCTTAAATACGAGATAACCACGTGGTGATGAGCCTGTCACTCACAGAGGTCTTCAATTCCTGGAGACCCTGAGGTGCTCAGGTGTCAGCTGTACTAATGGCCCAGCTTAAGGTGTTATTTCATTTGCTTCTACCTTCAGGCCATAGAAACCCTGACAGGAGCACTCTTCCAGCGACCGCCCCTCATCGCTGCTGTTAAGCGACAGCTGAGAGTCCGGACCATCTATGAGAGCAAGCTGGTGGAGTACGATCCTGAGAGAAGACTGGGTAAAATACACCTTTCCTGCCTTTGGTTACTCTCCCAGTTCGTGTGCTGTTTCCCATTCTTTGCAGGTGTGCTGAGATACAGATCCTTGCACCCACCGAGCAGTAAATGCTTTGTGCGTTATTTACACTGAGAAACAAATCTCACCTGCTTTGTTAGTTTTGCACCCTTCACTGAAGAGCCAAATGATGTCAGCTAGATGGCATTAGCACTCAGTGCAAAGATGACCTTCATCTATCACCCCATGCTGATGGCTCTGTGAGGGGCTGGATGTGGAGCCTCTAGATGTGGCTCATTGGTAGCTGTACATATCAATTCTCTCTTGTGTTTCAGGTATCTTCTGGGTGAGCTGTGAAGCAGGAACGTACATCCGAACACTTTGTGTCCACCTTGGTTTGCTGCTCGGTGTTGGGGGCCAAATGCAGGAGCTCCGGAGAGTGCGGTCGGGCATCCTGGGAGAGATGGTAGGGGGGTGATTTGATTGGGAGTGTAACTAGAAACTGGGAGGTTGCAGGAGTTCCCCAAAATGGTCTTTCTTCTTTGGTGCTGGGGATGGGTGTAGGTGCACAGTGACTGGGAAGTGCTGTGAATACACCTGGCAGTCGTGGCACTTGCCATAGGCAACCTAGAACCAAAGTGTTGAGTTCAGTTCAGGGTCTTGTCCCTGTTCTGGTAATTAAACTTTGGGACAGAAATGACTGGGAAGTGCACCCTGGTGACTGAAAGTTTGTCTTATGCCACCTGTGTTTCTCAGCCTACAACCTACACGTGTCTGGAGTTTGGGCACACGAGCTGCTTGCTCAGCAGTGTGATCACTTGTTGTCAGGGTGCAGTGCAGGGAATAGTGTGCCTTAGCAAAGGGCGCATTTAAGCTTGGTCCCACTTGAAAAGTGTTTTACATAGACAGAGTTTGCACACTTGATCCCAGTGCAGTGTGATGTTGGGCAGGTAGAAGCCTGAAGCAGCAGAGATGAGACTGCCCTCGAGCTGCCAGCAGGACATGCTTGTTCTTGCCTTTTCTATGGAGATTTTATAGATGTTTCTGAATTGGGCACCAATTTTCTCCCCCTTCCAGCACGCTATCTGCCATTAGGCTTCAGCTGTGTCTTGTGCGTGTTTCGAGCTGGTGGCTGCTCTGAGTTCATAGGGGCTGTATCTTTGCAGGACAACATGGTGACCATGCATGACGTGCTGGATGCACAGTGGCAGTATGACAACAACAAGGATGACAGCTACCTGCGGCGTGTCATCCTGCCCCTGGAGAAGCTGCTCACCTCACACAAGAGGCTCGTCATGAAAGACAGTGCGGTGAGTTCCTGAGTTAGGGCTGCTCGATGCAGTGGTTGTGTCCTGTCTTATGCAGCTCATAAATGAGGGATCAGGGTCCTCGTGGTGCACAGCACTGTCATGTCATGTGCTGTGTAGGACCTGGTATTGGTAGTCAGCTAGAAACATGTTAGTGTTATTGTTAATAACAGTAATGAGAATGGGAAGGCAAAATTAGAGGTACTTCTTGCACTCATTTTGTCCTCCAGTTGCTTACAGGCCTTGCTGTTCCCTTCCTCTTTAGGTTAATGCCATTTGCTATGGAGCCAAGATCATGTTGCCTGGTGTCCTGAGGTATGAAGATGGTATTGAGCTTAATCAAGAGATCGTAGTCATCACCACCAAAGGAGAAGCTATCTGCCTAGGTATGAAGCTGGCTTATTCCTGTGCCCACCTATGCAGAAATAACAAACTACTTTCTGGTGAAGTTATATTAGAAGAGACCCAGTGCATGGGGAGGTTGAAGTAGTGCTTCCCTAAAAGCTATTATACAGCAAAGTACGAGGTGTTCCTCAGTGTTTCAGTTGCATAGAACTCAGGTGTGCTGTGTGTGAGGTGATGAAGAAGTTTATCCATTCTCTGAGTGCGCTGGCACTGCCCTCCTGCAGCACCCGATTCCTGTTCTAGGGTCTGGGTGCCGTGCAACCTCCAGAGACCCTGCAGTGTCCCAGCGTCCTGCTGGGGGCTGCTGTGGTGTGTGGCTGGCTGCCTGCAGGAGCAAAGCGGTGCAGGCAGGGTCAGGGCCCCTCTCCGGGGGGCTCTGTCCTCACTGAGACGAGGGATGACATCTGATTACATGCTGCCACCTGATAGAAATCCCAGCTGTGCCTCACTGGCAGCTGTGGGAGTGTTTTCAGACTGATGTGGTCATATCAGCTCAGCCTTTGAGATCGGCATCTTTCTGAAGCTTGAGTGCAAAGCTTTCCTCCAGTGAGGTTTTCAGGGGGATATGGCGTTTTGTCTTTCCTTTGTGCTGCCAGAGGAGGAGCAGCCTGAACCCAGCATACTCTTGCATCTGTACTCTCACAGTTTTGCTGTTGTGATGTGTTGGTAAGCTCCCTGCTTGTTTCTGCAGCCATTGCCTTGATGACTACTGCTGTCATTTCTACCTGCGACCATGGCGTGGTAGCAAAGATCAAGAGAGTAATCATGGAGAGAGACACATATCCCCGCAAATGGGGCCTCGGTCCCAAGGTGAGCAGCTGGGAACTCAGTGGTGTTGGTGGGTGCCCAGTTATGGGGCTGCAGGCACTTCAGGTCTGTGCTCAAGAGCCAAATGATGTCAACTGGTTGGCATTAGCACCCTGTGCAAAGATGACCTTCATCTATCACCCCATGCTGATGGCTCTGGAGGGTCAGGGAGCTGTGCAGTTGCAGTGCTTCAGCTGAAATGTGGTTGGTCATTAAGGTGGAGGAAAAATGATGGCCAAGGATCAGTGAGTTCAAGAGTTCAGTGATACGTAGCTGTCTGCTGCTGTTCTCATACAAATAGCCATTGATTACAGGTGGGGTACCCCCTGCCTGTTCCTTGTCTGAGACTTGTAGGCTGCAGGGCAGTGGGTGTTTCCTGTGAGCTGTCAGAAGGTTCTCAGAATGGTTAAGCCAGTGGCAGTGCAGTTGTTGCCTTGGCTTTGTCCTGGGTTATTCCTTAGGGTGGGTGGCCGAAGCCCAAGGGATGGCTTCTTCTTCATGAAGCTGTGGTCTGACCTTCTGTCCTTTGCTCTCAGGCCAGTCAAAAGAAGATGATGATCCAGAAGGGCCTGCTGGACAAACACGGGAAGCCCAACGAGTGCACACCAGATTCCTGGAAGAAGGAATACGTGGATTACAGGTGGGTACAGGGTATGCAGCTTCAGAGTGGTGGGTGCAGTGATGGGCTGCATGCAGTGAGCACTGTTCTGGGCACTGCCTTTTGTGCTTAGCATGTCTGACCTGGTCCAAGGTGAATTTGCTATCTGAACCCTTGGTGTTTAGCTGTGTTCCTCAGAGTCAGAGGGAATATGCTGGTGGTGTGCCAGGCTGGAGTGAAAGGCCCTGAGCAGACGGTTATCCCTCTGTAGCCTGTTCCTGTGGCTCTGGAGTTAGTCAGTCTGCTAAATGAAAGAGGGGAGGCTTTGCTGTTGTCCTGTCCAGCTGGCACTGGTGCAGTCTGCAAGTCATCCCCACATTTAGCCCCCCTACCCAATGTCTGTGTGGGTTAGGGAACCCTTGTGAGGGGGAGGGGGCTTTGTACTGGTGGAAGGCAGCAGCAGTCCCACTCAGCTCGATGTCTCTTCTCTTTTAGAGAGCCGTCCAAGAAAGAGGTAGCTAAAGTTCCCCAGGCTGTGTCAGAGGTGGAACGGGCTCCAAAAGTGAGTATTGCTGCTCTCTGGTTTAAGGTTGTCTGGGCTATGAAGGCTGCTTTGGATCTTGGGCTTACTTTTATGGTAGAACCTGTCTGTGTGAGAGCTGAGAGTGCTCCCACTGCTCTGTCCTTTTGGTCTCTGTCTGTGAATAGTGCAGCACAGTAAGTGGGAATGAGGAGTACTGTAAAAGCTGCAGCATCCAAAGAAATACACTGGATGGAGCTACAGTGCCAGGTCATTGTGCCAGAGAACGTTTCTGGAGTACATCTGGTTCATCTAAGGAGTCCAAGCAAATACTGCATATGGAGCTCCCTGAGTTAGGAGTTCTGCACTGATGTAAGGATATAAATAAAGGCTTGCAGGTAGTGCAGCAGTGTTTTGAATAGGAGGATTTGGGGTACAGGGAGCACTAAGAAGTTGGGGTGTAATTCTGGCAGGAAGGAATCCCTCTGCTGTATGATGGAAGGGATTTCTGGCAGTCTGTGGTTCACACTCATGTTTGAAGTGTTGCTTACTAAGAAGTCGGGGGAAAAAGCAGTTGTGAAAGGCTTGCAAACAGCTTTTCCAACACTTGAGTTCCTTTGGAAAATGGTCTGACAATGTGTTTTCCTAACAGAGGAAGCGAGAGTCAGAGAGTGAAAATGAGGCTGAGAGCCCCCCACCATCCCCAGCCACTCCACCACCAGAGGAGCTGAGCAAAAAGGAGAAGAAGAAGAAGAAGAAAGAAAAGAAAGCCAAAGAAGCGGCTGAGAGTGGGGAAGAACAAATAGAAGTGGCATGTGACAGTGCTGCCATGGTATGGTTCAAGCATTGGGAAGAGTTGCTGTCTGTTGGGCACTTGGGATAAGCGTGTGTGATGTTTGGACACCTGGGGCTGTGTGTGAAACAATGGGAGGTGAAAGAGTTTTACTGAGAGTGCTGTGTTAGACTTCATGTGGGCTGCATTGTCATCCTGAGATGAGCAGTGAGTGATGCCTTTTGGATTAATTCCTGAACTCTCGATCCTCTTTGCAGATCAGTGAAAGCAGCACCAAGAAGAAGAAGAAGAAAAAGAAACAGAAGGAGGTAGAAGAGAGTTCAGAGTAAGCAGCTGGATCTGTCCAAAGCAGGCAAACCTCATCGTTAGGGAGGGAGAAGTCTGAGACCTTGAGGAAAAGAGGACTGCCCGTGCAGCTGAGGGGCCAGCAAATTCCAAGTTTCTTTTCTGCTGTGCATATGAGTGAGAAGTTGTTTGCCCAGGATGTGCCCTGCTCCAGCACCCCTCCTCATCCTGTTTTAAGGGTAGCCAGAGGAGTGTGGTGCCCGACTGGCCCTGCACTGAATTGCTCTGTGAAGCTGGACACCTTGATGCCAGTTGAAGTGGTATCTTCAGGGAAGATGCAGCTCCTTGCTCTTTGGGGTTTGTTTTCACCGTGAAAGGGAGAAACAACACTTTCCCTTTTCTCTCCTGCCTCTTCCTTCTCTTCCAGTGTCAAAACTGTTACCCGACAGTTACAGAATGTGCTTGTGTCTGGAGGGACTGGCCTTGCCATGGCCATCTGGAAGGGTTTGGCTCCTCTGGAGACAGCTGAATCGGTTATTTGGGGGCTCTGGTTGGTTTTAACCTGGCCATATAGTTGGCCTGACCCTCAGCTAGTTGACGCAGATGTCCATTCTTTGGTACCTCTTTTCAACTCCATCATAAAAGGATTAGAACATGAAATTCCTGCTTTGTGCTTTTTAGTGTGGGGACCTGCTTGTTAGCTGTGTGCTGATCCCAGACCCAGTGTGTCCCAGTCATGTTGCCAGTGCTGGCTCCAGTCCAGTTATTGGAACGGGGCTGCAGCCCTCTCAGCTGCCTCTGCTGGTTTTTGGTATCTAATATGCTCAGGAGGCGTTAGGTGGGGGGTGCAGCTGCAGGAGCTGCAGAGCTGGGCTTATTACAGGGCTTGTGAATGCAGGCTTGGCAGCTATGCACAGGGGCACTGAGTGTTAAGGGAGTTGTGCTCAGCAGGGGCAGAATCACAGAATTTTAGGGGTTGGAAGGGACCTCTAGAGATCATTGAGTCAGGAACAGTGCCAGGATTTTAGCTTCTTTTAGTAGGGAAGGACCCTGGCTGCTTTGTTCTGAGCTCTCTCCCTGCAGAGATCCTGTAACGTTTGTCTTAGCCTCCTCAATTGCTTTAGTCTTAAATGTGACTTTTCCCTTCAATGCTAGAGATGCAGTCAGTGCGGACAGCAACCAACGGCTGTCAGAACCTGGGTTGAAAAGAAGTTAATTTTTATTCACTTTTTTTTTATATTAAAGAAAATTAATAATAAAAGCCCTATTTTTGAATGGGTGACTTTCTTGCTTACCTGACTCCTCAAGCAGGGAACAGTTCTCAGACCACTTGGGCTGCTCAGGGGGAGGGCAGGCAGTAAGTGTGCACAGGCTGTGGGTACATTGAGCACTCAGTAGAGGTGCCTGGGGGTAAAACCCAGTGGGACGTGCCTGCAAGCCCAACTGCTTTACTGCTTTACTTGTCCTGGAGAGCTCTGTGCTCCCTCAGCCTTACCTTGCTGCCTTGAGCTCAGGGAGGTGGGAGCAGCCTGAGGTAACACAGCACTCGTTGGCAACTCATTTCAGCACGTGTTTATTGCTGCTCGCTGTTTCCCTGCAGTGGATCAGAACAAAGGTCCCTATTGCACATCAACAGACTTTATTTTTGGCTTCTTTTAAAAAGAAAAAAAAAAACAAACCTAAAACTTGCACAAGACTTGTTTAAACCCCTTCCCCCAGCCAAGTGCTGAACACACACAACATTCTTGCACCTACAATGGTTATGGTTTGCCCAGGAGCCACAATGATGCTCCCTGGATGCGGTCGTGGTGGAGTTTGCGTGTCACTACATTCCAGCTTAAGGAACTCCTTTGTTTCATGTTAGCATAGGGTGTGTGGGACAGCCTGGACTCTAGGAAACATGCCTGGATGATCACTGAAGGAGACACAGTTTGTACTGCATGCAACAGATGCTTGTGGTTGGATCTACTCTACCTATCGAACTGTCCCTCGGAGGTTTGGTCCATAGGTCTTGCTCAGCTGCTGCAGAGTTTTTCTGGCCAGCTGGTAACAATCCAAGCTGCACGGTGAGAATTTTCACAGGGTGGATCAGAAAACCTGAACCTAAGAACGCAGGCACGAGCCGTGTGTTGGGATGGTGTGCTCTGTGCTCCTGTCAAACCCACGTTCACCTTTTCTGCTCCCCCTTGTTTGTGAGAGGAAGCTCTTGGGCTCGGGAGCTCTGCTGTGCTCTGAGAAGCCTCACAGATACCTGCCAGGCATTCGAGGTGTTTGGTGCCACATATGCTCTTGCAGAGGCAGGAGACCTCTGCCTGGCAGGCAGCTGCTGTACCGCTTCCCCAGGGCTGGTGCAGAGAATAAGATGGGCTGGGTGCTGCAGGAGGATTGTGCTTGCCTCAGCAGGCAAGGTGGGGGCTGTGCTGGGATGCCCTGGGCTCTGCTGCTACCTCTCACTTAGCACCGTATGTCACTGGGCAGCCTCTGTCCTGCGTTCCCCGGCAGGGGCATTCTGAAGACCCTGTGAGTGTTGACCAATTGAGACTGTGTCCATGGAGCAGCAGAGGAAGGGAGCTGTGTTGGGCTGGGTGTAGATCAGGGGAAGCTGAGGAGGTTTCTCTGCTCCCCGCAGCTGCAGGATGGGTCGATGGGAAGCAGTGGGGGCTGGATGCCCTCAGTAAACCCAGGAGACAGGCACCCACTGTGGGGAGCTGCAGGCCTGCTCAAAGGCTTCCTCCAGCAGCTTGAGGCTTTCCTCCACTCCATTGTTGACTATCGAGAGGTCAAAGTAGTGTGCGTATCGGCTCCGGATGCTCTCTGAATCCTTGCGGAGCTGCTGCAAAGCCTCCGACTGCAAGAAAAGAGAGAAAGTGTTCAGAAAGCCGAGGAGGAGGGTGATTTCACAGCCCATCCCAGCAGGACTGCTCTGTCCCATCCCCAGAACAGCTTCAGCTGCTACCAAGTACCAGAATACAGAATAGCCCCATCTCATCTAACAGGCCAGGAGAGCTGTCATGCAGCAACATGGGAGTTAAGGTGGATTTTTGCTGGACTGATGCAAAGCTGGGAGCATTGGGTTACCTGCTAGTGAGGTCAGGATTGTTTGGCCTTCTATTCTACCTTCAAATATCTTATGGCAGCTCCTCAAGATCTACCTCACAGCAGGCTGCTCATTGCTACTGCATGGCCTGAGGCTGGGCTGAAGGTAGGATCCCTGCAGAAAGATCCCTCTCCACTGGTTTGCAACCAGAAACCAGAAGAGGCCCAAAAGTAGGGAATGTTCAGCGTGGCACAGCAAAGCTGCCTGCTCCTTGTCTCCTGTACACCTCTGCAGCTAGTAGGGTCACCCTGGAAGCACAATGCAGGCAGTCCAGACCCAGTTCCAGGAATCTCCCTCATGGAGCTTGAACTGCTTACAGGTCCTGCACCTAGGGGGGATGTGCTCACCGCAGTGCTGCTGGGTGTTGCTCAGCAGCTGTCAGCAGGGTGGAAGAAGGAGAGCACTAAGCAGTTTGCCTGGGTCATGTGAGCTCTG
This sequence comes from Coturnix japonica, assembly GCF_054131305.1. Classification (NCBI taxonomy): domain Eukaryota; kingdom Metazoa; phylum Chordata; class Aves; order Galliformes; family Phasianidae; genus Coturnix; species Coturnix japonica. The sequence continues at coordinate 10,531,696 of NC_140666.1, forward strand.
CTAAGTCACATTTTGGCACTGCTGTGTCCCCTCCAGTGAGCAGTTACCTGAGCTGCAGCAGCTTGCTATATATAGTGTGTGCAGCAGCAGGGCTGGCCCTGCCCACTGCGGCAGGAGTTAATGTTCTGGGACTGGAGGCAGTTGTTGATGGGGCACAGATTAGAGGAGAGGGCTGCCATGCTCGCCTTTCTGCCCAGAACCTCCCTACCTGCTCCATCTGGCTTTACTACACTCCACATATTGATGTGTCTCCAACCAGCTTCATGATGCTACGCAGATAGACCTTGTACCAGCTGCTGTCTGTACTGTAAACATTATGAAGCCCCCAGCTACTGGCTTGAGCCAGCCCAGCTTGCAGAGAATGCCTTGGCTGGCTTGGCATCCAGGAGGAGCACGGCTCTGGGGGTCTGCCTTCTCTCCCCTCTTCTCCTGGTGGAGGTGGTATAGCAGAGGCAGAACTGCTCTGTCTCTGGGAAACAGGATGCAGCCAAGAGCTTTGTGCTCTGTGCTGTGTGAGCTAACTGCAGCATTAGTGCTGCTTCATCCTAATTTCGGAGGGATGAGCATCTACAGGAGCTAAAGAATGAAACGCTCTGCTGTTTGTGTGTCCCATTTGCATAGCTGATGGCAGGGTATGTGTTCCTGCTCTGCAGCACTGCTGCAGCTAGAGACAGCCCTTGGTGCTGGGCTGTGCACCCAGCTACATGTTTGGGACTGATTGTGCTCCTCCAGGGATGGTGTTTGCTGGGATCTCCCTACAGTAGAGAGCCTGAGGCTGCAGGAATCCCCAAGTCCTGTTTCTTGGGTCTGGGCTGATATAGTTCCGCTGCTCTCCTGGACCACTGAAACCAGTTTGAACAAGAAGAAGCTGATTCTCTCTACAGAGCTAGGAAGAGAGCCCTGGGCTGCTACAAGGCTTTGTCCCCCGTGGGCTCCTCACCACTCCCTGCCCCATGCTGGACAGCTGCAGCCACCACTGCGCCAACCCACCTCCTCTGCCTTGTCTGTTGGGGCAATGAAGACTATGAATGGGGAGAGTTCTGCCGTGCGGACAATCTTCAGGGTCTGGAGAGAGAGCAGAGTGCAGTCATCAGAACATGGCAAGCTGGCGGGCGGCTGCCCCTACTTCCCCCAGCCAAGATTCACTGGTGCCTGTGGTGCAACAGTGGGCTGAAGGGGCTGTGGACCCCTGAGCTTGGGGGTAGGAAGGCAATGTAAGGGCAACGGTACAGCTTGGGGAAGGGCAGGTGTGTGGGGATGGTCACAGCCCACACAAGGGTTGTCCAGCCTGCAGCAGTCCCCATTCTGCCCACCACTTCCCTGCTTCATACCTGAGGTTCAATGTCTAAAATAGCGACTTTGTCCTGCTGGTGGATCTTGTGCACTGTTTCAAACTTGGTGCCAAACATGTTTCCCTGGTAGCTCCCAAACTCCAGGAACTCATTGGCTGAGATGTCCCGGGTCATCTCCTCAGTGGAAACAAAGTAGTAGTCCTTCCCATCCACCTCATTCTTCTTCTGGGGGCGCGTGGTGTCTGCAGAGGGAGAAAAATGCACGATGCCCTCAGCCAGGTGCTGACCTCCAGGAGGTCAGGGAGCCAAACTGGGGTTTTATGGACCCTTTGTGAGCATGGGGCTAGAGCAAAGAAGAGCACAGAAGACCTATGTACCTCATCAACCCCATTGGAACTCCATCCTAAACAGGACAAGTAGGCAACGTGGCCAGTGTGAGGAGAGTTGCAAGGTGCTGCACTGGGATGGGGACAGGATGTCTGCAATGTGAGCAGCAGCAGCCCAGTCATCTCTGACTAAGTTCAGCACGTGGAGTAGGAGGAAGGAAGACCCTGCAGGGCTTTGTCTGGTGCCCTGTGACACCAAAGCTTCATGGTGCTCAAAGAACATCTCCCCACCTCCCATCCCACCTGGTGACTTGAAGAGGAGGTGAGGAAATGTACAGGGGTAGTGCTGCATGCCCTCACCCGGTTGTGGTTACTTACATGGTGGAGGGTACATAAACTTCTCGGGGTTGTTGCTGAGCAGAGCATTCTTGATGTGGCTGCGACCCACTCCACTGGCCCCTACAGGGAAAGAGGGGTGGACATGAGCTGGGCTGAGGAGTGTCCAAGAGAAGGTGCAACCCTCTGTGGTGTTTTCCAGCCCTGGAGGAGGGTCTCCCTGCCCTAAGTGCACTCACAGGTGCCTGCAGGCTGGGCTGCTTAGACCAGCAACTCCACCAGAAATTGCACCCTCAGCATGGGAGTGCTGGCTTTGGTGCAGCTGCACAGACCATAAAGACATTCAAGAGCAGAAACTCTCCTGAAATTACTCCTCAGCACTAGAGTGCAGGTGCCAGACCACATGCACAGTGCCACGTGGCAGATATCACCCTTCCGGGCAATCGCTGCAGGTAGAAGAAATGCTCCCCAGTGCTTACCAGCTTTCAAAGGGCAGTGCTGTCTCAGCCCTGGTTCCCCACAGCCCCTACCACGTGCAGGACAGGGGCAGGACCTACCTATGAGCACCAGTGTCTTCCTCTTGAAGGCAGGCAGCCTCACCACCTCCTCGTATGAAACTACATCCAGCTGGTCAAAAACTGCAGTGAAGGAGAAATAAGAGTAATTAGAGCTGTCTCAGCTACAGGATAGGACTGTGCATGCTGGAGCAAAGCCAGATCCTTCAGCAAAATCTAGGGAGCAGTCAAGATGGGCTGTGGGTTTTCCTCTGCTTGTCTGGCTTGGGAAAGAGCACCAGCCCCAGCAGCAACCAGTACATGGCATATGTGTGGTGCTGAGAGGCTGGACTAGCAGCCTCTAAAGGAGTTAGATGTTTTCTCACTCTGTTTCTGCTCAGGGCAGTAGGACCCTGGGGCCGGGTGGGGAGGCAGTGGGAAGTTGCAGAGAGCTTGTTGCTGGGGAAGCTTTATTTATCTCTCTGATTTACGGCCTTGTTTGCTATCGGTCGGAGCTGTAGGTTGGGCTAGGAGCCAGCACGTCCTCAGGCCACTGCCTTTGCTGTCCTGGAGCAGGCCAAGCACTGCTTAGCACGGGGTTTAAGCAAGCAGATGACAAGCACGTGCCCCAAAAGCGACGCTGCTGGCTGTGCAGGGCCAGCTCCTGCCCCGCATTTGGCAGCCTGCAGGGTTTGGGGGCCCAGCACCCTGCTTGCACTTACTTGAGCTGTGCTTGGCTAGGTATTTATCTTTGTACTTCTTTTTCTTCCCAAAGGGGCTGCAGCTCTGGGCTTCGCTCTGACTGGATTGGGTGACACTCGCCACACGCCTGCCAAGAGAGAATAACACCCACTGTGTTTGGGGGCCCTGGGGAGCAGAGGGATCATCCCTCACACATGCAGTGGGGTGACTGCTGGGACAAGCAAAGACTCATCCTGGAGCAGATGAGGTGAGGCGTGCCTCCTTCCCCAGCAGTGGCACTGGTACTACCCAGCATGGTCACTGAGCCCCAGATCCAGCACTTCCAGCCAAACCCAGCAACCACATCCTTATGCAGGGCTGTGATGGGTCATGGCAGTCATGGTGAGACAGCTCAGATCCTGTCAGAACGCACCTAATGCTTGCCATGCATGACACAGGACCTCCGTGCACCAAAGCCATGAGATGGACATGTGGCATCTTATGCCCAGACTGGGATTTCCTGCAAAGGGACTTACCACTCCTGCAGTTCAGGGGAAGGGATGAGTCCTGCTGACTCGGTACTGGAGCCTTCCACACGGCCCTGCCACCAGTTGCTGTCATCCTTGTTGATGATCTGAATCACGTCACCTGTCTGGAACTTCAGCCCTGCTTCCTTGCAGGGGATGAGGTTGTCTTTCCTGGGGTCATAGTCAAATTGTGCCCTCATGAACATCTGAAAGAGAGAAAGGGCTGGGATCAGTATGGCCATATCCAGTTCCTGACTCCATGCTGCATCTCCCAGCACCAGCTCAGCAATAGGAGCTGGTGAAAGAACTGCTGCCTCTCTGCAGGACCACGTGCCCTGCAGCTGGTGCTCAATCTCTGTCTGTGTAGCCCCTTGGCAGGCCTGGGTTCTGCAGTGAGCAGCCAGGAGCAAGCAGGGCAGCCCTGCATGGCACAGGGCCTTCTGCTAGCCCAAAGCACCGTGTCACATCTATCCCTGCCTGAGACTGTCCTGGCTCTTCAGTACCACCTCTCCCTGGGAGGAAGGTACAGCACACACATCTGCGCTCAGGTCCTCCCCAGGTAGGACAGACCATGCTGTCCTTAGACCATATCAAAACAATTTCCCCACAGTACGTTCCTCCAGCAATGCTGCTGTGATCTGCCAGACGCACGGGGCCAACAGGACACGAACATGGTTCTCTTTTGCTGCCAGAAAAGCAGAGCACATGGATCACACTGTGCCATGAGACCTCTCAAGGAAAACAACAAAAATGGAATGTCCTTCCAGGATCCATCCAGCCACCTGCTCAAGACTGACGCTTGTTCTGAAAGCGCTCTCCAGTGCCAGGAAGATAGTCGTCAACACAAGCACATGAGGGACATGCAGCAAGTACTGCCCAGGCACCTGCCTGGAGCCCTCTCCTTCAGCCCTGGTGCCCCTGGCTAGACATAGCCAGGTCACTCCTCATTTGGAAAGACCCCACCAACAAGAGTTACCTTCAGACACTGCCCCGGGTCAGCTCCCAGTGCAGACTATTTGCCAAACGCCTGCCAACCCCATTTCTGGGGCTGGAAGTTGAAATACCCAGCAGGATCCAGCACAAGGAGTGCTACTGTTTATAGTCAAAAGCCTGCAGCTGGAAGTGACCCTAAGAGACCGGAGCACTCAGTGCTTCTTATTAGGATCCTTCCAAACAGAATTGCCCCAGGAGGTCTGTGGCTGGCCTCAAATTGCCAGCTGCCGAGCTGTGTGGCCAGCTGGAGCTGTTTACCCATGGCATCGTGGTGCTGGGATCTGCCCCATCCTACCTGTCACACTGTGAAATTAAGATGCGCGTGGGGACAGAGGAGAAGAAACAAAACCAGGAGTTACTTTGCTCCCAGCAGGGGATTGCAACAAGCAGAGACACAGGCACAATATGACCTGTGCTTCCTGGGAGCCCGGATGCAATGAAAGGGAGTACAGCAGTTGTTGCTGGGCAAGGGTTTGTCCCCGTGTCCTTCTCTGAACCCGGAGCAGGTGCAGGTGAGCCAGCAGCCATGTTCTTTTGGTCAGAGGTAAGTTCTCCCCAGGTGCTGAGCTGGCCTGGCCAACAGGGAGGGTAGATAGGGCCAGCACTTAATACACAAACACATGCAAGGTTGGCTGAGCAGGAACAAAGACAGCAAGGGCTAAGAGGCAGTTTTTACTTGCTGTAAATTGTCTGTCCTCAATGGAGGGGCCATGCTGGGCTCCGCTCCTGCACCTGGAGCAGGTCAGTATACCTGACATCATCCCAGCCTTCCCTGCTATCCTGAGCACTTCAGCCAAAGCAGAGCTCCAAAGACAAAACCAGCCAAGTGCACCCATCTGAACATGTCACCCCTGCCACAGTGTGTCAGCCCTTCCCATGCAGTGGCAGCAGAAGCTCTCTTCCTCTCCCCCACCACTTCCTTCCTCCCACTTGCTCACTGCTAACGGTTCCTACCAACGTGCTGACAGCAGACAGAGCTAAATCATTCACCCTGCAGCTGAGGCACTAAGCATCAGTGATGGTGTGGGCATGTGCCCTGTGCTGCACCTAGGGGCTCTGCCATCACCCTGTAGAAGAGAAATGGCTGCACAGCTCTGTCATGGCAGTGCTCACAGGGAACAGGAGGCTCTTGTGCTTCCCGATGCACACACACAGCTGCTTTTGCATTACCAAACACTGCACACATGTACCTCTGACGCATGCTTCTACACACACATCTGGTTTATACATCTGCTCATTTGCACAGGCCAGGTCTCTTCCTCCTTCAACAGCTCAGTGAAGGGAAGAGGACAACCAGACCAGCACCAACCCCCGTGGTTTGCTCTGGTCCCACCCAGCCCCACAGCCACGGGTCTGGAAGCTGCACTTACCTGGAGAGCAGGGAGGCGGCTTTGCTGGTTGGGAATGACTTTTATTGAGACCATCCCCTGGGTTTCTTTCTAGTGAACAAAGGAAGGGGAGAAAGAAGAGTTGGAGGACGTAGACCTGGATGCAGCCCAACAGCAGCAGCCTGTGCACAGAGCAAGGCACTGCCAAGCATCACCAGAATAAACCATCTCCAGCCCAGCAGCCCCAGCAAGGAGCTTGACAGGGCAGGCCCATTTGGACAGCATGATGGAAATGTTTCCCTTCAGCTTTCTCTCTGTGCTGGACCCTTGCTCCTTCTTCACAAATCCTACATATTCTATAACAATGAGCACATCTGGAAACTCAGTGGGGACTCCAGGGTCAACTGTCCTTCTCAGGAGGCAAAGACAAGACACTGTGTGGAGGGGCTGAGCCATAGTACAGCACCCCAGGATGGCAGCCCCAGCTCCTGCCACATGCAGTGATGTTGGCTCTGGTGTATAGGAGGGAGTTAATGCCCAGCCAACATGCATGTCTGCAGGCAAAGGGGTCATTCCTTGGGAACAGTCCTGCCGAATACAAATACCTACCAGCATCTTCTGCAGCTGGTCAACTGAGTGGTTGCTCACACTCTGCCCATTGATTTCTATGATCTCATCACCCACGTGAAGGGAGCCTGTCAGTAATGGGAGAAACATGAAAATGCAGGACTGGACAAAAGCCACTCACTCCTGACACCCAGAGCAAGCTATAACCCAGTCACCATGATGCCTAGCTTGAGCAGCACTTGTGGAGCTGCACACATCACCTAACCCTGAGGCACAAAGGGAATGAATTCTGCACCCACCACCCCACACACACACTTCATCCACTCTGAAGGTCATCAGGTTATCTACACTGGTCATATCACTTGTTCCAGAGTTATTCAAATCCAGTCCCAAGGTTCACCTGAAGCCAAACGACTGTCTCCTTTCAGAGCCCTTGAACACAAGGCATTCTTGACTTTGTGTGTTTTCAGTTAATATATCCAGCCAGACTGCAGCCTCAGATATACTGCTATAAATCAGACTCCAGCAGCATTACTGGAACAGCTCCTGGGTTATTTTGGCATTGGTAAGCTGAGACTTCCCATTTGGACCCAAGGCTGGAAAATGGGTCTCTTCTTCTAAGCACAGAACATCTCATTCAGCGCTCCCTTGGCAAGAACCATAATCACAAAATGGCACCTATTAATTTCTTTTGGCCCTTTGGTTTGGTTTGCAGAGCCAATCCACTGCAAGCCTGCCCCATCTATGCACTTTAGGAACAGGAAGAGTTTCCCCCACAGTCTCTGGGGCATGGTCCTTCTCCAGTTACAGTCACCCCATCACAGGACGGAGACAGATGGGTCTCAGGTTCCTTTTTGGGAGAGCCCTGCCCCCAACCCTTCATTTCTCCCTAAAGCCTCCAGTGCATTAACATGCCAGCCATGCAGAGAGATGAGTCCTGAGTTCCTGACATATTCCTGGTGGAGGAAAGGACACAGACGCCCACGTCATAGGGAAAAGCTGGCTTGTTACCTTGTCTGTGTATCATGCCCCCGTGGAAGATCCTGGCCACCATACAGCTCTGCTTATCATTGAGCTTCAGCGTGATTCCCTGGAAGACAGGAAAATCCATGACTGCTCCTCTTGGCACACGGCATCACCCGCTGACGGGGCTCACTCTAGATCCCAGGCTGCATCCAGCACCCTCTTCCCATGGCCGATGCTCCAGCAATCTCCTGCCTCCCCCAGGGCCAACCCATTGGCGCAGCTCTACCTGCCCTCCACCCCCCTCGATGCCACCAGCCTTGGGGATCTTGCCAGCTCTCACCATGGGCTCCTCTGTCACTTTCTCAAACTGGACCAGGCGGATCTTCCGCACCTCACGGCCATTGCTGTGGGAAGGGCTGCCCAGGGTGGCAGAGCCATTGGTGTAAATGTCCTCAGTCATAGCATTCGGGGCCTGAGTAATGGCCTGTCAGGGCAAAACAGAGAGTGGGGTTTAGGGGCTCCACCTGTGTAGGGCTGAGCCACTTGGCAGTGTTAGCATTCCAGGCACAGCATGGAGAGCAGAGACCCATGTACTGGAAGAGAGGACAGCGAGAGCAAGGACAGACAAGAGCACAAAAGCTTCGCCACTGAAGATGCGTATGTGGGCTTGATCAGTAGTTTTCCAGCTTGGGAAATACAGGAGGCAAGAAAAGACTGGGAAAGCTACAGGTGCCAGAAGTCAGGAGTCCGCAGCTGGTCATCTTCTGCAGCAGCAGGTCCCAAAAACTGCTGAGTGTCACAGCAGCACTCAGCCCAACACCAGCTCATTGCAGAGCACACAGCCCAGGACAGCTTCAGAGCCAACAGAGCAGTATGGGACTCACCCCCAAGGAACAGGGACAGTGTTCAGTGATCAGGCTCCACTCTTGCTCAGTTTGCAATCTCTGCTTTTCTTCTTCTAGGTCAATGGGCAACCAGCACAGTGCAGAGCCACGTCCCCATGGGCCAGGGGTGACAGGGCCTGTGGCTGTACCAGGACAGGCATTGGCAGAAAGGGACAAGGGAAGAGGGAGCTGTGTGCGCAGTGCAGCACCAGCAAGGATGTGTGATACACTTCCATACTTTTAAGCTACTTCTGACAGAGCCCAACAGCCTCCTCCTCAGGGCAAAAAGGCAACATCACACACTATATCTGGCTGCCAATGGCTTAACCACGGAGCAGGAGGAGGCTGAATCACAGCCCAGAGCAGCGCCAGTGGCTCACAGGGCAAAAGAGCTCACATCTTGCCAGCCCCAGTGAGGTGAGCCGCTATCAGGCAGGATCCAGTCCTGCTGGTGCTCTCAGCTCTTTGCTCTTGGTGAGTGGGTGCAAGGAGGAGGAAGTGAACAAACTCCTCCAGCCCTGCTCGAGGCCAAAGTGCCTCTGAGGTGATCTGAGTCAGCACAGATCACACTTATCTCCTTCGTGCCTTGGGAAAGCATTACACCACACAATCCCCAGCCTCAAACCCCAGGCTCAGCAAAGCCTGCTGACCCAGGACATGGCAGAGTCTGCTCCACGGCTGGGAGTTCCCATCCCTGCTGAGCCTCCCAGCCCTGACCTTTGCATTTTGCTGAGAGCTGGAGAAAACACCCAGCCCTCGACGCTGACACAGCACCAGTGTCACCCTGGTTGCCCTGGAGAGCAAGCCTTATCGCCACAGACAGCCCCCGGCCACTCAATGGCAGCTCTGACCCAGAAGGGTCCTCCAGGGACCCTGGGCACAGCCCCTCCATCCCCGAAGTGACTGCACCGAGTTGCTGCTGGGCAGGTATGGAGGCACACCTGGCTCATAGGTAGGGTCAGGGTGGCACGTGACAGTCCCAGCACTGCCCAGAGGGGTACAGGAGGTGGGAGATGCACAGCTCACATTCAGTGCACACCAGCTGTCTGCCTGTGCTGCCTTCCATGAACTCTCCCAGAAGCAGTCACGCTCCTGGCCTGCTCAGCCTGTGACCTCTGGAGGCTTTGCAGCCATGCTGGACACAGGCCAGCCCCTGCTACTTACTCACTGCTCCACAGGAAGCATCTGTGCATGCTGCCAGGAGCCAGCAACGAAGCTAACTGCAGCTCCACACAGCCTTGGGCTCAGCACAGAGGTGCAGGGAGGCACAGCCACTGGCTCCACAGCCATGAAGTCACAGCCCACCATCTTCCTCTTCTGCAAGAGGCACAAGGGTGAGGAGAGGACACCAGGCCTCAGGGCCATGCGTGCCAGCAGGGAATGAGGTGAGAGGGAAGCAACCCTTGATGAGAACCCTGGGCAGGGTCAGTGTCACCCTCCTGGGTTGCTCCTGCTGCTGGGCTGGGCTGCACACCGCTGGGGGAACCATGGAATGACTTGGGTCAGAAGGTTGGAAATCAAACATTAACCCTCATTTAGAGGAGGGTGAAGCAGCACTTCAGGGAAGCAGCACCCTGGTGCAAAGGGCACACTTGGAGGCTTGCCTCCTGGGCTCTCCTTGCTCTCCTCACCAGGGGATGTCGGTATCAGGTGGTCTCATGAAGAGCACATGGAGAGCACATGCAGAAAGGTTTGCTGGTTGGGCCTTCAAAGCACAGCAGCACAGAGAGAGGCAGGAGGGCAGAGCAGCCCCAGCTATGGCAAACAGCAAAACTCCAGCTCCTTCCAGCACCATCACCTCTCATCTGGGCATAATCACTGTGGGTGTGCAGGCAAGGCCAGGACACGAGCCTTGGGCACGTCCCTGCCCTGGAGTGGCTCAACCTGGATCTGCTCTGCTTGGCGCTGGCTCAGCAGCTTCTCGACCTACCTGAGAGCATTACCACTGAGCAGCAAACGCATGCACTGGGGTGCCTAAAAAACACAGCAACAAACAAAAGCAGACTAGCAAATAAAAAACGCGAGGAGCAGTGGGCATGTGGTCATTTAGTAGTAATTCATTCTGGTTTGAGGCTGCTGCCCTTTCAGGTCAGCCTGGAGCAGACCTCACTCAAGACCTATTCCAGTAAAACCATCCATTTTAAAAAGAAAACAAACACTTAAATCAAACAAAATTATGCTACTGAAACTAGGAAAAGGCACAGCTACATCAACAGGTCACAGGGGATGGGGAACGGAGGAGCAGGAAGAACACAAGTGGCTGGGGGGGGGCAGAAGATGCTGCCCTCACTGCAGCTCACTGAGTGCTGTGATAGAGAAGGGCCACGTTCCCAAGCAGCCCCATCAGTTTTGCTGAGACACAGCTCTCCTAACATGGAAGGCCAATGCAGCCCTCCAGATGTGTTAATGAAACCTGCCACCTCCGAGGGACAGTCAGGAAATGGATGGGGCTTTGAGAAGCAGCACAGCCACTCCATTCCCTACCTTCTACGTGGCGTTTTCCCTGCAGCCACACAGCCCGGAACAGCACAAACTGCATTCATGAATTAAAGAGCCGAAGCCAGCCCTACACCCCCATCATTTATTTTGGTCAAACCCAGGAGGAGTTTTGCTCAGCTCCCAACCGCTATTTTCACCCACGGTCATTTCAGAAGAGGGACCACAGCTGGAAATGGCAGAGGTTTGATGCCATGTGATGCTGCCATGGGGTCACACGCCGTCCCCTCTGCACCCCCAGCTCTGAGCAGGGCCTTCCTTCCAACCAACAGACCCGCTGCCCATTTTACAGCTGGAGAACTGAGTCACAGCAGATTAGGTGCCATGCCCAAGGTCACCCTGCAAGCCAGCAGCACCGCTGGGTGCAAAGCCCACATCTCCCTGTCAAATCTCTATTTGCCATTAATAGATAAAGAAAAGCCAGGCAGGCACGTGGCTGAAGGGAAGAGGGCTGCAGCCTCCTGCACTTCTGCTTGTTTTCTAGCCATGACTCTGCCTTCCAGTCATGAGGGTTTGGGATCCCTGCTGTATCGAGAGCAGCAGGAAGAGGAACCTCTGTATGATTTGAGCTGAGAAGCAGCCAGCCTGACCCAGAGCCCTGAGAACTGCTGCCACGTCCCTGCCACCAGGAATCAGCACACACACACAGACACGCAACCCAGCTGGATGCCAGCCCTACACATCACCTCCTAACAGCTCCCATGCAAACCCCAGCTGGTCACCTTCCCCTATACCCCAACTGGAACAGGGGTATCGTGGTAGTGGGCAGCTGCAGGCCAGCTCCTGTGCTCTCCACACCGCACTGCTTGGGGGATTGATGTATCCCTGCTCCAGGCATGCACAGGGATGGATGCAGAGCTCCTCTCAGCAGCGCTTGCTCCAAATGCTTCTTCTATTTATTTTTTGCAGCACTCTGCCAGCGCTGAGCCATAAAAAGCACGCAAACAAACCACCAGCGCAGGCCAGACCGGACAAACATCCCTTGGATGCCCTGATGGGCTGAAAGCAGCACTGCTTGGTGGGAATCTCCCTCAGAGGCAGCAAGGAAACCCCTTCCCCCGGCAGACAGTACGGCTCAGCCACGGGCTGCTGCTCTGCCCTCCTCCCTTCACCCCAGCTGACAGCAGCGGGGAATGACCCCGTGCTGCCCGGCCCGGTGTTTCTGCCGCACTCCCGGACCCCTCCCGCTCCCAGCTCAGACCAGATACAACTTCGCAGCAAAACAAGCTCACGGGCAGGATGCTGAGCTCGCTCCCCGCCCCCAGCCCCGCTCAGCCGGTTCCCGGGCAGGCCGGGCTCTCCGCGGCATCGGTGCCGACCGGGGGGACGCGTGGCCTCGTCGTGTTCCCCGTGCGCTCGGGGCTCACCTCGGGCTTGGCCCGGTTCTGCAGCAGGTGCTCCAGGTAGAGGTCGGACAGCGCTGTCCTCATGCTGCCGCTTCCACCGCCGCCTCCGCGGCCCGATTTGAGCGTCATCCCCCCGGCCCAGCGCGCCGCCAGCAGCCGCAGCCGGTTCCGTTGGCTCCAGCAGAGCGGCCCGGCCCCGCCGCACCAGTCCGGCTCCAGCAGCGCCCCGGGTGCCGCACGCTCCGCCCGGCACGGGGCGGGACGAGCACGGGCTGGAGGCGCCGCCACGGGCGGGGCAACGGGGCCGTGCAGGGCCGCGGCGGCAGGCCGGGATTGGGAATGGGCCGCCCACAGCGCGGGGGCGTTGGGGCTGCTGGTCTGACCTGCTTGGCCGCCCCGAGAGGCGCTGGGCTGTGGGTTCTGCCCCGGGTGACTCGTTATCAGCTTACCAAACAGGGGGTCACCCAAAAGCGCGGTGCTGTCCTTTGCCTCCTGTACTTAACAATTACACCTTCCCCCTGCTCCTCCTACCACATACATAACGTGTGGTTCGTGTGCCCTGCTGGCCAAGAGGGCCGATGGGGTCCTGGGGTGCATTAGCCTGCTTTGCAGGGGGGGTTGGACTCAATGAGCTCTAGAGATCCAGCCCCTACAGTTCTGTGATTCAGTGATACAATGATGACACCCTAACAAAGCATCAAACACTGCTGCCATCCCAGCTGCACCACCAACCTCCCTCCCACCCCTCGCCATACAACTCGCTATGAAGCCCACTGAACCTCTCGCGTTCTGGCTATAACTCAGACAGCAGAGCCTCAAGTGAAGTCTGAACTTCATTTTGGGGGTGTGAAATTCCATCTGAGAGAATCCTGAAAATCATCTGAAAGGAAGAGAAAGGTGGTTCTGCTCCAGGCCCTTCCACACCGCTTCGGGGTCCCTGGAGTTTTGGAGGCTTCTTGGAGCTGTGCTCCATCAAGGCACCAGAATTTCTTCCAGCATAGCCACTCTGCCTCTCTCAGAGCTCCCCAGCTCACCTCAATCCATTGCTACCCTACAAAACACAAAGAGCACAGGGTGCACCTCCTCCCTGCTGCCTTGTGCTGGGACAGTGGGCACTGCAGAGCTGCAACCCAGCAAACACAGCTCCTTTAGAATGGGAGCAGCGGGGGGTGTGCAACGTGCACACACGTACGTGAGGCAGCAGAGCAGCAGCAGGAGCAGCACAGTGATGGGGAAGACGTACAGGACAGCGATGGGGAAGTTCTCATAGAAGTGAGACCACGTGTCACCCAGGTAGTCCACCAGCCAGGACCGACGGGTGCCTGAGAAGAGACGTGTCTTTGTGAGGAAGGGAGCAGAGAAACACCAGTGATACCAATGCATTTTTTTCCCTGGATTTGAGCATCTTTTGAAGCAGGGTCAGGCCCTTCTTCCCCCATGCTGCTGTGCAGAGCTGCTGCATGAAGCACTGCTGTGTACTTACGCAGGATCACCTGGCTGGAGCCTATTCCCTCCTGTGCATCAAGAGGGACCTTCGTGACCTTCGTGACCCACATGTCATCCAAGTATATCCCCTGGTGCTGTTCCAGCTTCTTCCTCTGTATCACCCCTCCCAGCAGGGAGGCGATCTTGGGCTTGGAGTCATGTTGGCAGAACAAGGCAGTCAGCATGGCGATGAGGAATAAGGCAGCTCGCAGGACCATGGCCTCACGCAGCCTAGCGGTGACTTTCAGTCAGGCCCTGGGGTTGGTTTTTGTCTGCAGGGCTCCCTGGGAGGAGGCCTGTAAAATCAGAGCACTATGAGGAAACAACAAACGAGGCTGAGGGCCTCGAGAAGTGCCCTGATGGCATGCAGCACCCATACATGTGCCCAGCAGGTTGGAGGGCTCTGCTGGGACTGCCCTGCCCCAAGCCCTTCTCAGCTGGCCAGGAGGCATCTGCAGGACACATGGGACAGGGCATAGCACTTAGTGCTGCTCCAGCCCTTCCTCTGCAAAATAACATCTGTGGGTTGGGGAAAGCTACAGTGCAGCTGAGAGCTGCGTCGCGCCAGGAGGAAATGGCATCTGGTCTCCATTCCCCACAAGATAAATGTCAAGAGACACTTCCAGTAATGGATGCCAGAGCTTGGCAGGCTCTGACACAGCTCCCTGCGGCCCCATCCCAGTGTTCTCACTGTGTGCTGGGCGGCTGGAGAACATCCTGAGGGCTGCCTGGCAAAGGCTGCTTGGTTGCCCACAGAAGCTTCAGCTGTTTCCTCTTTGAAAAGTGATCCAGAGAAGGTCGTGGTGTGGGCAGCATTTCTTCTGACCTAATCCTGTGTTACCTGACATCTGTGAGGAGCAGCTTGTTGCTGGAGGTGGGAGGCTGAGACCCACTGGTAGGGGCCAGGGATCATATTCCCATCATACAGAACACTGTGCTGAAGGGAAGACCTCTAACCAGGTCCCCTGGTGGGGATGCTCCCTGTCGAGAAGCTTATGGTCCCAGCTCCTCCCTCCAGTCCTGCTCACACCAGGCAGTGCCTGTTCCCATATGTGCCTGCTTACTGTCAGAATGCAATTAAGCCAAAGGGTAATTGCACCTCCTATCTGGGGCTGTAATGTAATCATTGCCAGGGCCACAGGAAAGGCTCCTTGTACAGCGATGCATGAGGAGGATGCGTGGGGTTTTCAGCACCGCTTCCATCAAAGCCTCAGTTTCTGATCTCCTCTGGGTGTGGGTTTGGGGACATCCTGGCTCCCTCCCTCCCCCAGCACTCACAGCACAGGAGGAGGACGGGCACGACACTGCTGGCACTGCAGAGAGGTAGGCAACCATGAAGCCATGGTCACCACCTGCCCCACAATGCTCTGGACCATTCCAGAAGGTTCGCACCAACAGAAAACTCATGAACTCCCCCATGGTGGGGCCATTGTGAGCACTGCTGGGACGGGAGATGTCTACCAGCAGGTAATAAGGAGGGGGAGAAGTATCCATAGGGCTGTGGAGCGTGGGAAGGGTGCTGCAGCCCACACAGCCCTGTGAAGAGGAGCGCTGCTGTTGCCCTGTGATGCTGCAAGGAGCTGAGTCCTACTGGGGCTCAGGCTTTGTGGGCATCTCCTCCTGAAATAAAGCTGCAGAGAGGACAAGAAACAGGCAAAGGCCCTGCTGGGGCCTCCAGGAATGGATTCAGTGCTGGGGACAGAGCACTGAGGGGTGTGAGAACAGCTTTCCAGCTGGCACCACTCGCCAGGACCTTCCTGTGTTTCCCAGTGCTGGGCATACTGGCATGGACAGTGTCCAACCAAAGCCACCAACAGAGCTCTTCCACTCAGAAACAAGGAGAACATTGCTGCAGCCAGCCCCAAAATGCCCCAGGGTGGCATCTAGCCATGTCAGCACAGCCCAGGAAGGAGATTAAGCGAACTGAGGGCCAAAGCCCAGTGCTGAGTTGGGTTGTGCAAGCATTGCCTCCAGGCGAGGCATCCGGATCCCCACGGGTTGTGAAATGTGCCCTGGGGAGGGGAGCAGGGCCTCTGCCCTCAGCCCTTATCTTTGCCACTGCCTCCTCCAGGGCTGTGCTTGTGGAAAACAAAGCTGAGGATCCTGGGGCTCATTATTTAATTACCGGCTGCTGGTAATGCTGACTGAGCCCCTGGGGACTCCAAGGTTGGAGAAGAGGAGAAAGTGCAGAGATACTGGAAAATTACTGTTTAATTCTTCAGCATTACGTCTGACTATATGGCATGGGGTAGATGAGGAGCAGGAAGGCAGTGATGACAAACAGTCCGCCCTGTCAGCAGGAGCCATTAGCACAGCACTGGGAGCAGAGAAATCTCTGCTGATGCCACCAGCACCTCCTGGACACACAGGGCCAGCTCCAGCCCCAGTGAGAGTTCAGTGTCCAGCTGGATGTGGGTCCATGGGCCAGTGCTGCCCATCAGTACACCTGCTGGGTGTCACAGCCGAGGAACTCTATCCGCAGGGCGATGTGGTTGTGCCAGTGGCGGGGGTGTATCCTCACATAGCGGGCAAAGAGCGGCGGCTCCAGGCTGTTCTGCACTGTGGTGGTATAATCTCTGTTTGCTCTGAAAATCTGGAAAGGAGAGAGGAGTCTGTGGGGTGCTGGCTGCTGTGCTGAGCTCTGGTGCAGAGAGCCCATGGCTTGAGAGCACAACCAACAAAGACCAGAGCCTCTTGGGAACTCTTTAGAGTGGAAAAAAGCACAGCTTGGTTAGCTGCTGTTACAGAACTGCTGTGGGCATGTTTGTTGTTCCAGAGCTGCTGCAGTTCTGCCTACCTTCTCCTTGCCATCATGCAGGACCAGGCTCCAGTGGACACCATCCTGGCTGCTGGAGACAGCAAACTCCTTCACAAACATGTGAGTGAAGACAGCCTTGGCACCTTGGGTTATGATTGCAGTCACCTTCTTAGTTGCTTCAAAGTCCACTTGCAACCACTCATTGGGGCTGTTGCTCTGAGGAAGGACACATTGCCTTTACCCTTCTGCATGACCAGCAGCAGCAGTGAGAAAAAAACACCCAGCAGCTGAAGCCAAGCTGACCCTGCGTGGCACACTGGGCTGCACCCACCCCATCAGGGCTAGAGCTGCTGGGAGCAACCTGTCTGCATCTGGTATGTGTGGCTGAACCACTACTAAAGGTACCCTGGCCAGGAGAGGAGCGAGCACCCAGCCTGCCTGTTTCATGCCCCAGCTGCCTGCTGGGGGTCTCCTTGCTGGGCTACCTCTGGTCTCCATGCATTGGTCCTTCCCTGCAGGTTCAGGCGGGCCTGGGAGGGTGACCAGCTGGAGAAGATGTTGGAGCTGTAGGATGACGCAGAGATGCGCTGGTCAGGGATCCCTTTGTTCTCCATTCCTAGGGGCATGGAGCAACCTGGAAGGGAGAAGCAACTTGTCAAAAGGGATAACAGACACCCATCATGGAGGTGCCTCCTGGCTGCACACTCCTCCCTCTGCCCTCCATGCACTTTCCTGCTCAGTGCCTTTGCAGCGTGGCTCTGGCTGGGCAGTGACAAATGACACCTGCCACTCCTCCCACCTTCTTTTCTCCCTGGAGATTTTATCTAGGAGGAATCTGGAGTATTTGTCTGTCTGCCAGGACAAACTCGTTTCAAGGGGAAGGATGACTGGAGAAACACTGGACGCACACTAACTGATGTGCATGTTCATCTGCCTGCTGTGAGGTGCCAGCACAGAGCTGCTGCCTGTAAGGATCTGCCTTGCTCTGTGCAAAGCTAAGGAAAGGATCCCAGAGCAAAAAGCCCATAGCACATCTCTCTGCTTGTTTCCTGCTCCCCAAGCTGAGGCAGCACTTCCCCAGCTATCAGCTCAGCCGCTGCCCAAAGTTTCCTGTGCTTCAGGACGAAGTGGTGAGGGCCCCACACCTGAGGGGACCTGAAACATGGGGAGTCTCAAATCTGAGCACTCAGCCCCCTGCTGGATCAGCCCCCAGCTTCGTTACTGGGTGTCCCAGGTGGGACTTACTGTTCAGATCGCAGCCGATGAGCTCCATGCGCAACGTGGTACGGATGTTGTAGTGAGTGGGGTTGATGCGGATGTAACGGGCTATGATCGGGGGGTTGAAGTGATTTTCTTTCACCGAGGTTGCATCCACGTTTGCAAAAAACAACTGCAGGGAAGAGGTTGAAAAGGAGCTGTTGTGTCAGTGGAAAGATCTAGACAGGACAAGGATTAGCATGGACGAGATCATTTCAGTCTGGCGCTTCTGTATCTTATCACCATCCTTACAGCTCAGGGAACATTCTGAAGTGTGACTCAGACCAAAGGAATGTGAATGGGGCAAATCAGGGCAAACCACTGAGAAACAGAGGGGAAGAAACTCAGGGCCTGTGCAAATGAACTTCCTATATATTCACCAAGTTGTTGTGTTTTGTTTTTTTAAGTCAGTCCCAGTACTGATCCTCCTCACCATCTGTGTGCTGGTGGCGTTGCCCTTGTATTTCTTCCACCTTTGCCCATCGAGGCTGTAGAAGACAACAAACTGAGAGACGTAGAGACTGGAGAGCCTTTGTCGAGCTCCTTGGGTCTTTATGCCATGAATGATCTTGAGGTGTAAAAGGTCCACCTGGGAATGAAATGCAGGGGTCAATCTCTGATGCCTGTGTGTGTGGGTCCTTTTGCGGGGTGCGCCAGACAGTGTGTGCCCTGGCACTGTCCCCAGCAGGACCCATGGCCACAGGACCCCTCTCACCTGGATCCAGGGGTTGCCTTCACCAGTGCTCCATGCGTTGATGGAACCAGAGTTGTGCAGCCTGGCCAGCTTAGGGGCCCACGGCCCTGCAAGGAGAGCGCAAAGGGATGAGGAGCAGGAAGTGCTGCCCACCTGCAGGATGAGCCCTGAGCATCGCCTGTCTCCTGAGGGATCAGCAGCTTCAAGCAGGGTAACATAGCCATGGTGCAAAGGGGAGGCACCTTCATGTCCCAGGTGGGACCCTGACGTGAGCATGGATGGAGGGGACTTGCTCAAGTCCAGCTTTGACCATGCTTGAGCTGTGTGTGCTGAATCAGACCCAGCCCCAACAACCACACCAAACTCACCTTCTTGCCCTGATGCTGTGATCTGAGAGTCTGCAATGTAGCCTGAGGCCATGCCTAGGGCATTCTGGCAATCTGCAGGCACACAAGGAGAAAAATGGGGATGGCTGGTTGATAGAGGCCACAGCAAAGGTCCCATCATCTGTCTTTGGCCATACTAGTGCTGCTCTCCCATCCCTGAGCCCATGACCTCCTGTCCCCATGTCTCTGTCTCTCAGCAGTGCTGACAAGTGACTCTTCCTTACACCTGTGTCTCACCCTTTGGCCTTTTTGTTGCTAGGCAGCATCTTTTAAAAACAAATATCATGTTGCTAAAGGGAAACCTGCCTGACACTCCTGTCTTTCTTCTGCACTGCTGAGCACAGAGCTGTTTGCCTCTTATAATAGCTCTTATTATTAGCAACTTGTCACATCTTGGCATCACTGCTGCATGGCAAATGCTTTTGGGGAGAAAACACGCATTTTGAAATCTTAAGCAGATTTTTAAGTTATGGAAATGTTTTCTGGATGACATTTACTGCTCCTTTAAGAAGAGGAGAGGGGCTGTTAGAGTGTGATAAAGCACCAGCCTCTCTAACTGCTTCCCCCTGCATTATTTACAGAGAGGGAGAAACGTGTTGTTCTGGAGGCAGTGGAGCCGGAGGTTTCCTGTGCACTTGGCAGTCGCTCTCAGGGATGTTTCTATCAGAGTGACCTGGCATCAGGCAGCATTGCTCTCTGTGCCTCAGTTTACCTCTTCGCACGTGCTCTGGGAGAAAATATTTGCAGCTGAATAAAGCACTAAGAGGTCTCCAACCTTCACCCCAAACACGTCTCTGCCAGGGATGTGTTTTGGTTGGCAAGGGCTGAAGTCAAAGTATGAATTGAATGAGAACACAGGGGATGCTGCTTGGACAACCCATGGGGACGGGGAGCTCAAAGCTTGCTTCTCTGGGCACAAAGGAGACACTCACCCTGGTTGTACACGAGGAAGAGGGCACTCATCCCAGCCTGCAGGTGCTCCCCCACTCTGCATTCCACCCTCCAGATCCCAGCGTGTGAGGGCTGCATCTCTACCGTCCCAAAGACACCTGGCCAGGAATGGAGAGCAGAGCAGAGGGGATTAACCAGCCATAGCACAGTGCAATGGTGCCAAGTGTTGTACAAACAGAGTCTGACCCTTTCAGACCCGTTCCCCATCCTCGCTGTCCCCCAGCACATCCTAACAGGCACAGACACAAAGCCATGCAGTTGGGCTGTGCACGTCATCCAGGCTGCATCTCACCAGGATAAAGGTTGTAGACTCCCATGCGATACTCCTGGCTCGTCCTGATGCTGAACATCTGCCCATGAAAGTGGACAGAATGGATATCTTCAGTGCTGCCCATGTTCAGGAGGTGCCAGCGGATCCGCTGCTGCTGAGCCATCACCAGTCCAGGCAGAGTGTCCCCCACGTAGCCGTTGATGGCTGGGAAAGGCAGCGGTCAGGAGTGGCCTGGACACCTTGAGCCTTCCCACCCCAACGTGTTGTGGGATGGAAAGGGTAAGGGCCGGGTCCTCACCATGAAAGGAATGGTTTCTCCTAAAGTCAGGGTTGTCCAGCTGGATGCGGCATGGTGGGCGGCAGTTCCTCCTCATGTTCTCTGTGAAGTACCAGCTCCTGGTCTCATCAAAGATGGTGAAGAGCAGAGAGAACTCCTGCACTGCCAGCTGCCGCTTGAAAGCGGAGCTCAGCACCCCACGGCGGCAGATGATCAGTGGCCCGATGAGGCCTGAGTGCAAATCCTTCTCCTGCAAGACAAGTTTGTGTTGGAGTGGGATGTGATGCTGCTGACCACCCGATCTGACCTCCTGCCTGAGTTAGTGGTTTGCAACTCTAGCCGTGGCAGAGAGGTTGATCCTTGAGGATCCTTCAACCCCAGCCATTCTATGATTCTACGCTTCTACGAATCTCTGAAGGTGATGGTCCTGTCCACATCCCTAACCTGGTTTCTAACCCATACACAGGACATGGCATGAGCAGTGCCATTTTCCACAGCACATTCAAGGCAAGCAGCATCCCTAGTGTCCGATGCAAGTGTCCAACTTTGCTCCACTTGCATTGGATCCCAGGGATGAAATTCAACTAGATTGTGAGCTTACGGGGCTCCAGAATGCAAATTCCTACAAGTTTCCCTGAAAAGGCACAACTAAGGGGAGGGGGTGGAAGGAGGGGAGGGAAGGGAAGGGAAGAGAAGGGGAGGGGAGTAGCAGCGTATGTTCGTCACTGTATTAGTCAGCTGTGAATCTACACAGCCAGCATCTGCTCAAAGCACAGCACCATAGGAAAAGCCTTGACCCCACAGACAGAGCCCAGACATGCTGCCCACAGCTCTCCACCCACCAGGTCCACGTTGGAGAGGTAAGCCCAGGCCTTGCAGTCAAACTCTTGCGTGGTGGGTGCCATCTGGGGCAGCACCTTCCAGGAGTACTCGCGCAGCTCACCGGGCTGTACCGCTTCACCTCCCTGCAGCTCCTCATAGCCTTGCAGTGAGGAGTGGAAGGAGAAGGGCCGCGAGGCCAGGTTCTTGAACTTGACCTGCACCGGATGGGAGGGGAAGCAAAAGCTCATTACCCTTTTTACAACCCCTTTTACCCTAAAGCATTCCAATGCTCAGTGAGCAGAGGCAACCAAGGGGAGAGATCAGAGTTTATAGGAAGAACTCACCATGATGGTATCTTCAACTTCTGCCCTGATGTATGGCCCGAGGATGCCCAAGTGTTCGTCCAGCTCTCCCCGCATCACCGGCTGAGTGAAGGAACCATCCAAGTACTCTCTGAAAATCACCTTGCGGTACTGCCGGAAAGGTTTCCTCCTGCCACTCGTGGGGTCCCTGCAGGAGTGACTGGAGTTAAACAGTTGAGGTGACACTGTCCCCAGGGTACAGCCACGTGCACCTGTGCTGAGCAGTCTGGCAGTGAGGGGAGCAGATCTGCTCTACCGACAGAGCCAAGCACATCCCTGAGCCATTTGCAAGGATGCTCAGGGACTCTGGAGGTATCAAACTCCTTATTGAGGATGCAGTGCTGGGAGCATCCTTCCCCTAGGCAACCTGACTGGGTCACATAGTAAGAGGCCTGAGCTCCTGGCAGTCCCAAGCTGCTGACTACATATGGAGCCATGCCATGCAGTGCTAGGGGAACACATGAGAGCCAGCAACACTTACGTGGCTTTTAGGAAGTGCTGGGGTCTCTGGTTCCCATATTCCCATATCACCTCCATTGCCGCAATGAAGTATTGTCGTATCTGCCCCTGGAAGGAGCGTGGGTCATGCTCATTTTCCCCATAGATGTCAAAATCCTGCTGTGTTTCACTATAGTCATCGTAGTCCGTGATGTTAGATTCTGACATCAAGAGGCTGGAGAGGGTCTTGTTGTTCAGGCTGTCCCTGTGTTCTGCTGCATGGCTCCTCTTCCCCACCATGTTGCCACTTTCCCCATCCTCCTCAGGCCCTTCCACTTTCCCACTTTCTCCAGGGACATCTTTCCTGTCAAGCACCTTCTGTCCATCTGAACTGGCCTGCACGTGTTTGTCTGGTTTCTCAACTGTGCTGTGGTTGAATGCAGGGCTGATCAGAGGCAGGGAAGTATTCTCCTTAGGAGCCACTTTTGTGGGCATTTCATCAGGGTTTTGCCCAGAGGTGCTCTCAGACACAGAGTCCTTTGTGGCGTTGGCTTCCAGATGCTGGGGACTAAACCAGGTCCTCTCCCGATCTGGCTGCTCCACAGCATTTGTCTCCTCCTCCAACTGGCTTCTCCCCTGTCCCTGCTTGCCCCACAGAGCCCCCCAGGCAACCCCTTCATCTGGCTGCAAGGCAGCCAAAGCTGGGCTCTGCAA
This sequence comes from Coturnix japonica, assembly GCF_054131305.1. Classification (NCBI taxonomy): domain Eukaryota; kingdom Metazoa; phylum Chordata; class Aves; order Galliformes; family Phasianidae; genus Coturnix; species Coturnix japonica. The sequence continues at coordinate 10,554,347 of NC_140666.1, forward strand.
GCCCACAGCATGCCCTGCTGCCCCTGGTGAGACTGGGTCCCAGTTTGAAGCCACATTGGTATCATTGTTACCATCTTGCTTGTTGCTGCTGCCTTCCATCACTGCCCGACTCCCTGGTGCTGCCTGTGTGGGGAGCAAGCTGCTTCGCCGGTCCTGCACTGCTCCATTACCCACAGAGAGGGACTCCCTGCTGCCAGAAGTGGGGCTGGGAAGGCCCAGACCATGCCCCAAGCCTCTGCTCTGCAGGGACCTGGCTCGTCGGGGTCTCCAGCTAGGGACACCCATGCTCAGTGCATTTGGGGACTGCCTTGTGTCATTGGCCACAATGTCTGATTCAGAAAGGACAAGGCTATCTGTCTCTGGTAACTCCTTAGTGGCTGTAGCATCCTGAAACACTGCCTCCAGGATTAACTCATCCCTTTCTTCTGTTGTTAAGTATCTGGAAGGCTCAAGGTCATTGCTGTGTGCAAAGGTGCCTTTGGCAAACTCTTTGACTTCGGTGCTGCTGTTTGCAGGCAAGGAGTTCTTCACGTCTGTGAGGATTTGTTCTTGTACAGCTCGTAGGTCTGAGAAAGAAACATTTTCCCCTCCCAAAGATTCATTAAAACCCTGTGAAACCACTTGGTGAGGTCTTTTATTCAGTCTGGCATCTACCTCATTGGAAGGGCGATTGCTTTCTGCACTGTGGCTCTGAGAAGTCCTGATGTCCTCTGTCCTGGCTGAGGGTCCCAAAGGGCTGTCTGGTGTGAAGGAGGAGTTAGGGTCGCTGCCTAATGTTGGTCCTATATTGCTTGCCTCCCTTGACTCATGGAGATGTAAGGGTGTTACATCAGCACCCTCTGAAGCTGTGACTTGAAGTCCCAAACTGCGCTCCAGGTCATCTTGTTGAAATGAGCTCCTGGTGTCTTGAAGAGGGCCTTTGCCAGCAGCAAAAACAGGTGAGTTCAACAGATCATTTGTGTGAGCCGTTGGCTTTTGAGTCTCTGTTTCCAGCATCTGTAACGTACCACCAGACTGGACCACTGCTGCTTTTACTGGCTCCTGCACCTCTAAGACATTTGTCATCTTCTTTTCCTCCATATCATCTTCTGGAGCTGGCTTACTTTGGTGCAAACCTTCTCTTGAGCTCACAGTGCCATGGATCTCTCCACTGATATGTGCCCCAGCACCTTGGTCCTGCCTGATGGTTTCCGACAGTTCTTCATCTGCCAGGAAGGACTCATATGACACTCGGTCATAGTCTGGCAGAGAGGAGGTGGAAATATCATCTGGATGTGGGCTCCCTGGGAATGCTGACGTGCCATTGGAAGAAGGTCCAGAATGTGTGCCATTGTGTGGGAGGGCACCATGGCTGGGTTCTGTCAAGCACAGTGCTGGCTTCCTTGTTTCATTTTTGGAAGAGGTGACGTTGTTGGGCTGCTCTCTCACACATGGCCTGCGCTGGCTCTTTCTCTTAGAGAAGCCCCTGGGTTGGAGCTCAAAGTCATCCTCTACATAATCCTCATACTCCTCCTCATCAGGACTTCCCTCAAGCTGGCACTGAGCAACAGTGAACTTGGCGTGCATCCCTCGGTCTCTGAAATCAGGATTCATGCATCCCAGTGTCCAAATGCCTGTCTCAGGGGAAGACAAGAGGACACCATCAATCCCCACAGTGGGGAATCAGGGGAGAATCAGACAGATTATAAGATAGAATCATAAAGGTTGGAAAACACCACTACGGTCATCTAGTCCAACCATCAGCCCACCACAACCTTGACAGCGTAACCCACATTTTCAGGGCACTTCTAGGTCATGCTAGTGATCTCACAGTCCCCAGGGGATCTTAGAGCCATCAGGACCGCAGGTGACGTCAGAAATGAACAAGCGCCGTCAGCGGGGCTGGTGTTTTTTGCCACCAGGCCTGATGAGAAGTGATGCACTGAGAACCCACAGGATGATCACAGCACAGCCGTCACCGTAATCCGCCCCCGAAGACACGATGGTGCCCTGCAGATACACTTTACCCGCAGACAACGTCTCTCCCACTCAAGAAGAAAGCAATGAGAAGGCCGTGCTTTGCTCGCATCCCCGCCGAGCACCGTGCAGTAACGCAGCTCTGACGCTGGAGAGAGCTGTCACCTGCTGCTGGCCTTCCTCGCACCGGCGGTGCTCGCAGGGTTGCAGTGTTTGGCTCTGACTTAGATTGGAGCAGCGCTCGTGAGCTGCGTGCAGCCGCACCGCAAAGCCTCCTTCCGCCGTTAGTAAGGAAACGGTTAACGGCACCGCTTTGCAAATGCCAAGGGGAAAAGAAATGCTGAGCAGGGGGAAATGATCAAACCCCAAAGTAATCAAACTCCCAAATCCTTCCTTGGATTTCTCTGCAGCCGGAGCGCCTGTTCTTGCAAGGCGGTGTGGGTAAATGAGATGCCATGAGCAGCACCATATCACTGCCTTTCACCTTTGCTGCTCCAGCAGCTGTGCATCCCTCTGCTTTCAGGGCTGCCGAAACGTGGTCGGGTCCCAGCACCCAGCAGGGCCCTGGCTGGCAGTACTCCCTGCACCCTGCTGGGAAGGTCTATGGAATAGCCCGTGTTACTCACCTGGCTTTTCCACACTCATGAAGACGGTTTCTCCAGAAAATGGGAAAAGGGTGAGCATGTCCTCAAAGACCATGTTGCGCTTGAATGTGTTTCCAGAGAAGAAGACTGAGAGGAAATCTGTCTGGGCTCCAACGCTCAGCACGTACCAGTACACGACTTCGTGCAGACAGAGATGCAGTTGCAGGTTGTCAAAGACAAAGCCGTTAATAGCTGGAAGAGAGTACGGGATGAGAGGTTCATCATGGCTTGGGGCTGCCATGCAGCTGCTCCTTCCCTGGGGCAGGGAGCAGCTGGGGTCTCCCTGCTTTGCACTCACTGTGCATCATGTTGGAGGCATAAAACTGGGGGTCCTGCTTATCCACGTGGTCTGCATCGGTGCAGAACCGCCTGATGTTCTCCTCCAGGTACCAACTGCGGTTCTCATCGAAGACAGAAAACAGCACCAGCCTCATATCGTCCGACATTATCTGGGAGCAGAGAGGGAAGGGGATGTTGCTGGTCCATCCAGATCAGCCCCTTGGTCTGGGTGCATGGGGAGCAGTTCACTGCTTTTCACTAAGGTAGGATCCAGGATTGGAAAGAAGGAAGGAGTGAGGATGGCAGAGGGTTGCAACTGATGTTAGGGTCGAAGACAACAGGACAGTTACATTTGGTTTTACCCAAGTATTTACCTCCCCCCTCCTCTCCCACCCCAGTGTTATTCCAGCCTGTTAAAGTGACAAAGCACCACCTTTCTAAGGGAATGGGATGCTCTCTCCGCCACACCTGGAGGGAGGGCCCACCTGATTTCCTCTCTGGTCCATGGATTTCTTGGAGCAGATCAGGAGAGGCCCAATCAGGCCTGAGGCTGTGTCTTGCACTGGGTTGATGGAGCTGTAGTAGAAGCGGGTGAGGCAGCGAGGATCCGCCTGCGTTGGCCCATCTTCTGTTGTGATGCTCCACTTGTAGGTGAAGGACTGGCCAGGGGCAATGGGAATGTCCTTCACGTCCTTGTCTGCCAACACACAGCCGAGGGCAGATCTATTAGCTCTGGGCTGCTCCTCCAGGGGTCATCCCACTTCATCAAATTGCTCAGGTTTCTAGATGGTGCAAGTCACACTGAAGGTATTGAACTGGGTCTGGAGGTCTCAAGCACTTGTACAGATGGGTTAGTTGGGCAGCTTGTCTTAACATGCACTGCAGAAAGCTCTCCTGGCCCAGGAAAATGGCACTGGCCAACTGATGTCCTGAATTCCCATGGCCTGCCTACAGCCTTACCTTGTGAGGGCTTCATGGCATGGTATGGTTTTACGCTGGTGAGGCCGTGAGGGTAGATGTTGTATGGTCGGCTGGCTAGATTCCTGAACACGATCTGAAACAAAGACAGCCACTGGGGATGCTGGGCTCCACTTATTGCAAGTTTTTGGAGGGCATGAAAACGTCAGGTTTATAAAAGGCAGGTTACTATCTTTAGTCTAACTTTCCATATGAGACAGAAGGGCTCTGTCAGTCCAGGAGGCCCCAGAGGACCAGGGCACAGCATGCACAGCAGGCAACAGCCTCAAAGCACTCCCCACTTCCCTGGGTGAAGCCCTTCATTTACTTCCCTAAATAACTCTATCAGGGCTTTGCCAAAGGTGTTACCTTCACCTCCATGCCCACAAACACACAGGGAAACTCTGGGGCAGGGAGCAGCAATGCAAAGCTCCTGGAAAGCTCCTGGAAAGCTCCCAGAAGCAAATAAGAGCTGTTAGGAAGAAGAACACCCTTTCCATTCTCTGCATGGAAAGCAATTTCTCTTACCTTAAACTGATCTCCAACCTCACCCTTTAGGACAGGCCCCAGAATTCCCTGGCCTGCTTGGGATGACACCTTGCGCTTCTTGAAGGTTGCATCCTCGTACTCCACAAACATCACTTTCTTGTACTTTGAACCAATCCGCTGTGGGCCAGACTCCAGGAACAGTCTGCTGGTGTTTCTGCAGGCAAGAAAGAGCAAATGGCAACATGCAGGATGCTGACAGAAGCACAGCAAGGCCTTCCAAGGACCAGCTGCCCAGGGCCATGCTGGTGTATGGAGTGGGTCACCCATCCCCTTCTTTACACACATGGCTGGGGAATAACATTTGCATTGCAAGTGATACTCATTGGCACTGCAGGAGCCCCAGGGCCGGTGCATCACCTTTCTGAGAAGATTTTTTTTTCCTAATATCCAACCTAAACCTTCCCTGATATAACATAAGGCTATCACCTCTTGTCCTGTCTTGTTCTACCTAGATACTCTCACCCCTACAGGACACCCCATTGCCTCAAAGGAGTGTCCAGTGCTTCTTCTATGGATAAAGCCTCAGCTAGGCTTCAAATGGGCCCATGTACAAGGAGGGAAAACAAGCTTCTGGGGAAAAGAGGAGGAGCTGGCAGGGCTGCCTCCCTGAGGAAGAGCCCCATGGCCACAGGAGTTCTCTCTCACCTATCCAGAGATGGCGGCTTCACAGGAGCATAGTCCCAGTCCACCTCCTCAGCTGCAATGTAGTGGGTCCACATCACAGGGTCATTCTTGGCAAAAGAGCGCACCTGGATGACATGATAACCTTCCTCATCTTCTTCTTCAGGTTCATCCATGTACTCTGGCTCGTCTGAGGGCTGCCCCATCTTCTGTTGGAGCTCTGGGCACTCTTCCACCTTCACAACAGCCTCCATGCCAGCTGGGTGGGAAGGGTCATGTTGACTTACCTACATAGGTAAGTCCAAGTCCCTGCTGGGAGATGGCCTCTCCTCTGCAATCTCCATCAAATATACCATCACATGGTCAGCCCATGCCATCATGGCTAGGGACCGGGTTGCACCTCAATAGAACATGGCTGAACAAGAATGGCCTTGGAGATACAGCACTGCAACAAGCCCGGCCAGTCCCTTGAACTTCTTTTCCCCTGAGCCCCGAGGTTACCTTGCTGATGGGATGGCATTTGGCAGAATATCCGAAATGAGCCAGCTATTCCTGGCATGATCTGGGCCGTGAGATATGTAGCAGGGGAGATCTCTAGGCTGCTGAGACGGTGGCCCCTCACCAGGAATGTGTGGCCTTCAAAGAAGATGGAGTGGACTTCTGGCCCAGTGCCCAAGGCAATCACATGCCAATGGATCTGCTTCTTGTGGCACAGAGTGAGACCTGCCAGGGGGAAGGACAGCACCCAGGAGTCATCTCTGTGTCTCTAACCCCAACCCTAACCACAGCACTAACCACATGCTCTTTGTGTCAAGGATGCAGAGCCTGATTCTGAGAAGCATGGAGCTGGGGAATGGGATATATTTGTCTGATCATAGCGCTCACAGTGCTGATGCTCCAACAGGACAGCTGGGACAAGGCTCCAGCATGTCTTCAGCAGGAGTTAAATACCCCAGAAAGGGCAGAGGGAGGTCACTAGGATTGTTGGAAGGCTGGAGAAAATTCCTTCCTCTGAGAGATTCAAAGAGCTCAGCGTGCTTAGGAAGTGGGAGAAAAGATGGTTTGTAAAAGGATTCTTCTGGGGAGAATCATGCCACCTTCTGCCTTTGTCCCCAGCACAGCAGTGCTCACCAGGCAGTGAACTGTTGATGTAACCATTGATGGTGTGCAGCTCTTTCCTGTTGCGGTCTGGGGAGCTGGGTTCCGAGTACCAGCTTTTCCCTGTGGAGAGAGGAGGATGTAGTCAGCTCTTGCTTGAGGGTATTTCAAAGAAAAATGCAACCTTCCCACCATAGAAGCCAGAATCCAGGGGGGTGTAGTGCTTGATGGAAGATCATAGCAGGCCTGGCCATGGTTTTGCGTGAGTGGCAGTGAGCACTGCACACAGCAGGGAATTACTCCTTCAGCCCATGTGAGAGGAGTAACTGGTGGGTGCAGATGTGGAGTATGGAGGAAGGAGATGTAGAAGCTCAATGTAGAAGTCAAATAGCTGCAACTACATCATGGCCAAAGCCTACACCCCAGAGCAGGCTGAATGCAGGTGACACCAATGTGTTCAGCTCACTTAGCTTAGTTACCTTCATCAAACACCGCAAAGAGCATCACGAGGTCTTGCTGCATGTTTTGCGCCCCATCTCTCACCAGGGTCCCTGCAACAGGACATGAGATGGGTCTCTTTACAAGTCAACAAGTACCATGCCCATCTCCCATGGGAAGTCACTTTCTGCCCTCCAAGAACTGTTAAATGAAGACCAGGCGGTCCCCCAGGCTCTGTGGTTGTGCAGTAGATTCCCCCAGCAGGTTTGATAGGTCACTCTGCCTTGCCTTCCCCTCACTGGCTCTCACATCACTTAGTCACCTGGAAGAGCCCATTTCATCCACCCCCTTCATCATCCCCATTGTCTGTACTGCTTGTCTAGACATTGCTCCGTCAGTGGAGGAATTGCTCGTGGCGAGTCATTGGGCTGCAGACAGCACATGGGAGCTGACTCGCACCCCACAGGTGCTTCATTCCTCTCTGGTGACTACAGAGGTGTCTGGACAACTACCTATGGGAGACTGCTCATCCACAGAGGGCCAGTCCCACACCAAGTTCACTTATTGACGCCCCTGAGAGTGTTAACAGTCCAGATGTCATCTCTATGTTCATCAAAAGGAAGAGGACAGGCACAGGTAGTGTGGCTGAAGCAGTGCCCCAGGTGTTTTGCCTCTCCCCTTGCTGATAAAACTTCCCTGTAGGTCTTCCAACTAAATCCTGTTTGGCAAAGTGCCTTGGCTGGCAATAAATGTTCGTAGCTTGCTGAAGATCTGAAGGAAAGACAAACATTTTTGCTTCCACAGAAAATCGCCTTGTGAATAAATGAGGTTCTGCTACAGGGCAAGATTTCATCTGTAATCTGAAATCTCACAAGGGAAAGAAGTAAGCAGGTTCTCTCCAGCAAGGAAATCCGAGGGTGTTTGTCTACCACATCAGTAAGGGACTCTTTGGGGAAAGGGCTGAACCCCCAAAGTGCTGCTGCTGACCACAGCTCACTGATCCACTGCCACACAGCCTCTGAAAGGCATATTTGGATTTTGTGCCTCTCAGTTCAGGACTGTACCTGGCCCACCCCCATCCCATGCTACCCTTACCAGGCCGGCACACGAGCAGGGCTCCGATCAGACCGGAGTTGGTGTCCTTCACACTGTTGACGTTGGAGGAGTAGGAGTGGGTCAGGCACTGGGAGTCACCATCTGTGGGGCCTTGGTTCTGCTGGATTTCCCAGATGTACGTGTGCGTCTTCCCTGGATCCACCCTGTCACCCTCCTGCTCTGGCTGGCTGGTGTCATCCTCATACCCTGCGCCTGCAGCCAGAAGAAGTCTGATTTCTCCAAAGCATTATCCCCAGCACAAAGAGCCTACAGAAGTGCTTCTTCCCCACCTCAAGCCCTCAGTTATCTCTACAGCTGCAGGCAATGGCCGGTGTCAGGGCAGTGAGCAGGGCTGTGCTTTTTGGGGCATACATCTCCACCCGCCCCAGTGCTGGAGGATACATGGTCCTACTGGTCCTAAGCATCCAATCTTAGGTTTAACCAACATACTACTTCTCTAATCAATACAGGCCTGCTCTGGGCTGAGCATGGTCTTGCTACTCCCCCACTCTATGCCAGTCTGTTCTCTCAGAGTAGCTGTGTCATAGGATAATAGCACAGCCTGGGCTGCAAGTTCCATGCTGGGGAGGGACGTGTCCCCTCCTGGGAGGCAGGCACAGAGCAGGAGGTGCAGCTATCGCCCCACTCACCCTCTGACGCCTTCCAGTAGGACACCCCGACAGCATGGAGGTTGTAGGGGCGGGATGCCAGGTTCTTAAAGGTGATGACCACTGTGTCATAGACTTCTGCACGGATGGTGGGACCCAGGAGTCCTGCAGGGGAAAAATGATGGGGTCAAGCAGCAGGGCTGGCGTAACCACCCTTGGGCCCTGAGGTCCTGTTGTTGGATGAGGAGCTGATGGCCTTCACCAGCATCCACCATGAGTCTGGCCACTAGGCTCACAACACCATAGGTGTTTCTTACCCATCCACGCTGGCTTGGGCTTGGGCTGTGTGAAGGATGCATCAAGGTACTCCACAAACACTGCCTTCCTGTACCTTGGGAGGGCACCGGGCATAGTGGGCTGTGGTTTGTGGGGCTCTGACACACTGCAGGAGGAAGGAAAAGCTGAGTGTATGGACCAGCTGCAGCCATCCTCTCCCTCCCTTTCCCGCCTGGGATTGCTCACTGTCGCATCCTTTCTGTTTGCTGACGACCACAGGTGTGTTTGGAAAGGATTTTCCCAGCTCACAGATGCCGACGTGGCAGTGATTAATGTCATAGCATTCATCACAGGGGAAGAAGACACGGTGGTGCATGGCACAGTGCCATACAGGGCTGCTCTGCCCCACAGCCCCCCATGCCCTGTACATCCCCAACACCTGTATACACATACAGGTATGTATATACAGCTCCATCACACATCACCTTGGCCTTCCTCGTTCCCGGCAGAAAAACTTCAGGGCAACGTTCCTACATGCCTTTCTTTTCTGCCCAAAGTGGCATTTCCAGCCAGACCCTGAGAAAACACTCCTTGGAGCAGGAGGATGAAGGATGCCTGAGTGTACTTCACACCCCACTTATCTCTGCTGGCCACTTTCGATCTGTAAGCAGCTTAGCAAATTCATTTTCCAGAAGGAGTCCAGCATGTTGATCAGGATAACAAAGCCGCTCCTCTCTCCGGGGAATTCAGAGGCTGCTTATCAGCCCCAGCCCCAGCACTGAGCCCATTTCCAGTAAGCGGACAGACCGCCTCCAGCCCCGCTTTGTTTGGAGCAAAGACCAGGTGGTGTTCACTTCCCACTGAAGAAACAGCAAGGTCTGAGCCCAGGCAGCAGTTCCCTGCCTGACTATTCCTCAAGGGGAAGAGGAAGGAGCCAGAATGACTCAGAAACAGCGCAATGCATTTGCCCCCACGCTGCTGTCGGGAGACCCTTCCTCGCCCACCCTGGGGCTGGATCCTCAATCTGTATCTTGCAGAAAGCCCATCATGGAGCTCTCTCTGAGATCTGAGGCTCCAGGGCCCAGCACGGGGTCCCATACAGGGTGACAGAACCACTGCAGGGAGCGAAGGGGCCATTCTCAGTGCAGGGACGTGTGGCCGGAGTGCTTTGGCAGCTTCCTACACTCCAGTCCCCGCCGACTTCCTACCCCGGGGCAGCCGAGGAGCAGAGAGGTTCCTGGCTCGGCAGAGCGGCATTGTTAGCAGCACTATCTCTGGGAGCCAGGAGACAGCCAAAGGCAACACCCCGTGCTGCCGGAGCACTCAGACAGGTCGGTGCTACGTGGCTGTCAGCGCAGAGCCAGAGCTGAGACCCCCGGGGCCATTCCACTTGTGCATGGGAGGAACAAGAGAAATGAAACTCACTGGGAAGGTGAAAACAACTCAGCCCAGTGGGTCACAGCAACACCAGATGTCCTCCTGGAGGTGCATCCTCCTGGGGATGCTATGAAGCGATGATCCCATGAGGGAGAAGCAGTGGAGTAAGAGATATGTGGGCACAGCTCAGAGGCACGTGGCTCACCTCCATGTGCCCTTTCTCTGCACTTTGGGTATTTTCCTGTGTCCATCTCCATCTCTTATTGTTGGAGAAAGGCTTGTGCCTGGGAGCAGCTTCTGGCTGTACAGGGCTGTTGGTGGAGCAGCGTGGGGCAGAGCTCCCTGCCACCCATAGCTTTGGCTTCCCATCAGCTCCAAGCACTCATCCCACCAGTATCACACAAGCAAACAGAGCAGACACCAGCTTGAGCCCCCACAGCACCTCCAAGGGGTACAGATGGACTCACAGTGGTGTATCTTTTAGCCCTGCTCTCCACCCCAGGCTCAGAGAGCACATCCAGTGAGAAGACAAACAGCTTTCTGTCTCCAAATACCACCATCTCAATGCCCAAACAACACAACAGCCACTTCTTCCCACTGCAAAGCACTTAGGCAAAGCTACCATACCTTCCTCCCTCCTTTTGCTGCATACCAACACCTTTTCATGCCCAAACACTCGAAATTCTATTCATTCCCTAAAGAGAAAAGCCTCAGCCCCAGCAATGCAGTGCAGGCAGAGATTAAGAGCTAGAAGCTGGGGACAGGCACAGCACAGAGCCTTCATGCTGTGAGCTGCAGTGTGGAAACACTGCTCCCAGAGCAGAGGGGAATGGAGTTCCACCTCTGCTTCTATCTCCCCAAAGCAGCTGAGATACAGAGCAAGGGAAGGAGAAAGTGCATCTGGAAAGGCAACTCCCAGCTCCCAGCACATCACAAGCACAAGGTGTTAAAGCAAAGCAGAGCAGCTCTGTATTTTCCCTGCAGCTTTATCCCATCCCAGGTGGGATAAAGGGATGGCACCTAGGGGTTTCCTACCTGCCCCATGTATACCCACCCACACCCAGCACCACGTTGACCAATAGCCCTATGCGGAATGGCAACAGAAAGAGCTTTACCCCAGGGATGCCTGCAGTATGGAGAGCAGCTCGCTGTGCACGTAGTCCCAGGCGGTCTCCACGGCCCCAATGTAGTACCTCCTGACCTCACTGATGCTCTCCCCGAGCAGGGAGAGGAGTACGAGGCAGCGCAGGGCTCCCAGCAGCATCGTGTGGTGCAGAGAGCCGGGTGGTGAAATGCTCATCCAACAGCTGGAGTCTGCAGGAGAAGGTGATCCCAAGGCGGCACCCGCAGCACTCCGTCAGCGAGCTGGAGCAGTTCCCAAAGGCATGAGGGGGAGAATCACAGTGCGGGTTAACAGAGCGTGTGAGCACGGCCTCTCCCTCTCTTCCTCCAGGGTGGCAATGACAGGAGGAGAGGAAAAAACAAAGGGAAAGGGAGGGCAAACACGGCTCGGAGCTCGGCCTCAGGACCCAGCTGGCTCCACGTCCTGGCCCGCAGCCGGCAGCGAGGTGAGGAAAGGGAGGGTTGCAGAGGAAGGGAGATTTAGGTGCGGTCTCTGCCTGGTTTCACCTTCTTTCTCACTGCACGGGGCAGAGAGGAAAGTGGGTTTGGGACTGTGTGCTGTTTGTGCCCTATGGGTCAATGTGGGTCGGGCAGCCCAAGGAACTGGAAGCTGCCTCCCAGACCTGTGAACCCCCATTGCAAAAGGAAAAGGCAATTTAGGGTGAGATCCCAAAGGGCTGTTTAGGGTTTGCCATTAGGATGCAGCTCTAGGTGACTTGTTGCTGAGAAGCAGCAGCAACCCCGTGCCCTGCAGGCAGTAGGTGAGGGATGCTCACATACATGCAGCAACATGGGTGTCTCTCTGTCCCCTGAGTAATGATTTGGCCCCATAACCTCACCTTGAGTCACGTGGGAGGAAAATGATGAGGAGGCCCCTAGGAAACCCCTCCCAGCAGTTCCTCTCCCTCTGCTCTGCTCCCAGAATCCCACAGAAAAGCTGGAAGGTGAGGAACAATGCTCTGTGCCATCCTGGTAGCTGTGGGATAAGAGAGGTGGGAAGCACCCCATAAATCACTGTAGGGTAAGAGGAAAGCAAGGGCAGCCCCAGCACTGCAGAAGCATCTGTGGAATGGCTCTGAGATCAGGCTGGTGTTTGGGGCTTGCAAATGAAGATTATGGAGAGGTGGATATCTTGGGGTCTGGGATAGGAATGCTTGGCATGAGGTCGGGAAGTGCCTGGGGATGGGGTGGGAGCTGGGGGCTGTGCCCTGGGTAGGATGGGGGAACACATCCCTGCTGCCATTGCTGGGACCTCCACCATCCCAGCCCCATCCCATTCCCCACAGGGCTGGGGGCAGCTCCCCATCCTTATCCTCAGTACAAGGCCATTCCTCAATGGGGACATCCCCTCTCATTCCACCCACTCCATAGGGAAGCTCCAAGGGGAAAAACCATCCCCTGACAACATTTTGGAACAAAACATTATGTCACAGGTGGGTGCTTTGCAGCTGACCCCACAGCCATGGGGCTGTGGTTTTCCATGACAAACTCTTCTCATCCTTCCACCACCTCAGTCACTGCTCACCCCTGCTCATCTACCCATGACTTGGAGTGAGTGGGGTCCCTGCTCACACAGGGGAGCTGTCCCACCACTCAGCACAAGGAACAAAAAAGGATATCACCCCGTGCTGGAGAGAAATGACCACCCCCAAGTCCAGGAGCGATGGGCAGAAGGGCAGACAGCCATGATTCTGGCACCGCTCCCCACTGCATGGACGTGACTCCCTTCCAGTCGTCCCCGCCTGGGAATCTCCTGGAGCTGCAGGACTGTGTGCTCCCGGAAAGGCTGGAAAGGAACAATGTCACCGAGCAGACAGAGCTACAGTGAGGGGGCAGAGTGCAGGTTGGGGTCAGGGGTGGGAAGGGATGCTCTGGGAGCGGAGATCGCAGAGGGGGCTGCAGTGGCAGCAGCCCAGGCACTGACAGAAGTTACATTCTTGGCCCAGGCGGGTGCTGATGGATTGCTGGGTTTCACCATTTCCAGCAACCAGGAGGCAGCCCCAGATTCCTGTCTCAGGGATGGAAGAGTGGACAGGATATGGGGTCTGATAAGAGGGTGCAGGAGGAATATGGTGTGTAACGTCAAGACTGGATCCAGAAATGAGATCGAAGGGCACTTGGGGCTTTGCTGCTGCCAAATAGTTTATGTGATCTACAGACAAAGCCCCGGGAGGGTTTGTCTGAGAGCAAACAGCACTGCTATTTGCCATGAGTAATGCAGGGGCACAAGACAGGGAGTTGCTAGGAACCACCTGGCCCATGTTGGGAGGGAGCAAAGGAGCGGCCCCATCACTGCTCAGCAATACTGAGGGCTCTGCAGAGCTGCACAGTGCCACTGCAGAGTGTCAGCATCACCTGCGCAGGGATGGCTGACGCTGGAGAATGGCTTCAGCATCATGTCCTGCCCAAGGTGCAGTGTTGGGCACATCCACCCACCTCAAACGTCCCCAGAAGCTGCTCCGGGGCACTGCCCTGCAGTACAGGTGAGATGGAGAAGCCAGGGCTGGCTCCTGGCATTGAGGGAATGCAGCTTGCGGTGTGCCAGGGACCCACGTGCAGGCAGAAATGCTGGTTGTTTCTCTGAACTGCGCACGTCTCAGGGCTGGGGTGGGTAGAAATGACTCAGAACACAGTGTGCGGTGTCTAATCTCTCCTGGGACTTTTTGTGTGTGTCTCTATGTGTGTGTGTGTGTGTGTGTGACTCAACGGTGGCTTCTCGGGAATGCAGAGCAGCTCCACAGCAGCAGCCACCCACGGGGTGCATGCCCTTCCCAGCACTCACATGGGCAGAGGGCACAGTGACAACGAGGGTCCTGAGGGCTGTGACACCCATCCCTCCTCCTCTGTGCCCTGGGCACAGCCTCGCCACGTGGGCTCGCAGGCACACGCTGCTGGCTGGCATGTAACCAAGGCAGTGGTCATGCCTGCCTGGAGCCGAGCCATGCTGACTCACGGTGCTGCACACCACGGCAGATCCCCATCCCTCAGCCAGAGCAGAGGATGCTGTGGAGGATTCCGACCTTCTCTGTCCTTGTGGGCAAAAGTTCTTCCTTTAGCACCAAGGGTTATGGGGGAAACACCCAGCCCTCCTGGTGCACTTGCTGCCCCAGCCCCCAAAAAAGGGATGCAGCCCCACATGCTGAGCATCCCACCCACAGCTGTGGGAGCCCACATACCCATCTCTAAGCTCCCTCAGCACAGCCCTAGAGCAGAAATGCCAACGTGGAGCAGGTCCCAAAGCGGGTCCCATCCACCCCCTCCTCTCCCAGCAGTAAGTGGGACAGCTCTCCTCTCCCATTTCCCAAGTGGGAGGCAGCCCTGGATGGCTCAGATGGTGGAGCACAATGGCTGTGCTCCCAAAAGGCACCTGTGGAGCTGAAGTGTGTTTAAGCAGAGACGTACATTTATAGGGCACGTGCATCTGAGGGGGGACATGCTTTTAGGGGGACCCATAGCCAGAGGACGCTCCCACAGCCACTGCCTTTGCAGGGATGCTGCTAAAAGATGCAGCCTCCAGGCATGCAGTCCTCCCTAAGTCACCTAATTACCCTGGTTGATTAAATAAAGCTCAGAGAAATTGCTTTGCAAGATGCTGTTGCTGGGTCAGCCTGAAGGTGGGTTTACATTCACTGAGCTGTGCAGGTTTTGGTGTCCAGCTCATCATCTCAGATGCCAAAATAGGAGGCTGAAGTAACCCCCAGACCTCCAGAGGTGGCTGGATTCAGCCACACATCCCCTCCACCCCACAACGGCTGCATTCAGGGCCCAGCAATGCCCTTCCTCCCTGTTCCCCAGCTTTCAGCTCAGGCATCCCTGCACCAGCTCAGCTCCTGGCAAGCCACAGACAGGGCTAAATTTAACAACAGCAATTGAGCGTCACTCCGCGGGGATGGCTGGTTCAGAACTGTCCCAGAAAAATCCTCTCTCAATCATTGCAGAGAAGAAACGGATGCACAGAGAGCTCCCGCTGAGCCCGAAGCTGCTGCCCATTGCTGGGATGCAGCACGCAGCACCACGAGGGTCCCCGGTGCCCAATCCCATCCCGTGGGGTCGGCAGGAGAAGGAACAGCCCTGTAAGATGGAGCCACCCGGAGCCAAAAATCCCCGCTGCAGCCACACGGGGAGCCAAGGAGAAGGGCCGTCACCCCCAGCAAAGGGACACGAAAAGCCGGAGTCCGAGTTTGTTTCATTTCCAGAAAACGAGAAGAGAGAACGAGAGGCGGGGCAGGGAGAGAAACCCCGCTGAAAATCCCCGTGCTCTCGCTCTGACGGGGGCTGGGCTGCAAATTTCCTCTGTGTGCGCTGCAGCGTGCCCCCATACGGCCGCGGTGCCGGGGCTGTCCCAACGCTGCTGTGTGACACCACCACGGACGTCCCAGCCAGGGGAAGGGGAATTCAGCCGTCGCTCCTCGCCGTACTAAAAGCTGTGTCTCCATTGCAGCCTCAGCAGTGAACGGTGGCCATGAGGGTGGCGGCACATGGATGTCCCCCTCAGAGCAGCCTGGAGCCTCCTGTGGCCCCGTGAGCCCAGGGACACGTGCTTTCAGCAGGGGACCACGGTGTCTGGTGGAGATGGCCAGGTATGGTGCAGCAGTGGGGCACCCAGGGGGGTCCCAGCATTTTGGAGGGGCTCTGCAAGAGGGGGCTTGATGGGGGAAGATGGTTTTGTTGGATGCTCATTGCCCGGTGCAGGTCATGCTGAGCATTGTGTCACCCAGCCATGTGGGCTGGGAGGTGGCGGTGGTGCTGGGAGGGACAGGAAGCATTTGAGACAGGGAATGGCTTTGGGGCTTGCATTCCTTGGGCTGAGTGAGGCTGGTGCCTTGCAGGGAGCCTTGAAGGCTGCAGGGTGCCCAGGTGCTACTGCCATCCTCCATCCTGAGCTGGAGCACAGGGACCTCCAGTGCCGGCAGTACAGCTCCTTCCCCATCACGGGAGGAAGCCGAGCACCCATCCTGGGCTACAGAGCACATGTGTGGGGAAGGATGGGGCCGTGTCACCAATGCTGGGGGCAGTGGGGGCTTTGGAGACGTTCAGGGGTCACCAGGCATGAAGACCGTCCTGCGTGGCCCTGGGGAGAGCCTGGCACTGCCTGACACCAGAGTTGGTGTGGGATCTCCAAGATACAACGCTGCTAGAGGGCAGCCAGCTGTCCCGTGGCCACAGCCATCCGTCCCATGGCCACAGCCATCCCTCTGCTCACCACCGCCCTGCCTGGAGGATGGAGTCCCTGTGGAGACCCGGTGCCCTTGGCCGCTCAGTAGTCGGTGTAGGATCTGTCCGACAGTCTCACTAACAGCTACATCTGATTACTGGGTCACCAAGGGGCCACCACCGTGCTGCGCACACGGGAGCTGCCCTTGGACACGGGATGGATGGAGCTGCAGCGAGGGACGCTGAGCAGCACTGCGGGGCTTTGGCATCCCAAAGAGCACACACAGGAGCTGTGTTAGCAAGAGACTGAATAAACCTTCCCACATCGCTGTCTCCTCTATGTGTTCATGAGTGCGCTCACCAGGGCCATGGGGCTACCCGCCCTTCCACCCCCCCACCCGCAGCACTGTGTGCTCGGAGCCCAGCCCTGCCTGCAGTGCCCTATGGCGCTGTGTGCCCCGCACTGCCCTGCCCACGCCGCGGCCACGTGTCCCGCACCCACGCGGGTGCAGCACAGCCCGGTGGGCGTGGTTATATAACGGTGCGTCACGTGGTGGGCGGGGCTTAAGGGGGGGCGGGGCCAAGCGATGGGCGCGACGTGCTCGTAGGGGGCGTGCCGTGCGCATGCGCAGCGAGGCCGGCCCGGCGGCAGAGTGGATCGGTGTCATGGCGGCGTCGGGCGGAGGTGGGCGGCGGTGCTGGGCTTCGTCCCGCCGGGGCTGCTCCCCCCCCCGGTCCCGTATCCCCCCGGTTGGGCGGTGCCGGCTGTTCGGTTGGACGCTCCTTACGGGCCGTGCGGTCTGTGCGGCGCCATTTCCATTAGCAGCGCCTCGGCGGGCGGTGCGGCCTGTGCGCGCTGTGGAGCCGGGCCCGGGAGCCCGCCGCCATCCCTCGGGGGTCCCGGCGGGGTGACGCCGGGGGGGGGGCGAGCCCTGGGGGGCTGCAAAGGGGCGGCGGCTCCGTCCTTCAGCTCCGTGCCCGCCCACAGGCAGGAAGGAGGACGCGTTCAACGTGCTGGACCTGGCCGAGTACACCAAGAGCCGGCCCTGGTGGAAGAAGGTGTTTGCCCCCAGCTCCGGGTCGAGCGCCGAGAAGTACAACGTGGCCACGCAGCTGGTGATCGGAGGGGTGACGGGATGGTGAGTGGCGGCTCTGGGCGGCAAAGGCAGCCCCCGTGTGTGTCTGTGTGTCTGTGTGTGTGTGTGTGTGTGTGTGTGTGTGTGTGCGTGCTGGGGTCTGCACCGAAGCCTCACCTGGAGCAGCTGTCCGTGCCCTGCACACCGGTGCTGTGGGCACACCGCCTGCCTGCTCACTGCTTGAGACCAGTGTACCTCCAAACCGTTGTATCAGCGCTTTCTCACTTGAGAAATGAAAAGGAAAAGTTGTTTGGGCAACAAAGAAGCTGTAGCCTTGTGATCTGCTTTGTGTGCTCTTGTGTGGAGCAGCAGCAGGTGTGCTGCCCAGTCTGCTTTTGGAGATGATCACAGAACCACAGAATCATAGGGGCTGGAAGGGAGCTCTGGAGATCATTGAGTCCAACCTCCCTTCAAAGCAGGCCCCTACAGCAGGCTGCACAGGTAGGCATCCAGGTGGGTCTTGGATATCTCCAGAGGAGAATCCACAACCTCCCTGGGCAGCCTGTTCCAGTGCTCCGTCACCCTCACTGGGAAGAAATTCCTTCACAGATGTTGATACTTAAAAAAAACCAAAAAGTACCCTGCCAAAATCATGCATTGATTTGGGTTAAATCGCGTGTTTGTAGTTAGCTTTTGGGAGAGCACTGGTGCTGAAGAGAGAAGAATCAAAACTGAAAGCCTGAAATGCCATAGAAAGTAAAAGGTAAAAGGAAAGTAAAAAAGTAAAAGCATCCCACTCGGCTGGACACAAATTCTTTCACTTTTTCTCTGCTCGCACATGGTTTGCTTGTGCTGTTAGTCGGGCTGTCTCTGAGCACTGAGCAATTAGCACCAAAGGCAGAACTGTGTGGGATGTGTGCTGAGGGATGTGAGTGGTGTCCTGGTCTCACTGGATCCTGGTTTGTTTGCAGGTGCACTGGGTTCATCTTCCAGAAGGTTGGAAAGCTGGCAGCAACAGCGGTGGGAGGCGGCTTTTTCCTGCTTCAGGTGGGTATAAAGGGTGGGCCAAGCCTCCTGGAAAGTGCTGGTGGAGGAGGAGGGGTGTCTCTGATGGCTGTTTGTTGGGACGTGTGGGGTCCATTCCATGCTCTGCCAGCAGCTCTGCGCAGCTTGGGATGCTGTGGGCGCGCGCTCCTTGGCACACACAGCAGCCCCATCCCCACAGGTACTGTAACCACAGCATGTTAGAACTGGAGCTGTGCTCAGGTGCTGCTTATGAAGTTAATTAGAACATTTGCTTGTGTCTGTGATATGCTACCTGAAGAATAAGGCTAAAACAGATGAGGCTCTTTGTAGTGTGCTGAGGAAGAGGAGAAACTCCCTCTCTATCCTTCTGGTTTCTAAGAACTCTGAAACTGAAGGGAACCTCTCGGATATCCTGAAATGCAGCTTGCATCTCCCACAGGAGGCTCACTCAGCACTCTTTGGTTGTTTGCTCTGGAGGTGCTCTATCTTGCTCTTCCTGTTCTGCTTGTTCTGCTGAAAGCCCAAAGCTTTCTCTGAGCCCAGAGAGCTTCACCTTTGAATCATCCTGACCGGATAAAATACTTAGGGAGGAACTGGCTATTAATAGCAGAGTCCACCCAGCAGCAGCAGGAGAGCTGCAGGGCATCCCAGCAGTGGATGTGGCAGTTGTGAGGGGGAGGGAGTGCCAGCTTTGTGATAAAGGAGGAGCTGAAATGGGCTAAGCTGCAGTGTACCCTTCTTTTAGAGGATTACTGAGGGAGGCAGATGTTGCAGGACAGTTAATATATCAGAGAGCTGGTGCTTTGGCTGCTGTTTAAGCTTGCGTGCTCATCCTCTCTTGACCTCCTGGTCCAGGGTGTGGGAAGCGGTGGTTGGGCAGGCAGGGGGGTTCTGTTCAGACAGAGCTTCACTCCAGGCTTTCATTCAACCCCTTGAAATTCTAGATTGCAAACCATACAGGATACATCAAAGTTGACTGGAAGCTCGTGGAACGTGACGTGAACAAAGCCAAGCAGCAGCTGAAATTTCACAGCAGCAGTAACAAAGTGTCTCCAGAAGTGAAAGGCAAAGTGGATGAGGTGAGATAACTCCTCCAGGGTGTGTGCAGGCAGGTATCCTGCTGGGGGGACAGCAGGCAATGGGATGGATTCCTGGGTTCTTCTGTCATGCACACACAAAGGGGGAGTGCTTGTGTAAAAGCAAAACTAGTGAGATGGCAAACAGTATTTGAGGCATCTCGGCGTGATGGCAGCTCATCGTGTTGTGGCAGATTCCTTGGGGTTGGAAGAAAATGTGCTGGGACTGCTGGGGGTGGGGAGGGAGGCTCAAGGGAGCTTCTGCTCTGTCTGAGATGGAAAGCTAAGCAGATCTGGCAGCAGAGCAGCCTGATTGCACTGGGTTCTGCAGTATCATGGTGCAACACGTGTGCTATCAGCAGCCCCTTCTGCCATTGTCACAGTGTGCTGCCTGTGGCAGAGCTTCTTGTGTTTGATATGGGGTGTATGTGGGCTCTGGCTGTGTGACAGCTGGTGGAGGGTTTGGGCTGTGCTCGGGCTGTGTCACAGTGTGCAGTGGGGAGCTTGGGGGGGGGTACTTAGCTGGGGCTGAGCAGTGCCCTCTCTCCAAGCATTACCCACCTCAGAGAACAGCCTGGAATACCTTAGTATGGGGGGGTGGGTGGGTGAGAGACTGCTGCTGTTGGGCTACGCTCTTGGCTCTTCTCTCCCATGCTTAGGTGATCATATTTCTGAAGAAGAATGTTATCCTGACTGGAGGGTTTGCCGGAGGATTTCTGCTTGGAATGGCTTCCTAGGAACTACAGTCAACTTTCATCATGCCCAGCCTCCCCTGTCCTCTTCTCCTTCCTGTTCCCTCTAATGTAGAAGTCAGTGATAGTTCCCAGCAGGTTCAGCCCCTATACTCACAGGTTTCTTACAACACTGCTTTTGATTTCCAACTTTTACCTGTCTGGACTGTTTGGGTGCTGTATTGGCCCAAAAGGGTTTGACTTCAGTATATCATAGTGATTCCTTTCCCCACTAGTCCCAAGCTGCTGGGTGAGTTGCAGCCTCATAAACGTGTAGTGGCAGAGAAATCTTTACAATGTGCTTCTATCCCAGTGCCTGGGACCTGTACGTTTGTCTGCCAGTATATGTGTACAACAGCTGTCAGCTCTTCACTGCTATTTATCTTGCACTTTCTCTGCCCTGGTCGCTGGAAAGCCTGAGCTTCCATCTGTGCAGAGCTGCTGTGTGAAGTGCAGATGTGCTTGGCTGTCCTGGTGTGGCTGCAGAGGTGCTGGGGGACAGCGTGGGCCATGCCAAGGCAGGAGGGTGAGGAGCATATTCATGCTTTGTGTGTGGCAGGAGTTCTCTGCCTGTCCCTGCCGCTGCACTGCACATAGGTGGCTGTTTGGCTTTCCCTCTGCTGTTATTTTTAGCCCTTACTGGAAGTGCAGCTGATGGAAACTGAGCACAGTGTGTGTCACACTCTCCCTGTTGTGTTCTGAAAGTCTCCCAGCTCCCACACAGAACCCTGCTCAGTCACCAGCTGCCAACTTCTGAGGTGTGCTGAGGTGCTCTCTCCTTGTGGTGGGCTGGTTTCAGGGTGCTCCCAGCCTGTGGCAGGCTGGCTGGCACAGGCAGTGTGTGTTTCTGCTGTTCCACTTACTGTAAGCCACCCTGGGGCTCAGATCAGTGTTTCTAGGTCTGCCGTGACCTCTGGCTACTTTGAAGTTGATGCTCTTAAAGCTGTAACTCCATGGGATGGGATCACAGGTAGGAATTGCATCCCTGTTTAGGGTACGTTGTACTGGTCCAGGATCC
Source organism: Coturnix japonica (assembly GCF_054131305.1). Classification (NCBI taxonomy): domain Eukaryota; kingdom Metazoa; phylum Chordata; class Aves; order Galliformes; family Phasianidae; genus Coturnix; species Coturnix japonica. Next base: position 10,575,448 of record NC_140666.1, read on the forward strand.
TTTCTGCCATCCTTTGAATGGAAGGGAGAGGATGTGAAATCCGGTTAGAACTGCTTTGAGCACCATCTCTGAACTTTCTGCTTACAAGAAGTGGGCCTTAATGATAAAAACTGTGGGGTAAACCAGGGTACATCTCCTCTATGGGAGTAGGCAGCTTCCATGCTCTTTGCCCTGGTCGTGTCCTTTCTTTATTTGAATTTACTGCTTCCCCCTCACCTTCCCCCCAAAAAGAAGCTGCTTGCTTAATTTCCTTGTGTATTTCTGACAGCTGCAGCATGGTGCAGGGCTCAGCTGCTCTTGGGAGCTCTGTGCCTGAGCAGTTGTGTGCAGAGCAGCACTGTAACCCATGAGAAATAGGAAATATATGGATGCTGGAGGTGTTCTGCATTGTCTGTGCTGGGTTGGCATTAGCACCTGGACTTGAATGAGCTCAGGGTGATGTCCTTCAGCAGGTACAAATAGGTGTTCTTCCCCAGATGTTTCTTATGTGGGTCAGCACCCCCGTCACAGGGAACCAGCCTGGAGGGCAGCGATGTGTATGAGTGACCAGGACGTGCTCCTGGTGGCTGCAGCCCATCTCTTGTGCTGTGTGATTCCATTCGGAACATACATGGCTGGTTCTTGGTGCAGATAGAAGGGGGACTTGTCCCCACAGAGCTGCTGAGGGGGCTGGAACTGTGGGTTGAGCCTGCAGAGGTTTTGGGATGAGCACTGACAGTCATTTGCTTTGTTTCATCTCTCATTGAGGTGTCAACTCTTCGATCCAATTGGTGTTTCCAAGAAGCAGAAGTTTGTATCTTTGCTCCCGGGAAGAAGAGAGGAGCAGCCAGGCTCACATCCTTTTAATGACAACGTTTAGGAAAGCCATGAGGGGCTGCAGGGGTGATGTGGTTCAGCAAATAGGTTATCAATGAATTCATGCTTGGGAGTGGAGTGATTAAATAAACAAAAAACAGGTTTTTGTAGGAAACCTGCATAGCTGAACGTGTGAATGAATACATTTGTATTGCAAGGTATCTCTTGCTCCTGTAGGGGAAGTGTTGCTTCTGGTGTGTTGAGTAACCCAGCTGGTATGCACTGTTCTTCACTAACCTTTCTCCAGGGGCAAAAAGAAGGTAGATCATTGGCAAGCTTTAGGGCTGCCCTCCAGCCTCCAGTCAGGCCCTGTCTACCCAGGGTAGGAGGTATTGCATTCTGCTCTGCAGGGTCCTCGTGTGCTGCTGCAGAGAGGGAACCAGAACATCTCCGTAACTGCTGCAAGGGGAAGAGAGGAGTTGAGGCCAGTTCAGTTGGGTGTGAAGGTGGGCAGGGGGCAGCTGGGAGCTGGTACATCTTTCTGCTGTGCCAGCGTGAGGCTCACGGCTGGTGGTGGTGGATGCTGTGTGCTCTGGGGATGCATTTCTGTCACTGTGGGTGCCATGATGAGGTGTTTCCCCCCACCCCACACACACACCTCCGACACATGCATCCCTTTTATTCTTGTATCAGCCACTACTGGCATCCGTGCTGGTATGGGAAGGTTTAAGACACAACCAGGCTTTTTTTTGAAGTCTTTTTATATATTGTATGTTGATGCTTGTTGAAGTGATATTTTATTAAACGGTTTTGCTTTAATTACTGTGTGAGCTCTGCTGAGTCCTGTGGCAGCGCCGTGCCTTCATCTCGCCCTCACAGCTGACCCGGTTTGTTCCACCTGAGCAGAACTGGGCACAGAGACAAAGGTTTCCTTTAAGTAGGTGCAAAGAAGCCTGAACAGCTCTGTTTGATGTGCAGTGGTGATTTTCTCCCCTCTGTTCCCCTTTGGATAGGGCAGGGAAGGGGAAAATCAGCCACCTGTGAAGTGTTTGAGCTGCTGCTTGTTGTCATTGCTTTCCAAGCATCACCGCCTGCCCCATCTCCCCCCATTTTGTCACTGTGGTTGGTTTTTTGGGGTGGGAGGGCAGGGCTATCCCTGAATCCCCATTATAAAAATACCCAGCAGCTTCTATTTCAACCTGATGATCTCACACGTAGCCGAGCAGCCCGGCTTACAGCTGTGCTGTGCTCTCAGTAAACAGCCACGCTCAGACGGAGGTTTGTTCCAGTCATTTATTTCTTGTTATGGTATTTCAGAGCAGTGAGTACAGATGGTTTGCCGTTCTAGGCTTCAATACACTCAACTATTGTGCCTAGACTACAGTGGTCTGTTCATAGAAGCTGTATTTTGTGGTTAATTATCACAGCACAAAAGTCCTTTTACGGCTAGATCTAATGACAGAGTTAGGAGCCTAGTGGGTTTGAAGCCTGGAGTTTTGGTGCCCGGGCCCTGCAAAGGACTTGGCACCCACTGAGGTGCCTGGACTCCTGCTACAGTGGACGGAGAGACAGAGGCAGCTCTGAAGGGTGATGCAGGAACCTGACAACTGAGCTCTTCCTAAAGGTCACAGGAAATTCTGCTGCACGGGTGAGAGTATCTGCAGATCTATCTCTCCCTGGGGTCCAGACACAGGTTGGGTTGTGTGTGAGTCTGACATGCTGTACTGACAGAGGGTGCCTACAACTGAGTGCTCAGAAGTGGCACCTAAATCGGTTCTTGGATCTAGCCCAGGGCTTTGTGATAGGCCTCTGGGTCCCAGCACACTGAGACGTGCTGGGTTGGTAACATATTGCTTCAAGGTCTTCAATTAGACAGAGATTTATAAACTTCAGAGCAACAGTCAGGTTTTCCATACGAATATTGCTTTTGCTTTTTTGTTTTGTTTTTGTTTTTTTTTAATTAAAAAAAAAGATCCTATTCCTGTAGCAATCCCTGAAATAATGTTCCTGTAACGTCTCCATTGTCATGCAAATAGCAGCGTGTAGGCAATTCAAATAGAAAGTCACCTAAACTCCTGTCCAGTGGGAAAGTGAGGCACTTAGGCAGAGTGACACAGGTCACTGTGAGCTATGCAAGACCTGGGAACAAACCCAGACCCCATTCCCATTCTTGAGCTTGAACCACTGGACAAGTGAATGTAAGCCTGGAACCACTGCCTGATGGCAGCGGTGCCTTTTGCTGTGTCAAAATGGACTTTGTTTTCACGTGTCACGCTTAAACTCGCTCTTAAGAGCACGTTTCCTGTACCTCCCCCTCCAGAAGCCACAGTAACTTGGTTCCAGCCCTCCGTTTTGAGAGCAGGGATGGGTTAGAGAAAGGTAAGCAATCTAAACACATCAGATTGATTTTTCCACAGACACGGATACGATGCGAGGACAACGTAGGTGATGTTTTGGTACAGAAAATAAAAGTCTGTTAACCAGGCCATCTCTTGGTACTGCGTTTCGCTTTTTGGTGCGCGGGGTGGTGTGTTCTAGGAGCCCTCTGGCTTTCCAGAAAGTCCAGAGGAGGCTCAAAAACACACACCTGAGCTTGGCAGGTGAGTCCATGCTCTGGCACCTGCTGGAGCTGCTTTGTATTACTGAGGTGGTGGTGGGGGAATTCCTTCTGAAGTAGCTTTACGTTTTTCTCTCTCTTCCTTCTCAAAACCTGAACAACAGATGGATCTGCCCTCAGGGTACCGGGCGCAGCACTTCCTCATCTCTCGAAGCACAGCTTCACACTTGGACTCCATGTAGTTGTTCGCTGGAAAATAAGAAGGAGACACCAAGTCTAGGCAGGAGAGCTGGTTTTGTTCCGGAGGGGACGTGTCTGGCCCTGTGATGATGCTGGGTGCTGCTCTGCTTACTGGCACTCCACAGCTTCCCCTGCTCTACAATCTCCCTTCCCTGCCAGCTGGGTTGGATGCTGTCAGCCTTGCTGCTATGGATGGGGGCACATTCAGTTCCCCAGCTGCGTATCTACTGCATCACTACAGCAGGAATGAGGTTTTCCCACCCGTTGCCCCTTTGCTCCCTACTTTTTTAGCCGGAGTGCTTTTCAGCTGGATCAGCCCAGCTGCATCATCACTGTGAGGCATGCAGCAGTAAAATTAAGAGCTTGCAAAGAGGATTTGATATAACCAGGGACAAGTGCACCCACCATCCCTGGAGGGCTGAGAGAGGAAGGGGTGAGTCGTGTGGCTGCAGCCCTCCCACATCAGCCCGCTGTGGGCAGGATGCAGCTCTGCATAGCAGTGCTCACAGGAAGCCATCCCTCTGCCAGCAGCCAAAGCAGCAACAGGAGCCCTTCTGCACTGAGCTCCCACCTCCAGCTCAGGGAGGCCCTCAGCCACATCTCAGTGCCTTCACCCTCTCCCTTCCTTTCCAGGAGCATCCTCTTGGGCACTATGAGACGGGATGGGCTGCCAGCCCTATCCTGGGGATGACATTGCCCACCCCATCGTGGCTAATAGGTGGCAGCAGGGGTTCAGCCCCACCAAGGCTTTTGCCCAGCCCTTGGAAAGCAGGGCTGACATGACAGCTGGTGCTTGGGAAAGACACCTTCAGCTCCACCTGCTGCCCAAAGGCCCAGCTGCTCTGGGGGTTCAGGAGGAAGCTGGCAGCCCAGAGGGCACAGTGGGACCTTGGAAGGAGAGCTAACACCTCCCTGCCAGCATGTTCCTACCACACGTGCTCCAAAAGGTTCTCCTAACCATCCCTGTGCAGCTCTATTTCTATAGCTATGCCCTGCTACCCATCAGGGATCACTGCAGACAGGCAATGGGACCAGGAGAGGGCTAAACGCCATACACAAAGCAGGCAGCATGTTTACAAGTGCTGGGATGCACGGAGAGGATTACTGGAGTCCTTCCTTTGAGCTGAACACAGCTTCCAAATGAGCAAGCCTAGGAAACACAGATATCCACCTGACTGAACGCTGCTGCTCCCTGCTTCTCCCCAGCCATTGGTGGCTGTTACCACACTGGTTACAACCACAACACTTGCTGCAGGCTGCAAAGTTGTCGCATAACCTCCCTTTTCCCAGCGACTATTCTGCTCAATTAACACAAAACAGCTGTGAAGGCCACCGAGAGGCCCCTCAACTCACCTGCTGCCCCTGGGCCGGGCACACACCTGGCTGCTCCTGCAGCCATCTCTGCATGGAGCTCCAAGCTCTGTATGTCCTCACTGCAGCCACCCACAGCCCCACCTCCCACTCCAACACAGCTTGCACAGCGTCTGGCTCTCCCCGCCTACAGCTCAGTCCTGAGACTACACACAGCCTCCTGCTACAGCACAGAGAACGCTCAGCTTGGAAAAGCTGTTGAGAAATGCTCTGTTTTGTGCTCACGGTGTCTCTCTCCTTACAACCGAGCACAAAGGAATTCTCTTAAGACCCCATCGCTGCAATTTTGCTGCCTTTGAGGTCAGGTCACACTCGTGTGCTTGTTTGCTTCCTCCCCATAGGTGAAAGGAGAACAGGGAGACATGAAAAAGAACTCAGTGCCACCAAAACTCAAGACACCAATAAGACAAAAAATGATTCTGGGTACCTTGCAAGCATTTCTGTATTTCACAGGCTTGTTTCTGGCAGGGATCCTTCTGGGACATGTTCAGAGAACTAAAAATGACAGGAAAATGTTATTGTAGAAATAAGGTTTGGAGGATGCAGGGGGCAAAACAGCGCCTTTGAGAAAAGAGCTACCGGCCTCTCTCCCTCCTGCAGGTGGTCAGGATGCACCTGCTGCCAACAGATGGGATCCCCCACGCTCCCACTGAACACACCACATGCTCACAGCACTCATTCCCTGGGGAGCAACCTGCCAGCTGCCTCCCAATGGACTCCTGGGCCTGGCTGGAGGCCGTCAACTCTGGCCATGAGCACAGGGAAGATCTATAGATCTTCCTATACACCTGAAGGCCTTTCCCTTTTTCTCTGGTCAAAGTGTGACCTTTTCCACTTGGAAGCACAAGGATTCCAACAACAACTCACACAAACATGGCTCTCTGTTAACAGTCTTACGCCTTTAAACCTTTTGCTAACAGGTGAGCCCCTCTGTGAGCTCTGTGCATCCCAGGGTTTGGCAGAGCCATGCAACTGCATCTGGAGGAGGAAATGGGGACAAACAGCAGAACAGCATTGCTGTGTTCATCCCAGAAATACAACAAGAGGGCATCATTTTGTTGCAGGAGAAATCCTCTTGGGATTCCCCCAAAAGAAACAGCTCTGCCATTATCAGATCCCCAGGAAGCAGACGGCAGGTGACCAGTTTGACTTTGTGCAGCTGCAGCACCCACCCGTCACCGGGATCTCCTGAGAAACCAACAGGTAAGCAAGAAGCAGGGGGAGCAGCAACGGGGTGAGGGAGCTCGGAAGGACAGCATGGCTGTGGCTGTACACGGCACAGGACTTCAGTTCCTGTGGTGCCACAGCTCAGCCCTGCCCGGAGTCGGGGCTGCTGCCCATCCCCTGCCCCATGGCACTTCTACTGCCTATTCCAGCATCCTGGCCAAGCTCCACTTAGGGCAATTACATTCTGCCTACCTAGAACTCCCCCTGACGTTTCAATTGGGCACGATACTCCTCTTCACTGCCTGTCCTAAACTCATGTGATGTTGCTGTGTGTTGTTTAACTGCTTCCACCTCGGGGGTGGCCGCATTTCAGTGGAGAGAGAATCATTTATTGTACAAAACATACAAGGACATCTTCCTAGAGCCACTGCTCCTGAAAGACAAAAACTCGTATTAAAGAATGACGGGGATTAAACAGAGCACAGTACAAAGCAGGGGTAATGTCTCCACGTACCAGATTAATCACCAGGCACAAGTTTAAGCAGCAGTTCTTCAACACCACCGAGCTGTAAGCGACAAGGAAAAGTTCAATATGGCTGCAGTTACTGCGGCTGAGAGCTACTGGACTTCAATACAATAACAGTCCTCTGCCGTCCCTCAAGGATCTCAAATGACTTCACAAACAGGAATGACTATGGTCTATGGTCGCCACCATCCTTACCATGAGATGGTGCTCTATCTCCCAAACGCGAGAGTTACTATCCCTGTACTGCTCACCCTGGGACAGCTGCCACATGTGAGGCAGCCGGGATGGGGGGAGCTGGCTGGGTCGCAGCGCCTCACCCAGGGGAACCTGAACTCTTTGGATCCGAGCCCTCAGCATACCTTCCTCCTGGTGGAAAGCAACAAAGAGAGGAGGCAGTTACTGGCAACGCAGGAGAGGCACCTGAGACAGCAAAGCTACAATCCCGGCGAAGCCCAAAGAACACTTGCCTCTTCCGCAGCCACGAGCCACGTTTTGCGGTGCTCATCGCAGTACACACCTACGCGTCGCACCCACAGCCGCACGGGGGGAGCGCCAGCCTGCCCTCCTTCAGCCATCCCCCGTCACTCCTCTGTGCTCCGTCCGGCCTGCGGCATCAGCACGCGGGGCTCCTTCACTCCCAGGACATCGGCGGGGTGACCTCTGCGACCTGAAAGGCACCTCGGGGGGCGGCCGGCCTATGGTGGGAGATGCTACGCGCAGAGACGTTCCTAGAAGTGGCTCTGGGAAACTGAGGTGGTGGCCGGGTGGAAGGAGGTCTCTGGGCGGGTTGTACCGTTGGAGGCGTGTGCTGAGCGGCGTTTGTAAGGCATTCTGGGCCAAAAGGTGCTATCGGTGCACAGTTAAACCCTGTGAATATTGGCTTTGCTTATTCCGCTAACAGTCCTATTAACAGTCTTCGTGTAAAATGATGGAGGGGTGGTGGGAGGGAGAAAAGACAAAGAAAGAAGCGATGGAGGCAGGAAGGAGTTCTGTGGTTAATGACGGTCTAAATCCCAAAAGCAAAACTTGTGACAACGGGTGAAATTAGCTTAACGAGAACGGAGCTCAGTCTGGAGACAAAGCATGAGACTCCATATGCTGGACTCTCACACCGGGAACTCACAGGGCTGTCATGGTGCGGGCTCCTTCCTCTCATCCCTTACGGGCACAGCAGCGTGGTCCACACTCACACAACCTTCTCCTGAGCAGCTCTCATCGCTTCGCATAGTTCAGACTTAAGGTGCTTCCCAAGAGGCAACGACAGCAGCAGGAGGAACGGAATTTGGGACATGGAGGTGGCTCTTCCCAAAAGGGTTTTGGCTTCTCAGCAAGTTTGTCTGTTCACGGCTTAGGTCAAGCTGAGCCATTAGCAAGTGGAGGGCTGGGAAAATGATTCTCTCTTTGAACCCTAGAAGAGGTAATCAAAACGGTACGGACAGTCTTCATTCTTTATCTGGGTTTAAAGTAGAACAGAATTAAGCTGCAATACACGTAACATCTTCCTGCTATGAAGCAGATGCAATGTTCCTATCCCAGCGAAACACAGGGATCTTCTGCAAGCGTGTGAAGTTACAAGGCATGTTTCAGACAGAGGCAAGAACATCTGGGTACAAAATAAAGCAGGGGAGGTCAGGGAGAGAAACATATTGTTATACAGACAGAACAGGAAACACAGTGCCACGCTGCCTTCCACACCACACACTGCGCTGCTCTACCTTTTGGAACCGGAGGGTCACTCAGCCTTTCTGAAAACAAAACACCAAGCACAGGTCAGCCCCGGCAGCGCCATGACAGCGATTTAGGGCTGGAACATTCTTTTCATGTTTCTTTTTCTCCTGTTCTGGTTTTGTTTCCTCGCTTGATGTGTGGGAATGTGGAGGTGCCATACAAAGAGCACTGCTGCTCTGCTGGCTGTCCTGCAATGCCTTACAAGCAGTGCCCCAGCAGTCGGATTGCTGGCATCGGCAGGAATGCAACAGCAGCCAAACAAGCCTCACAAGGCCTTCGGCAACGAGCTATGAGGGTTACAGCGATGTTTCTGTAAGCCCGAGTCATTCTGCTTTACCCCACTTTGCTTCACAAACTCAATGCTATGTGTGCTGTCTGCTTTGCCCGGCAGTGAAAGGCAGCAATCACCGCTGCTCATTTTCAGTCAGCAGAATGTAATTACCCAGGATGGAATTTGGCCAGGACACTCTCCTACTCTGTGGTAAAACGCCAAAAGCTCCGTCATGCCCCCAAAACAACTTTGCTTTGTTTGAAGCTGGAATCTCTACAGAACGAGAAGACACCGTCAGCTCAGCACTGATTCAGCAGTGGCAGAGCAGCACTCAGTGAGCAAACACCGCTACATCCTACAGCACGTAACCTCTCCTGTCCCAACAGGGACCTTGCTGAGCTGCAGGCAGGAGGACTAGAGCACAACGTGAATGACTGTGCCTATTGTACACACACACGGTGGTAGTGATGGGTGCTCAGACACAGCGAGGTCTCATACAGAGGACCCGGAGCAGAACAGGCAGCAGTTTGTGGTGTTCTTATCAGTCTTTGCCCCTTTAATCAGCACCAAACTTCCCCCAAACTCCACAGCTGTGGGCTCAGGCTGTGCAGCTCATGGTGGGCAGCTCATGGAGGGCAGCTCAGGGTGGGCAGCTCAGGGTGGGCAGCTCAGGGTGTGCTGCCAGAGCCAACGAGCTGCAGGTCAAGCATTACTGCTCTTGGTTTGGAGCAGGACAGGGATATCTGCGATCCAAACACAGCGAGGAAAGGGGAGCTGCGGACAGACGTGCAGAGACATTCACGGTGCAACTTTAGGAAGGGAAAAGCGTCTCCAATTGCTGTTTTCTCGCCGCTTTTATCAGAAAGCGACACAGAGCCCTTCATGAGGCCGGGCTGAGGGAAAAGCCACCTTGCCAAGACCTCAACTAAGCGCTACGAACCCAGGGCTCCGTTCGTAACCCGCGCCTACCGACAAGCGCCCAGCAGCGGCCGGCCGAGCCCGCAGGGTGCAGCGTCATGCTCTGACTGCACCCGCCGCTGCTCCGGGCACCACGCAGCTCCCTCCCGGTGCCGGTGCCGGTGCCGGTGCCGGGCCGTGCGGTCGGGGCTCCGGGCCGCAGCGCGACGCCGGGCCGGCCCCAGCGCGGAGGCTCGTACCGCGGAGGCCGCTCCCGGTGCCGCCCCGCACGTCGCCGGGATCCGAAGCGGTCGGAATGGGGGGCCGGGAGCGCGGCGGGGGTTGAACGGCGGGGAGCGGGGCCCGGTGAGCCGGTGGGAGCGGGGGGGGGGAGCGGGGGGCGCGGCGCGTATCAGTGGCAACCGCCCCCCCGTCCGCCACCTACCTGCGGCCCGCGCCGTGAGCGCCCGGAGAAGCCTTCCCCGCCTTCCCCGCCTTCCCCGCCCTCCCTCCTGACCCCGCCGCCGCCACCCCCCTCCTGCTCGCGGGCCCCAATGGCCGCCGAGCCCCGCCCCCCCACACCGGCCCCGCCCCGGTGCGGGCGGCCATGGCCGCGCGGAACCCCGGAACCGCCGCTCGCGGGGACACACGGAACTTCCGCCGCGACGCACCGCTCGCCCCCGCCACCGGAAGTCGGCCGCGCCGATTGGCCGAAGGATGCCGGGAGCCTTCCGGGGCGGACCGCGGGCACTTCCGGCGGCGAAGAGGGGAGGCGGCAAGATGGCGGTGCAGGCCGTGCACCTGGAGGCCGACGCGTTCCTGGTGTGTCTGAACCACGCGCTGAGCACCGAGAAGGAGGAGGTGATGGGGCTCTGCATCGGAGAGGTACCGCCATCCCGCAGCGGGCGGCTCCCCGGCACGGCACGGCCCGGTACCGTCCTCCTGAGGCGGCCGCTCCCATAGCGAACAACAGCCGGTTTCTCTGTACCAGGTGGACACCAGCAGGATCGTGCACATCCACTCCGTGATCATCCTGCGCCGCTCCGACAAGAGGAAGGACCGCGTGGAGATCTCCCCCGAGCAGCTCTCGGCCGCCTCCACCGAAGCAGAGATATCCTTTGGGGGCACATTGGGCTCTGTGCTGCTACCCCCGCCATGAGCTCGAGCTTTCTGGGCTCCATCAGGGGAGGGGTGGTCAGCAGGGACAGGGAGGTGATTGTCCCTCTCTACTCGGCTCTTGTGAGGCCCCATCTGTTGTACCGTGTCCAGGTGTGGAGCCCTCAGTACAAGAAAGACATGGAGATTTTGGAAAGGGTCCAGAGGAGGGACAGGAAGATGATCAGGGGGCTGGAGCACCTCCCCTATGAGGACAGGCTGAGGGAGTTGGGTTTGTTCAGCTTGGAGAAGAGAAGGTTGCGGGGTGACCTCATTGCAGCCTTTCAATACCTGAAGGGAACTTACACCCAGGAGGGGAGTAAACTCTTCGAAAGGGCTGATAATAGCAGGACACGGGGAAATGGTTTTAAGTCAAAAGAGGGAAGATTTAAGTTGGATGTTAGGGGGAAGTTCTTCACTAGGAGAGTGGTTAGGGCCTGGAACAGGCTGCCCAGGGAGGTTGTGGATGCCCCGTCCTTGGAGGTGTTCAAGGCCAGGTTGGACGGGCCCTGGGCAACCTGATCTAGTAAAGGTGTATGTTTGGTGGCCCTGCCAGGCAGGGGGGTTGGAACTACATGATCCTTGAGGTCCCTTCCAACCCGGGTCATTCTGTGATTCTGTGCTGCTGCAGCTCTGCTGTGCTGCCTCTATGGGGGAGACTCTGTCCATTCCTGCCCTGTGTCCCGTCAGCTCTGCAGGGATCTGACGTTTAGTTGAGCTGGGCGCTTTGAAGCTCTGCCCTGTGCTCGCTGTTGGTCTTGTGCCATGGGTTTCTTGTGTTAAGCATCTTGACTCACACACAGGTTGGCTGAGATGACAGGACGCCCGATGCGAGTTGTGGGCTGGTATCATTCTCACCCTCACATTACGGTCTGGCCATCACATGTAGGTAAGAGCAGTTTCCCTTTCGTAATAGAGGACTGTCTGGGTGTGCTGATGTTTTCTTAACTCATCTCGTGTATTTAAGACATGCTATTTAATGACATTTTAAACGAGAGCGAGGATCTTACCTCACATCCTGGAGCTTGCGCTTTGAAGTCAAGCTTGTGACTGTTACCAGATCCCAAGGTCACCCTTCAGAAGCTGGAAGATCTTTTTGCAGCCCTTCAGGTGACCCACACAGTTCTTACCTCATTTCTTTGTCCATAGATGTCCGCACACAAGCCATGTATCAAATGATGGACCAGGGTTTTGTAGGGCTTATCTTCTCCTGTTTCATTGAAGACAAAAACACAAAGGTAAGCAGCTTAAGAGATGTGCCTGCATTGAAACGTTTGGGTGCCCTTTGGCTGTTCAGCCCAGGAGATTGTTGCAGCCTCATGAGGCTGTTACAGGTTGAGATGGGCTGATAGTGGTGTCTTATCCAAGCAGCTCTGGTCTGGGATTTTTATATTCATAGTTAATGGATCTATTAGAGTGTGAAAACAGTTCCAGCAAACCAATCAAAATGTAAGGTGTACACCTTTGCAAACTGTTCAAGTGCTCTTTGAAAGCAAGTTCTTCTTTCTGAAGGAATTTGGGGTTCCAGGTGGTTTTTGGTACTTGAAATCGGACTTTGTGCTGTCTCTCTTAGACAGGCAGGATTCTCTACACCTGTTTCCAGTCCATTCAGGCCCAGAAGAGCTCAGAGTGAGTACAAAAAAAGAATATCATATTCTTCTATTTCATTTAAGCCCCTTCTTTCCAGTTTGTCTCAAGTACGTGGTTTGTGGGTTCATCAAGAGCACCAAGTATTGTACAGAGATGCCTGATCTGGTTCCCTTTATCTCTGTTAATACAGGCTGCTTGAAAAAGGTTGACTGACTTTGTCCAGAACTTAGTAACAGCTTAGGATGTGGTGTAGAGCACTGCAGCTTGCAGATGAATTTGTGCTGTAATCTCTTGTGTAAGGGCTCACCCTTCTGCCTTCAACTCTAGATCTCAAAGCTCTGAGTCTGCACCAATTGTGCACGTGCCATGTGTTGTATTGTCAGTGCTTTAGTTATTCTAACATTTCTGTCATTGGAATTTGAGGTAAGAGTGTGGCTATAAGAGGCTTCCCATGGCCTGTCAGTTCTAGTACATGTTCTTAAAAGTAATCTGTGATGATCCCAGGAGTTTAACAGACTGCTGTAGGTTGGTATAGGCTTGCTTTTGCTTTTTTCCTCTATGCTGCTTTGCTGTTAATTGTATCTGATACCCTTTTAGATACGAAAGGATTGAAATTCCTATTCACGTTGTCCCCCATGAAACTATTGGGAAAGTGTGTCTGGAATCAGCTGTAGAGCTGCCCAAGATCCTGTGCCAAGAAGAACAAGATGCCTACAGGAGGATTCACAGGTAACGCTGGGGCTGCAGGCCTCCTTAAGACTGTCTTTGCTGACACATTCTACCTCAGGAGTGCAGCCTTAGCAGAGATAGAGAAAATAAGAAGTATCAGTACCTCATGTATACCACTTTGTAACTTTCATGTTACGGAGTTCAGGTGCTCTTGACATTGTGCTTGCCCATGAGCCCAGCAAACTGCTCCTTTGCTGCACAGAAAAGGAGCTAAAATGTGTGTGATCTGATGGTGATATGTCTGCATGCAGCTGCACCTATATTTAACCAGGGCACCAGTACTGAGAAGTCTGAAAAATGAGGAAAAATATCAGCATCGGGATTTTTAATGCTCTCTCTGTATTATGACCTGTAGTAAAGTCTGGTAGTGTTGTGAATATATAGGGTCTCTTACAAGTAAAGAGGTTAAAAACACCTGCAGTGACAGCAGCTTGGAGGTGGCTGGTCCTACACTGCTTAATGTGCAGCTCACTGCTGTTGTCACTAACCCACAGTTTTCTTCTCTTAGCCTCACCCACCTCGACTCCGTAACCAAGATACATAACGGCTCAGGTAAGGATTCCTCCTTTGTGTGAGCACAGGATGCTGCTCTGTGAGCTGAGCAGCACAGCCTGGAGGGGCTGTTTTGGCTTTGCTTTCAGGGGAATAGAAGACCACAGCTGTATAACAGTCCTTGTGAGCGCCAGAGCTCCCTTTAGCATAAAGAGCAGTTGTAAAAAACAAAAGGAAAACCAGAAGAGCACGAACTTCTCTCTTCTTCATTGCCATGAAGTTCGTTTGCAGTCACACACTGTGTAGCCAAATGGATTCTCTGTTATGTAAAGTCAGGTCAAAAAAACTAATGCAGCATTTTAAAGGAAGATATCAAAAAGTGTCAAATAATCCACAGCCAGAAGCTACTGATTCTGATCCCCTCCCTGTGGGGAACAGCGGTTGCCTTAGCAAGGATGGTGGGAAGCTCTGGCTCTCTGTGGCACCCTTGGCTTTGCGGTGGTTGTAGCATAGACTTTGTGCTTGCACTGGCACGGTGTGCTCTTGTTCTTTCCAGTGTTCACAAAGAACCTCTGCAGCCAGATGTCTGCCATCAGTGGGCCCCTCCTTCAGTGGCTGGAAGACAGGCTGGAGCAGAACAAGCAGCGAGTGCAGGAGCTGCAGCAGGAGAAGGAGAAGCTCCTGGAGGAACTGGCTGCTTTAGACTGAAGGAGGAAATACAGATCCTTCAGGAAATAAAATAAAAAAGACATGAATAATCAACTCCACGGGACCTACCTGTGGCTGCAGGGTGGCCCCACGTTGCCTTCCAATGAAGATATGAGGCTGTGCCTCTTGTTTTGCCCCCTGCAGCAAAGAGCACTTCTGTGGGATAAAGGTTCTGTGTACCCCAGTTTGATGGAGAGCAGCGATACCTCTCTGGGTGCTGCATTGTGCAGTACAAGTTGAGCTCTGTGCTCGGGTTAAGCAGCATCTCTTGGCAGAGAAGATTTCAGTTCTGGAGGGCATAGACATAGGGAACATGTTGTTTCCCCTCCCCTACAATTGGACAGAAGTCTTTCTGCTTGTATGCCAGAAGCCTAGAACAGGAGCATTAGAGGGGAAAGGAGTTACCGTCTGTCTCTGCTGTTGTGTCTGATGCTGCCAACTTACGCTCTCTCTTAGTAGCTTCAGTTGACCACGATTGTACATTGATTACTAAATGGTTCTGGGTTACTGGTTAGGTAACAGGGAAGCCTGGAAACAGACCTGGAAGAGCTTTGATGCAGGGTCTGTGCTCAGTGTACCTCAACCCAAATAAAAACTTCCAAAGCAAAAGCTGTTTGGCGTAAAACTGAAATGGCTGCTACACCAAACCCAGAGGCACTCCTTGGCCACCATCTCTGTTTTTTTCCCATTTCACGCAGTGCTGTTGCATACTCAGCACTGAAGCTTCTTACAAAATGGATTCTTTTTGCTGGCTCAACGGTACAGATTGTAGTTCCTTCCAAGAGAGGAGATGACTAAGATGCTGGGAAGATAGCTGATAGATGTACAAGGCTGTCACATGCTGAAGCTTCCGAATGTCCTTGGTGATAGATTTCAGAGCATCCCCATCTTGTACATCACATTTCTATTCCAATGCAAGATTTCTTTCCACAGTATCTTAAAGTTCTGGGTAAGACCATGTGTCCCATTGTGTGGCTTCCCCCTTCCAGCCACAGCCCCAAGTAGCACCACTGCTGCACAGCAATGGGTGATGGCTCCTGTGTACACAGGGCTTTTAGGAAGGAAGCGTGACTGGGCAGATCCCATTCAGGCCCTGAATCCCATACACACACTGTAAGGTAAGGGTGAGGCACTGCTACAAACAAGTATGAATGAAGTTGCTTTCTGTCCTGTTGCAGCCCTCCAGGCACACAAGATGAGGGTGGTCATAGAGCAGCACAGGAGGCAGCCAGAGCCCAGGTCAGCTGCAGCAAGCAGGGGGACCTAGAAAATATCATAATCTCTCACATACCAAAGCTACAGAGCCTGGGTTAAACTGCAACAGAAGAGCCTGCTTCACTGGGACACATGGTATAAAAAGCCATTTATTGATTATTCCAAAGTAACAGCCACCTGAGTGATTTGTTCACAGCACACACAAACACCATCGCCAATTCAATCACACTGCACCGAAAAGTTGCATCATCAGACCGGATCTTCACATTGTATGGTTAAAAAAACAAAGTAGTGACAGACAAAACTGAGGTTTAAATTCAATCAGAGGGTTCTGATCCAGCTTGGAACCAGACAGCTTAGCAATACCTCCTGCTAATGGAGTCAAGGCAGTGCTTACCCTATTGCCTGTAACAAGAACAGCCAAAGGTCACTCACACCAACTGTGTCCTAGGTCTACCTGCTAAGAGAGTGAGCCTGACTGATCGATCTGCACATTATTGCCACAGACCTTCCATCATCATCATCATCATCAATCTTTGCTCGCTTTTGCCCAGTTAAGAAAAGTCCTCATGGTCTTTATTGGAAGTATTCAAATCCAAAGTACTCAAATGGTCTGGAAGCCTCTACAACACACGCTCACAGGTTCCACAATAGGCTCATCTATTTACTGCCACACAGGCAAACTGAGTGGCATCAAAGCAGTAAATGCATCACGCCATTAGAAGGAATCTTCAAGCCTCGTTTTCAAAGCAAAATCCGCACTGAGTTTCCGCATCACTTCGGCGTGACTCAAACCCTGCTGCCCTCTTTTTGTCAGACCGTAGTTTTCTTTGACATACTTTGCAAAGGGGGTGAGGTTGGTCCTGGCAGGGGTGCCATCCTTTGGAGTGGGCTGACTCAGCACCAGCCGCCCCCCGCAGAACGCGCACACAAAGCGCTCCGTGTCCAAGGACTTGGAATGGCGGCCGATCCTGAAATGAAGAAATGAGTGCTTGGATTTCACATGCAGGAAGCACTATAAAAGCTACAGGCAGTTTTCTAAAGTCTGACACCAGGAGGTTGGTCTCCATGTTTTCATCGAATCAGACTTAATTAAAAGCAGAGTGGTTTGATTTCAGAAGAGTTTGGAACCACAGAATGGCCTGGGTTGAAAAGGACCACAATGCTCATCTGGTTCCAACCCCCTACTATGAGCAGGGTCACCAACCAGCAGCCCAGGCTGCCCAGAGCCACATCCAGCCTGGCCTTGAATCCCTGCAGGGATGGGGCATCCACAGCCTCCTTGGGGAACCTGTTCCAGTGCGTCACCACCCTCTGCGTGAGAAATGGAATGCCTTATTTCTTCCTATTGCTACAGGCAGCATGCATTCTACAGAGATGAGCCACATGCAGTCAGTGCAGGCTCATAGGTGTTGTTCCTGACACAGTATGTGGCCCAGAATGGGAGATAACATCCTCTAACTAAAAGCCCGTAATAGAGTCGGTGTTGATCATGAGATCTGAGACAACTGGTCAAATAAATTCACAAGGTCACCCAATGTTAACACAGAACCATCTTGTAGGCACGGAAAACAGACAAATTAGAGACAGAAGTGAATGCAGTCACATGCAAGAACAGAATGTTACTCACGTGGCTTTGCACACAACACACGCATATGTGAATTTGTACTTAATCTCGTAAGTGTGACACCGTGTTACCACAGGCAGTTCTGGGTGAACCACAGCTGATTTATTGGCATAGAACCTCCAGAACCGGCCGTGCCCATCGCGGACGCCGTTGATCAGCCAGGTGGCTGCATGGCAGATCTCGTGAATTAGCGTGTCTCGAAGGCGATCTAAGATGAATAAAAGATGTGGATGTCAGTCAGGTGTGGGGAATGATGAACCTCCATCCTACCTCCCTACTTCACACTTCTGACACTGCCTTGCTTATCCAGGGCCTCTCCCTTCACAGGTGAAGAGGTAGATTCAGTATGGAACTGCAGACATGGAGCCCTGAACAGCAGTTCTGCATGTTCTGCCTGCTGACTGCTGTTGTCTGGTAGCTGCCAGAACAAGAATAAACCCACAATAGAACCCTCTCTAAAAATAACAGGTAAAATACATTGAGCTGAACTGCAGCTAGCAAAGCTCATAGTCTTAGATGACAGCATAGGAAAGGTGCCTAGTATTGACGGATGGCATCAGTTTCTTAGAGTGACATTACGGTACACATATTGGATGTCTTTAAGTCAATAACATAAACAAAATACTGAGGCTGGCACAAACTGATCCCTGTTCTCATGTTTCTGAAGTTGGCCCAGGCTTTTAGAAGGGCTGTGAGGACAAGCAATACCATCAGTGGATATGTTTAAGGCAACACAACATTTCATAGCAGGGGGCAGCCTCCTCCAATTCATGTTCTAATCTCTTCAATATGCTTTGCTGAAGACAGATCAGCGCAGGTTTGCTTTTACCTACCTGCAGAATCACAGACCTTCTCAGAGAGCTCTATCCGAGCATATCGCTGCACTTCGGGACCTTTTGTCTGCCCAGTTACACAATAACCTGCCGTTTTCCTCATTTTTTTGTTCCAGTTTATTACCATTTTCTCTGGCAACTGAAAGACAAAACAGAACGTGTCATTCACCTTCTGCTACCTCTTTTAACCTTCTCAGGCCTTCTGGCTTCCTCTTATAAGTACTACATGCTCAGCACAGTATGTCTCTATTTGTACCCTTGACAATGCCATGGCTGACATCCACTCTCCATGGCTCGCTTCCTCTATCATCATCTACATGTCTATAACCAGCAGGGGACCTTCACAAAGCAGGATGAGACAGAAGTCCTAGTTTTTTCTCTTGCACTGCCTTTTTTTAGTATGTATGAATTTTCAGCACCCATAATAGTACAATCAGATGTCCTGCAGCTTCATTTACATCTCAAGTACCATCTGCCTTTGATTGTTCTGAACTTGTAAGATGCTATTTTTGGTCGGTGCACCTTCACACTGCAAGATGAATAATCACCTTCTGCTTATCCGCTGTGCTGGCCCTACTTTGATAAGCCTCCATCATAACTATCTAGGTTACCTCTTTTTCTTCTGCTGACAGTTTTCCCACATCTGAATTAGTTAAATGAGTTCAAGGAAGTGATTCCCGTCAGCACAGGGACAGGGCTGAAGCACTGGAGATCTTTCAGCAATGGTGAGCCCGCTCAGCTCAGCTTTATATGAACTGAGAAGCAGCTTTTCAGTCTGTTTTGGGACAGCAGACAGGAACATGCCATAGAAATGCATGTAGCATGACTAACCACAAGGCAACAGCCCGACAACAAGGGTAAGTGCTTTTATCCTTCAGCGCTGTGGTGGCTGCTACCCACCACACACCTGTGGTCAGCTGCAAGGAACAGCATTTCTCCCCTTCCTGGCTGTTAGGGAAGGGTTAAGAGAGGCCCCACTCTGAAACAGCTTGAGCCATGCAAAGTGCTGCTGCCTGCTGTAGACTTGTCTCCCAGCTCCAGCTCACACTCTACTTTTCTGAGCAGACTGAAACAGCTCAGCTAAGAAACATGCAAGTACGTGGTGGGAAGCTGGGAATGTAACAAGAGAGATGACAGCTAGCAGACCTGCTTGTGCTACCACCAGCTATTAGCACGTGGCAGTGCTGCAGTCTGTTAGCACGTGCTCCGTCACTATGGGCTGACTGAGCAGTGATGGAGGTGACCCTGAGCTTCTTTCAGCAGCACAAGGACACAGCTGCCTCTGCCGAGGGCTGCTACTGCTCAGAAAAACACGTAAACATTGGTCACCTCTTCAAAGATGAAACTGATCCGAGGCAGCCTCATGTTGCAGTTTATCTCATCAAAGAAGGATCCTGCTGGACACCACCCAAGCTGCTCACTTAAGGATGGTGCACTGTTACAGCTGGGAAAGCGAGCCAAGCTGAAAGTGCTGATAAATCCCTTTCAAAGAAATTGCTTGAACAAACAAGCCATTACTGCAACACATAACTTCTATTAACTGAAGAAGACACGGAGCATTCGCATCAAGAAGTGAGGAGCAACATCGAGGTTTTTATAACTATAAAAATGCAAGTTGCTTTGTGTTTCTTTCTGTTTAATCTTAAAGCCAACCTTCTGCTCAAAGACGGTGCTGTTATAGAGGTGGTAAAGCTTCTGCGTCAGCTCCTCCTTACTCTTCTTGAAATTCTTCACATACTGGGAATCTGGATTTGAGAGATCTTGTAAGAAGCAGCCAGGCACTGAGCACACCTTAAGCCTACAAGAAAAGATACCATCATTCACAGGAGGCCAGAGATACCTCATTACTCATGGGCATACCTGAGCCTAACGGCCTCCGCTTCCAGTTACTAATTAACAAACACTGATCAGGTAGCAGAAGTGTGTAAGTAGATTGCCACAGTAAAGATGGAGAACTACTTACTTTGACTGTGAGCAACTGACAGATTCGCTCCTAGGAATTCTTACAGAAGCCGTTATCTTGGAAGGTGTTTCTTGAAGCGAAACAGATTTTGATGTTGGTATCTTGCCTCCCTTTCCATTCAAGGACTGGGCACCTTCACAGAGCGGTTTGATGTTTTCTGGTTCAGAGGGAAAAGGCACAAGATTGTCACAGAATCAGGTGACAGTGATGAAAGAAGTCATTGCATCCAAAAGACAGCTTGCAAGTCAGCCAGGAATTGTTTCTTACCTCTCACGCTCGGCTGGTAGACAGCTGTACTTGTGCTTAAGATGGGTTTCCGGGGTGTATTCCGTTTCCTTATCCGTTCTATTAACGATTCAAACTCACTATCTGAGCTATCTGATTTTAACTCCGCACTCAGTTGGAGTGGCATGGCTGATGTTTTACTTCCTGTATTCCCCTCACAGCTTCTTTCTGCCCTTCCAGCAGGGAAGCCTGAACTCCCTCTGGCTGCCAATTCTTTCTCATTTTGTGGAGGTGGCACTTTTAGGCACTTCCAACTCTCTTTCAGGTCCTTCACTCCTCCATGTCGGTATTCCCGCCAGGGGCTGTCCATAAACACAGAATCATCAGCGTCACTTAGAATCTCTAGATGCTGCAGCTCTTTGGAGCCAGCATTTTCCTTCTCTGAATTCATCGGCTTCTTTGGGGTCTGAAGACCTTTCGATGCTGTAATTCAAAAGAAACAGCTCAAGGTTCTGGCACGTCAGATATCTGACTGTCATAGAACTAAGAGTTCTTGAAAGACAGGAGAACACAGGACAAAGTTTGCAACTTCTTATTACAGGCTGCTTGTTTACAGTCACACTGAACATCACTGAAAGATGTGCAACCATGGAGACAACTGTAATTCCTTATTCTTTTAATGCATCTGCCATCAGGGCTGACAATCCTGCCAGATGCAAATAGCATTAACATCTATGCATTAACATCATCTTCATTCCCGGTGATGAAAACTACACGCACGTAAGAATATAGCTGAGTATTTAATATGAAAGCCTTATGAAATTAAGAACAAGGAAAAGGTAATTTCAACAATGCTCAGCCTTAAGCTGATCAGAACGCAGCCACAGCATAAAGCATGTGCTTGCCAATGAGGCTTCTGACACCTCAGCTTTGACTTATCAGCAGCTCACATCAGATCTAACACAGATGACTATTATGACTCCAGTCCATTTTGTTTCCTCTGCCTTCTCCCTTGCCCTGACTGCTCCTCCAGAAATCACTCCGCTGCTTCTCACAGCCTGCAGCAGTTGTGACCTCAGCAATTAAAGCTACCTTTTGACCCAACAGAATCCCTACTCTGTATTGCTGTTGCACAATTACTTGCCCTTCTTTTTCGTGCTCTTTTTAAAGTCCAAGAAGAAATCATCCATCGAGTCATCAATGAAGTCCTTCAAACTGTAAAACAAGCAACAATAAAATGATGGTAGGCATAAGCAGCAAAATGGGGGAGTAACCTTGTCTTGTTAGAAAAGCAGCCACCAAAAAGGCCACCTAACACCAAAACAGCAAAAGCTGCTCACAATGGTTACCAACTAATTCCATTTATAGGAACAGTAGAACGTGGACAGTTCCAAACATCCCATTTTACATGACCTGAACACACACAGGTGGAACACACCCCAGTCCCTCTGTCTGCTCTCACTCCCATAGACGTAAATCTACAAATAAGCCTATGAACCACTGAAAATTTGATCTACGACCCTCCGAGGTCCCTTCTGACTCCAAGGATTCCGTGACTCTGTGATTAATCTTCTACATTCAGAACAGCACACGTGATGCAGAAAAACCAATACAGGAAAACCGCAAAGCCATTGATTGCAGCACCCACCTGGAATCCTCCTTTTTGGAGACTGATTTGGGAGTTTTCATTTTCGCTAAAACTGAAACAATAAACAGCAAATAATTAATGAAGAACAACAACCGTTTTGTCATGTATTTTCTTTACAAGGGAAATCTTACAGCTGGTCAAAATTCAGCCTGGAGGCTTCAAAAAGGAAACAAAAACCAACCAACTCTCCAATCCTTGATGATGATGACAGAATTTCCTTCATTGCTCGCTCTCACACTATGAAGCCAGGAAGGCACTATTGCAAAACCCTGGATATATAGGGTTATATGCATCCCTTAGCCAAAACCATCTCTCTGAGAGGTTAAGAGTCACACAAACTCTGTGACCTGAAGGAATCTGAGCAGTTTAGGGATGTGCTTGGAATCAATATTGTGCAGAGAAAATGGTTTCCCACTGCAGAATGGGAAAGAGGTGAGAAGCTCCGTGTCATGGCAGGAGCCTTTAACAGCAAACAGAACAGGAAGAGCCTCACATACAACGCAAGGCAAAAAGCATCCAGAACTGAGACGGGAGATTCAGGAGCTCCCACCAGCACTGCACAGCACTGCAGCAAAGAAGCAATGAAGAAAACTCTCCTTACAGACTTCCTTGTTGCACCCAGGTAGGAACGGATCCTATTTGCAGTTGTTCAGCAAACAAACCAACACGTGCTGTTACTTACACAGTTCAAACTCATCATCGCTGCTGGAC
Source organism: Coturnix japonica (assembly GCF_054131305.1). Taxonomy (NCBI): domain Eukaryota; kingdom Metazoa; phylum Chordata; class Aves; order Galliformes; family Phasianidae; genus Coturnix; species Coturnix japonica. Next base: position 10,597,896 of record NC_140666.1, read on the forward strand.
GAGAAGCACAGAGCATGGCTGGAAAACACGAGACGGAGGAACGTCAGGAACACACAGACCTGCAGCACTAATGGCCTGAAACCCCAAATACATCCTGAAAACACAGCATAGGTACAACTAAAAAACACCCGATAGCTCAAACAGGCCGAGAAGCTGAACTTGGGTATTAAAGTCTGTAACAACTGGTCACACAGTGATCAATGGATGCCAGCATCAGGGCTGGAAGCTTTGAAGGCCTCAGCTGTGAGGTGTGGGGCGGAGCTCAGGCTGCTCAGGTGTCACATATATACCGACAAGCACTGAGGGGATGTTTAACCGGCTCCAACACCCCACACGGACAGGAGCCGCCTTACCTGGCGCTGCTCCCCGCCGCCCCGCGCCGGCCCGGACCCAGCGGGGTGCTCAGCGCCGCCATCGCGCTTCGAACAGCCCGCGCTTCAGCTGCACACTTCCGCTTCCGGGACACACCACAGGGCGCATGCGCAGTGCAGCGCTCAGTTAGGCCGCAGCCTGCAGTCACTGCGGAAGGGGCGAGGGAGGGGCAGCAGCTCAGCACAGCAGCTGCACGACGAGTAAAGCCAAGAACCGTGACAGTCAAACTGGCAAACCAAAGCTTTATTTGTTTTGTCTCAAGTCTTCGCTACAGTCCGCAGGGCTGCGCCCTCTATACACCATTGCCACCCATTTGTGAAAGGTATTTGGCACCAGTTTGTGGGTTTTTTTTTTCCTTTTCCTCAAACACTTTTGGGGGAGGATTCATTTTCCGATCAAATTTGGTTTTCTAACAGAATAGGAGCTGCCATCGTGATGCCAATCAGCTGTTATTGGAGAAGCTTAAAAACAAAAACGGAACAAAAAAAGTCCTTATCTAAACCAACACGTTACAGAGCTCCAAAACAGAGGTCAAACATTAAAAGGCTGATATAGGCTCGAGTGGTTTATAAAACCTATAAAAAAAGACTACACCAGCAAATATGCCCTTCAGTCCGCACAGTCTAGAAATGAATGCAGGGAGCAACACTCGCTAGCTGGAAATCTTGCCATGGGAGAAGCACACGTATACCACCAGGAGTACCCCAAATCAATCGTTAAGAGGCTCCAATTCCCAATCTATAAGGAGACAAACGCGTCAGAAGATTGCATCAAATCCAAGGGATCGTAATTGGTTGGGCAGTTCAAACTTCCCCCACCAACCTCTCCTCTCACACATAGAGGCTCTCATGTACACGGCTCAATCCCGTTCCAATTCCTCATGGAATAAAAGGATCCCAGGCTCTATAGAGTCTTCCCCTATCATGCAAGAAATACGGTCCGGCTGTGCTCTAATTACCATCGTGTATCATTTCAGCCACAGAGTACCAGGCAGATTAAGTAGAAATGCACAGTTTTTAGCTCATCGTCTCTGCACAAGTGTTGGAGAGGCTGAGTTCCTGGACAGGTCTGGCTGGGCACACAGACAAGTCTCTTCATGCAGATTCACTGGTTTCCACTGGCTTGATCATGTGGTCCGGTTTGTTGCCAGCAGCATAGTGATCCCACATCTGAAGGTAAAGCCTCTCCAGGTCCATGGTGTACTGCTTGGTGTTGAACAAAGGGCTGGATATTCTCTGCTTCCAGACTTTGCCACGTATTTTTTTCAGGCTGCAAAAATAAGTTGAAGGCAGTCACAAACGCTTCCCAACACTTCTCAGTGCTGTTTGCTTTTAAAATGGGTTTCAGCAGACCCAGAACTGCCAGTACAAAAACGGCAACTTCCACACCAAGTTCATGTGGCTGTTTCACCCCCTCTTCGTTTCTGATACAACCAGCATTATCTCTGCAGAACAGCTGTGACATTCAGTTGTCACATGAACTATTCTGCTCTGTATTACTGCACAGTTTTAACCTACAACTGTTTCAAATTCAACCTACAAGAACTAAAAGTGAAATATGGTGCAGTTTTTAATCAGACAAGAGCCTGTACTTGAGCAATTCCTTCACAACAGCAGCCACGTTACTGGAGCCCTGTTACATTTACTGCAAAAACAGAAGCAGAGTTAACTGCAAGACTCTACAACACCTCAAGATGAGAACTGTCCTATTTCCAACATTAGGCTAATACGCACAACTACTGATAAACTCAACACTGTGACCCACCACAGCACTTTCATTCTTGATCTAACAAGCTACAAAGTGCAAGTTTACTTACTATTCCAGATCAGTTCCCAGTTTCACAGCAATATCCTCATATTCCTGCCTACTTTTTGCAATAAGCTCAAGACAACCAAGGCAAGTAAGCTGGGAGGCAGCGACTCGTGACGCAAGCGTTTCACCTGTAAAGGCACACAAATAGGAGTTACCAAGTAACACGCTACAGAGTGCAGACCTGTTTCTCTAGAGGAAATGAGGAAGTCTGCCAGACCCACTCCCTGTTATGGTTACAATAACGGTATCAAATTCACCCACTCCATCCAGGTTTCCCACAGCGTTACCTGGCATGGTGACCATAGGAGTCCCAGCCCAGAGCACATCCATCCCCGTCGTGTGCCCATTGCACAGTGGAGTATCTAGACAAACATCAGCCAGCTGCCCTCTCCTCACATGCTCTTCCTTGGGGGCAACAGGAGAAAAGATGATTCTGTTCTGGGAAAGACCCAGGTTTTGGGCATACTGCTGAATATTGGGCTCTCCTACGGCTGGGAAACGCAGCAGCCACAACACACTGTTTGGAACTCTTTTTAGGATCTGTAACAAAAAATCAAGACAAAAACAGTTACGTTAGAAAGCTTTCCTTATTTGGATAACAAGAGGTCATGATGTAACAAGATGAAGTTAAAAGCGTTCGTCACTCAGTACTTTCTCTCTTGGAGCACAGAGCAAAAAACAAGACCACAATAGTACTGAATTCCTAATGCTGCTGAAAAAGAAACAATTCTGAGCGAGTATGGAGCAGCACTTGAAAAGTAAGTCTTGAAATCCACGATCTCATTCATTCACTGCAACGCACTTCTGAATAAATTAATACCACTGTAGACCAGAGGTTCGATCTTAGTTTCCAGATCCACAGATACTCACATTAGCCCACATCTGCAGCGTGGAAGGGTCAATCTTATAGAGTTGATTGAAGTTGCAGTATACAACAGCATCTTCTGGTAAGCCATACTGAGAACGGGTGGTAACAATGATGGTTCGTGGAACTTCTTCTCCAGTTGCTGCTTTGTTGTTAATCTAAATAAAGAAAAAAAAAAATAAAGCCATTGGAATGCTGAAAATAAAGAAAACGTGCTTATGCCCTATGGAACATTCCTGACATACATACTGCAACACGTGCTGGCATCAGAAGTTACTCAAAGCTTATCTTTCACTTCTTATACAAAGACTACATTGTCTACTTACCCAGAACAAGAATTTAAGTGGTGTGTGTACATGCTTGTGGATACCACGATGCTACAACCACCAAGGAACAAAACACTGGGCATTTTCATGCCCTGGCTACGTCTCCCTGCAATTCCAGGTCATTAGAAAGAAGAGGCATTTAAGGAGCACTCCCCTCCTTAAGGTCACCTCACTGCCTCGAAACTAAAAATGAGAGCAAGGCTTGAAGGAAGAAGAGAACAGTATTTAGAAAGCAAAGGGATTTCTTTTTGTTTGTTTTGGGGGTTGGGGTGGATGGGTTTTTTCTTTTAGTATTCTTAGTCTTGAGGATTAGTAAAATGGAAGTATAATTCAAAGTCAGAATGACGGACTTTTGTAGGCTATTTTCTGTTTGTTTTTAAGCAATAGGCAATGGTCAGAAGGAAACGTCCTTACAGATATGGCAAAACAGGTACTTACAGCCTCTGTCTGTTTTAAATTTAATGTTTTACATACATATATATATATATATATATTTAAAGTTTATCTCACTGCCACTGCTGCCAGCCAAAATAAATGTACTGTTGACAAACTTGACATTCATGGGAATGACTCACTGTCACTGACTCTGTTAGAACATGGAGCCAGTATGTTGAAACTGTAAAGACATGAAGATAAACAAGATAATTTAGTTCAAAAGAAATAGGTAAGAGTGCTACTGACCCATAACACCAAAAACCTCAACCACAATGCACATTAATAGTACCAATACCCCACATTACAACACATACAAAGAAGGGTTATCTTAGTATGATCAAAAGAGGTCAAAATCTCACAAGAGATCAAACCACATTTTAAAAGGGCACCAATGCAGCTTAGATTGGTTCTCTTGGTGGTGGAGTGATTAAGACAAGAAACTCCCTGCTATTTCAGGGCACAGCATTTCCAGGAAAGAAAGCCAATAAGATTACTGATCAAACTAAGATGAAGCCTATTGCCAACTCAGAAGGAAGTCTAAGCTGGGCACCAAAAAATTCATTAAAAGAAACCAAAGCATGAGGTTATGGATAGAGCAGTAATAATAAAAAGGTCTCCAGTGATAAAAAATAGTCCCCTAGAAATTCATAGGGAAGTTCCACAAACTTCAGATCACAAAAGAGACTTAAAAGTTACAGAGCCAGGGTATTTTTTAATTCACCCAAATTAACAGATGGACCTTCCCCTCAAGCCCACTCTGATTTGGCTGATTAGCCAGGACGGACTGAAGGTGCATTTTTACCAGACAGACATACAAGGATTCACATCTCAGCTGTAGGGAACAACATACTAGGAAGCCTACAGCTCACTCCTCCCTGGATCTGAAGACTAAACTGAAGGACATTCAGGAGTCAAAAGAAGCCACGTCAGAATCAAAATAAGGTATTTTTAAAAAAGAAAGAACTGCTCTACAAGGCAAAAAAAATTATTCAGCAGAAACAGTAGTCGTCACTATCACCTAAATCCCGTGAACTGAAAGCACTGAGTGATGGTACAGAGAATGGTTCAGAAAGATACAACTGACAGTCTTTTCTATGCAGCAGAATTCAATTACTTTGGACTTTAGGTTCCATTTGATATAACCCCTCTACCTTTGGGGATAAATCATCTTCCACAACATCTGTGGCTTACAGCACATCTGGAGTTTCCCTCAGTATGAGAACTAAATAAATCAACATGACAGAAGAGAGACATTTGCTTGGAGGTTCTTGTTTCTTGTTATGTTAAAACATACAAACACATTATAAAGTCCAAGAGTAGAGTCCCGAGGTGCCTCACCTGAGTAGTTGCAAGTCCATTACTAATGTTGAATCCATTGATGGTTATCTGAATTTGTCCACGATTAATCATCTCAATCACAGCTTCTGCAATGGTGTTCATAGGAATGACTGGCATACTGAGGGCAGCGTTGCTGTCTGCAGTGTCTCCACTATCAGGGCACTTCATCTACGTAAGAAATCCCATGAAGTCAGAGAAAGCAATAGCTTAAATGCTTAAGACAGAACACACAAAGGTGTAGCACTCACCTTAACAATCTTGACATCAGGGAGGCTGTCCAAGAAAGCCTTCAAGTCAATGCCATTCAAAACAATTCTGTTATCATAAATATGACCATTGGACTTGAAATCAATGACTGCTTTTTTCTGGAAATAAAAAGAAGCACACCACAGTTGTTTACAAGACCCCTCACAAAGTACACAGTAACAGTTACTTCATTAATACAGAGAACAGCACTTGCTAACACCACCTACTCCTCCCGCCCTCTACCTACATACCTTTAGATGGGGGAACATGTTGGCGTGGTCTCCAATAAAGAAAGTGTTTGGCATGTAAGCTAATTTCTCTGAATACTGCTCAGCCACCTCCACTGGAGAAGTTTCTTTATCTGTGATGATGTAATCCATGAACAATGCCCCACTGGTTCCAGGATACCCTAACCACATTGCCTGCAAGACAAAGAAGGGAGATTCCAGTCCTGGGTATACTGTCAAACAATGCAGGTTAAAAAGCAATGCATGTAAGTTCAATTTCCCACCTTCAGATTCAAGTTCTTTGTTGCGCTTTATCAACTTAAAAGCAATCACTGAGACAGTGGACAGGCAGAAAATACTCTAAAATTGACCCTCCAAGCAAAAGACTCCTAACCCACCTGTGCACAGCTTTAATCAGAGCATTAAGCACCAGTGATTTCAGCCTCCCTTAGCTGAGACAACTCCTGTAGGGCAGCAGGAGTCCACTTCAGGCTTCTGGCCATTCTCTTTCCATAGGCATTAAAAAAAAATAAAAACGTAGTAAAAAAACAACTGACCTTAATTCGCATTTATTCTGACCAGAATTTATTAAGCCTGAAGAGACCAGAACTCAAACCATTTTTTTCAAAGCCTTTAAATGCCCTTTTGTTCTTCTCACCAACACAAGCAGCCAGTGGCAAAGAGGAACCTCATGGAACACAGCTCTATTTCAGGACAGTCAGCTGCATGCCAATCACACGCACACACAAGAATGAAGGTTGTATTTCTGCAATCACTTGGCAGAGAACAGGAACAGAGGGGGCAAATACTGTCTGAATGTTCTCTATGATCACAGTCAAAGCTTCTGCCTGACCTTCCTAAATAGTGCTTGCATTATTACACACTTGAGAGTCCCCAGATCTGCCATCAATCACCAGGTGGGGTTGGTTTTTTTTCCTGTTCTTGACAGGAAAAAAGAGACTCCTTGAACTCAGAAGGGGATTTTCTGGAGAGAAAGATCTCTTCATCTCAGTTACCTGAATAGGTGCTGGTCTCAGAGCAAACAGCTCATTGCGGGCTCCCTTGGTATAGCCATTCATGTTAATCAGAATGTGTATCCCATCCTGATGGATGCGGTCTGCTGCTTTCCCATTACATGGTATCTGAAGAAGAAATGAATCAAACTCATCTGTGCTTTCAGTAACAACTGCAGTTAGCCACCAGCTTCCCAATGGATAAATGTCATCTGTATAACCTGGTCAAGACTTCAATTTTGTCAACACTTTTTAGTAAAGAAAAGCACCACATTTTTCCTTGAAGAGAGAGAGAGCAGTTAAATGCATCAACATTCAATATGAAAACTGCTGCCCTGTTTTTACTATGATAGAGCTCTCAACATCCACTGCTGCAAAGGTAGAAAGAATAGCTCTCCATGAGCCTAACTACAGGCCCTTACTTGAGAGGAACACTCTCAAGTCTCAGCTTTGCCAAACCCATCTTAAAGAACAGTCCTGCTGACATGAACGTTGTACTGTTACATACACTGTTACTTGAGCAGATCCTCAAACATAAGAGTTTTAGCTATCATCTAATTCTGGGACTGTCTAGGCACCAATCCAGTTCTATCATCTATTATTCCACATACACGTATCCCATGTTGATTCACATTCTTGTCAGTTATCTACTGTAACAGCTCCTGTGTATGCAGAAATCCCTACCTCACTTTTCAAACGAACTTCAACAAACTGAACCAAAACCACACCAAATAACTGCGACCAACCTTTTGATAACAGGGTGGGAGACCCCTCCACCAACTCAAGTCCCTTTCCTACTTCATTGGGATAAAGTAACCTTAAGCAAGATTAAATACTTGGCAGCTGTGAAATCTTGGCTTATCCACAGCATTTAGAGATGCCCATTATCTTCAGACTAAATGAAAGAGTTATTCTAAAACCAGCATCAGCTTCATCCAATAAATCACTGCAGCTCAATATCTTCACCTGATCATCTGCTTTAAATTGTGACTTGCTAGATCTGCGTATCAAAAAGCTCACCTGAGATAAGTCAACAAAGTGATTTGCTTCTGCCATCACTTTCACACGGAAGTTTGTACCATCATCAGGACTCAGGGCATAACAGAACACCTACAGGAGGAGGCAACAGAAATTGACTGTGCATCTGCAACAATTTGTAACGGCTTTCAAACTCTTGATACAAAGTTTTTATGCAACAAAATGCATTTGCTATTAAACATTTGGTATTTCGATTCTAAATTACTTTAGTAAGACTGCAAGTTGCAGACCAGCTCTGCTGCATTTATTGGTGGGGCAGTTAGCATCGAGAAGGGGCAGCGGGTGTTTAACACATCAGCATCATGCCCCAGACCCACCTAGTTCTGGCACTAGCATAACACGCCACATCTTGCATAGACTAAAACACAGCTTTTTTATCAGTCCAAGGTCAAGTGAATGTAACAAATTAATTCCCATCAAGTGTTCAATTTTAAGAACACCATCTATGAGACTCTATTTTAAAGCTTCAGCACACTTTTTTTCTATTTTTACCTCAAATTTGTCCGGGTTATGCATGCCAGGGATTGACTGCATTAGGTGTGATGTTGGATGGTTTCCAAAATCAGAGCTCACATAACCAATACGAAGTCGACCTTCACTGGCCTTCAAATCCTTTGGATGCTCATATGGCGGCTTGTGAAGTACATTAATCTGTCAAGAAAACACACACAAGTGAACTAAAATGCCAGGAACCAAATGCTAAGCATAAACAAAAAATAATCAAGTTTTTAGAATTAGCCATATTCAATATCTAAGCAAGTGGGCTGTGGGCATCAGTTTAAGATCTGCACTGCTCACCTTGGGTCAGTGGCTAGGGAGCCTTACATACACAATACTATGCCTTAGATTTCCTGTGACAACAGGCAGATGTACTTCACAACGGACCTTTACAAAACCTCCTACCTTGTCCAAGCAGAGATTTCCATGTCTCTCAGCAATAGCCTTCCTGAAGCTGTGAGAAAGGGGATACAGCATGCTGTGATGAGGGTGGACAGAAGGCAGTCTGTTTTTCTCCAGTTGATCAGCCACAATGCTAACCAGCTTCTTCATCCTTTCATCATAGTCTGTCCAGTCACAGACAATCTAGAGAAAAGATAAAATACAAAACATAGGACAACAAGCTTCATTTGAGCTAAGATTTATCAACAAGCTGAGACCAAAGCTTCTTCCAAAAACGAAAGCAAAATTTCCACTGATCAAGGTTGATGACTGTACAGCCTTCAGATTTAAGAATTATTTACTCTTTTGCTTTGCTTACAGTGTTTGGTTGAGGTGATAAAGCTTGGCATTTGATACAGAGGAACCTTAAGACTACAGACAACACCACCATCCCTTCCTCACCTGCAGACAGTGAGCCAAGTTGCAGTAGGCATCAGGGAAATCAGGTTTCAGTTTCAGAGCGGTGCGGTAGGATGCAATGGCTTCTGGTATATTCCCTGAATCCTGTGAAGACAGAGGAATGAGTCAGTAGATAAAAACACAATCAGGCTAAGTACCCACAGCACTCCAGCATGTTCCGTGTGATTCATACACGTGCACTACCTTGTGAATGGATGCCAGGTTGCTATGGGCATCAGCAAAAGCTGGGTTTATCTGAATGGCACGGGTGTAGCACTGCAGCGCTCCCTGAACGTCCTGCATTTCCTTCAACGTATTTCCCATATTGGAGTAGGCATCTGCGAATGTGGGGCTGATTCTGAGAAGGCAAGATAACATTATGAACAATCAAAGCTTCTCCTCCTTCCCGACAGGAAAGGCTGGGACTACCACAAACAGCATCCATTTACCTAATTGCCTCTTTGTAATGCATCAGAGCTTCCTGTAATTTTCCTTGCTGTTGGAGAACACTTGCTAAATTTGAATGTGCAGCAGCAAACTCTGGAAACACCTGGGGAAGAAAAAAAAATTGTCACCTGTCTACCAGTACCTCAAAGTAAACCATGACAAAACTAATCTTATGCGTTTCTTCCTCTGATTTCCTTATGACTTGGGCCTGAGCAGACTTCCTTCTGGTTATGGTAGGAGATGGAAGGAAGACACCCCATGTCATACCATACACTCCCAGCTTTATTGCTCTACCTTTTCCTCCCCAACAACACCACAACCAACTGCACCTCAAGAGCCTTGCGATAAAGGCGGACAGCTTCCTCAATGTTCCCCTGCTCCCGTTTGATGTTTGCCAGATTGTTGAGAGAATCTGCATGGGTGGGACAAAGTCGAAGAGCTGTATTGTAACATTCCTCTGCTTCAGCCACCTACAACAATAAAACAGAGGAAGGGACGATAAGGGTAATGTTCACACTGTAACATTCCTTCTAACAGCACTGCTTGAGAAGGTATTATACAAATCACTCCTAACAGGTTTGAAGCGATTATTTCCCAAATCATTCTTAAGGAACGTAACAAACAGAAGACATCACCTTAATAAAACTGGTAACAATTGGTGCCCAAAACATCAGTAATTCTCATGTTAACATTCTTAAGAAGGTAGAAAATGAAAGCACTCCTTACACTGCCCTTTTCCTTCAAGGCGTTGGCCAAGTTACAGTAGGCATCAGGGAAGTGGGGCTGTAGTTCAATAGCCCTCCGGTAGGTGTCTATTGCGAGGTCTATCAGGCCTTGCTCATAATACACACAAGCAAGGTTGCCGTGTACAACTGCATGGTTTGGACTCAAACTCAAGGCTCGAAGATAAGCTGCTACAGCTCTGTAACAAGAAAAAGAATGTGAACAATCACCACAGCATGACAACTATATTTACCTTGGTTATAAAAGCACACATAAAACACTGACGGGAGATATTTTAACACACACAACTATTCCAAGATGTTACTGGAAATACAAAAGTACTGCCTGAATTAAAAACCCCATCCAGGAATCAATTATTACTTGTGCCATTTCAGAACTATGCTGAAGAGACACGCAGGTCCTTCTGTTCAGGAGTATTAAATGTGGTCTGTATTCCTAGCACATCTGTGCCACTGTAAGGCTTGCTTCATTTGCAGAAATGCCCTTGTTTGGCCCATGTCCTTGAGAGTAAAGCTAAAATCAATGAGTGTACAGTGCCAATAGTCAAAACAATTAACTTCTCTTAGAGCTACAGAGAACAGTCACCAGAAATTATAACCCAACCAGATGCACTGTATATACACAACAAAGTCTGATCCTCTTTTGGAATCAAAATCTACAAACCAGGATCGACTTCCTACCTATCTCCATCTACATCCTCAGTAGTAAAACATTAAAAACAAGACTCAAGTGCAGGAAGATCACAATGGAATACATTTAACAGGGGCTTTTTAGCTCTGCTTACCTGTCAAATATTCTTGCCTCCTTCAGGACATTTCCTAGATTGATGTATGCATCCAAAAAGTTTGGGTCAAGCGTTACAGCCTGAAATTACATGTAAAGTTTTGAGCATTACCACAAAAGCTTTATCTATAATATCTCAAGTTAAGTGTTGTTTTGCTTGGTTTTATTTTGAATGGACACATACAAATTATATATACAAATTCATTAATTTTAAAGCCTGGTAAACCTAATGTACTCTTCTATAAGCAGACAGCTGCCCGTGCAATAAAATTCATCAGTGAGGGCAAACTGGCTCAGGCTGTTACCTTTTCAAAGTGATGGATAGCGAGCCAGATTTCTCCTTGGGCATTGAAAACACAGCCAAGATTACTCCACGCCACTGCAAAGTTTGGTTGAGTCTCAATTGCTTTTAAGTAACAGGCCTTGGGACAGTTAAAGAAGAGAGATACAAGGGGAGGGGAATATTTGTAAAAAGAAAAAAATGAGAGAAAACAATTGTTAGTATGCGTTCTCTAACCAGCCAAAAGTGACCCTGCAGTATAGGCTAGCTTGCGCCAAAACTACTGCGCTGCAAACTGCTGTTGGTCCTGCGCGGGCGCAAACCAAAACCCAGGTGCAAGCCCACCATTCTTCAGTTACGCTGCTGAGTCAATAAGACTGCAGTCACCAGCTCAGCACAGCAGTTATCTTAAGAATGGAGTGTGTAAAAATGGGGAAAAGAAAAACAAAAAATGAGCATGCAAAAATGACTTTGGGATGAAATGGAACGTTAGAGCTGTGGGATGTGCTAAAATGAATGGGAATTATTCTCAAGAGGTAGAAAAGCTACCGGAAAACAGGCATTCTTCAGCTTTAGCTGTTCTTATAAACTGAGACGACACGTCCCGCCCATGGCTTTGAAGGCACCCGGCCACCTGCAGCCCAGAAACCTCAAATGACAGGATTGCACCAGGGTTCAGGTCCCTGTAATGCGAGCGCGAGAAATCGCTGCGCTTCCTACCCAGCACGGCGCCACGCTACCGCTGCCAACTGCTGCGCTCTACCAAGTGCCCCTAGCGAGCGTGAACGGCCAACCAGAATCATTAATCTATCAGACGGGCCCGTAGGAAAAAAACCGTGGCACGTTCAATTTGATGTCTGAAAGCATGGCAAGCCAATTGCATGGGGAGCCGGGCGGTCAGCCACAGATTAATCATCCGGCCAACCGTTCACCGGGGCTCCGCCGCACGGCAGGCGCGTTACCGCTGCGCAGCCTTTGCGCTACTGCAGGATCACAGCGCGTCATCAGAAGAGCAGAACGCTGCAATCCAAACAAAGAAGAAAAAAGGAAAAAAAATGAACAACCGGAAGAGTTAGAAGCTTTTACTATTAACTATCTCCAATTACTTCTTTTAATATATATATATATATCTTTAATTTACATTTACGTTACTTCTTTGAAAGAATTTGTGGCTACTAGTATAAAACATTCTTACATTACTTGCTCGTAATTAAATATTTAAGCTGTTTCTGAAGCCACAAGACAGAAGATTCAGGCATGGAGGCAAATGGTTTTGCTGTGGCAGTTACAAACCCGTTACCATATTTCTCATCATGTGACTTTTCGGTGCGTTCCTTGCTGGAAGAGGAGGAGGAGGTGTGTGTCTGCCCTAGATCCAGGCCTCGAGCTCCCTTCAGCGAGGCACCTTACGCATGGAATAGGAGGTTTCACCCACCTGAAACCTTCTAAATACAATATCAGTGGTGAAAAAACCAAAAACAAGAGAGAAAATAAAACAAGATCATTAGTAAGAGTTCAACAAAGCAATTGCAATTTTTCTGGATATGTCTTTAACACATGGGAATGAGGACAATCTGTCTGTAACAAGGGAGACATGCAGAAGGGAGAGGGTTAATCAGGGCAATTGCATACAGCAGGGACTTTTTTTTTTTTTTTTGGAAGAAAGGCTCTGAAATATCTACAAAGAAATTCAAATTTAGTTCAAAACTGTAAGGAATTTGCTGGCTTGATCTTTCAAATGGACTGATAACCAAAGAAACACGTTGCAATTGACTCGAGATGTTTTTCCTTGTTTATTAAGTTCTCACAGAACGGAATAACACTTTCAAACTAGGTGTTCTCCAGAGCTCTGAAACAAAGAAGTCAGCAACCTAATGCAGGCGCAGTGTCTTGGCCTATACCAGTCACACTAAAGCTGCAGTGAAGTGCAATTCGTGTTAGCTGTCCGCTTGGTGGGCTGAGAACCAAACGTCTCCAGGACCATTCAACGGTACATTTGCAACCTGGATCTGACCAAATCAATTCTGCTGCCCTGGGACAGTACATACATCCAAGTTGTTAGGAGAAATCCAAACAATAATCAACTTTGAACCTACGCTCCCCAACGCCCCCTTAGGACCACCGCCCTCCCTGATGGTGCTGCAGCCAAACAGACAGCTACGCTGTTCATACACTCCACTTTGTAGCATGCGCGTGGGGCTTGGAGTGACAGACGTGGAGGCCAGAGTGTTTCTCGCTTCTCCACACTCCTCACCCCTGCAGCGCGGACGCGTAAGGTGGCTTGTAACAAGACAATTTCTTTGTGCAATCCAAGTTTTAACGTGCCAAGAAATTTTCGACTCGTCTCGGTGTTCAAATTCTCAGTTTAGGAAACGCAAGACTGCTAGAAGCCACCTTTCCACTACGGCAAGTTTTCTTTGATCAGTTCATTTCCAAACAAACCAGCTTTGTCCTTCCGATTTCTTTATTTGAGGGAGGGGAGGAGGGAAGGCATGAAGAAAAGTTATTGAGGGGAGCGCAGACTGCAGCTATTGATCATTTACTAGCCTTTCTTCCACCATCGAGGGGAGGGAAAAGTTAAAAAAGAATAAATATCTTTAAAAGCCAATATTACAAGGTAACATTTGGATAAGTTTCTTCTCCACTTACAAGCCACAAAGGACTTTAGAAGAGCAGCATTGTCAATAGCACCTGCATCGTACAGGGATCTGGAGCTAACCACAGGCTCTCTGCTTGGCAGCAGCAGGCAAGCCTCAGATTTGAAGGGCTTACTTATTTCCAGATAAGAGCATGGTGGAGCCCCTGCCCAATACTTCAGAATGGTATCAGGTAGTCTAGTTCAGCAGGTAGGCTCGGTAACGTTCCATTTCTTGACTTAAACCAACTTTTAAACATGGACATGCCATATCTTGCCCTGCAACTACTCTGGGGCGTCTCAGTGCCTTCAGTTTTCAGCAGTTTCTCAGACTGTCTGTAGATCAACGCAGATTTGAAGACTTGGTGCAAAGTTCAAGTTTTCAAAACACTGGCGTTTACATGTATTCTACTCAACACCTACCTTGGCTTCTTCCAAGCGACCCAGGGCTTTGAGCAGGTTCCCCAGGTCACTACGAACACAGTACAAGTCCTGAAAAACCAAAGCCACGCAGTCAGCTTCACGACTTCACAGCTGCCCCAAAAGTCTTGCAATTGGCAGTTCCCACTCCTCTATAAATTCATTCCAAATTCTTCACAGAGATACTACAGGTGTGATTTTTGATGGCTGTTTTTTATTTATTAAATAATTGGTTTCTTAAATTAATGATGTCCTTGCTTCCTGTACTCTTAACAGCTTTTCTCCCTACGTATCCCCCACCAACCCATCCGTTCTTCTGCAAGGCACTACTCACAGGGTTGTACTGAAGGGCAGACACGTATGCCTGTACTGCTCCTTCCATATCTCCTGCAGCAACCAGCGCAGCAGCCAGATTAATGTATCCATCAATGAAATCTGGTTTGAGGCGCAGTGCATGTCTGTAGTGCTCGATAGCTTCCTGCAGCTGTCCACGTTCCTTGTACACGTTGCCCAGATTTGAGTAGGCTTCAGCCAGCAGCGGGTTCTGTTTAATAGCCAAAGTGCTGAAGTGAGCAGACCTGGAGAAAATCAGACAAGTTAACAAAGACAATTGAATAGGAGTGTCTGCCTGTTTACTGTTTGATATACATTCATGCTTAAGCAAAGCAAACATACAGCCAACATACGTGGGCTTACAGAGCTACCTTACATGTAGCTTCTCCTTGTTTAACCACCTCCCCTGTCCCCACTGCAGGTTCTACTGAGAAAGACAACCCAGCTCAATCAGCAGGATTCAAGTCTCCTCCTCAAACCTGAGCTCTACGTGGATTGAGAAACCATCACAAATACTCTGTTAAGCCTCTTCAAACATTTGCATGCTTTTTTCTATGCAGTGTTTCACTTACAGTCTTTCAGAAACAGAATACAGCAGACAAGCATAGGTTTAAAGTTCTGTCTTGCTCTCCTCTGTTTCATTTTCCCCCATCTAAATTATTACTACAGCTTCAATCAGAAGCCTACAGAGTAAATCCCAGTTACAAGTCATTACTTCCTTCACCAGCACAGACATTTAAAGTCCCAGAGGCTTGACAGACACAAGGTCAGGGAGAGGCAGGCAGAAGCAGCAGTGACAACTCTTAATTAAGCAATGCCATCTCACTGTAAACAATCAAACTCAGAACTTAAAGTATTAAACGCACACTGCAGGTGGAATACATGAAAGCTCCTTGTTTGCATGTGCAAATAACTCAGGGGCATGCAAGCATACAATACGAAAACGGCATGAGAGTAACAGCACTATCTGATGCTTGCTGCAAAGCTAGCAACTCCCACTTGTATTCCTCTTACCCTAAAAGAACTCAAGAAACAAGAACATTATTTCTGGCCAGTCATTACTGCTAGAATCAAGTCAGCATCTGCATTCAGTTCTAAAGCCAATGTCAGATAAGCACTTCTATTAACTGTGCTCGATACTATGAGGAGCACAAACTCCAAAAGAAGCTTGAACGCAACATCTCCATCCTACCTGTCCAATCTGCGACACTGGAAGTGAATAGACGATAGCAATAAAAGCACACCAGTATTATCAGGCTCTTGTCTCCAAAGCTGCATGCAGTGTCTCTCTGCTGCTTCAAAGTCTCCTGCCTGATACTCACGATGAGCCAACTCCGCTAACCCTTGGAAGGAAAGCATACGTTTCGTTGGTTCTGGAGAATCACCAAAACATTCAAGGGGGGAAAACAAAAAGTTAGAGAATGGAAACCAAACCAAAGAAACCAAACAGAAACTAAACGAAAATAAAACACCAACCAAAACCAAACCAAACCAAAAAAGAAACGGCGTATAAAACTAAAGGATGAAAACGATTGGGATGACACAAAACAACGCAGCAGGTGGAGGTTTGTGCTCTCACATCTTCAGGCCCCAAGCTGCTGCTGTGGGATTTCACCAGTTAACAGTTTAGAAACAAAAACAGCCATTACGGTTACACAACTTCATGTATTTTTCAAGTTAACGGAATGCAGTTAAGATAATCCTACTGTAAAGCAGTTACTTGGGCTCATACAGGCAGCAGAGCCAGACAATGAATTTCCTTGCCCCCTCCCCCCCATCCCCAGACCGGGCATGTAACACTTCCTAGCTCTGAAAAGCACTAAAAACCTCACAGGGAAATGCAGGACCACAGACACAAACTTCAAAGGACTCGAACTAAAGGAAGTTCTGCTGTGCCAGTAGATCCGTATCTTGTGAAAGCCCTTAAAGAAAAAGGCGTAATGCGCAGCGTTCCTTTAAATCTCCACTCCGCCGGCGTTATCTGCCACGCATAACAATTCCTCCATTGGCAAAGCGGCTGAATGCTATCTGATGGAAGAGCAGCGAGCTCCCGGGGCTGGGCTGCAACGGGGGGGGAGACAAACTACTTCCATCAAACACCGGGCTCAAACAAAACAACCCATGTGAGCACCCAGTCGTTACCGGACTGTTCTGCATTAGAATAGAGAAAGAGCAGCCCTTCAGGCGGTGCCTTTACACCACTCGGACCTGCTGTTAAAAGCCCTGAGTACTGCAAGCACCTCTTATTTTCCCCTCCTAAGCTCAGGGCAGGGAAGGGCAACGCTCCCAGCGCTCTGCGTGCACTGGGCCCCATTCGTCCAGCACTTCCTATCTGGCCCTACGGAATTCCACATCTCTGCTGTAACGAATCACACAATGGTTTGGGTTGGAAGGAGCCTTTAAGATCACGTAGTCCCAACCCTTTGCTATAGCAGGGACACCCCCCCCCCCTCTAGCCCGGGTTGCTCACAGCCCCATCCACCCAACCCGGCCCTGAGTGCTGCATGGCAGAGGGCGTTCACATCCTTGTCGGGCAACATGAACCAGTGTCTCCCCATCCTCACGGTCCAGCATTCCTGCCAGTTATCTACCCCTGTTCTAACGGAGCTGCATAGCGCCGGGCCGCAGTGCAGGCCGTGGAGCAGCGCTGACTGGGGGCTGTTAGCGGTGACCTTGGTGCTCCCGCAGCGCAGCGGCCCGGCCCCCAGCACAGCGCCCGTTCCCGTACCCACATCCCCACACCGCTCCGCTCCGCGCCGCCCCTTCCCCCCCGGCCGCCCCCGTGGCAGCGCCGTTTATTTCGGGCCCGTTGTCCGCCCTGCCCCGCTGCGGCTGACGGACAAATACAGCGCCTCCAACACGCGGCCCGGCCCGGGCCCACGCGGCCGCTTCTGGAAAGTTCCGCCGGGAGCGGCACCCGCGGAGCGCACCGAGCCCGGCGGTACCTGTGCTGTCGGCCACGTTCCCCACGGAGGTCGCCATCGGGACAGGGGCCGGCGGGGCGCCGGGCTGAGGAGGCGGAGAACGACAGAGCTGCCCGCGCTGCCGGCACGCTGAGGCGGCGGCTCCCGAAATGGCGCTGGCGGAGGCGGCGTCGATCGAATGGCTGCGGCCGGACCTACATCCCCGCGACAAATAGTCCGGGCGGAGCCAGCCCGCGGGGCGCCGAGCGGCGGAGTGATACAGCGGAACTACAGCCGTCTCCTTCCGCCGAGCGCCCCCTCCATGTGTATCACACGGAGCCGCAGCGCAGCTCTGTCAGCTGAGAGATCGCTCCGCGCCGACACATTGCGACAAACGCCGCCGCACTGCGCATGCGCCGCTGGTCGCCTCCACCGGCACGTGCAGCCCGGCCGTGCTGGGTCGGGGGGATGAAGGGGGGACTGGAATTAATTAGTATTTAGCATTAACACACGGGGCGGCTGCTCGCTGCAGGGGGCTGGAAGGCTAAGCTCACCTCCCAGCCATAAAGAACCGCTCTCTGAGCTATCATACAAAGCGCACGGTGCTTTATTCCGAGCAGCCTTCCTCTTCCCCAGACGGATCCAACAGAAACGATTTGACATCTGTTAAAATGAAGAACTAACAGTCTTCAGTGGGATTCCAGAGACAATAAAGGCCACCCCCCCACTGCGCACCGTGCCCTCAGTCTCGTGTTTTACAGCTGATTCAAACAATATTCACATCATATGCAACGCTGTATGAGCAGGCTGCTCCTCGTTAGCACAGTGTTAACGCAGCACCAGCGCTGCTCCTCGGATCCATGTGGGCCATCAGAAAGCACAGAGCTGAGAGCAGCTCATGCAGCAGTCAGTGCAGGGACAAGGAGCGCTCAGGAGGTCATTCATCCGAGTCCAGGTCACTGTCCCCTGCAATGGAGTGGAAATCCTCGCTGTCCTCCTCGTCCTCAGACAGGTGCACCTGGCTCAACACGCTCGGTCCACAACGCTGCTCTTCTTCTTCTTCCTCCTCCTCGGAGATCTCATACCCCCCGATGCTGCTGAAGCTCGTATCCCTTGTGTTGGACTTCGGGTCTGGCTCTTCGTAGCTGCCGTAACTAGGAAAAACAAACAAGTATGCTCATATTCTGTCACAGTGAGCTCCTGTAAAAGGTCCTTGAGATCCTTGAGGAACAACTCGGAACCACTGTGCGCTTCCATGCTGTCAGCTGTGTAAAGCAAAAACCCAGCTCTCCTGAACCAACACACTGCCAGCACCTTTGCTCTGTCCTGGATGTACTCAGGGCAGGAAAAGCAACTGATTGCTTCTATCTGCCTCCTTCACTGCAGATAGAAAGGCAGACGGTGCAACAACCACCATCAGAGCACAGCCCATCCACACAGCCAGTTGCTGAGGCACTGGGCTGGGCAGACCATTCACCCCACCCAGCACAGCCCCTCTTACAGGGAGGTTTTCATCACCTCTGCTTGGGCAGAATTTGCCTGTACAACTTGTTTAGGCAGACAGTAGCAGTACTGAGTACCCACGTTTCAAGTTAATCAGCCAAATCATCTTTAACTTCAAAGTCAGCTTCATTTCTGAGATGATCTATTACAAGCTGTATTTGTATTGCCTTCAGAAACCACTATGCAAAGGGAAATTAATTTAACTTACAAGGATACCTTACCTGATATTACTGTCCTCCATAACCTGAGATGTCTCCCCACCGTCGCCCTCATAAGACATCATGCTCTCTTCATTGTCCATGCCCATCCGTGTGTTCTCTTGAAGAACGTGAGGCTGTTTAGGTCTCACTGCATTGGTCTCCACATCTGAATCGCTACCACTCTCACTGAGCTGGATAGCTGTGTAATAAGCCAACATTTGATCATAAATCAGCTGTTTTGTTCTGTCAGGTACACACACAGGACTTTCTTTAAAGGATATGACACTGACTTAAGTGACATATACAAAGCAGTATGTGGAAAACACACTATAAATGATACCTGGGAGGTCATACCACTGACTGAATACCCAGTTCTGATGTTCACAAACAACCTTATCACTCCTACTACTCGAAAGGCCTTATTTGTCAACCCTGAATAACTTTCCACCATTGCCCCTTCATAAGTTACAGAAGCTATCTCCAAAAACTAACACATGTTTTGAAGCATGACAACCTCCATAGTGGAACAGGGGAAAAAAACAGAAAAACCTTTGGACTCCTTTCCCAGAACTCAGTAACACTGTCCACAGTACTTTGTAACAAAGTAAACATCTTGCTTTCTCTAAACTCCACCCAATTTTGTTTTCCATCTTGCCTTTCAGTTCTATTCAACCTTTTTATATAAAAAGAGAAACATACATGAGAAAGGATTATCGCCTTCTTCATCACTCCCATCATCATCATCCTCTCCATCCGACATGAGCAGATCTTCATAGAGGACACTGGCCTGGGGCTGCTGGGTTGATCCTTCTTCTTCATCAGCAAGGTCACCGTCTGCATCTTCAACTTCCTAGGGCGTACAGAATAGGGACGCTGAGATCAAACATCACAGAACCCATTGCCATTTCCAGCACATGAATATCATTCAGAACACGGCTCGCTCAGAATTGTTCTCTCGCCGCACAATGCTGATATTTAAAGCTACATTTAAATGTCTAGCTTTGTTATCAAAACTGCCATCCTTCAAGGTGCCGGATGCAGCAGACAACCCTTACGATGGAGAACTCTACCACAAGGATGCAAGTTAACATTCAGATCGTGGCTGGGATTTCTGTAAATATACTCACTGGGGCTGGAGTCTTAGGTTTCCCATCATCATCCTCATCAAACCCTTCAATATCTACATCAGAGTCTTCCTCGCCCAGCCTACCTCGCCCCTGGCGCATCTGAATGGGGAACACAAATAGCAATACCATTGAGGAAGGCACTACTGGGTGTGAGCCAAAGGCATGACAGACATCCCGACCACAGTGGTGGGCAGGGAAACGAGAGGAGGGAGGAGAAACAGTTTAAAATAACAATAAGAGCAAAGATCATTTCTCTTTATCCTACGATCAGGGAGCACACAGTCTCCACATACCTTTACTTGAATATGGTCATCTATGAAAAGGAAATCTCCAGCCTTAAAAGTGCCAGAGTTCTTTGTTTACCTTTTGTTTACTGAGACATTTATGGAAAACATCACCAGATCTAAAAAACTGAATGTTTTCACAGGATGTTTTCAAAGCAGACACAGCTTCCATCAAGTCTTGTCCTGCCCTCCTCTCCCATTCATCTCCCAGTCACCATGAGTACAAAGCAGAGAGAACATGCAGATTTTGTCCCAAAGGCCATAAACTGGAAGTCTACAGAAAACCTGAAGACTTACACAAATCTAGAAGAAGGCATTCCCAAAGCCACAGACAGCCAAACCAACAAATGGAATCATTTGTATTCAGCCTCTGTTGGTCTGGATTGTTCAATAGTTCCCCGTAGTCTTTCTGGTACCAGCTTCAAACCTGTGGCTCTCCTCACCTTCTTCCTCCTCCTGAGTATTTCTTTTCATGCTCCTATTACTTTATCTCCTTCTGCTAGCTCTTCTCCTCTAACACATTTTTATTGTTGCTGTTTAATACAGACTAAAGACTAAGAAAAATATCCATGGTTACTGTAACCAGTTCATTAATAACGATTTAACAGCTCTAAGGTGTCAGCGGTTTTGTGGATTTTTCTTTCTTTTACAATTGCACTGTATCCACAGTGGCAGCCATCTCTTCCTAGGCGTTCGTACAGCTTCTAATCATCACTGCATGCAAGCACAATAAGTTAATTATCATCCTTCAAAACTGTAGAGTACACTTCACCATGTCCCTATTCGGAACCTGCAAGAGATTGCGTATTAGCAGACTGCAGCTTGAGTCACCAGGTTTCTACTCTCAGAAGCAGTGAAGCAAATAAACATTTGCCCTTAGGCAAAGTCTTTTGCAGCTTTTGATTCTCTACTCTTTGATTTGCAGTACCGAAATTCCCAGTTCTCTTCATGTTTTTCTTCTTCCATCAGAGCAAATTGGACAGCCTTTGAAATGTGTTCCCTTCTCTGCCTGGGAAACCTGCTGATCTTTGTTACCTGTTTCCTGCCAAGGGATTACCTCCTTTTGGTGATTTGCTTACACAACCCATCTCTCAACCCACATGAGAAGATGGAGGATTCTGACCAGAGTTCCTTGCTTCTTTGTGTCCATAGCAGACAAACTGCTCTCACATTGACAGACTGAAGCACCAACTGGCACACGGAGGGAAGCGTTGGTATAACACAAATCAGATGGCCAAACTGTATGCAGAAACAGGAGATGTAACGTTCTCACACACTGAACTGACACAAGACACAAGAGGTGAGGCTGAGATTTTAGAACTAAAAAGCAAAATTTCTTGGGCACAGTGTTTATATTATTAAACACAGGCTCATCAAAATAAGGATTAATTCTTCAAAGAATTAACATGGTAAAACAGTGGCTCACAACTTCAGGTTTGAGGTTTACAAAATAGGCAGAACTACACAGCACAATTCTGCAGAGGCCAAAACTATAAATGGACTCCAAGAGGATTAGACAGATCTATAGAGAACAGGCCTCTCTGCAGCTCATCAGGCAATAGTCCGTGTGCAGCTCCAGCTGAAGGTCCCTGGGCTGCTAATTGCCTGAGACTTCACTGTAAGCATCACTATATGCTGGCATCCATTTACTCCTGGTCCCTGCCAGTCAGAAGACTCAGTTACATCAGCCCCTGGTTTGAGTTGGTATGGCCCTTTCCATGTATCTACAATGGAAGTGGTATAACCACTGACACTGCTATTGAAGTGGAAGAAAACTATTTTATCACATATGAAACCGTCAAGCTTTACCTTTCAATCAATTCGATGTCAATCACTGTCTCAAGAGTCCCCAAAACTAACACAAGAGAGATAAATGGAGGTTTGGATAAAGTGTTCTAAAAGCCTCTAGTTTGTATTTAAATAGCTTTTGAGGAGCTAATGAGGAACTACTAGGTTAGGATTTTGTGAAACACCGTTATAACAGTTTTAATATCATGATGTGCCTAGAAGTGTTAAGAGCAGAAGCAATACCACTTAAATTGGGCAAAACAGGCTCCCTAAGAATTTAAACAGACATATAACCTATAGACAGCTCTCTACTTGCTGCATTTGCTTTTTACATTCTGGAGTCCAATTCCTGAAGACACATATGGGGAGATAAGTATGAGTCACCATGACTGCATCTGAACTAAAGCCAAGCAACCATCAGCAGACCTGCCATCTGTGACAAGTTTGAGAGCGTAGGAAGTGGGAGTGCACCTTCAGCAGAGAAGCACAGGGGAAGGGTGGCCATCAGATGACAAGGTTGGGGGAGGAGCTTCCTCCAGCAAACAGAGAGGAAGAGCAGACAACTAATAAGCGATTTTCACTGCTCAGGCCTCATTTCTTCCATCAACTTGAAAAAATATATATATATCAGAATAGATAACACTGTCCTTGAGAAAGAAACCAGCAGATAGGAAAAGAATGATATTTTCGCCCTTCTTTCTCTGAAGTACTGGGATAGTCCTTGATTCCATCTAATCATGTTTGAAATGTTAAAGTACATTAAATATTCCCCTCAAAATATTTGCTACCCTGGCTCCAGCCCTATCATCTTTATTTATGCATTGCCCAAATTTAAAACTTGTTTTTCTTCTTAAAAATAATCTTAGCAGATGCACAAATTGTTCTTGAACATCAAGACCCTCTTTTCTGCTCTGATTTAACTACAGCTAAATACAACTTTCCAGATGAAATCACACCAGACATGCACAGAATAGAAAAATTAGTCATCTGCAGTTGGGAAGAACAACTGCAAAGAAAGCTTTGCTCTGTCTTCCCACACTGAGCATGCAACATTTAGATTCTCATCATTCGCTCTGGGTCTGTACAGAATAACTGACACATGCCGCTGTTTGCTAATACAACAGTCATGAAGAGTCAAAAGTGGTATTTCCATCAGAAGCAAAGCAGAAAAATGAAATCTCAGAGAATGCAGCAAGTACAGCCTGCTGACCATAGCAGGCACTCTTGGCTCACATCAGCCCCTTCGACAATAGCCTAACAGAACAGTTTTTCTGGCTTCGTCTCCAGCTACAGTACTGACATCTTTCCTTGCGTTCTCCTTACCTTTTCACTGCTTGCCTTAGGGTTTCTAACTGCACTATTTACAGGTTTTGAATTTGCAACCGACATTCAGTTGTACCTGACAACACATTGCTCATTTTAAAATCACATTTGCACGTTGCTGGGTAAATTGCCTTCTTTGTCTCAGGCGTCTCTTCCTCTAAAGCAGCATAACTGCTTCTAATGCTTATCCTTAAAAACAGCTGTAAGCACAACATCCAGCAAGACAGCCTACTAAAAGATAAACTGAAGACAGATTGAGAACAGTAAGAAAGAGGCACCTTTAGATCAAATATTCAGGAGTCTGAAACTTAAAAACACTGAAAACCTTGCTTGGACAATTACCTGTGGAGTGTAGGGACCTGGGGTCATAGGATCAAGACTTTCCAGATCTGCCTCCTCTAGTGCTGCTTCCTTAGCAGTTGAGATGTCTCTCTCAAGTTGAGTCAGGTGCTCATCGTACTAAGAACAAAGAAGCTTGCTAAGGTTGCAGAACAGAAAACTCAAAACATAGAAAAACATTGCAATAGACTTGTTTACATACCTCAGCTAGAGTTTGATAACAGATGTTTACGATCTCCTGGGCTGTTTTTGTGTACTGACTGTCTGGCCCTGTAGAAATAAACAAATCTCTTTATACATTCTTGCATTTGTTCACTATCAGCTGCTGAGACAGAAAGACTGGATTTGGTTACACAGCTCTTATGAGACAGGCCCCTAAATCCCACCGCTTTCTGATCTAAGGAGAAACAAAGTGGGGTTCACACTCAGCTAACAATGGGTGACCAGTTTATTCCAGCATCATTATCTGGAAGATAAAATGTTGTATCCCATCAGACTCAAGTAAACTCCCAGAAATAATTCAATACAACAGGGATGTGAAGTGTTACAAACAGTAAATAAGGCACCATGTGATAATGAAAATATCACTTTTCAAACATCTGCTTTCTCAGCGAGAAAACAAAGCAACAATTGAGTTTAGCCTTCATAGCAGAACAGTTGCCCAGTTGTATTCAATTAAGGACATAAGAAGACTGAAGCCTTATTTTCACCACCTACCGTTGTACTTAATGCTGTTAGCAAGGATGAGGTTAACATCATCCAGGAAAGTCTCCCTGTTCTGGTATTTGTGTTTGGAGATATTCTGCAAGAGATTGTTACCCATTGAGTAACCAAGTCTGAACACTCCTCAAGTGGTTGTTCAGATCAGGTTACAAACCTTGCAGATCGTCTCAAGATCCATTGGATTAGTGATGACCTTGTAATAATCAGGAACAAACTTCTTATTAACTGGGTGATGAAATGGCCAAGACTGAAAGAAAGAAAACAGATACAACTGCAGTGCCCAGCAAGAACAATCACTACAAGTACAGTAAACTTAGGTCTAATCTCATAGTGGGGCTACTATAACACATTGATTTTACAGCTCTGTGTGGTGTGAAGGCATAGAAATACTCTACAATGTTTTTCTAAACACCAGAAATGGTAAAATAATAATAATACTAATAATAATGGGATCAACAAAGTTTTAAAGGGGTCATGAGTCTGACCAGTACATGCTCCTGTTTCTTACACTTTCAGACACAGGTAGCCCGTTTTATTGGTTAAGCTTAAGGGTTTCAGTACAATACTACCTGAAGTTCATCAGAGAGAAACAAGATTGAGTTTGGTTTGCACCTGTAAACTGCATCTCTGAGATCTCCAAAAGCAAGCACTATAATCAGTAGGAGAAAAATATGTTTTACAGTGAAAATCCTTAATGAAGACCAACAATTTTCTACCAAAGAGAGGAAGACATTAGCATCATTAAGGATTAAGAGCAGCAGAATAAAGACAGGAGCAGAGTCTACACTTCTGGACCAATGCTCCAGTGAAAGGGGTCACTACAGAAGCATCTGCCAATCAGAAAAACACAAGCCAGTACCCTGACACTACACTTTTTTTCTTTCCACAGGCTTTAACAGCCACAAGACGTATATTACCCTGTGATACACAGCCACTGGAATACAATCTGCATGTTTGGCACATCGTGCTCATGCACACACACACTACGTACATCTGGAACCGCCATCATCTTTTGAGTGACAATGTTATCCAAAATGAAGGAAAAGGCCACTTGATCATCATCATCCAGGAGGGGATTGATTGCTTTTTCTAATCGAGCCAGTTTATCTTCTTTCTGCAACAAAAGTAAAGAAACTCAGTGGCTGACCATAGACTAATAACTGTTATTATCAGGATACTCTGTACCAAAGAAAGTCCCATTCCTTTTTTTCTTTATGAAGAATCTTGTAATTAAGAGAGAGAAATAACCCAGATAAAAGCACACACACAAGACAAAGTAACTAAAGTAACAAACAGGCATCTATTTTTTGAGAGAGGTTCCATTGTGAACTGTAGAAAATTGTAAAAATTCAAATACTCCTTACAAAAACTCAGAAAGTTCCCTTATTCTTCTCTCCTTAGTGAAGCCTTGTGTTTTACATAGCCATGACCTCTATCCTCAAGCACCCACAGCCATCCCTCCCCCTCCATTCTGATCCCAGCTCATTCACAAGACCCACCTCCTTCAGCTTTTCGTCACACAGATCCAGCATGGACTGAGATATCTGCGTCAGCGAGTGCTTTGGCCCTGCAAACACACAGTAAGAACAGTGAGATAACTCTGAAAATCAAACCCACTGCTCTAAATAATTTCACGATACACAAAAACAATTATTTGCAACAGAGCTATGAATAAAACCCAGCTCTTTAATTAAGATAAAATGAGGAGTAAGCTGTCAAAATAAGAAAGGAAGCAACAAAGGCACAAAACAAGCACATCCGTATCACCCTGACCACTGCACAGCTCAGAGAGAGATTCAATGCAGCTGGAAAATACTTAGCTGCCAAACGAGTGCTTTTTGGACAAAGATTTTTCTGTCAGCAGTCAGAGTACAGTTAACATACAGTTACTAAGTGAAAAGGCACTTTTTCCTAATAGCTGCATTACCTGCTTCAGAATCTATGCTTGTTATTTTTAATACGCAACCTTTCTGACCATTCCAAATAGGAAAAGAATTATTGCAACTAAGAAGCAAAACGTGTAAAATCATTACAATAAACTCTACCAGGAGCCACGTGTTCTAAGGCAGTAGCTCCAAAAGGTGTGCATGGTTCTCATTGGATAGATTTGATAGATCTTATTTGAAAGTCTCCGTGTATGCTTCACTAAAACATGTAACTGGGAAAAGAAGTTCCCATTAATTCCAAAAGCTCCACCCATCATAGAAGCACAAAGCACTAGCAACAGCAGTTACCCTGCGCTGTTAACAGCTTACCATTGTATGTGGCACTGTTCTTAACAATTAGCTCCAGGTGTTCTCTGAACTCCTCCCGGGAAGGATATTGACGCTTACGAACATTCTCACGCAAGGTCTGCAGATCCATAGGCCGAGTAATAATCTTGTAATAATCTTTGACAACCTTTGGATTTACTGGCGTGTGAAAGGGATACGTCTGAGGGCGAGAAGAAGGAATGCTATTAACATAGCAATAGTACTGTCAATCCAAATTTAATCTCCATAGGTACCAAAGTAGAACGTTTTTAAGCTATCGGTTCTTTAATTGCATCAAGGAAAACATGATAAGCTCAGCTCCATGGTGGCCAATTTTTTCTTCTACAAAATGTTCTTTAATATCATCATGAGAAGGATTCTCAGATAAAATTTTTGTTTATGCAAAACTGAAGTCCCTTCTATTCTTCTGTCAGCTGCCTTCACAGCAGGATAAATCAGCATGCGTCACAACAGCATGTCACAACAGAAGTTCTGAGGAAAAGATATTTCCCAAATCTTTCCAACTAACACAGGAAGGTAAGTCAAATAAATGATTCCTTCTGTGCTAGAACACCACCCACAACACTTTCCCAAGGCTCAAAAGGCTCACAAAGTAAACAACCCAGACAATCTATGCTGACAATGGTTTGCTCAAACAATGCTTGTAATGGAACAACGCAGAAAATAGGAATGAAAACAAGGAGTACTGGTTTGGACTCCCCATAGGCAGCACAGACAGTGCAGGGGGAGAGGTGGCATATTTGTCTGAAGTAAGGCTTGCATAATTCTGATGTATAATCCATTTTAACTGTGTTGCTCAAGAAGTTTTTTAGTCTGTTAGCTTAGACTTACATTAGGAAGATCCCTCATATCGTTGATGATGCCCTCCAAGATGGACGATAGCGTCACCATGGGATCTGTTCGACGTCGGTGGATGGATTTATGAGGACGCTTCAGAAAACAGAGGCAGAAAAGTTAAGGCAGCTCTAAAATGCAAAGTATGAATCTACAGAAGCCACAGCCAATTCAGTTTACTAATGTTCTGTGTCTGTGGTGCATGCTGAGGATGTGCAGAAGTAAAGGAACTGTCCAGCTGGTACAAACAGAAACAGACAATGCAATCAGCTCAGTAACGCCTTCACTCACATTCAGGTAGTCGCAGTGAACAGTTGTCCCTACTCGCCTCTTCTTCTTTGGAGGAAGCTGCTGCTTAGGAAACTTCAGGACCAGTGATTTCCTGCGAACCTCATCCGCACTAGTTAAAAACAGAACAGCATAAAACTTTCTCCTGTGATCCAAGCCCATTTGTCCCTTAGTACTGGCCATGGTCAATGACAGACACAATCAAAATGCAGTAGTAACAGCTTGTGTAAAGCCCTGTCATTTTATCCCTGTGATTAGTATGGACATGAGTATTCAACTTCTTTCCTTACCTCTCTATCAGTTGCTTTCCAAGGACAATTTTTGTTCCTTCTACTTTGATGAGTTCTTCATTATCATTGTGAATGACTGTTTTTTCCAGCTCTTCCTCCTGCTCTTCTGTCATTGCAACAGGATTAGAAGGTGGAGCATTTGTTTGGTAGTAAAGAGGGCAAAATTTGTTAGTCCTCATATGGCCAATTGCACCACACGCTCCACATTTTAGCTACAAAGATAACAGAAAGGTGACAGATCAGAATTCACACACAGAGTCCCAGTCTAGAGGCAGAGGATCATTAAAATCCCTTAGTCAGACCTTTTGTGCATCAAAGAACAGAACACTTCTCCAGTACCCCAAGATTGAAGTATGGATATGCTTACTTTCAGATCTGGACGTTCCTTTAATTTTTTGGGTTTCTTTTCTGGAGGGCCCTTGAGTTTCTCTTTTTCTTGGTTCCGTTTTAATCTCCGTAATTGCTCCTGGATTCTGCGTCTCTCCTTGCGCATCTCCTCACGGTGCTGTTCATCAAACAGAGCAAACTTGCGACTGAAGGAAGAGAAGAGAAAAAACTCACATCAAAATGTTCCCACTGCTCTTCTGTCAATACCACTTTCCTGGGATTTGAACCTCTACTACAGACCTGAAGAAGTCACAGTATGTAAGGCCAAGCTCTTTAGCTCCCAACACGACTGAGGTTATTTTTGAACTTGAGTTAAACAGTCTTCTAGCATAAACATACTATAAATAACATTAAGGTTATGAAATAAGCTGTTCATTTTGTTTATTAAATCATTATTCAATCCCTTTACACATTATATTACACTGTATGACTAAACGCTATTCCTTTCCCTCAGAAACAAACAATGGACAAAACTCCTAATATCCTCTGAATGGGCAGCTACAAAACCACCATTTCTCTGAGCAATTACAGTGTCAGGCATCTGCACTCACTTGTTTCCAATCATTGGTTTCTTGGAGTATCGTGCAGCTTTCACAAGCACCATTTCCAAACACTTCACAAAGAAAACTGCATTATTTCATGGGTTAGAGGACCAAAGCAGTTTAACCAAAACTGCATGACTTTAAATGCCAAAGAAATAGAATGCCCAGTGCCACTCCATGCAGCATTTTGAATGTCACGTATTGAAAGTGCAGAAAAAATGACTGGTGATACCTTGACTCTTTGGGAGCTTTTTGATGGGAGCCAAGGAAAAGGGTCTGCTATGCAGAGAAGTCAGATAGGTGCTATAAAACCAAACTAGACAAAGGAAAGAATGGTTTCACTGCAGCTTTCCAAACTTCTGTAGCCAGTAGAGAAATGCTTGGATCTTACCAGATCTATACTCCCTATTCCAATATCCCAAGCATCTGGAGCATCTGAGATTCAACCCTACTAAAGGAAAGTCTCCTTTGAAGCAGCCATCAGGCCCTTCCTTCGATAGCAATAAGCCAGTATTTCCAATTTAACTAAAATGCATTATATTTTTTGTAAATACAAACTATCTATGTGATACTTCCTACTCACGATACTATGAAATAGTCTACAGGGAAGGAAAAAAAAACACCCCATTGTTCTCACATGAACTCTTCATCCTTGGTAGTCCGTATGCGGCAGTAGGCATCGATGACAGAGGGCTTCCGCACTGTCTCACACCTCACATATTCCTTCCCATCCTCATCTCTAAACGTGCGATAGATCTTGAGGCGGCGGCCAGTGGCAGAGGAGTTAAGGCTGGTTACTGAGGCAGTGTCATCATCTTTGTGGGAGCTGGCAGAGGCTCCTGAAGCTAAAGTTACAAAGGAGGGTTTTATTTGCCATGAAAGAAATTACCTTTTCCCTATCAGCTACAGAAATGTCAGGATCTCTGTCAGAACATACAACAGTACACAGATCTACAAGAAATCCAAGCCTGGCAACTGACTATCCCATTCACCTCCAATTAACAAACTACACACCACTACAGCCCATAAGCATAACAGACTAAGATCTGCCTACATACTGGCCGTATCTGTTTTACACACATAGTTGTATATACACACAAGATCCAACTGGGTGCAAGAACACCCTTCTACTGAGGAACTCATCTTGAAAAAATCACACACAAAAAAATATATAGTGAGGGGGGAAGGACAACAACCAAAGCTACTGGGCAAAGGCAACTCCTTAAACGCATATACAGCCAATGAATGCCCAGGAGAAGGAAAAAGCCCAAGGTATTTGTCAATACTTTCACACTCTTAAAGGCAGGACTAGTCTCATTCTGGTTGTTGCAGTTACTTACACAGCCCCTTTTTGTCTCTCCTGTCTTTTTTGCCCCTGTCTTTGTCATTCCCACTGTCTTCTCCCAAAAGCATCCTTTGCAACTCCTTCCGTTCCTGCTCTTCTCTTTCCCGAGAGAGCTGAGAACTAGTTTTCTTGTTCTGTAACATATTCTCAATGTTCTTTCCCATCTCTTCAAAGTCACTGTCTTCAGCTGAACTGCTGTCTGTGTCTGTTGACAGGATCTCGGTGGATTCCAGAACCCTGAAACAGGAGGCACCTTGAATGTCAGTTACCTTCTCAGAAATATGAAAGTAAAAGGGACACAAAGGTTTTAAAGTCAATGCTGCAAATAAGCCCATTGTATTCCTGTCTCAGTTGTCCCGTAATCTAAATGTCCAAATTACCAATTGTTCCAAGCCTGTCTTCTCCATCGACTCAATTTCTCTATCATCAACACTACTATATTCCCTCCCTCCTATCAGCTCTTGAGCTACAGCAAGAAATAATGCATGAAAAGCCTGACAGACCTAAAGAACAGGACATAGAATTGTTGCCACTGAATTGAGTTACAGCAAAAGAAAAGAGAAGGGAAAGAAAAAAAGAAAGAAAGTGAAGGAAATGGATTGGTGAACTGATCGGTGAAACTCCTCATGCTATATCATGTGGCAAGCCATATTCACTCTAACTTTCCAAGAGGTCTATGACAGCAAAACAGCAAAGCTAACCCTTAAGTTAACAGTAACAACCAAAGCCCTCTTTGTATTTTGTGGGCTCAACCAGGTGAATCAACAGCTACACCACTACATATCAGAGAGCCCCAGGCTTTCACAGTTCTGGACTTTAAAGGTGGGGACAGGGTGGGGTTCACAGCTGTAAATGTTGGATAAGAAACTCACTTATTTTGCAAATCAAAAATGCGCTGACACTCCTCTTTGTATCTCTCTTGATGTTCTGCTACAGAAAACCGAGAGCCACGTGCAAATTTGCTCATAGGACCTTCTCCTGAACGAGCCTGCTCTGTAGACATGGTGCGTACCACATCAATTACTTCCCATCGGGACAGCTTTTTTATCTGAGAAGAGGAAGACAGAATAGAAATGGCTTTAGTGACATGCAACCAATGTAGCTGATTGTGGATTTCAACTTTCTTACCAAGTGACTAGAAAAGCGTACACCCCTTCCACCACCTGCTGCTGAAACCATCACCAAAGAGAACTCTGTATTTATCTCCCACAGGTTCAGGCTCACCTCCTCTTCAGGCACTCCAAATTTACGCAGAAGCTGTTTGGCATTTTTGAGAGAGAGCCGACGAAGATCAGCATCTGTCCCCGTTACCGTCTTTTTCACAGGCTGAGGTTCCTTATCATCCTGTTCAGAGAAAGATACGGCCTATGAACAACTCGACACAAAAATCTTCCCTGGGGCCATTTTCAGATGCTTTCTCTCCAACCAATACTCCATATTTACTCCCTATCTCTCGCACAGCTTCCCACTTACTGCTTCTTGTTCAATCCAACCCTGGGAATGATACCTTTTGCTGAGTTGGTTTGTTTGGAATCTTCACATAAGAAAATCCTTCACCACAGCCAGTAGGATCTGCTACACCAGTCACTTCTAGAAGGCACTTGCCCTTCATAGCTGCAATGAAGGCTCGTGTGGTGTTCCATGGAGCTGTGCGCACCTGCCAGCAAGAAAAGAAACATGCCATAACAATCCCATTACCACCACACAGAATTCCAAGCTTTTCAATTTTCAGTTCTTCCAATCATTGAACAGCTTGAGTTGAAAAGGACCTTAAAGATCACCCAATTCCAACCCCCTTGCTGTGAGGTCTCCCTACAGCCTTCTCTTCTCCAAGCTGCATAAGCTCAGCTCTCAAGCTTCTTTCGTAAGAGAATTGCTCCAGCCCTCTGAACATCTTTGTGGCCCTCCTCCAGACCCACTCCAACAGCTCCACATCTTTCTCACATTGGTGGTGCCAGACCTGGACACAGTATTCCAGATGGGGGCTCACAAGGCAGAGCAGAGCAGAAACCACTTCCCTCGCCCTGCTGGCCACCCCTCTTTTTCTGATGCAGCACAGGATACAGTCACCCTTCCAGGCTGCAAGTGCACACTGCTGGTTCATGTGCAGTTTTTCATCCACCAGAACTCCCAAGTCCTCCTCAGCAGGGCTGCTCACAAATTCTTAATCCAGACTGTACTCATATCTGGGATTGCCCCAACCCAACTGCAACCCCCCTTGCACTCAACCTTGTTAAACTTCACTAGGTTCACATGGGCCCATTTTTCAAGCCAGTCCATGTCCTTCTGGATGGCACCCCTTCCTTACATCACCCTGACAAGTACCTCATCATCGATCTTCATTTGGAAATCCTCTTCATTCTCTTCTTCTGGTGCAAAGAAGGATTTCTCCCCATAACCTGCATCCTGCAGAAAAACATTACACACGCTATTTTCTCCCACTTACAGTCCAGCCCTGTCACACATTGCTTACTTTATGCTGTAGATGTCCAGACAGAAATAGAAACACTCGTTGGCAACCTCCCTTTGCTACCTTTGACCACAGCTAGCTCAACATCTAAATACCAGGCGTAAGTTCTTTGAGAGCTATTATATTTTTATCTCCCTTCTTACGCTGCAGAACATTTAGCAAGCTGCCCAGTTGTCAGGTGCCTGATTTGCCTACTACAGAGCACAAATAGCTTTAGGCTGAAGGGGTTTCCTAAACTCGTTCTTCAAAGAACTATTTGTCCGTAACTTGCCTTAAAGCCAACAATGAACGGTTTACCTTCAGTCGCTGCTCAGCTGCAATCATGCTGTAGTAAGCACAGCACTGCTCTGGGGACACCATTGCTCTTATCTCTTCCTCTGTTGGCAACCTGAAATCCGGCTTTAAAACCCACCAGTTGGAGTCCATCCCTGAAAAACGCACGGATC
Source organism: Coturnix japonica (assembly GCF_054131305.1). Classification (NCBI taxonomy): domain Eukaryota; kingdom Metazoa; phylum Chordata; class Aves; order Galliformes; family Phasianidae; genus Coturnix; species Coturnix japonica. The sequence continues at coordinate 10,631,613 of NC_140666.1, forward strand.
AAATACAGAGTAGCACCCTACAGATATCAGAGGCCAACAATTCTTACTGTATTTCAAGATTTGGCATCCCTCTGCAATGCCAGTATGCAAGTAGGACAATCCTGAAGTACCTGTGCGTTTGAAATCAGCACAGAGCTTTAGCCGCTTTCGGATGCTGCTCTCTGAGTGTGAGGGAAAGGCCTTCTTGATGTCCTCCATGCGAATCCTCCGAGGTCTGTCTCTGCTTTTCCAGAAGAGGCGGTAAATGAAAACCTACAAAAGTCCAAAGAAAGAACACAACAAAGCTGCAGGGATAGTGTAAGCAATGTTATTTTTACAGTGACTGCTCCGGACTTCCTATTTAAAGCTCATTGTTTCTTGTTATGTTTACCCAGTAAGGTTTTTTAAGCCCCATATCTGCTTCAAGTGCAGCCACTTTCAAGAACAACGTGGGAAATACACATCTTGAATTGGGAATGTCCACGCTTTGAGCAGAAAATTACTTCCTCCATAGACCCCCTCAGATCCCCGAAGTACCTTTATCATCACATACCTGCAGAAAATCTCTGATATGGGTGTTAGCTCGTTTAGAGTTTGGACCGGGTACTTCGTAAAGTGGGCACTCCTGGCCAACTACAAAAATATCCACTAATTCTCGGACATAATAGCCTTGTCGTGTCCGGATAATCAGGAAATCTGTCTCAGGCATCTTATGTAAATAGATAGGGGCCCGGAAAAGGTTGTTTTCAAATGCCTGACAAGAGGAAGAAATCAAAGTTTGAAAGTTAGATTCCGATTAAATTTTCCCTAGCACAATCTCTGAAAAATATCTCAACAAACCCAAATCCCCAATCATTCTAACAGTACGCCATTGTTAATCATGGTACATGTAGTAACAATTAAGAGAATAACCAAGGATGAAGCACAAAAGCATAACAAAACTTAAAACATGCAGAATGAGACCAAAGGACTTTTTGGCTTTACCTTTAGGGAGGTACTTTAAAGAAAGGACAAATAGGCATAAGAATGCTATAGCCATGGAAAAGAGCCCATAACACCCTCGCAACCCGGGAATAGAAGGCAACAGAAGCAAAGTCTGAAGGCTTTGCCTAGAAGACAAGGTTGCAAGAACCTAATCGGAAAAGCAGAGTGCAGCAGAGTTCAGCCTTTGAAGGTAAGAGAGCTTAAACAAGCAGCAACGAGGCACTGGACTGAGCTTCCAGAAGTTCTGGTTAACCCATGATAGCTTGGACAACTTTGGCTTGAACAACAAGCATTATTAGTTCTGAGATTATTTTCTACCACAGCACTTCTTATTATTACTTTTTTTTCCTGTGGTGCAGTGGTGGAATTATTGCTGCAGCAACAGCCATTAGCTGTAAAGGGAAATGATTTGTTTTCACATTTATCACGGCTTTTGTAACCAGTTATTCCTTACAGCGTTCTTAATTTGTCTCCTCATCTCAACTGCATGTATCTTAACAACACAGAAAGGCTCATCATAGCAGAATTATCACCTGACTAGTACAGGAGAGGCACCCAGCAGACAAAGAACACATGTTTTTGCTCGTACACCATGAATCATGGCAAATCCATGTTTTCTATCCCCTCCAACTCTGGCTTAGCTGGATTTCCCAGCATTCAAGCAGGTTTGGCCTTCTACTTAGACTTCTCTAACAGCAGAACTTCTAATGCCATTACAGAGCAAAGTAGGCAGGATTCACCTCCTGCAATCCCTACCATTCCCACAGCATTTTGAAAACCACACAACTGTCATTACAAAAATAAAGCCAACAACTGCACTATTAGCTGTAAACACAGAGACTCAAACCAAAAATGAAACCGAATCTGGCGCGCCTGTTTTTCTCACCTGCAGTAGCTGACCTGGATGCAGAGAACCCAGGAATGGAGAAGTGTGACAATAAACAGTCTCTCCGTATTTACAGTCTGGAGCTCCTGGATCTTTGCCAGGTTTCTGCAACATGCAGTGAAAGTACAATTAGAGCTCAGCAAGAGGCAGAAGAAAATTACTGCCCAACAGCAAAGCTTACACACTCACCCTTTTGTAGTAATTTTTAATCTTCGTTGCCATGCCAACCTGCATCATTAAAGGAGCATTCTCCTCACTGTATTCAGCAAGAATGAGATCTCCATCCTTGCCAGTCAGGTCCTGCGGGGTGCGCATGAAGAACATTTCACCCCCCCCAGAAGCCTGACGCTCCTGCTCTCTCATCTGTGACAGTGAAAAGACAGCATTAGGAAAACAGCACTTTTAAATAGATCTGCTGTGCAGATGGAGCCACAGCAGACATCATACACAGAGAAAAACAGCTGTACCTTAGCTTTTTTTTTTATATGCTTCAGTAGAGGTTGCACAGCATGCGGCCCTGGTTGGGACAGAGCACCAAAAGAGTATTTCTTCAGGGGAGGCCGATGAAATTGTCGAAGCTTCATAGGACCCATATGGGTGGGAAAGAACGGCTGGCGAAGTTCCACTGCAGGAATAGAGTGCTAACATGGGAACAGAGTAGTTATTAAGAAATAATGACACACAGCATCACAAAATCATCCTCCAGTTTGGTTGATCCTTACATAAGATAACCACGTAATTCTTTTAGGTCTGCTGGTAGTAATACCAGTGCATTCAAACTCACTTATCACCATGCAGGTTACTCTTTGACAAAAAGTGCTTCTCAATCTTATTTTCAGCTAGGAAGTTCATTACAAAGACAATCCCTCTTTCACTCTATATGCAGTGCAGTGTAACTACCTGGATGATGTTGCCTCCAAATGTCCCTCGAAGTCCCTGCTGTTTAGGGTAGTAAAACTCATCATTGGAGAGGTTCCAGGGATCCTTCACCTCTGGCTGAGACATGTTCTAATTCAATATTAAACAGAGAGTGAGACAGGTATCAAATAAACACATAAATCAGTCACCCCTTTCAGTTCAATCCCAACCTGCAAAACATTAAAGCTTATGCTAACCTGCTGTGGTTCTTCCTTTATGACACCGGTTTTTCCCAACAGTATTCGGCTCTTCTTTAAAGAAGATTCTTTCTTGTTTTCCTTGGACGGAGAATTCAAAGTCATTTCTTCCTTTTCATCAGGAATTTCTAAAAAGACAAGCAAACATACTCCTCCTAGCGTCCCTTTTCAGTATCACAGCTGCCTGCTAAGCTGGAGCTTGGTCTTTTTAGCCCCTCTGTTCAGTTTCTGAGGTGATTATCCTCCTCCCACGCTTCTCTTCCCACTTTCTCCATAGCCCCAGTTTCCACACCATAAGACGCTGTCCTCACAGAGGTGGCATCTGTGGTACAAGTCAGTGGATTTTTGTCAGGTGTATAATGTTCCAGAGAAGATCCAACAAACATGGGGTATCCATTGCTCAATACAATTTGCTAATAAGAAACAGCATCTGTTCTGCCAAAGCTGTTCTATAAAGAGTTGAGGGTCGAGATAAAAGGAGTACCAAGTTCGGAATTTTTTTGTTGTTTTGTACTTTAACAAAGCTGAAATTATCACTGGTTGTCAAGGGTAAGACAAAGAGCAAAACACTCCAACCAACACATAGAAAAATTCTTCTAACTGCCCCCATTTCCCTGAGAAAGGAAATGCAATCCAGACTCCAGCCATATAACATACAAAAGGCTGCTTGAATATTCCAACACAAAGATATGAGAACAAGTTATGATTTTAGGAGTCCAAATCAGACAAAAATCTTGCCAACCTGTAGCAGTATAAGCATTGCATACATTCAAATCAAACTCCAGGAGTACTGAGTAAGTGTGTAGCAGTAGTGAAAATGCTGTTGGGTATTATGCAGAATCCTTGCTCCCACATGGTATTACCATAGCCTGAAAGAGGCTTACAGAATCTGCTTCTTCAGGCTTTAATTACAACCCATACTGAGAATGGCATGGGATAGTCTGTGGTTTACTTCCCTCCCCCCTGACTGCAAACCAACATGCCTACAAGTAAAATTAAGACAGCTTGTTCAAAAACACACCATGAGTCAGATCACTTACGCTGAAATTAAGTCTGAGGGCATCGATGTTTACTGTCCCATTATTGCTATTATCCTGGGAGCAGAAAGTACTTGCCACACTGATATCAGTGTTGCTGCCCTTCAGTCAGGCTTTTGATCACTTGCAATTTATTTCCAAAAGTCAGATTGTTTATTTCCATTAGACTGCAATTATAAATCCTTGCTCCTATTTCCACTTTCATTTTCCCATCTGAGTCCAATTTCTGGATGCCACATACCTAGAATTATGTTTTCATCATTTGGATCAAGTGTCAAGACAGGGGGATCCAAATAGGTCTCCATTGCCTGATCATCCCAGATGATATTGTCTTCCCACCGGCCATATACTAACTCTTCATTATCAATTGGGAAAATGGAATACCAGGGCTTGTCTTCATCCAGGGAAACTGCAACAACCATAAGACAGAAATTCTTATAAGCAAGCTTGGCAGAAATCCATTTTAGAGCTCATCCTTCACATCATCTTTACTCAACTTCCCCAATCTTTCTGGGCCTTCTGAGACAGGAACTCTCAAAGGCAATAGAATACTGAACTTGGGAGCAAAGAGGAAGCAGTCAACACTTGAGGAGATTTTGCTCCACTAACACACAGAGAACCTCTAGGAATTAAACAACAGGTCTTTAACAGGTTTTAAAGTAAACATACAACACTTTCATCTACACCCTGTCACCAAGAGGACCCCACTATTACAAAGAACACAAGTGTACAGAGAAGCATATGCTACGTGCACCTGCTCATTAGGTGAATATTAACATCCTTGTTACCTTGCTGTTCAGGGGTCTGCTTTTCTTTGCCCTTTGCCATACCTAGGACCCCTGCTACACCTGGTTTCTGTGCTAGTGGAATGGGTGGATTGAGCAAAGAGCCACTACGGTTCAACCCTAGAAAAAAGGAAAACAAAAGTAACATTAGCTTGAATTTGAGTTAGGGAGGTATTGCAGATTTCTGTTCTTAAATCAGCACTTAGTGATATACAAAGGGTGATTTCCAGTCAGAATTAGCGCGGGTTTACGTTTGGCTGTGCGTATGTTGCACAACAATGCACAAACTGCATTTCTGTGTGGTCCTTATGAAAGGGAGAGGCTCCGTGCAGACAATTACCACTAACAAAACAGTTGGTCTGGCTCCCAGAAGCTTCCTGTCTGATCTCAAGCTTGAAAATGATGGCCAAGCAGACATGAAGGAATTGTTCTGTGCAGTGTGTCTGCCCCAATCCCTTGTTGTTCTACCAGGGCAGACCAACTCACAGATGCTCACATAATGTGTGCCACTTGAGTTCATACTTGTGGTAGGTATAAGATGTAACACACATGAACAGACTCATCATGTTTAGGATGTAGTGGAGCTTTTGATGGGAACAACACAGTCCAGGTTGGTCAGATCAGGTACAGCTGTCCTAACATGAAATTGTAATAAAAAGCTGTCTCCAGAGCCCCTCAGCATTTTGTACCAAGAGCTGAACAGCAAAGAATTGATGCCAGCACCCACTAAAGACAGGTGATGTTCCCAGTTCTTTTTCCTCGTAGAAACAAGGCAAGATATAAGAAACATAGTAAGATTTACAATCTTTATTTGAGAGGAAAGTGTGCAGTCAGCTCAATTACAGTTCACATCAGATCACAACTTACCTTGCTGGGCATTGTATGCAGTGGCATTTCTAGTCATGCTTGATGGCAGCCAGCCTGCCAAACTTGCCCGCTGTGTTTTTGTTCCCTTGTGTTTGACATCTTCTCCATTCCATATAACATCGTCTTCCCACTGGAGCTGTGTCACCATAAGGAAGTGCTCATCAGCTAGCAGATCGTCCTTCTCATCCACTGACTCTGCATCCTGGAGGGAAATAATAGTCTTTTGAATACTGACATTGACTTTACACTTTCAAGCTAAAGGAGAAAAAAATAGAAGTCTCACACTGTACGCTGCACAGCCCTCCTCCAGAGCCACACACACTCCCAGTTACCCTCTCACCTTCTCCTCTGCCTGTCCTTTAACCTCTGGCTCTGTCTTCTCTTTCAGCTTGAAGCCATAATCAAATCCACTGCCATCTTCTGGGATTCCCAGCATGTCATACCAGAGCTGTGCTGGGCCGT